>NC_133662.1:241619096-242290258 GCF_037893015.1 Macrotis lagotis | reverse complement strand
TTCTCACAGCTAAATTATTTCTTGCTCTCCTAATTGGCCTATGGTATCACCCTTTATGTCTAAATCATGTACCCATTTTTGAACTTAGTTGATATAGGATGTGAGATGTTGGTTTATGCCTAGTTTCTACTATGTTATTTTCCAGCTTTTCCAGAAGTTTTTGTCATATAATGAGTTCTTATCTCAGAAACTGTAGTTTTTGAGTTTAGCAAACTGTAGGTTTCTATGGTCATTTACTACTGCCTTCCAATTGCTATTTCATTGACCTGCCACTCTATTTCTTAGACAGGACCAAATTCTTTTGATGATTAGCACTTATAGAATAGTTTAGGTACAGCTAGATCACCTTCCTTTACATTTTTTTTGTTTATATTCTTGACTTCTTTTCAGATGAATTTTGTTATTATTTTTTCCTGGTTCTATCATATAATTTTTTGGTAGTTTCATTGATATGGCACTGAATATGTAAATTAATTTAGGTAGAATTGTCAGTCTACCCATGACCAATGGATACTTTTCCAATTATTTAGATCTGACTTTATCTCTGTGAAAAGGGTTTTGTAACTGTGCTCATATAGTTCCTGGTTTTGTCTTGGCAGGTGAACTCTCAAGTAATTTATTTTATTTATTTAAGGTCATTTATTTAAAGTAATTTACTGATAGTTTAAATGGAATCTCTCTTTCTTATGTCTTACTGCTGGATTTTGTTGGTAATGTACAGAATTACTGATGTTTTATGTGGATTTATTTTATATCCTGCAACTTTACTAAAATTGCTAGTTATTTCAAATAGTTTTTAAGATGATTCTCTAAGTATACCATCATATTTGTAAACAGTGAGAATTTTGTTTCCTCCTAGTCAAGTTAAATTCTTCAATTTCTTTTTCTTTTCTTATTACTACAGCTAACATTTTTAGTGCAATATCAAGTAATGGTGGTGATAACGGGCATCCTTGTTTTACCCCAATCTTATTGGGATCACTTCTGACTTATCCACATTACATATAATGCTCATTGATGGCTTAGGTAGATACTTCATTATTTTAAAGAAAACCCATTTATTCCTATGTTCTCTAGTGTTTTTAATAGGAATGAGTGATGATTTGTCAAAAGCTTTTTCTACATCTCTTGAAACATGATCACTGTTGGTTTTGTGATTGATATGGTCAGCTATGCTAATAATCTGCCTAATATTGAACTAGTCTTGGTTTAAATCCTACCTGTTCATAGACTACCACCCTACTCTGTCTATTTCAGGGACTCCCAAAGGTCTCAGGTCCTGACTTTATATTATCTTGAACTTTGTTTCTGTGGGTCTCTCTAGGATGTTAACTGTCCCTATATGTCTGCTGCAGAGAAAGAACAGTTAGGACAGCAGCTTTATAGGCAGTTTGCTCCCTAGAATTTCACTATCAAAAGATAACAGACATAGAGGAGAAAGAGACAGAGAGAGAGAGAGACATCAGAAGTCAACTGGTCCACCTCCCTCATTTTACAAGGAAGAAACTGAGCCCAGAGAGGTTAAGTGTCTTAGAATCATAATTATGATGTGGTAAGAGGCCTCAGAGGCCATATGAGATACCTGGGCAAGTCATAGTTTCCGCATTTGTCAAATGGGGGTGAAAAAATCAACCTCAACTAGTTTGATGTGAGAAGAGAGTTTTGTAAGCCCTATGCAAATGTGATTTGTCATTATTCAGATAAGTGGGAGGAATTTCATTCCCTCTTCCAAATTCAAATATTTATTCAAATATTTGAATAAGTCCCAGCTAACAAGTCCCAGCCCTTGCCCTGAATCTTCTCTTCTCCAGGAAAAACATCCCTTGTTCCTTCAACCAATTCTGGTCAGCGTGACCCATCATCATCCTACTTCTACTCTCCTCTGAGAGTATCTTAGCTTATACTATTTTGGGAGAACAGATTTTTGATTCATTGATATGGGAAACAGGCATGCACAGTGAAAAGGAACCTTGATTCTGAAGTCCGAGGACCTGAATTCAAATGCCAGCTCTGCCATCTACTAGTGTGTGAACTTGAGTAAGTCCCTTAACTTCCTTGGGTCTCAGTTTCCTTATCATTTCAATAAAAAGGGTTGACCCAGATGATCTTTCAAGTTCTTATGACCCTTTGGACTCCTAGTAAGATACTTCCTTTTCCAAAACTTAGTGCCTGGCCCAGGAACCAACAAGGTAAGGGACATGCCCAGGGTCACACAGTCAATCTTTTCAGAGGCAGGATTTGAACCCAATTCATTTTGGGGAGCTCTTCTCTAAAACTCCACCCTCTCCATTTTTTTTTTTTAGGTTTTTGCAAGGCAAATGGGGTTAAGTGGCTTGCCCAAGGCCACACAGCTACTTAATTATTAAGTGTCCAAGACCGGATTTGAACCCAAGTACTCTTGACTTCAGGGCCAGTGCTTTATCCACTGCACCACCTAGCCGCCCCCATACCCTCTCCATTTTCAACATATCTTCTAAAAAAGTGGCACCTAGAGGTGAATATAGTTCTATGAGATAGTCTGCCCAGGATTAAACATAGGGAGATTATTGTCTCTTAATTCTGGACCGTCTGCCTCTCTTATGCACCCAAGTTCTTTCAACCTCTATATCACAGTGCAGGCTCAAATCCTGGGTTCAAATCCCACCTTTGATGCTTATTAATCATGTAACCATGTTCTAACTTCCTTGCATGTAAATTAAATATTTACCTTACTGTGTCATCTTGCTCCTCAAAGTAATTAATGCATAAGATGTATTCTGAAAATGGATATACTCTCTATAAATGTGTCAGCTCTTATTATTAGTGGGAAGGGTGCATTATGGGTAGTTCAATGATCTGGGTTTGACTCTCAGTTCTGGCTTTTCCAGTTGAGTAACTCACAATTCTCTGCATCTTGGCTGTGAAGTAAGGGCGTTGGACTGGAGGGCTTTGAACATTCTAACTGGCTCTAGCAATCTGTCATTCTGTGAGTCAATGGGAGTTATTGTGATTGCTATCACTTCTTACTCTCCTTTTCTGATGTTAGACTCTCGCCAAATTGAGTTATTTACTATTCTATGAGCCTGTTCCACCCATTCACATTTTCATGCTCACGTCCACCCTTTACCTGGGGAATAGTGTCCCTCCCCACTTCTGTCTGTTGAAATCCTTCCCTCCCTGGTTTGTCCATTTTAGGTGGATCACCTAGTTCTCACCAGCAGAATCACTTTCTTTTTTAAAGGTCAAGAGACTCCCAAAGCAGCCAGATTATCTCCTTTAGTCCTGTTTCCTATCAGTCAGACCACGGGCTGAAACAATACTGGTAAAGACAAGTGAGAAGGATGCCCAGCATACCCCTCACTATCATAAACATAATTATGCAACTCATGCCTATAATCATTTGGTTGGTCAGTGTGGTCCTCTTCCATACTGCAGGCCTAATAGCACCAGCAGGAAAACTTCTGTCCTTCTTCAGATCTTAAGACCATCAATTTAAAGCTTTAAGAAACCATGGAGAATGCCTACTCAAATTCTCCTCAGGCTACAGAAATATTCAAATGAATAGACCTTGTCATTGATTGAGGAGTTCTCACCCAGGGTCTCTACCTGTGGTGGTCAACCTATTCTGGGCAGCTCTTCTAAGTTCTTCCATAAATTCATCCATCCACCCAGTTGGACATACACCTTCTATTTCTCCAAACACTAGCTGCCCACCTGTCATCCCTCATATTCACCATCTGATCAGCCCTTCTTCTCTTCCTGTCTTTCATCTCCATGACAATATCCTTGACTTTGAAATTCCTCATTTATTAAGTGCTGCAACCTAATCACATCTCCCATGTGTCTCTCCATGGTTTTCTGTGGTTTGTTTTTAATTTTGTCGAGATCATGAAGGCCACATCTTGCTGCTGATAGCATATAGGTATTTTAAAAAGATGGACTTTTGTTTCCCTGGAAAAGTTGGAGTCATTAAAGTAGCCTTGGAGGAAAGCATAATAAGACCTGTCTCAGACCCATACTGGTTATTTGACCGTGCTTTAGTTTCTTCATCTATAAAATGGGATAATATTAGCATTTCCAAAGTTGTTGTGAGGATCAAAAGAAATAATATATGTAAAATACTTTATATACCATAAAATATAAATGCTAGCTATCATTTTAAAATCAAGTTATAAAAGCACTATAATATTGCTAATTATTAACATCATGATTAATGTTAGTATTCTATACCATCATAATGTAGCTAATATAATAATGTTATAGTTTTATTTCAGCTATATATAAAGACATTCTATTATATATTGTTGATTATGTATTGCTGATTATTATGATATAGTGGGTTATCATTATATAACAGCAATATGCAATAATCTAATTTTTTACTATTAAATTATTAATATTAATATTACTACACACAAATAATTAATTAATAATAATTTCCTGGGGCAGCTAGGTGGCACAGTGGATAAAGCACCGGCCTTGGAGTCAGGAGTACCTGGGTTCAAATCCGGTCTCAGACACTTAATAATTACCTAGCTGTGTGGCCTTGGGCAAGCCACTTAACCCCATTGCCTTGCAAAAAAAAAACTAAAAAAAAATAATAATTTCCTAAGAGAATCCAGTCAATCTCCTCCTGTTTAATTCTGGGGACAACCAATACTGCAATGATATTATCGGTCTCAGATAGCGATCCTTATGGTCAGCTCTATAGTTTGTCCATTCAACTTCTTGCTATAATCTGGGCAATAGACATTCTTACTTCTCTTTGATCTTTTCTCATGAATAGTGAGGCCCAATTCTTTTGTGTGACTGCAGATTTCTGCCAAGAAGTGCTGTCATGGGCAAGCCACTTAACCCCATTTGCCTTACCAAAAAAAAAACCTAAAAAAAAAAGTGCTGTCATGTTCTGGAGCTTGCTCTACCAACAAGAACATTCCATCACTCTTTATACCTGGACCCTCCTCTGATCACCACCATCACAGTGATGACACAGTTGGCAAGCATACAAATATCCCATAAATTCATCCATTCACCCATTGGACATAATACTTTATATTTCTCCAGACAATATTAATATATGGAATGCATTGTCCACTTGTCATCCCTCACCCTCATCATCTGAAGAAGCACTCATTCAGTGATCTGGGCTAGGTAAGAAAAAATGAGAGTGATTGGATGGGTTATTTCAGCAGGTTATTAAGATTCAAAAAATCTTAAATGATGATTATGTTTGGCAGCATTTAGTTCTAGGGAATTATCTGGGGTTTTTTCATGATTAATGAACAATAGGCACCATGTGACTTTATATTCTTTACATTTTTCAGTAAATTGACAAAAAGGTAAAGGTGTTGTCCATTGTTGGATATAACTTACCAAATTCAACTTGTTAATTACTAATAGCTTCATTGAGGATGTCAGTAATTGGTGCATGAGTCATAAAGATTTTATAGAGATGATAGAGGAGGTATATAGGCCAGGAGTTGTTTAGGTTTCTTCATTGGTCATTTTTATTTCGATATTAGTAAGGGCCAAGATTTTTTCCACATGTTTTGTATATTCCCCTCATTCTGATATCTTATATATTGATCCCTAATAATCTTAAAATTATATTGTCCTTAACATACCTGATGCTAGGTGACTTCTTATTCCATCCATATTCTCTTCAGTGGCATTTCTACCTCCCCTACATGCACAACTAAGATTAAGATGATGGAGATCTATGTATGATAACTCCAAGTTCTGGAATTAGCAAGATAATATGTAATGGTAATCTCCACAAATCTTTACATTTTTGTTCCATTTGCTGTCCTTTCATTTTCATATCAAAAGGTCCCTGGAATTACTTTGCCTAGTTTGATCTCTTGCCAAGCTTTAAAAATTGAATTTTTATTCTCCCCATTTCTCTTCTTTATGAGATGATACTGCTCATATTCATCCATTATCCTTTCATAAGATTTTACAAACAAATGTTTTTTCTAAAGTGTTGCCTTTGCAATTTACAGATGAAGAGATCAAAGCAATCCATAGTCATATGAAAAATTGCTCTAAATCATAAATTATTAGAGAAATGCAAATTCAAGCTTCTCTGAGGTACCACCTCATACCCCTCAGACTGGCCAATATGACCAGAAAGGACAATGATCATTGTTGGAAGGGTTGTGGGAAATCTGGGATACTATTACATTGTTGGTGGAGCTGTGAACTCATCCAACCTTTTTGGAGAGAAATTTGGAACTATGTCCAAAGGGCAACAAAAATGTGCATACCCTTTGATCCAACAATACCACTACTGGGTCTATACCCTGAAGAGATGATGAAAAAGTATAAAAACAGCACTTGTACAGAAATATTCATAGCAGCCCTGTTTGTGGTAGCAAAGAATTGGAAATCAAGTGAATGTCCTTCAATTGGGGAATGGCTTAGCAAACTGTGGTATAAGTATGTCATGGAACACTATTGTTCTAATAGAAACCAGGAAGGACAGGAATTCATGGAAGCCTGGAGGGATTTGCATAAACTGATACTGAGTGAGAAAAACAAAGCCAGAAAAACAATGTACATGCTAACAGCAACATGGGGGTGATAATCAACCTTGATGGACTTGCTCATTCCATCAGTGCAACAATCAGGAACAATTTGGGGCCATCTGCAATGGAGAATACCATCTGTATCCAGATAAAGAACCATGGAGTTTGAGCAAAGACCAAGGACTATTCCCTTTAATTTAGGGAAAAAACCTTATATCTTATTGTCTGATCTTGTTATCTCTTATACTTTATGTTTCTTCTTTAAGGATTTGATTTCTCTCTCATAATATTCAATTTGGATCAATGTATACCATGGAAACAATGTAAAGGCTGACAAATTGCTTTCTGTGGCAGGGGGGGAGTAAGATTGGGGAAAAATTGTAAAACTCAAAAATAAATAAAATCTTTAATTTAAAAAAAAGTGTTGCCTTTGCCAAATTTCTTCTCTTGATTAATCACATGTTTGTTCACTAAGTTGCTTTCTGCACTCTCTTGCTCTTCTTGTTGTGGTAATAGATTTACAAAAGTAAAACCTCAGTTTAAAAGTATTATAGGTGTGGCTAGGTGACACAGTGGATAAAGCACCGGCCCTGGAGTCAGGAGGACCTGGGTTCAAATCCGGTCTCAGACACTTAATAATTACCTAGCTGTGTGGCCTTGGGCAAGCCACTCAGCCCCATTGCCTTGAAAAATCTAAATAAATATATGTATATATATATAAATATAAATATAAATATATATAAATATATAGAGATATATATAGATAAGTTTCTCAAATTACACATAAAAAAATTTTTAACATTTTTTTTTTAGGTTTTTGCAAGGCAAATGGGGTTAAGTGGCTTGCCCAAGGCCACACAGCTAGGTAATTATTAAGTGTCTGAGATCGGATTTGAACCCAGGTCCTCCTGACTCCAGGGCCTGTGCTTTATCCACTGTGCCACCTAGCTGCCCCTTAACATTCATTTTTAAACTTTGTGAACTTTTAAAAACTGTTTAAACTTTTCGATTTCCAAATTTTCTTCCTCTCTCTCTCTCTCTCTCTCTCTCTCTCTCTCTCCTTCTTTTTCCATCAAGTCAGTAAGCAATTTGATATAGGTTATATACATGCAATCATGCAAAACATATTTCTATATGTCATATTGTAAAAAGAAAACAGACAAAAAAACAAAGAAAAATAAAGTTTAAAAAGTATGCTTCAGATAAAAATCATTGTAACCAAGATCAAAAGAAATGTAGCAAATTGGGAAACAATCTTTACAACTAATGATTCTGACAAAGGACTCATTTCTAAAATATACAGAGAACTGAGTCATATTTTTAAAACAAAAAGCCATTTCCCAATTGACAAATGGTCAAAGGATATGCAAAGGTAATTTACAGATGAGGAGAGCAAAGCAATTCATAGCCATATGAAAAAATGCTCTAAATCATTAATTATTAGAGAAATGCAAATTAAAGCTTCTCTGAGGTACCACCTCATACCCCTCAGATTGGCCAGTATGACCAGAAAGGATAATGATTATTGTTGGAAGGGATGTGGGAAATCTGGGACACTATTACACTGTTGGTGGAGCTGTGAACTCATCCAACACTTCTGGAGAACTATTTGGAACTATGCCCAAAGAGCAAAAAAAATGTGCATACCCTTTGACCCAGCAATACCACTACTGGGTCTATATCCTGAAGAGATGATGAAAAAGGGTAAAGACATTACTTGTACAAAAATATTTATAGCAGCCCTGTTTGTGGTGGCAAAGAAATGGAAACCAAGTAAATGTCCTTCATTTGGGGAATGGCTTAGCAAACTGTGGTATATGTATGTCATGGAACACTACTGTTCTATTAGAAACCAGGAGGGACGGGATTTCAGGGAAGCCTGGAGGGATTTGCATGAACTGATGCTGAGTGAGATGAGCAGAACCAGAAAAACACTGTACACCCTAACAGCAACATGGGAGTGATGATCAACCTTGAAGGACTTGCTCATTTCATCAGTGCAACAATCGGGAGCAATTTTGGGTTGTCTACAAAGGAGAGTGCCATCTGTATCCAGATAAGGAGCTGTGGAGTTTGAACAAAGTGCAAGGACTATTCCCTTTAATTTAGGAAAAAAACAGGTATCTTGGGGCGGCTAGGTGGCGTAGTGGATAAAGCACCGGCCTTGGAATCAGGAGGACCTGGGTTGAAATCCAGTCTCAGACACTTAATAATTACCTAGCTGTGTGGCCTTGGGCAAGCTACTTAACCCCGTTTGCCTTGCAAAAAAAAAAAAAAAACTTAAAAAACAGGTATCTTATTGTCTGATCTTGTTACTTCTTAGAATTCTTGTCTCTTCTCTAAGGATATGATTTCTCTCTCATCACACCCAATTTGGATCAAGGTACAACATGGAAACAAAGTAAAGACTGATAGATTGCTTTCGGGGGGGGGGGGGGTTGTAAAACTCAAATAATATCTTTAATAAAAATTAATTTAAAAAAAAGTATGCTTCAAACTGCATTCAGATTCCCTCATTCTTTCTCTAGAGGTAGATAGCATTATTCATCATGAATCCTTTGGAATTTTTTGGATCTTTGTATTGCTGAGATTAGCTAAATCATTCACAACCAACCATTTTACCATATTGCTGTTCCTGTGAATTAAGTTCTCCAGGTTCTGCTCACTTTACTTTGCATCAATTCATGTATATCTTTCCATATTTTTCTGAGAACATCGTACTGAGAGCATAATAGTATTCAATCTCCTCAATTTCCAACTCTGTCACCACAAAAAGTCCTACTATACATATTTTTGCAAAATTGATACTCCCATCACCCCCTGGTTTTTTTAGTTTAGTTTTTTTTTTTTGCAAGGAAGTGGGGTTAAATGGCTTGCCCAAGGCTATACAGCTAGGTAATTATTAAGTGCTCTGAGCCGGAATTTGAACTCAGGTACTCTTGACTCCAGGGCTGGTGCTCTATCCACTGCACCACCTAGCTGCCCCTCACTACTCCCTGTTTTTAAAAGTTTTTTTTAGGATTAGTTGTTTGATCCTGGATAAGTCACTTAAGCTGTATTGCCTCAAAAAATTTTTTTCTTAAATAATCTTTTTGTGATAAGGACCTTTTGGGAATAGTTCAAATTCTTTCTAGATGGTTGCATCAGTTCAAAACTCTACTAAGAGTTCATGAGTGCCCCCAAATCTACCACTTCCCCTAATTTAGAGGACAGATGAGAAACCTGAAATCAGAGCAACTTTAACTCAGGTCAACAGGCTATTAAGTGACAGAGTTAGAATTTTTGTTTCCAATTGATATTTTATTTTATTTTTCCCATTACATACTATAAAAATTTTTCTACATTCATCCACATGTATATGCACATTTTTAAGTTACATAATTTCCTTCCACTCTCCCTTCCCACTCTTCCCTCCCCTCAGTGGTAAACAGACTGGTAAATATTGTACATACACATTTGTGTTTACCATGTTTACAGAATAGTTATTTTCTGTATGAGGAATAGGATTAAAGGAGGGGAAAAAAGAAAACCACGAGATAGGAAAGAAATACATAAGAGAAATTTTTAAAAAGTGAATGTAGTGTTCATTCAGATACTCTAGGATTTTTCTTCCTCTGCAAAATTGTCCATAATCAGTCTTCTAAGGATTGTCCTAGCTCTCTGAACTGCTGAGAGGAGCTGCATCCATCAAGGTTGATCACAGAGTTAGAATTTTTAGAATTTTTTAAAAAGCTTTTAATTGAGATTTTCTGTTGCCTTACTTTGCCATGATTATCCCAAGTATCTCTTTCCCTCCCCCTACCAGAGACACATCTCAAATGAGAAGGAAAAACATCAGATTAGCACAACAGATTGATATATTAGAATAGCCTTATCCATTGTAGCTGGTGACTGTCGATCTCCCTCTTCAAAGCTCCAGACTGATTTTCATAAATCACAGAACTGACCATCTCATGTCCCCACTTAATCTTCTCCAGTGGTTTCTAATATCTATAGGATCCAATTTAAAAATGCTTTGTTTAGGGGGCAGCTAGGTGGCACAATGGATAGAGCACTGGCCCTGTAGTCAGAAGTACCTGAGTTCAAATTTGGCCTCAGATACTTAATAATTACATAGTTGTGTGGCCTTGGGCAAGCCACTTAACCCCATTGCCTTGCAAAAAACAAAAGCAAAACAAATAAAAATGCTTTGTTTGGCTTTGAAAGTGACTTTTGGGGGGGCGGGGCGCTTGTGGAGTCAAAATGTCTGCATGAAGGCAAGAATTCCTGGGAGTTCTCTTCTGGAATGCTCTAAATAACTTAAAATTATGACTCCAACCAAATTCTGGAGTCTCAGAACCCACAGAAAGGCCAAGTGAAACCATTTTCCAGTTCAAGATAACTTGAAAGATCTGAGGGAAGACTCTGTTCTACCAGTCCTGAAGGGATTCATTGAGCTCCTCCAGAGCTAAGGAGCTCTAACCTTCCAAGAACAGCCCTCAGGGCACCTGAGTCCCTGGGGGCACCTGAGTTAGAGGTAGCAGTAGTGGTTTCCAGACCTCCTCACCCAGGAATCACCTAGGACAACTTGGAAGGTCTGTGGAAAACTCTGCTACAACAGTGAACACAGAGCCCAAACCAGCCAGGCCTCAGCACAGCCTTGGACCCAGAATTAGAAGTAGGCCTGCAGAGCCACCCAGCAGGGAGCCACCCAGTAGCTGCTTCCTGAGAGCTCAGCCCAGAAATGGTAAGGGGGTGGGGAGAGACTGTCGAGGTCTCTCTGCTCTCCCTGGGTCAGAACACTTCTGCTTTGCCCATCCTCAGTTTTGCAGTCTGAGGTCCCCTATTGCCATAGTGGAGCAGAGATCCTCCTCATAGCTCCCCAGCAGAGGAAAGGGTTTGTGGTCATCTACAAATCAAAGCACAGACCAGGATAGCAGTCAGATCTCTCATAAGACCTTGGAGGAATTGAGGTCCTTGGGGAGGCGTCCTCAAAATACTCAAAAGCTTGGGGAGTACTTTATTTTTTTTTTAGGTTTTTTTTTTTGCAAGGCAAATGGGGTTAAGTGGCTTGCCCAAGACCACACAGCTAGGTAATTATTAATTATCAAGTGTCTGAGGCCGGATTTGAACTCAGGTACTCCTGACTCCAGGGCTGGTGCTCTATCCACTGCACCACCTAGATGCTCGGGGAGTACTTTAAAACCAGGTCATAAACTAGAGAAGTGAGTAAACAGAAAAAAAAGAATCTGACCATAGATAATTACTTTGGTCTCATAAAGGATCAAAGCACACATTCAGAATATGATAAAGTCAAAGCTGCTGTATCCAAAACCTCCAAAAAAAATAGGAATCAGTCTCAGGAAGAGCTCAAAAAAGATTCTGAAAATCAGGAAGGGAGGTAGAGGGAAAATTGGGGGGGGCAGAAATGAGAGCGATACAAGAAAATCATGAAAATCATGTCAGCAGCTCAGTCAAGGAGATACTCAAAAATGCCAAATAAAACAATATGTTAAAAACCAGTTTAGGTCAAATGGAAAAAGCAGTCAAAAAGGTCAATGAGAATACCTTAAAAAACAAAATTGGTCAGATGGAAAAGGAGATAAGAAAGCTCACTGCAGAAAATAACTCCCTCTTCCAATGTAGAATAGAAGCTGATGACTGTGAAAAATCAAGAAACAATAAAACAAAACCAAAAGAATGAAAAACTAGAAGAAAATATGAAATATCTCATTGGAAAAACAACTGACCTGAAGATAATTTAAAAATTATTGGGCTACCTGAAAGTCACGAGCAGGAAAAGAACCTTGACTTCATTTTTAAAGAATTTCTTTAGGAAAATTGCCCTAATATCCTAAAAGCAGAGGGTAAAATAGAAATTGATGGAATTCACCTATCACCTCCTGATCCCCCCAAAAAACTCCTAGGAACATTACAAATTCCAGAACTCCCAAGTCAAAGAGAAAAAAAGAATAAGTAGCCAAAAAGAAACAATTCAAATAACATGGAGCAATAATCAGAATTACACAAGATTTAGCAGCATCTACATTAAGGGCTCGTCGTGGGGCTTGGAATATGATATCCCAGAAGGGAAAAGAGCTTGGATTACAACTGAGATTCTACTACCCAAAACAACTGAACATCTTCTTTCAGGAGAAAAGATGGATATTTGATGAAATAGGAGACTTTCAAACTTTCCTGTTGAAATGACCAGAGCTGAACAAAAAGTTTGATCTCCAAGTACAAATCTCAGGTGAAGCATAGAGGTGGATGGGAAAGGCAAATTATGAAGGATTTAATGATGTTGAACTGCTTATATTCCTGCATAGGAAAATGATACTGATAACTCATATGAACCTTCTCATTTATTAGAGCAGTTAGAAGGAGCAAATATAGACAAGGCACAGGAGAGAGCTGAATATGAAGGTATAATAAAGAATAAATATAGAGTCAATGTGTGAAAAAGGAATGTAGTGGGAGAAAGGGAAAGGAGAGGGTGGGTCAAGATATTTCATGCAAAAGAGCCAAGAAAAAGCTTTTGCAATGGAGTGGAAGGGGGGGGGGAGGTAAGGAGGAATGAATGAGTCTTCATTTTCATCAGAAATGAATCAGAGAGGAAACAACACACACACTTAATAGTGTATAGAAATCTATCTTACTCCAGAGGAAAAAGGAGAAAAGGGGATGGGAGAAAGGGGACAGGGAGAGGGGAGGGGGGAGTGTAGATGATAGAGGAGAGGGAAAATTGTTCAAGAGGGTAGTCAGATACAACACCCCCTTTTTTTGATAGGGTAGTGGAGTTGGGTGGCTTGCCTAAGGTTGCACAGTTGAGTGTTGGGAGTTGTTGGGTTGTTGGGAGTCTGGGACCAGATTTGAGCTCCAGTCCTCCTGGTTCCAAGGTCAGTGTTCTGTCCCCTGCACCACTTGGTTGCCCCACAACACACTTCTGAGGAGGGAAAAAGTGAAAGGAGACAGAGAATGGAATAAATGGGAGCGAGGAGTTATCAATTAAAGGAAATACAATTATCAACAGCAACTGTGGAAAAAAAATTGAGGCAACTTCACTAATGGACTTATAATAAAGAATGCAATCCATCCCAGAGACAAAGCTGATGGTATCTAGAAAAAAAATTTACATGCTACCTTCTGTAACAAATAAGATCCTTGAGGACTATTTCATTTTGTCTTTGTATCCCCACTTCCTGATGTAGACTAGACATTTAATACATGTTTGTTGATTTCATATAAAAAAAAAGTCATTCATGACCTACTCTCTTTCTTTTGTTATGTTTTCTCCTCCTTTGGAGCATGTATTCCTTGATGGAAAGTTTTTCCTTTTCTTTTGGATCTCCACATTCCAGTACAATGGGTGGCATAAACTAATTGTTTAATAAGTGTTAACCACTGTCTCATTTTGCAAAGGAGGAAAATGAGGGAATTGACTTGCCCAAGATCACATAGATATGAAGGGGACAGGGACTGTAGTCAAACCCATATCCACTACCTCTATAGCTAAGGATCTGGACATGGTGCCACCCTCCCTCTTCTCAAAGAGTGGTGTGGAGGTAGCTCTTCAGCTCTTCCCTTGAGTCACTAAGTCACTCCTATCTACCACCAGATCTGTCCTCAGTCACCATGCCCCAGGAATCAAAATGCAATACATTTAGTAGCAACAAGCTCAAAGTCAAGGTCATGGGGAATGGGAGCTGCAAATTCTCAATGATGGGTAAAGGCAGCAGCGTAAAATGCTGAATCTGCAGATAAAAAGACCTTGGACATTTACTTCATTTGACTTTGGATGAAACCCTGCTCACATAGTTCTCTCTGGCTCCTCTGAAAATTGAAGGGATCAGACTAGATGGCCTCGTTCTGTGTGTTTGTGTGTATGTGTGTGTGTGTTTGTACTTCTCTATATTTTTACCCCTGTCATTTTCTGGGTGTGGTTGGAGGTCATTCTTTTTTTATCTTTGTTTCAGTGCATGTCTGCATTTCTCTCTCAAAGCTAATCTATTGCTCTCTAGGTCTCCTTCCCAGTTTGGGTGGGGAATGGATCTTCCCTTGTCTTCCTTTGTATCTTCCTTGAGGCTCACACAAGGCAACAGTCTCTTTGCTGTTGCCTTCCTTCTGTTTCTGTTTCTTTTTGTTTGTTGTTACTGTTGTTACTCTGTATGAGTCTAACAGGATTTTCCCTCCCTCCCCTTTTTATTTTCCTCATTTTCTTTCCCTCCCTATACTCTAACTGTATTCCTTAATTGAGCATGTTCCAGAAAGGAACTAATATTTTATTATGTGTTTTAGTTTTTAAGTGTAAATATAGTTCTTTAGTCTTCGGTTTTGTTTTTTTTTTGCAAAGCAATGGGGTTAAGTGACTTGTCAAGATTATATTAAGTGTCTGAGGTAGAATTTGAATTCAGGTCCTCCTGACTACACTCCATCCACTGTGCCACCTAGCTATTCCTAGTCTTAGTTTTTAAAAACATATTAAATGGAGTAGTTTATAGAACTATAGTCAATTAAGTCTCAGTCAGTTTTACACAATTGACTCCCAGGTTATTTTTCCTGTGGCCCCAGAATTCAAAAGATTTCCCATTCCCATGGTAGGTTGGCTACTGGACTTCACACATAAAGTGAATGACTTCAAAAATCTCCAAGCATTTCATAGGTAAATGGTGTTGTTTTGTCTTTCATTTTCATTTCTTTCGTTCCTTCTTCCTTCCTTTCTCTTCCTTCCTTCCTTCCTTCCTTCCTTCCTTCCTTCCTTCCTTTCCTTCTTTCTTTCTTTCTTTCTTTCTTTCTTTCCTTCTTTCTTTCTTCCTTCCTTCCTTCCTTCCTTCCTTCCTTCCTTCCTTCCTTTCTTCCTTTCTTCCTTTCTTTCTCAATTAGGGTTAAGTGATTTTTCTTAGTATCTAAGGCCAGATTTGAAGTCAGGTCCTCCTAACTTCAGGATCAATGCTCTATAGATTGAGCCACCTAGCAGCCCTTCTTCATTTTTTCTTTTTTTATGTATTTTTTAGGGGTTTTTTGGCAAAGCAAATGGGGTTAAGTAGCTTGCCCAAGGCCACATGGCTAGGTAATTATTAAGTGTCTGAGACAGGATTTGAACTCAGGTACTCCTGACTCCAGGGCCGGTGCTTTATCCACTGCACCACCTAGCCACCCCTTTTTTATGTATTTTTTTTAAAAAAATTAAACTTAAATAAAAAATAAGTAAAAAACAGTCAGGTGTATATCAAGATAGGAGATTCATAATATAAAATAATAAATTTACATGTCAAGAAAGTCTATATAATAAACACTCAAATTGTGTTTAAAATTGTCCATCTTTTCTCTGTATCCTTGTAGGTTTTCTTCTACTCTCTGCTGTGCACTGTTTACTTCCTCCCCCTAAAATTAAGCAAGGATATATACACACTCACCTATATACATATACATATATATATATATATATGTATGTATATATATATATACATACATATATATATGTATATATATGTATATATATACATATATATATATATTATATATATGAAATGGCATTTGTATGCCTAGATGCCTAGATATATATACATCCATATTAATAGATATCTATATATTTGGTTTGTGCATATTTCTTATTTTTATAACATTTCCTGAAAGCAACAACCCCTCCTCATTCTTCTATTTTACATTCTTACTATTTTCCTTTACTATAGCTATCTTGACCTTCTCCTCCTTAACATACCACCCTTCCAAGAATCCCTCCCTTACACACCTTTCTATATTCCCCTCTCCATTGATCTACATAAATACATACACATATATATTTAAATATCTATATATACACCCTCTTGTCCTATTCCCTCACCTCTAGTTTAATATCTTCCCTATCCCTCCTTATTTCTTTCTAAATTTAAAAGGCTTTCAAACATATACATGTATATATACAAAAACACGTATCATTTCCTCTTTAAAACATTCCCCATGAGAGTAGGTTTCCAGAATTATCAACTATCCTTCCCCATCTAATTCCTCTGTAATAATTCTTCCTCTTACACCTCATTTAAGATGATAACTTTTTTTCATCTTTTTCCTACACCATTTTACTTTTTCAGAATCCCAACCTATTCAGCTCTACCCCCCCCACTTTCCTTCAAACTATGCAATTACTAATAACAATCTTGGACATATGGTTTCCATTTCTATTATATATCCATTTCTATTTTATATATAAACAATGTGTCTTTATCGTGTCCCTTTCAAATTTTCTATTAAGTTCAGGTTTTTTATCAACAAAGTCCTGAAAGCCTAGCAATTCATTGAATGTTCATTTTTTTTAAATACAGGATTATGCTACACATTGCTGGGTATGATATTTTCAGCTGCAATCCCAGTTCTTTTGTTCCTCAATATATAGTGTTCCAAGAACTGTAGTCTTTTAAAGTAGCAGTTGCTAGGTCTTTTTTAATTCTAATATTAGCTTTCTTGTATTTGAATATTTTCTCCTTAACATGGGGATTTAGAATTTAGCTATGATGTTCCTGTCAGTTTTCCTTCTAGGATCCTTTTCAGGTGGTGATTGATGATTTTTTTTTCTATTTCTACTTTTCCCTCTTGTTCTAACACTTCAGGACAATTTTCTTTAATTTATTTCTTGATTTATTATTATTAAGATTCTTTTTTCTGATCATAGTGTTCAGGCAGTTCTGTTATTCTTATGTTATCCTTTCTTGATTGGTTCTCCAGAGAAGTTATTTTTCTTATGAGATGTTTCACATTCTTTTCTATTTTTTTGATTATTTATATTTTACTTTATTATTTCTTGATCTCTTATAACCCCTTTCCCAATTCTAATTTTCAGAATCATTTTCTTCCTTAAGATTATAGATCTCTTTTTCCAGTTGGTTTAATTTCTTTTCATAATTTTTCTTGTTTTTCTTGGACTGTTCTTATTTTATTTTTTGGTTTTTCCTTAATCTCTCTTATTTGGTTTTTAAAGTCTTTTTTGAGAATTTTTTTTTTTGAGCAAGTAGTCATTTGACATTACTCTTCAGGGTTGGAGAAGCTTTTTTTGCTTCAGTATCTTCTCTTGAAGACAAATCCTTATCTTCTCTATTCTCATAGTAACTATCCATGGTGGGATTCTTTTTCCTTTGCTTGTTCATTTTTGAAATTTTATTTTTATCAGTTTATTATTATATTTACCTTTAGTCCTGCAGTGTGGAAGATTATGCCTATGGTTTCAAGAGCTTTATCTTTGTGCCCAACCTCTGCATTCCTTTCTCATTCCAAATCTCAGCTAGAACCCCACCCCACACTGAGCTGGAAATGATCTTACTCCCAAAAACCCTCCAGTGACTATAACCTTCAGTTCTCCACTCTGAAAGTGTTGAAGTTTGCTGTAGAATATCCAAGAAAACATTCTCTGATGTAAACTATCTCCCAGTCAAGTGGACTTTTTTTTTACTGAAAACTGAAACACACAACACAATGGGCTAGGCTGGGAAAAGACAGCAGCAAGGGAAGTATTAAATATGCTTCTTATATAGGGTAGAAAGAAAAAAAAAGTATGATGTTAACTCTGGATGCCAGAGGGGGTTCCCGGAGATGGATGGTATTGATAAGGGACAGTTAACTAAAATAGTCATGAACATGCTTGTTAAGGTGGACTTGAGGTGGACTAAGGTGGACAAAGGGAGACCCCAGTCAAGCCAGGGGTAAGTGTTGCTGATAAGGGGCAGGCAGAACTAGTAATAAAGTAAAAGTATAAAGGTGACCTTGGGTGGGCCAGGGGTCTCAAGTAATAAAATGAGGTAAAAGGGCAAGGGTGGCCTTAAGCAAATCCAGGACCTCAAATGGGCCAGGGAAAGAGGGTGCTGAAAAGGGGTAGGTTAGAAGATAAAGGGGCCTCAGGCAGACCAAGGGCAGAGGGGCAGTTAAAAGCAATACTGATAATTAAATCATAAGCTAGAGTTTGGGGTTGAGCAAAGGAACTCAGAATAGATCAAAATGTTCTGAGAGGGGGGGCTCATGAGAATCCAGACCAAGAACTCAATTTTCCTGACCAAGAACTCAATTTTCCCGAGTCCTCAGTCAGGAGTACATTCCAAGCTACTGTTTCCTCTAATCACCTGGTTTGAGTTAGTTCCAAGTCTCTGCCACATAGCTGGGCCAGACATCTTATCAACAATCTTTCTGTTTAGACACCTAATCCCCATACTGTCCATAGATGAGAATTACTGTGGCTTAGGGGAAAGGCTACCTCCCACCCTGGCTAACCCCAGGCTATTTCTCTTGCAGTTTCAGGGAGCTAGTCTGGAGATGTTTACACTTCACTCAGGCCAAACTTTGGCTCTGGGTCTTCCTTCAGATATTCTTCAGTTGTCCTAGGTAAACCACTGCTCTACTCCAACTGTTGTTTATTCTTACTGTTCTATGTTCACCCTGAGAGGCATTTTTACTTGTTTGAGGAGGAAATCTGGAGAATCGGCCCTATTCCACCATCTCTCCCTCTCCCCTGCTTCATTTTTTTTTAAAGTTGTATACACGCAATCATCTTTAACAATTTTCCATATTGATATTTTGTACTTCATTCTTTTTTTTTTTTTTTAGGTTTTTGGAAGGCAAATGGGGTTACGTGGCTTGCCCAAGGCCACACAGCTAGGTAATTATTAAGTGTCTGAGACTGGATTTGAACCCTGGTACTCCTGACACCAAGGCCAGTGCTTTATCCACTGCACCACCTAGCCGCCCCTTGTACTTCATTCTTGAAGAAGACCATGATGTCAGGGAGGTGAAGCCATGGCAAGTATATGAATTGAATTTGAGTGAGAGGGTGCTTTGCTAAGTCACCAGCCCCACTTTTCTCTTCCAGAGTCATCTGGGTCCACTGACCAGATAGGAGCCAGGACAACAAGAGATGGCCCTGGATGTTAGGCAGTCAGGGTCAAGTCACTTGCCCAAGGTCACACAACTGGGAAATGTGTCTGAGGCTGGATTTGAACTACTGTCCTCCTGACTCCAAGTCCAGTGCTCTATCCACTGTATGAGGAAGCTGCCCTTATTTCCATTAGTCATGTTATGAAAGAATAACTAGAACTAAGCAGGGTGGCCACACTATGATAAAGAAAGAGAATAACATTTTCCTTAACAGGTCTCTCAGGATTGTCCTTGACCACTGAACTGCTGAGAGGAGATGCTTCCATCATAGTTGATTATCTCACAAAATTGCTGTTAGTACTACAATGTTCTCCCAGTTCTGCTGGCTTCATTCTGCAACAGTTCATACAAGTGTTTCGAGGATTTTCTTAAGTCAGGCCTCTCGTGATTTCTTCCAGAACAATAGTACTCCATAATATTCATATACCATGGCTTATTTAACCATACCCAATTGATGGGTATTCCCTTATTTTCCAATTCTTTGTCATTATGAAAAGAGCTGTTACAGATACTGGGTATGCACAGTTTTATTTCTCTTTGGGCATATTTCCAAACTGCTCTCCAGAATGACTGGATCAATTTCACAATTCTACCAACAGTTCAGTCAATAGTGCCCCTGTTTTCCCACATCCCCTCCAACATTGATCATTTTCCTTTTATTTTTGTGGAAGATGGAGTAATTCTATTTTTCCATTTCACATCTCAATATTTTGATATTGTTTAGCATTAACTCTACTTCTATTTTTGTAAATGTAAAATGAATAACTCCATTTTTATTGATGATTATGTATGTGCTTCTAGAGTATTATGTTTAATCAGTTTTATCATGACATTCATGTTTTATTCAGCTAGAAATTTATAATACTTCTTTTTTCTTTTATAAAGATTTTATTTTGAGTTCCACAATTTTTCCCCTGATCTTACTTCCCTCCCCCCACCCCCCACAGAAGGCAATCTGTCAGTCTTTCCATTGTTTCCATGGTATACATTGATCCAAATTGAATGTAATAAGAGAGAAATCATATCCTTTAGGAAGAAACATAAAGTATAAGAGATAACAAGATCAGACAATAAGATATCAGGTTTTTTCCCAAAAATTAAAGGTAATAGTCCTAGGTCTTTGTTCAAACTCCACAGTTCTTTCTCTGGACATAGATGGTATTCTCCATTGCAGACAGCCCCAAATTGTCCCTGATTGTTGCACTGATGGAATGAACAAGTCCATCAAGGTTGATCATTGCCCTCATGTTGCTGTTAGGGTGTATAGTGTTTTTCTGGTTCTGCTCATCTCACTCAGCATCAGTTCATGCAAATCCCTCCAGGCTTCCCTGAATTCCCATCCCTCCTGGTTTCTAATAGAACAATAGTGTTCCATGACATACATATACCACAGTTTGCTAAGCCATTCCCCAATTGAAGGACATTCACTTGATTTCCAATTCTTTGCCACCACCAACAGGACTGCTGTGAATATTTTTGTACAAGTGCTGTTTTTACACTTTTTCATCATCTCTTCAGGGTATAGACCCAGTAGTGGTATTGCTGGATCAAAAGGTATGCACATTTTTGTTGCTCTTTGGACATAGTTCCAAATTTCTCTCCAAAAAGGTTGGATGAGTTCCCAGCTCCACCAACAACGTATTAGTGTCCCAGATTTCCCACAACCTTTCCAACAATGATCATTATCCTTTCTGGTCATATTGGCCAGTCTGAGAGGTGTGAGGTGGTACCTCAGAGACGCTTTAATTTACATTTCTCTAATAAGTAATGATTTAGAGCAATATTTCACATGACTAGATCATTTTCCTTTTTTGTCATTTTAGTCAATCAGATAGGTATGAGGTGGTACCAGAGAGTTGCTTCAATTTGCATTTCTCTAATCAGTAATGATTTAATACATTTTTTCATATGACTATAGATTGTTTTAATTTCTTCATCTGAGAATTGCCGGTTCATATTCTTTGGCCCCTTCTCCTCCCTTCATTTTTCTAAGAGGACTAGTAATGTCAAGAATTGGATTTAAGTAAGGTACAATTGCATAAAGGCTCTTCCAATCAGCACAAAAGTCAGAAGCAACTAACTGGTAATGGCCTGGGATGTCATGGATGACTTTGGCATCTTTGATGCCTAACCAAGCTCTAAATGGTCCACAGTATCTCTTTAAACTACCTTCTTGATTATTGGCACAAATCATTCTCAATGGCCCATTCCTTCTCATGCTTGGAGAAGTCAGTTTGGGTCCCATGGGTTGCCCTCAACCTGATTTTGCTCATCAGCTGAGAAAGTTTACTAGTGTGTAGCCTCTGTTGATGCTGCAATTTCTTGGAATCACAGGTTAGAATTGGGTGAATCAGGTAACTAGCAAAAGTGGTTAAGCATCCCTGAAAAGGTTCAGTAAAACCCCCACACCAGAGTAGCTAGTTCTTCTGAAAATCCCATCCATCCCAGGTAAATGTAATATCTTTATAGGTAGAAATAATCAAAAGTTCAGGGAATCAGCAATGTGGGGATATTGGTTCTTTGGGATTCAAAGACAGGAAGCTGATGGAGACATAGTCAATTTGTCTGGTCAGCATATGACAAGCATTGGGGGACCTTTCAATACTTGGGGGGGGTAGTTAGGGACAATGAGATGAAATTGAACCTAGGGTTAGGAGAGATCTGGATAATTATTATAGCTGAGTCTTGATTTCTTCATCTTTAAATGGAAGGAGGTAAAAGAATATCAACTTGGGTGTAGATATATCAATGTAGAACAAAAGTTGCCTGTTCTACCTGCTCCTCCAGTGTTGCTAAATGAAACTCCATGATAATCTGCATGATCAAAAGTATGATGGGAGTTGAAAGGAATTTACTCAAAATAATGTTCCATTGATATGAGATTCTGTCCTAATTGGTGATTAATGCCAGATGTGAAGCTGGCTAACAGGTCAGAGGAAAGGTTCCCTTTCTACCAGTTCTTCTGTCTCTTCGTTGTCTTACATTCTCTTTGGGCTCTACAATCATGTCATTCATATTTGGTTTCCAATTTTAAGAGAAAAGATGGAAGATGCCCACCCATCTTCGGGTTGCTGAAGGAAAAGACTCTGGGAAGAAGTTACTTTGAGAGGAGCTCGCAGCCTCCATCATGGCCCTGTTTCCACCTATTCTGCTATAGGCTCACCCCTTGGGTGAGATCTGGTTCTATTGGCTAAGCTGAATTACTTGGCTCCCAATGGGAGTGTACCTTCACTCTGTACTGTCTGGTATACATTCTTGTATGTAGACTTGTGCTGATTTCCATTTTGCTATTGATTTGGATAAATGAGTCTCTTTGCTATTGTATGTATAATTATTGTGGAATGGGTATTTGGAGAGAAAGGAGTTAAACCTAGTATATAAAGCCTGAAGTCTACCCCAACCCCACTCTCCAATTAGTGAAACAGTGATTAGAAATTAGATTGAACCTGGAAGTCACATGCCCCAAACTAATGATATTTAAAGAAGCAGAAAGATCTAATTTTAGCCTGGTATAGCTTCTCTTGGAGGAGAACAGAATGGCTACACTTCTGGCCTCAATTTCCTGTTTCTCTTCCTGATAGGAATTAGTCTTCCTTGAGAAGAGTCTAGAGATTTCTCTTCTGCTTCCCTTCAAGCCACACAATGACCACTCCTATTGCCACATGTCCAGGACAACCCTCACTACATACAGGCCAATTGGCCTAGGAGGATTTCTGTTGAAGAGAAGGCAAGATAGTAAAAAAAGAAAGCCTTTGATCCAAAGGGCTCTCCTATGTTGTGAGGGGAAGAAGGTCCCATTAATATAGCACTGGCAAGCTCAGATAAAAAGGGGGTACTAAACCATAAATGAGGATTCTAGAAACTGCATATTGACTTCAAAACCATATATTAGCATTGTCTATGTTTCACTGTACTTTTACTTATTTCATTAAATAGTTCCCAAATCCATTTTAATTTGAGTTGGGCACAATATTGGAGGCTCCATGGGCCCTTGAAAGATGTGTTTGACAACTGTTAGAGCAGTAGAAAAAGCAGTTGAGTGGAGAAGCAACCCAGCAACACATTATCTCAACAGCACTTTGGAGAAATAATAAGAAGTTACTTGGTTTGGGGTTTGATTTTCTTCAAAATTAATAAATATTCCTGAGGGAATGGAATGGAGGAGATCAACAGTGGGAACTAGGATCGATCATAGGAGAGTGAATTGTTCTCAGTGTCCTCTTTCCCAAATGAAGCTTAGGAAACTGTGGGAGATGGTGCCCCTTTGAGTATAGGGGCCTTTATATGTTCCCTCCCTGGTGGTATTCTGTTTGTTGGTCATTTGCTTTGTATAACTGTCATTTGGTCTAGTATAAGGATATACATTTGTGGGGGCTCAGAGTGATGAAGATGAATTGATGATCAACCCCCAACAGTCCAATGAACCCAAGGAGGCTAAATTGATGGCTCATGTGCTACATGTAAAATGAGGAGAATAGAATTTGTTCTAAGGATTGTTCTAAGGAAAGTATTTTGTAAACATTAAACAATGTATCATAGAAATGGTTTCTGGTTAAGGGTGGTAACATGAAAGGTTTCAGGCAGACTCAGATCCTCTGAGGAACACTTATTGACCATGAAGAAGAATGTCAAATAAAATTCCAAAATCAAAGTAAAATAACACTGAGCTCTTCCATCCCATAGAAGATGGTGGGGATCTAAAATACAGACTTCTCCAGGGATCAAAAAGCCTCACTGGGATATGGCACAAAGAAATGAGGACTACCCAAGGACTCTTGGAGGTCTGGGGATAGATTCCAAGAGATCAGTCAAAAGTCAATTGGAGGGGCAGCTAGGTGGCGCAGTGGATAAAGCACGGGCCTTGGAGTCAGGAGTACCTGGGTTCAAATTCGGTCTCAGACACTTAATAATCACCTAGCTGTGTGGCCTTGGGCAAGTCACTTAACCCCATTTGCCTTGCAAAAACCTAAAAAAAAGTCAATTGCAGTAGTCCAGGGTCAGTGATCCAGGATTAGGAAGCTTGTGTAGTTCACTGTACCAGGAAATAACAAAGGGTCAGCATTACTAGCTGGTGAAGCCCCAGAAAACAAGCCGGGTATGCAGACTATGGTGGTAGACAGACTTTAGTAAGAAGAATGCATCCATCTCCCCTCCAAGATGGGACTAGAATCCCAAACCAAGACTATGGGATAAGGCAAGAGGGTGTGGGGGTGGGAAATCCCATTATAACAAGACAGTTAAGGGGTACCATAGGGCACAGAATGGGGCCTGGAGTCAGGAAGACTCCACTTCCTGAGTTCAAATCTGCCCTCAGACACAAGTTGTGTGTCCCTGAGAAAGTCACTTTATCTTGTTTGCTTCAATTTCCTCATCTATCAAATAAGCTGCAGGAGGAAATGGTAAACCATGCTAGTATCTAAGCCAAGAATCCCAAATGGGGTCATGAAGAGCTGGAATATCATAGGTTAAAAGAAATTCAAAATGAAATTCCAAATAAATTCTAAAACAATCATAGAACCTTAGAAAAAAATAATTGATGCCAAGGAGGGAAAAATAAAAGCTCAACTAAAACAAAAGTAAAAAAAAAGGAAAATAGAAAAGTTGAAATGAAATAAACTTAAGAGGGAAAAATAAACTTGTCCTGTAGTTGACACCCTAAAAAAAGAGTAGAACAAACAGAACTGACTGATTCAATGAAGAAATAAAGATGTTAGAAAAATACAAATCTGGGGGCAGATGGGTGGTACAATGAATAGAACACTGGCCCTGGAGTCAGGAGGACCTGAGTTCAAATCTGAAACTTAATAATTACTTAGCTGTGTGACCTTTGGCAAGTCACTTAACCCCATTGCCTTGCAAAAAAACCCCAAAAAAAGAAAGAAAAGAAAATTATAAATCTGAATACAGTAAGCCTTTAGCAATGAGGGGCCACTAGGCTCCCCGAGCTGAACAAACCAGACCAGATTGAAAAAAAAATGTTTCAGGTCAAACTGGTAAGTGTTAATGTATTTCCAATCTGGGAGAAATAAGGAGATTCAGTCTTTTTTTTTTTTTTAGGTTTTTGCAAGGCAATGGGGTTAAAGTGACTTGCCCAAGACCACACAGCTAGATAATTATTAAGTGTCTGAGGCTGGATTCAAACTCAGGTAGTCTGTGCTCCTGATTCCAGGGCTTGTGCCCTATCCACTGCACCACCTAGCCACCCCAAGATCTAGTTAAAAAAAAAAGATTTTTTGCATTTTTTTAGTTAAAGATTTTATTTATTTTGATTTTTACAATTTCCCCCCAATCTTATTGCCCCCCCATAGAAAGCAATTTAAGATAAAAGACTTTAAAAAGAAAGAACAAATGAGATATCTATTGTCAAAAACAAATGACCTAAAAGACAGGATGAAAAAAAGATCTTTTAGGGATAAATGGACTCTTCAAAACTATGACATGGTAATGGTAAACCATGGATACCATAGGTATGGTGATGTTTGTCCTTCATTCCTTTTTTTTTTTAGGTGTTTGCAAGGCAAATGGGGTTAAGTGGCTTGCCCAAGGCCACACAGCTAAGTGTCTGAGACTGGATTTGAACCCAGGTACTCCTGACTCCAAGGCTGGTACTTTATCCACTATGCCACCTAGCCACCCCTTGTCCTTCATTCTTGAAGAAGATCATGGCAATTAGGGAGGTGATGCCATGACAAGCATGTATAGTGGATTGGGGGGGGTGGGGGTGCTGTGCTAAGTCATGAATCTCACTTTCTCTTCTAGAACTGTCTGGGTCCAGTGGCCAGATAAGAATCAGTACTACTGGAGATGGTCCTGGATGTGAGGCAATCAGAGTTAAGGTCACAGAGCTAATAAATGTCCAGTGATTGAGGTTGGCTTCGAACTCCTATCCTCCTACTCCAAAACCAGTGCTCTATGTATTGTGCCACATAGTTGCCCCCCTAGATATGGTATAAGAATTATGGAAACCATATTTTATAAACAGTATTTTATTTTTTCCGAATACATGTAAACAATTTTAACATTCACTATTTAAATTTTTGAGTTCCAACTTTCCTCCCTTTCTCCTTCCCTCCTCCTTAAAATGGTAAGTAATTTGATATAGATTATATAAGTGCAATGCTTTAAAACATTTTCATATTTTTTCATGTGGTAGAAGAAGAAACAGCTCAAAAGGAAAAAACACACACACAAAAAGAAAGTGAAAATAGTCTGCTGTGATCTGCATTGAGATTTCATCAATTCTGTGGATAGCATGTTCCATCATGAATCTTTTGGAATTGTTTTGGCTCATTACATTTCTGAGAAGAGCCAAGTCAATCACAGTTGATTGTACAGGGTTACTGTTACTAGGTACAACATACTTCTAGTTCTGCTCATTTCACTTTGCATCAGTTCAAGTAAATCTTTCCAGGTTTTTCTGAAAATGGATTTTATATTTTAAGATATGAATGAAACTGAAAAAAACATTAGAGACAAGTTGAAAAGAGAAGGAATTTACCTTTCACATCCTGGAAAATTAAACAAATAAAATAATTATTTTTAATGAAATTTTATTTTATTTTTCCAATTACATGCAATAGGAGTTTTTCAACATTCATCCAATTTTATGAGTTCCACATTTTTTTACCAACCTCCCATCTCTCCTTCATTCCTTCTTCCTTCCCATGGTGGTGAATAGTCTGGTAAAAGTTGTACATGTACATTCCTGGTTAGTTATTTTGGGGTAACTAGATGGTGCAGTGGTAGAGCACAAACCTTGGAGTCAGGAGAAGGGGAGTATGAATCCCACCTCAGCACTTGACAATAACTATATGACCTTGGGCAAATCACTTAACCCTGATTGCCTTGCATCCAGGGTCATCTCCAGTCATCCTAATTCATATTTGGTCCCTGGACCCAGATGGCTCTGGAGGACAAAGTGGGACTGGTGACAGCACAGCAACCTCTCACTCAAATCCAATTCATATGCTTGTCATGGCAATCACCTCCCTGATGTAATGGTGCTGGGCCTATGCCCCAAAGAAAGATCAGGGCATCTTCCATCTATTCAGGGGACTTACCACCTCCTGTTGCAGTCTCACAGCCTGTCTAAAGACCTTAGATCACAGGTCCACTAGTTCTCTGAAACTGTAGCATCTTTCAGAGGAAAGGTTTCTTGAGACCAGGCTCAGTATTTTCCAAATGTCCCAAAGCAGCCATTTCCATCTCTGCCAGCACAAAGTACCATATTTCCCCATGTATAACATGCACCCTTTTTTGAAAAATGTGGGATCTAAAACTTGGGAGCATCTTCTACAGTGGTTGGATATTTTTTTGACTTGCATTTCCCACTTTTTCATGCTTGTTGTCCTTGTGCTTTTTGTTTCGCATTTGTTATTGGTATATTAGGTTTCATTTTGGAACATTCTGCCCAGAAATATCTCAGATAAGATTTTTGTCCAGTGCTGAATTCAAGTTCCAAGTGATCCAGTTTGCCAAAGTTAATGGAAAGTGTACTGCTGAATGCCAGTTTGGTCCTCCTCTAACTGAAAAAAACAATCCAAGACTGGTTACAGGATAAAGAAACCCTATGGAAAACACCCTGACAGAAGAACTCGATGAGAGGCAAGGCAGCCAAATGACCTGCTTTAGAGGGGGAATTAAAGAGCCAAGGGCAATTGGAATTTCTGTATCTACAAAGATGGTTCAGCAGGAGATCAGAATTGCTGATGAAAAAGAAGAGACTTATTTCCAAGGAGGACACAATTGGTGCTTCAGGTTCATGAAATAGAATGAACTAAGCATGCATCCATGAACCAGACTTGCCCAGGGAGAGCTTATGGTCAACCACAGACCAGAGCACAGACAGGAGAGCAGTCAGAGCCTCTCCTAAGACAGTGATTCATCATAAAAACACAGATAAGAATGAACTAATGGATGGGAGTTTTGACAGTGATGAGGAGTTGCATGAATTTTATGATGAATAAAAACTTGAGTTCATAAATTTGTGTAATTTTTTTTTTCAAATTTTAGAACCCAGCTTTAAGGTGCATCTTATCCATGGGGAAAATACAGTATCTGTAACCTCCTCTTGCCAGCCTAATCTCCCAACTAGGATGTGGAAAACCTCCAGCATAAAAAAGGGCAGCTCTCCTTTTGATTTCAGGTCTCCTGTGTCCTCTGTACCTACCTATCCATGAAGGGTATAGGAGAGATGCTCTTCAGTTAATGATGAGCATTCTCATATTTGGTCATACTCTTCACATTCAATGTAGATCATCATCTAAATCCTATTTCTCACCATCTACCACCCAGTTCCTCATTTCAATTCCCCTAGACCTCCCACTCCAAAGTTTCATCCTTGCTTCATCTAACCCTTTCACTTTGCCCTCTGCAATGCCTGTTCCATAGAAGAAAAAGCTTTCTTTCATTTTAAATCTAGTCATCTTCCTATATTTCCATTAGCTCTTAATGAAATCTGGCTCCCCACTCACTATCCCCATCTCCACAATTAGCTTTTTGCCCCTTTTCAAACCTCCCATGGCTCCCTCTACTCTCTCTGTTGAGAACCTTGCCTCATATTTTATAGGAAAAATTAAGACCATTCTCCTAGAACTGCATTTCTCCCCTCTTCCTCATCTTTCATCACTCTGTTTTCTTCTATCAGCTAGAAATCCTATGGATCTTTCCCTCCTAGGTTGATTTTTTTTCACTCTGCAAAAGAGGTTCTTTGCTTCATTTCTTTTTTAACCTGCCTTAATTACTAATCTTGCTCTCCCAGTTTGATTTTTTTTTTGGACTAGATAAAAGTGGTCACTCTCAGGACAGCTAGGTGGCAAAGTGGATAGAGCATCAGCCCTGGAGTCAGGAGGACCTGAGTTCAAATCCGGCCTCAGACACTTAATAATTACCTTGCTGTGTGGCCTTAGGCAAGTGATTTAAATAAACAAAATAAAATAAAAAATAATAAAAACAGTAAAAAAAACCCCACAGGATTATCTTAATAGTGACACAATATATCCATTTATGTAAAAAAGATAAATAAATAAATAAAAACACATATTAAGCATTCATGATCAAGGCACTGTGTTAATTATATCCTCTTTCTTCGAGGAGTTTATATTCTAAAAAAAGAAAAAAAACCAGTAAAGGAGAGTTGCCAGGAAGGGATGAATGAATGATGAATGGAACAACAGGTCAATTGATTGGTGTGTCCTTTTTAGAACTGATAATGTTAAGTTGATAGCCCTTTGATACTGGATATAATAGAGAGCAACTATAGTTCATTGGAGAGCAGGGTGATATGGTCAGTCCTTCTTTAAAGAAAGCTCAATTTGAGAGGCTAGTGGAGGATGAATTGATATTTGGAGAAACTTGAGGCAGGCTCAGAAACAACCAGCAGGCTCCTGGAATAGTCCAGGAATGAGCAATGAGGTCTGCCCCTGGATAGTGGTGATGGCAGTGGAAAGAAGGCAACATAGGCAAGAGAGTTACTAAGAAAGTAGAAATGACAGAACTTGGCAAGAGATTAAATATGGAAGGTGATGAGTGAGAAGGCAAGGTTGATACCTAGGTTTTGATCCTAAGTGAGTATGGTGTACCACTTTCAAAATAATAGGAAAGGGGTGGCTAGGTGGCATAGTGGATAGAGCACCGGCCCTGGAGTCAGGAATACCTGAGTTCAAATCCGACCTCAGACACTTGATAATTACCTAGCTGTGTGGCCTTGGGCAAGCCAATTAACCCCATTGCCTTGCCAAAATATAAAAAAATAAAAAATAATAGGAAAGTTCCAAAGAGTAAATTGTTTAGGGTGGAGGGAAGATAATGAGTTCAGTTTTGGACATGTTGAGTTTAAGATGTTTATGGAACATCCAGTCTGAGATATCTAGTGGACAGTGAGAAATGTGAGGAAATGTAGGGAGAAAAGTCAGTTCTCCAATAACAAGTATTTGACAAAAAATTTTGATAAAACTGGGAAGCAATTTGGCAGAAAATAGGCTTAGACAAACACTTCATACCACATACCTCAATAAACTCTAAAATGATCCTCCATGGCTAGGAGAATTCTCACCTAAAATAAGAGAAAAGGATGATCATAAAAGACAAAATGAACAATCTTGATTACATAAACTGAAAAGCTTCTGTATAAGAAAATTAAATGCAGTTAGAACAACACAGCTATGTTGTTGCTTTTGTTGGTTCTTCATTCTGGAAGAGGACCAATGACATCATGAGGATGATGTCTTGACTTGTGAGTTAACTGACTTTGATTAAGGCAGAGCTCACTCTCTCCTCCAGAGTCATCACACAGATATGTAGTATAGTGAATAGATCCCTAGACTTGTAATCAGTAATCCTGCCTCAGGTACTTCCTAACTATGTGACCTGGGACATATATTTAAACCTCTCAACTGCCATTTCCTCCTCTATAAAATGTAGATAATAATAGGTTTACAGAGCATAGTGAAAATCAGCCACAATAATATATGCAAAGTTTTTTCAAAGTTTGAAGTGCTATATAAATGGCATTTGTAGGGGCGGTTAGATGGCACAGTGGATAGAGCACTGGCCCTGGAGTCAGGACTACCTGAGTTCAAATCCAACCTCAGACACTGTGTGGCCTTGGGAAGCCACTTAACCCTATTGCCTTGCAAAAAAAAAAAAAAACCTAAAAAAAAAATAAAGGCCATCTGTAAAAGAAACAATTAAGTTGGGGGGAAAAACCAACCCTTCACAGCAAATTTCTCTGGAAAGGATCTAATATATAAGATATGCAAAGAATTGATATAAACACATAAGAATAAGAATCATTTTCCAATAGTTGGATGACCAAAATATATCAACAAGCAGTTGTTAATGGAAGAAAAATGGGTAATGACAAAATGCTGTAAATCACTAATGACAAAGGAAATGCAAATTAAGAGGTTGAAATGAGGAGGGAGAATACTCTAAACTTGGGGACAGGTATTGCAAAAGTACAGAGAGAGGAAATGAGTAGAGCATAAGGAACAGTTAGAAGGCTACTCTGACTTGATCAAAGAGTGAATAATGCAGAATAATATGCAATAATAGAGATTTGAGGACAGGTTCGAATTGGAGACTTTTTTTCCCCCTTTTCTGCAAGGCAATGGGGTTAAGAGATTAACCCAAGGTCACACAGCTAGGTAATTATTAAGAGTCTGAATTCAGGTTTGAACTCAGGTCCTCATGACTCCAGGGCTGATACTCTATCCGCTGTGCCACCTAGCCATCCCTGAATTGGAGACTTCTACAGAACATCACGTTTAAAAAGTCTAACATGCAATTTATAGTACAGGACTGAAAAATTACAATTGATTGAGGGATTATAGGAAGATTGGCACACTAATATAGAGACTTCTTTCTTTATGTAATTGGATCTTTCTGCAGACCTCTAAGTAAAAGGAATATAATGTGAATTTGTTGTGGAGGTGGAAAAGTAAGGGAGAGAGGGAATCAGCAAGGAGGTCTTGGAGGGAAAGGGGCAGCACAAGGTTCAAAGATATGTGGGAGGATCAAGAATAAGAATAGGCAGGCCATGATCAGCCACAGAGGGCCTGTATGAGAGGAAGATGGTGGGAATTCATGGGGCTGGAAACAGACAGGAAATGAGAGGGCAGCAGGCAGGGGTCAGGGAGACATGTGATATCCAAGTGGGGAGGCACTGAGGATAAACAGAAGGGTTCTGACAAGCCAGTAGTGGGGTAAAGGGGGGCAAAGGTCTTTCTCAGAACTAGAGGTCTCAAACCAAGATCCCATCTAAGCAGCTACAGAGGTCTCTCCATAGGTCCTGTTCTGCTTTTACTGGAAGGTTTTTGTTTTTGTTTGTTTAGTTGGTTTTTTGGGTGGTGGTAGTGCGGCTGAGTTTAGATGGTTTTTTTAAAATGCAGATTTCTTTCAGAATTCTTTATGTAAAGTCAAGTTCATGTATTGTAAATTTATAGAAAGCAAGACCTGTTGCATACTGTTAATGGAGCTATGAATTTTTCAAATTGTCTGTCAAGTAAATCATTAAAGTATATATATAAAACCTTTAACCCAGTGATGCTACTATTGATCATGTTCCTAAAAAAGGACAAATGAAAGGATCCATAAATATAAAGATACTGTGGAGTGCTAATGAGGAATCAAGGATGATGCCCCCAGGGTTGGCAGTAGCAGGGCTTTTGAGTAAGGATAATGAGTTCAGTTTTGACAAGGGTGGATTTGAGATTTCTATGGGACATCAGTTTTGGAAAATCTGCAATGTCCTTTAGGAGAGAGACTAATTCTGGGGAGTCATCCATCTGCAAAGAGATGTTAAATAAGCCCACTGATTGAATAGACATTATGAAAAGGAGAAAAGGGAGTCCATTCTTAATTATGATGACCATCCTGCAAAGACCATTAAGATGAAGTAGTGAAAGTCAGAAGGTTTCATGAACACCCCCAAAAAAGACAGTATACTGGAGGAAAAGGGTTCTCAACAGCGTCAGATATGTCATAGAGGTGAAGAAGAATGAGGACTGAGAAAAAATATCAGATTTGTCAATGAAGCAATCTTTCAGAATTTTGAAATTCATGATTGCAGATGAGTTATAAGACTGGAAGTCAGACTACATGGATGAGAAGTAAAAAAAAGAGAAAAATGGAAGCAACCATTGTAAGCAGTCTTTTTTGGAGGGGGAGAAGGGGGTTTGGCTGAGAAAGGGAAAAAGCAGATGAGATAGTCCCTATGGGGAATGATGAGTTTAGTGAAGTTTTTTGAAGATAGGAAAGATTTGGACATGTTTGTGCTATATTACACATCTTGCCTATTTTCCAAGGGATCTTAGGAAGCTCAGGGATAAAATAAATGTGAAAATGTCTTGAAAATTGTAAAGCCCTGTACCAATCAAAGATCATATATGAAGTAATGGCTTTAACTATAAATCTAGGCATCTCCACTATGATGATTTTTAAGTGGGGCTAACCAAGCAAGTGCAGTTAACTTAATTAAGTTAATAAGTTAAGACTTATTAATAGTTAGCTAATACGTTAAGGCTTATTATCATTTAGTATAAAATAAAATCCTAAAAGGCATGTAAACTCAGATTAATTATAATGCCCTTCTTTGTTTTAGAGAACAGACAGATAAGTGGGAAGATGTGGCTTATGTTGTCAGACATGGCCATTTTGTCAGTCAGATTTTGCTTCATTTTATTTTTTCATGGTTACATGCAAAAGCAAGTTTCAATGGTCACTCTTAAAACCTTGAGTTTTTCTCTTTTCCCATCCCAATTCCCTTCACTGAGAAAGCAAATTATTTGCTATAGATTAGAAATATCTCTATATTTCATGAAAAACATTAGCACAATAGTCTGTCAGACTTTTCTAATTGCTTTTTGTTCCTATCTGTAATGGTTCAACGCATTCAGTCAACATGAAAGGTGCTGTGCTAGTTGAGGTGTGACACGGACATTGGGAAGATATTTTGTACCAATTCCTACAATGACACTTTATTAAATATTTCTTTCTAAAAGCTAATTGAGTCTAACCAGTTAAAACATGTCAATTAATGATCATGGTGAGAAGCACACTAGTGGGGACTCATGAGCTACATAAATACATAGACTTTCCAAGGCCTCTAGGCTAACCCTAAAACCCTGAATGGGGCATAGTAGCCAGCTGAAAACTGACTCTTCGTCACAAATGGAAGCTGGGATGGAGCAAAGGGAGCGGAACCAAGAGAGCATTGTACACATTAACAGCAACACTGTGAGTTGATCAACTATGGTGGATGCAGCTCCTCACAGCAGTTCAGAGATCAAAGACAACACTGAGAAAGCTCCTATGGACAATACCATCGACAGCCAGAAAAAAATTATGGAGTCTAAATGTAGAGTAAAACATACTATGTTCACTTTTGTTTTTTTTAGGTTTTTGCAAGGCAAACAGGGTTAAGTGGCTTGCCCAAGGCCACACAGCTAGGCAATTATTATTAAGTGTCTGGGACCAGATTTGAACCCAGGTACTCCTGACTTCAGGGCTGGTGCTTTATCCACTACGCCACCTAGCTGCCCCCTATGTTCACTTTTTTTTAGTTTTTTTTTTGCAAGGCAATGGTGTTAAGTGGCTTACCCAAGGCCACACAGCTAGGTAATTATTAAGTGTCTGAGGCTGGATTTGAACTCAGGTACTCCTGACTCCAGGGCCAGTGCTCCATCCACTGTGCCACCTCGCTGCCCCCTATGTTCACTTTTGAAAAAATTCTTTTATGTTGTTTCTTTCTCTCTGGTTTCTTTTTTCCCTTGACTTCTAATTCCTCTTTCATGCTATGATGATGATGATGATGTTTGTCTTTTGTTCTCAAAGACAACCATGACATCAGGGTAGGTGATACCATGACAAGCACATTTATAAGAAGACTGGAAAGCTAGGAAGGATTGAAAGTAATAGGAGCCACTGAAGTTTATTGAGTAGGGGTTGAAATTGTCAAATCTATACTTTTAAAAAATCACTTTGGCAACTAAGTGGAAGACTGGTTGGAGTGGGGAGAACCTTGGGGCCCAGAGATCAATTAGGAGGCTATTGCAGTATTTTAGTCAAGGGGTGATGATTGAATTAGGGTGTGACTGTGTGGGGGAGAGGAAACTTGTAGGAGAAATGTGAAGATAGCAATGACAAGATCTGTTAGTGGAGAGAGTGCAGAGTTGGGGGATGTAGCTAAAGTTATAAGCCTGGGAGGCTGAGAGGATGGTGGTGTTCTCAATAAAAGGATGTTTAGAAGAGAAAGATAATGAGATGGGTGGGAAGAAAAAAAGTTCTGCTTTAGTCATATTGAGTCTGAGAAACTCAGACTGGCCATATTCCGAAGGCAGCTGAATGAATGATAGCTCTGAAGAGAGATTAGCACTGGATATAGTTGTATGGGAATCATTTACATAGAGCTAATAAATTAAACTCGTGGGAGTTGATAGTAATAATAATAATAATAGCTAAGCAAAATACTTTACAAATATCTTATTTGAGCTTCACAACTGAGGAGGTTGATATTATCATTATCCCTGAGTTACAGATGAGGAAACTAAGACATATATAGATGAAGTGACTTGCCCAGGGTCACACAGGTAGGACGTATCTGAGGTCAAATTTGAACTCAGGTCTTTCTCACTTCAGGCCCAGCTGATGAGATTATGCAATGGGATGGCATAGAATGAAAAGAGAAAACCTGTAATAAAGCCTAGAAGTGGGGCAGCTAGGTGGCACAGTGGATAGTGCACCTGCCATGGAGTCAGGAGTACCTGAGTTTAAATCAGGCCTCAGACAATAATTACCTAGCTGTGTGGCCTTGGGCAAGCCACTTAACCCCATTGCCTTGCAAAAGAAAAAAAAAACCCAAAAATAAAGCCTAGAGGGTCACCCTTGGTTAGTGGTCTGGGCATTGATAAAGAACACTAAACAAGCCAATTAACCTCTCCTTGTTCCAGATAACTCTTGAAGTTTACAAATTGCAGTGCTTTTCTGCAATGGAGAAATAGAGAAGCCTTGTTAAACATCCAACATTGTGCCTCAGAGACCGTAAGGGACTGGCTGGTTAATAGCTAAAAAGTTACCTATACCAATCAAATCATAGGGTTAGACTCCCCCCACCCATTCCCCCCGAAAGGAAATAAAGAATGATGATTGAAGCATGCTTAGAATTGGAAGGGACTTTAGAAGTTCAACTCCCCAATTTTGCAGATCATCAAAAGTAATCACCACAGAGGTACAGTGATTTGTCCAAAGTCACACAGCAAATGAGACTAAGCTAGGATTTGAATTCAAAGATGAGTCCTACTTCACCATTTTTGGGAAGAATTAACATTTTCATTCCTTCTTAAGGCAATAGAAGCTTGACAAAAGAGCTCATAAAGCCAGTTAATCTGAACAGTAGTTTCTAGCTGGGGCTTCATTTAGTCGCTTGAGAAATTTTCTCAGCTATTTAGCATGATTCAGTAAGTCAATTAAGATTTATTAAGTGCCTGCCCTATACCAAGAACTGTACTAAGCACCAGCATAATCAGGAAATAATTAAGAGAGAGAAAGCATTAAGAGGAGTTGGGAAAGGCATCCTTTAGAATATTTCAGCTGGGGTTTTAGCTGAGACTTGGAAGAAACCAGGGAAGCCAGGAACAGAGATGAGGAATGAAAGCATTCCAGGGATGGGGGGCATCCAGGGAGAATGTCTAGAATAAAGGGATGGAGGTCAGGATTATTGGATGGGAGAGAATGTATTGGAGAGTAAGGTGTAAGAAGATGGTCAGTAAAACCCTCCTCCTGATCTGCCCATAGGTTCTTCTATCAATTGGGAAAAAAAACCAACCCCATTCATGTCCTTACTAGTTAGTGAGTCAGATAAGTAGAGGCTGTAGTTTCACTTGTTATGGCTTGGGATTTGGTTTTCCCCTCACTTTCTCTTAAGTATGTCATCAGGTACACAACCCAGTATCTACCTCTTTTATTTCAGAGGTGCTTCTAAAGGGTTTTTGAAACTAATGACTGGGTCCATCTCCCCCCACCAAAAAAAAAAAAGCAAACCATCTATGTGGCTCAGCTCTTTCAACAAAACAGGAAGACAGAACTTGTAACCACTTGTCAGTCCCCAGAGAATAAAAGAGGAGGACAGGACTGAAGGATAAAGGTAGGGAGAAAGACCTGGGACATATCAACTCAGTTTTCAGTTGAGAAATATTTGGAGTTTGAGAACAGTAATTAGATAGTCCATGAAGAAATAGAGAAACAGAGAAGAAGCCTTGACAAATGTCTGACACTGAGCCTCAGAGACGGGAAGGGACCGGCTTGGTTAGTAGCTAAGGAAGGTAGCATTTGAAAGAAAGTGCTTCAGATTGCATTATCATTTGGAAAATTATTCTTGTCCTATGACTCATTTTGGTGAGGAAATGAGGAAAGAAAATGTGCTGCCCTTCCCTTCCTTGAAGAAGTGGTGCATTAGGATTGTGGTGCTCTGTCAGTACTATCAGACACTATGGATATGTCAGTTTAGTTTCACTGACCTGATTGTAAAAATCTTCTAAAACTTTTCTTATTAGAGATCACTTGAAAAAGGAAAAAGAAAAAGGAGAGTTTGCTTGGTTGGGAAGGGTAGAGGGCTATCCTAAGAACTGATGTAAAAATAAAGACAATAGTAAGGTTTTTTTTTAAAAAAGAAGATAATTATATATAGGGTGGTAACAGAGTGCAGAATATGGAAATCACTAAGACCTGAGTTCAAATCCTACCTCATACATTTGCTAATTGTTTGACCCTGGGCAAATCACTTAACTATTTGCCTCAGTTTCGTCTTCTGCAAAATGAATCTCAATTTCCCCATTGTTGCCTCAGTTGTTGAACAATTCCATCTGTTATTGCCAAATCCACTATACGTACTCTTCACTAAATAAAAAGGAGTTCTAATTTGAGTGCCTCATCCCTGCCTAGATGTTAGAAAGGGTGTTGTCTAACAATTATTTTCTAAATGAATTCAGTTCCAGACCCCAATTCAGCTATTATAGTAGCTTAATCTGCCGCCAACCATGGAACTGATAAACCTTGGACAAACTGTCTGGCTTGCTAGGTGGCGCCATAGTGCATAGAGTACTAGGACTGGAGTAAGGAAGACTCATCTTCCTGAGTTCAAATTTGACCCTCAAACACGTACTGTGTGATCCTGGGCAAGTCACTTACTCCTATTTGCCTCAGTTTCCTTATCTATCAAATGCCATGAAGAAGGAAATGGTCAATCACTCCAGTATTTTCACCAAGAAAACTCCAAATAGGGGGCGGCTAGGTGGCGCAGTGGATAAAGCACCGGCCCTGGAGTCAGGAGTCCCTGGGTTCAAATCCGGTCTCAGACACTTAATAATGACCTAGCTGTGTGGCCTTGGGCAAGCCACTTAACTCCATTTACCTAACAAAAAAACCTAAAAAAAACCCACCTCCAAATACATGACTGAACAAATTGTTTATTGTCTCTTTGCCTCAGTTTCCTCTTAGGTAAAACTAAAAGATAGGAGTAGACGAGTTCTAAAGTCTCTTTCAACTCTATGATACAACTCTGTGATACAAATATTGACAACAATCTCAAAATCTCATTGGAATGTTTAAAGAACAATTGCAGGTGAAATGGGTTGCTTTTTGGTTTTGTTGTTTTTTACAAAGGCCATTGGCATCTTGTACAAATAGATCGGTGATCTGTTTAGAAGTTGCCTCTAAAATGAAGACCACATTTTCCATTCATGATGTCACATCCTAGGTGACTCTTGCCAAGTCCTCCCTTAAGTCTGCCAGAACAGTCTACTGACTTAGTCAGTTTTAAACATTTTTATTGCACTAGGAAAGTCTTTTAATTAATATCTTTTAAAATACTCCTTATCTCAAAAAAAGGCATATAACCTATTGGGTGAGAGCTGGAAGAGACCCCAGACATTATCTGGTAACTATTCCCTTTTTTTTTTAATAGAGATGAGAAACAAATGATGTGCATCGTAGAAAGTCTCTTGCCTCTTTCTCTTATACAAACACACACAGACACCATAGATACAGACACACACACACACACACACAAACTACACAGTTGGATGGGATTGCCTTCCTCCCTGAGGTTACCTTCCTTCATATTTTACATACAGGTCATCTCTTATGTTAGAATGTAAGCTCCTTGAGGACAGGAACTGTCCTCCATTCTTTGAATCCAGGGCTTAGCTTATCTGACCCTTGCAGATAGTCAATAAATTCTTTGATGTGTTGCTATTAAAAGACCCCAGATGATGAAAGCTAGAAGAGGATCTCCTGCAACTTGTGAGGAGGCAGAGACAGAAAGGTAGAAGTCTGGGAAACCATGAAATGGTTACCAATAAGCTGGACAGGGAAATCGATAACATTGTTTCTCCTTCATTGTTTCTCAGGATTCTGACTCTGGATCTGTTAAAATTTAACCCACTTGGGTACATCTCACCCTGGTACAGGAAAACTTCAACCTACTCCTATTTAAAATAAAACAAATAACTATCACCAGGATTACAATAGGCCACTGGCAAGAGAAAGTCTAGGCTGTTCATTGTACACAGAGGCAGGCTCTCACACCTAAATCATAGTGTGAGCTTAGTCACTAATTTGTTATGAAAACTTGGCAAGCCATTTAATTTTTTTTATCATGAACTTAATAGTCATCTATAAACAGACACAGCTCAACATATGAAGTTGAACAAAAAAAAGAGGGTTTTTAAATAAACTTCCGGCAAGAAAAAAATTTTAAGTGTATATTAAATTTTCTTTGTTTTTTTAAATTAAATTTAAAACTAATAAGATTGAGCAGGTAGGATAGAATGCTAGGCTATCGAACCTCTGACATTTATTAGCTCTATGACCCTAAACAAATTTCTTAAATTTATTTGCCTCAATTTCCTCATGAGCTGGAGAAGGAAGGGGCAAGCTGATCCAGTACCTTTGCCAAGAAAGCGTCAAAAAGGAGTCACGAAGAGTTGAGTAACAAGATTGTCCTATTTGTCCCCTTTTGAACTTGTTTCCTTTTATTTTTATAGGTTTCATTTCCTTTCTTTTTTTTTAAATCCCACTTTCCACTGACTGATCCTTAATCCCATAGAACCCTTTATAACAAATACACATCTGAAAAATCCATGTGTCTTGTCTACACTGGGTCCATGTCCTTTCTGCTAAGCAGCAAAGAGACATGCCTCCTCAGCAGTCTTCTGATGTCACCATTGGCCACTGTGTTATTGCTCACAATTCTGAAGTCTTCATGATGTTTTCCTTTGTAGCTTTAAGTCATCATGTTAATCGTTCTACTATTTCTGCTCATTTTTTGGCTACGTAGTTCATTGATTTCCCCAAATTTCCTTGGATTCTTTCTATTCCCAATTTCTTAGAACACAATAATATTCCATTCATGTGCCACATATGATTTGTTTAGCCATTTGCCAACTGATGGGCACCCCTTCACTTCCATTTTTGTTCTAATAAAAAGGGCTGTTTTAAGGATTTTTTTTTTTATACTTAAGGGTCTTTTACTGCTGCTTTTCACCTTATGTCACGTCTCACAGTGTCTGACAAAGGTAGGCCAAGCTTGTTGAATTTTATCGCTGAACTCTCTACATCCCAGTTTTCTCCTCTTTAAAATGACCTAGATGGACTAGAATGATTTCTTATCTTCCCTTTCAGGTCTAATATTTTATGACTAAATTCTAAATTCCATAGGCTTGGTGTTTGTTTCATTTATTTGGCATTATGGGTTATTGGGCTAAATGTTTATCTATGAACCAATCAACCGACCAAGTAGCCTTTATTAAATGCCTACTATATGCCCTGTGCTAGATACCAGGCAGACAAAGATAGTGAAACAATCCTTTCTTTTCTTTTTTTTAGGTTTTTTTGCAAGGCAATGGGGTTAAGTGACTTGCCCAAGGCCACACAGCTAGGTCATTATTAAGCGTCTGAGGCCGGATTTGAACTCAGGTACGCCTGACTCCAGGGCCAGTGCTCCTATCCACTGAGCCACCTGGCCGCCCCAACAACAATCCTTTCATGGATGGTTAACTTCTTGTGAAGAGATACAATGAGAATGTGTTAAAATACAGGGTCTAAATATAAAGTTATTTTGTGATTATTTAATTTTAATTCTTTGTATTTACAAAGGGGAGGACACTAGCAATTGGGACCATGAAAGTTTTCCTGCAGAAGATGCTTGAGCTGTGTCTTAAAGGAAGAGAAAGAGGTGAGGAGGAAGTTCATTCCAGAAAAGATGATGAGCGCTGGAATGTTTTGCGTTGAGCGGTAGCCAGTGTGGCTGGATTGCAGAGTGGGGGAGGGGGACTCATAGAGAGAGAAGTCGGGGAAAGGAGAGTTTATAATTGAGCCGTTCGGCCAGAGGGAGCCGATGGAGTCGATTGAGTTAGGGAGTTGCACGGATCTGCACTTCAGGAAAATTACTTAGCATCGGGGAAGTGGGCAAAGAACTCTGGGGAAGAGAGCGCAGGATACTAGAAATCTGGGGGGCGGCCTTCTGCCCGACACTGAAAAACCTCTCCTTTGAATGGCCTGGGGTACTAGCTGGGATTAGCTCTTTACAGGACTGTTCAGAGACAGATCTCTAGAAACGTTCTTACCATTGGTTTTTTGGCTATTGTTTCCCTCCCTCCTCTCTTCCCCTGGCACAAAGCAGTCTACTCCAGGCTGTACATGCATAAGCCATGCCAAACCTGGGAGGAAGCAGTCTGCTCCAGGCTGTACATGCATAAGCCATGTTAAACCTGGGAGGAAGCAGTCTACTCCAGGCTGTACATGCATAAGCCATGTTAAACCTGGGAGGAAGCAGTCTGCTCCAGGCTGTACATGCATAAGCCATGTTAAACCTGGGAGGAAGCAGTCTACTCCAGGCTGTACATGCATAAGCCATGTTAAACCTGGGAGGAAGCAGTCTACTCCAGGCTGTACATACATAAGCCATGTTAAACCTGGGAGGAAGCAGTCTACTCCAGGCTGTACATGCATAAGCCATGCCAAACCTGGGAGGAAGCAGTCTACTCCAGGCTGTACATGCATAAGCCATGCCAAACCTGGGAGGAAGCAGTCTACTCCAGGCTGTACATGCATAAGCCATGTCGAACCTGGGAGGAAGCAGTCTACTCCAGGCTGTACATGCATAAGCCATGTTAAACCTGGGAGGAAGCAGTCTACTCCAGGCTGTACATGCATAAGCCATGCCAAACCTGGGAGGAAGCAGTCTACTCCAGGCTGTACATGCATAAGCCATGCCAAACCTGGGAGGAAGCAGTCTACTCCAGGCTGTACATGCATAAGCCATGCCAAACCTAGGAGAGGGCAGTCTAATATAGACTATTCATGTATCACCATGCTAAACACAGAAGGCGGCAGTCTAATAGAGACGGGACATGCATCACCACAGACACACAGCCAGCAGCCCAACATGGGTAGCACATGTGTCCCCATGCTAAGCGCAGACCCCCGGTGGATCACGCTGTGAAGAAGGCTCCAGCCCAAGCGGGACAAAGCCAACAAGGAGCGCCAAGGCGGCGGGAGCCCGGCGGAGCCCCGCGCGGCGCCGCAGAAGGGCCGGGCGCTCTGGCTCTCCGAGGCGGGATCTGCCCTCTCGTCCCGCGGGGGCCCCCGGCTACCCTGGGCAGCAGCAGCCGCGAGATGCCCGGGAGCTCTCCGGGGAGCCCCTGGCTCTGCCCCCGCCCCCGGCTCCCCGGGGCCCGTCCCCTCTGGCGCCCTTGGGGCCGGGGGGCACTAGGCTCTTGCGGACGCCCTAGGGCCCCCCCCGCCCCGGCCCTCCGCGATGCAGGACGCACCCCCTTCGGCTCGGGACCTGAGGCGGGCGCGGGCGCGGCCGGATGGGACGGAGCCCCCCCCCCCCCCCCCCCCCCCGCAGCCCCGGCGCGACCCTCGGGGCGGGGCCCCCGGCGGGCGGGGCGCGGCGGCGGGGGCAGCGCCGGGGCCGCGTCCGGCCACGTTCCGGGCTCCCGGGGCCGGGCCGGGCCGGGCGGGGCGCCGGGGCCGAGGCGGGAGCGCGCGTGCGGGCCGGGCGGGGCGCCGGGGGCGGCGGGGCGGGGCGGCGGGCCGGGCCGGGCCTGGGCCGGGCCGGGCGCGCAGGAGCGGAGCAGAGCGGCCTGGGCCCCACCGCGCTAATGCTCCTGCCGCTGGCCTGCACCGCGCTCTTCTTCCCCGGCTTCTTCAGGCTCTGCGCCTGGGGGCTGCGCCGGGCGCTGCCCCGATGGCCCCTGAACGACTGCCTGACCTTCAGCAGCAGGTAGGCGGCCCCCCCGCCTCCCCGGGGCGGCCGCTGCGCGGGGGGCTCCGCGGGGAGGGGGCGGCGGGAAGCCCGGCTCACCGGCCCCTCTGGTCCTCCTAGGCTCACCTCCTCCATCCAGGCGGTGCTGGCCTCCGTCTCCGGGCTCCTCGTCATGTGGACCTGCGACAATGTCATTACCTGCAGGTGAGTGCCGCCGCGGGGGGGGGGCACCCCCAGCCAGAACCCCTCAGGCACTTCCTTTGGGCGCACCCCAGTGCCCTTGTCCGCCGGTGTCAGGCGCTCTGACCTCTCTTTGGGGGATCTTATTTTCTTTTGTCCTTTTCAGGCAAAGTGACTTGCCCAAAGTCACACGATCATTAAGTGTCTGAGGTCGCACTTGAACTCAGGTCCTCCGGACCCCAGGGCCGCTGCTCTATCCACTGCGCCACCTAGCCGCCCCTGAGGGATTTTCTTTAGCAAAAGCTTTCCATTTCTTCTCCAGCTCATTTTATAGATGAGGAAACAGACCCCACAGAGTAAAGTGACTGACTGGCCTGAAATCATGCAGCCAGAGCCCAAGGCCGAACTTGAACTCGGGTCTTTCTGACTCCCAGTGCTCTTTCCTTTTCGCTGCGCCACCTAGCTGCTCTAGTGAGCATGAATACTGGTCCTACGGGAGGGCAGTCTGAGAGCAATGCGGCCAAGCAAGAGAGCGAAGGCTCCAGCATGAGATCCTGTGATCCTGGCTGCACAGGGCTGTGACAGACGGAAACAGAGCAGTATCTGGGCCCCACCTGTGCGCTTAGAAAGAAACCTGTTAAATGTCTCCTTTTGCATAGGTGGGGGCCACAGGTGTGGGATAGTGGAGATAGGCTGAGGCAGGGTTGATGTGGGGGCTGCTTTTGCTGAACTGGTTTTCTTGCTTTTTTTATTCTTTATCACAAGAGATGGTTTCCTGGGGACAGAATGGGAGGGGGAGGGATTACTTTCAGAAATGAAGATGATCTAAAGACAAAAAACGGTTTAAAACAAGTAAGACTAGGGGCAACTAGGTGGCACAGTGGATAAAGCACCTGCCCTGGAGTCAGGAGTACCTGGGTTCAAATCCGGTCTCAGACACTTAATAATGACCTAGCTGTGTGGCCTTGGGCAAGCCACTTAACCCCATTTGCCTTGCAAAAACCTAAAAAGAAAAAAAAACAACACTAAACTGCTTTTTCAAAAGCCAATTGCTAAGTAGAACCTTGTTCTTAGAAAATTTTGAAAACAAATTATTATTGCATTTTCTCTTTGCCCTCATACTTTTCCCCCCACCCTATCCCAGAACCTTCCTTATACAAAGAAAACCTTTTAAACAGTCAGTTGGCAGACAATATAACAATACTTAATAATGTATGTTATATATTCCTCATCCACAGTCCCCATCTTTCTCCTGAGCAGAAATTTAAATTCATCATTTTTCCAGACCAAAGATTTCAGAAAATATGTTTTAGGACAGGGAATTGGAACTCTCAGTTCTTTCAAATGCCTCCTCTTTAGTCAACCCTTTAGCACTGCAGATATGGTGGATATTTCAGGTTAAAAATAACCTTTCCCAGGCAGCTAGGTGGCAAAGTGGTTGGCACATGGGCCCTGGGGTCAGGAAGATCTGAGTTCAAATCTAGCCTCAGACACTTGATAATTAACTAGCTGTGCAACTTTGGGCAAATTGCTTAACCCCATTGCCTTGCAAAAATCACACACACACACAAACATGCACACAAATAACCTTTCCCCAAACAGATGACCCTGCCCTTTTCTCTAGACCCTTTCAACCTGGCCAAGCTAGGACTTTTCATGCTGGCATACTGAGAACTATCTCATGTATGACATATCCCAAATTAGGAAGTGGGGAAGTCCTCATCCAACTATACCACGCAGGAATACGATGTTTCATTCAGTGAAACACATTTAAAACAGAGCCAGAAAGTCTAAATTTGAGTGACCTGTGGCTGTGAAGTTTCAGTGACTCTGCTGTTTGGGGGATTTTAGAATATTTCATTCCACTACTTGCATCATTTTTCCTAGGCCCAGCACTTGCTCTTCTGGGCTAGGTTCTATGCTGGTGAGAAACTAATCTTGCGAGTAGTTTGCATTACCCTTCACTGGCCCCCTTCAATTTGAAATGGACACTTAAGATGAACTTGCTTCACCATAGAGACTAGCATGCTCCCCTATGGATTTTATACTTATAGTATGTTAAAGCTGGAAGGGGATTTCAATACAGATGAGTAAACTGTGGTCTTGATAATTGCCCTAGAGCCTGGATTTGAAACTGGATTCCTAAGGCTAGGAGAGACAAATTAACCTTGGAATTAGAGACCTATCTGTAGTCAAAGGCTAGATTTCTAACAGTAGCTGTTTGACTTAGAATGAGTCACAGAACCTCAGTTTCTCTATTTACAGAACAGAGAATGACATACCTCACTAGGTTTGTTGAAAGGAAAACACTATAAAGCCTTAAAATACTATAGAAAATGAGTTGTGTTTTTTACTATACTGGGGTTGAGAGAGGCAGAAAAATTAAGGCCTGATGAATTGTATGACAATGGGCAAATTTCTAACCTATTCTTTCAGTGTTCCAGACCACTAAGATTCTAATCACAAATGAGGCACTGACCTGCACTGATGGAGGAAGTTTTAGGAAGTTCCCTTCCCTGATGAAATCACTTCATCATTTGTCGACTCCTTCTCTTTGCAAAGGAAAGGAGGCCTAGAAAGGTGATGGGTCCAAAGTCCCATAGCAAATCTGCTGTAGGCTGAGAATCTAATGCTTGGGTTTGATCCATGGGCTATTCAGGCTGAATTCATCTCATAGTCTTGGGTTTTGAGCTTTTATTTGCATTGCCTATTTCAAAAGTAATGAGGTGGTGTTACTATAGGCTGTGGATTGGATGAGAAATGAGACCATGATTCTCACACTTAGGAGTTCCTGGCTGGGTTGTGTTTTTCTCTCTTTATAAATTTAAGTATTTATTACTATTCAACATAACAGCATAGATACTTGGGTTCCAAAAAAACAGGATGGGGGGCATGGTGGCTAGCTAGTGGTTTGTGTGAAAGCATGATGGGTTTTAGTATGTAGCAAACTCAATATGCTTGATAGAGCAAGGCCTGCTACCTCTCAACTTCACTGAGGCTTGAAAGAGGGGGATTAATCATATATACTGTGACCTCAGGAGGCTACAACTAGGGAATAGTGTCTTTGGTGCTGGAGGTAGCAAAGTGGTATAGTGAATAAGCTCCAGGTCTAGAGTCAGGAAGCCCTAAGTTCAAATTCTGCCTCAGATATTTATTAGTGGTGTGACCTTGGACAAATCACTCAACCCTTTTTATCTTAGTTTCCTCATCTGTCAAATGAGCTGGAGAAGCAAATGGCAAGTCACTCCAATATCTTTTTTTTTAGGTGGGGGTTTGCAAGGCAAATGGGGTTAAGTGGCTTGACCAAGGCCACACAGCTAGTGTCTGAGACCGGATTTGAACCCAGGTACTCCTGACTCCAAGGCCAGTGCTTTATCCACTACACCACCTAGCCGCCCCATCACTCCAAAATCTTGCCAAGAAAACAAAACGACTCAATGGCAATTATCAAAATACCTAAAAGTTCCTGGACCCCTCATTTGGAGGGACATGAAAGTATCTGAAGGACTGTCATATGTTAGAGGAATTAGCCATAGCAACAGGTGGAATAGGAGGGAAGCAATTTTAGACTTCCTCCCAACTGGAGCTGTCCAACCAACAGTGTAATAAGTGGCTTATGGAGGGTCACTGGAGGACTCCCATTAGAGGCTGGATGGCAATCTGCTGAGAATATGATAGGCGGGATTTGGATCTCGGTAGCCATTGAAATTCTTGCCATTTATTGACTGCCAGAGTCCCGTACCAGCAAGGTAAATCTCCTAAAACTGCTTTCAGCTCATGACAGCAATTTTGAAGCCTGCCTTTCCAACCAAAGGGACTCAGAAAGACTAAATGAGCCACCATAACTTTAAGCTGTTCTTCATGCATGTTCAAAGGCTTAAGCTGATGCTACGTATTTCAGAAATACACGAGCAATTTTTCTGCAATTAGACATGATGTGCAACTTGTGGGGAAAAAATAGGGACAAGGGCAAGTTAAAAATTTCTGTAAATTATTTGAAACAAGAACATTTCCACATCAGCCCTTTGAAGCAAAGGGAATTAGTGGGGAGAAATTCTTTTCTTTACTTCCTCATAAGGATTCTTAGTAAAATTTCCTTTTGCTTCAAGGTGGGGCTTCTTAACTTTTTTTTTTGTTTAATGGACTTTATTGACTGTTAATGACTCCCTTCATATCACCATGCTGAAGCCTTCTCAAAAGCATAACATAACATATATAGAACAATGAAGGAAACCAGTTATATTGAAAGATGACTAAATATTTTTTTTTAAGTTTTCAAAGAAATCTCATGGGCCCAGGTGAAAAAACCCATCCTCAGTTCTTTGGTTGAAATTGCCTTTGCTATTTTTCAGAGATTCCAGGGTTTTTCATTTTCAAGGCACCTGTGATGGAAGATCTTAATTTGAACCATGACATAGAGTTAGAAAACATGAGGCTATGAGTTAGGACCCTTGAAACTTGGCTCCCAGGTCATATTAGCTCTGTGTGTGTGTGTGGGGGGGTGGAAATACTAGGTTTGTGCCTTAATTCTTCTACTTGTAAAAGCTCACCTTTATACGTGGACAGCAGATGATATGGGACAGTAGAAAGAGCAGCAGATTTCACAGAAACACAGAACTGAAGAGATGATAGGGATCTGAAAGGACATTAATTCAAATCTATAGATGAAAGGAATCCCCAGTATTAACATACCCAAGGAGTGACCATCCAGCCTTTGCTCAAAAACCTGTAACATGTCTTCAAATGGATCCTGGATCTCTTACTGAGTAACCTTGGACAAGCTATTTAATATCCCTGGGTCATAGTTTTCTCATCTGTAAAATGAAGATTGATTAGATCAGGGGTTAACAACCTTTTTTAATGGCATGGACCCCTTCTCAGAATGTTTTAAACAGCAGAAGAATTACTCCATGTCATTTGGAGGGGAGTGAAAATCAAGATGTCATTTTCCCCCCCATCCAATTGGGTTCATAGACTGGTGAAGCTTGTTCAGTTCTGAATCCAATCATCTGATACTGTTGATCCAAGGATGTTGTAAGAGCTCCTGAATCTCCTGAAAAGTCTTCAACAAATTTCACCACCACAGACTTTGTCTTCTTTGACTTTTTTTCAGTCAGTGAGGGTATTTCTCCTTCCTGCTGAACTGCTTGCATTTGGATTAGTCTCTTTCAAATTTGTGCCTTGCTTGAACCTCCAAAACCTTGTGAATTAAATAGAGCAGATCACCCCCATTTTCCTGATTAAATTAAGACACAGAGCAGTGAAGACTTTGCTCAAATGCACAGAGCCAGTTAGTAAGGAAGCCAGGACCAGAAACCAGATGCCTTGTCATTCTCTCAGTTATTGCTAAAGACCTTTGCCCCAGAGATGCAATTCTGCATTATGGTAAATAATGAAGATACCAGAGCTTCCCCTTAAAGGTCAGACCTCTAGCTTTCACTAGCTTTCTTGTATTTTTCAAAGTAGTTATTTTAATTGGAGAATTGCTTCACCCAAGCCACCAGTCTAGAGATGAGCCAACCTAACCACCACACCTTTTCAGGCATTGCATGAGCAAAGCCCAGAAAATTGATTCACTTACAGCTACTCCATTCATTGAAGGCTTGATTGCCGTTCCCACTGTTTATTCATTGTGTAATTAAGGAACAGGAAGTCAGTCTGGGGACCATCTCTATAGGAAAATTGCACCAAGGGCTGCATCTCTCCTAGGGTGCAGAAGCTGCCTTTTTATTATATATATTCACATACAATTTTTGTATGTGGAGTGGTTAGTTATTAACCAGCACTGAAGCTGCCATCTGTGGGCATTCTTATTCCTACTCTGTCCTGGGTATTAATAGAGGGCTCTTTGCAAAAGGCTTACGTTAATTATGATATTCAAGCCTATGTCAAGCAACTTGGTCAAGGCATTTATCTTTGAGACCATCCCCTCTCCTCTGGAATAACCAGCCATAACTTGCTTATTTTCACACTGGTTATATACAGGTGGAACCCAAGCTGGAATAGCATGGAAAATTGCCATAGAAGCCAACAGGTTACCCAACAGGTTACAACCACGCCCAGGGCTGGGGTTCTATGTTCTAGTGGGAACTTGATGGCTTTGAGAAACAGAACTGTGAAGTGTATAAATGTAAGCTTGGAGTTTTCAGACTGCAAACCAGCCTCTTGAGTAATGGCATGTTATCTCCAATGGAGTTAAAAATGGAAATAGCTTTGATCTGGTCCACATTGGCTTCTTAGAGTGTTGGTAGCTTTGAGGGGTGGATAACTTGGACATATCCCCAAAGGTCAGGGACCAGCTAAACTAGACAAAAAGGAAATATCTGACGGCCCCTTTGAAAACAAATGATGTCAAATAGGTTTTTGGCTTCTGTCTTTGGCTCCTTCGTTGTCTGACATCCTGAGCAAATCATTCAGCAAGTTCTTCCTTGTGTGTTTTCATTTTGTTTAATTTCGAGGTGTTCCTCATGGCAGCATCTGAAACAATGATACTGCAGTAAGCGAGTGGGTTGGCACCGTGTTCTAAGTGGGTTCCAGGCTTGAAAAATCTGCTTTTAGAATGTTCCTGTGCTTCCCTCTAGGCACTGGCTTGCTCAAGAATATATATGGGTTTTGATTCCATATATGACCTACGACCTAGGTGCTATGTACATTTGCTACTGGTACCGAAACAGAGGTGAGGATAAGAAACACACTTTCACCATTTTTAAGAACTTCCTCAAGCACGATCGCCTCATGCTCACGCACCATATTTTCATTCTGACCGTTCTTGTACCCATTGCTCAGGTGAGTATTCACAAGACAGTGTCACCATCTTTGTAGAAGCAACTTGTGCTCCTGAGGAGCAGGAAACATTACGTTATCCATGCTCATGGAACTGTAGCAGCATTTCAGATGTATTTCCCTTTCAAATTTCATTTGTTCCCTTAGTTGTCTGGCCCCTTATGCCAACCATATCAATGGCATTCATAGAACTGTCATTTGGTTCATTTCATGAATTATCACTTTTACCCCTTGGTCAACCTTCTCACTGTTTAGCAAGGCTTATCCTCAGCCAGCAGGCACATTTATTTGATGCAAGCCCCCATCAAAGTCCCTTCAATGTAGTATGATCTGCCAGCACCCATCAGCTTACATTCAAGAACTTTCCATATCATGACCAAGCATCAGATTTAAGTAAACTTGAAGAATTAACATTGCCCCAATCTATAAGTTGTGCCCCTCCACTCCTGCCCTCAATTGCTACAATACTAGGCAAACTATGCTCTCGGTATATATAATGCAACAATTATTTTTTAACAATTATTTTTAAAAGCAAAAATTTCAATTGGTTGTGTTGTGTCTTTATAATGCTAAGTAACAGCTGTCTTTTCATGGAACTGAACTAATGTTGTAGATCCATGAAGGTGAAGCCTTCAAGAGAACTAGGAGAGAGCCTGCCTTTTGTTCATCTAGAACTGGATTCCCATGAATTCATAAAGGAGACATAGTCAGATGTGGAAGTGGGTTCTTAGGTCTCCTCCCTGGAAAGGATGGTGATCCTCTGGCTGTGTAAATCATTCATTAGTGATGGCAGCTGCTCAGGCACTGTTTGCCTCAACTTTAGCCTTTGATTTGTTCCTTTGTGATCAGGGTTAACCATCTTGGCTGGCCTGGCCCACACACACTACCTGGTATTCTGCTACTCTGCTTTATCTCTAAAAGGTGCCCATTTCTCGGGTCTTGATTTCTTCTCACTTGCAGGTACTAAGGGGAGAACGTGGTGACTTCTTTGTAGGCTGTATCTTTGCAGCAGAATTCAGCACCCCATTTGTATCACTGGGAAGAATACTGATTCTGGTATGTAAAAAAATCAAGTGATAGAGCTAGAAGGGAAATGATGTAGCCCAATCCTTTCATTTTACAGAGAAGTAAAGTGATTTGCTCCAGATCATTCTATAAGTGAACTTATGAGTGACCATTATAAAGAAGGACTTGTTTTATCAATAAATTATAAGTCACAGAGAAAAGCCCTTGAGTATATTGAGGCAGGAAAGTCACTGGATGGCCTTATGTTCTGAGTTCTTGTGGAGGGCATATTGGGTAACCCACTTGTAGGAGCATTTCCAGGGAGCTCATTCCCCATCACTAAAATCAAAGCGTGTGCCATGCCCACCTCTTTTCAGAAGCTCCTATCTTTATGTAGCATCACAAAATCTGAAGTGGTGGAAGATCAGAGTCCACCTAGTCAACTCACCTGCTATCTTCAGCAAACCCAAAACAGGATTCAAGCTTTGCTTACTGAGTGCCCCTTCATGAGACACTCCTCCAAATTGGGGTAGTTTGTATAGTTATGGTTAAGATTATGGTTAAGATGGTTAAGATTCTTCCCCCTTTACATGGGGTCTAAAGATCTCTGCATCTCCTCCCATTGGGCCTAATTTTATCTTCTGGTGTAGAACAAGACCAACCTTCTTCTACATCATTAACCTTTCAAATCCCTGAACCCCAATTAAAGAGCACACACACAAACACCCCCACACACAGAGGCACCCACTAGACTATATTTCAAGGACATTTTATATGTACTACATGTGTGTGTGTGTGTTGTGTTGTGTGTGTACATACATAAAGAGGTCTTAATAGCTTTGAACTGCACTAAGACTTTGGGGACCCCCCCATAAATACACATTTATATGTGTGAGTTTCTATATAAAAATATAAACACACTCACATACACAAAAAATTCAATCCAAGCCATGCCTGCCATCTTCGGTTGAGGTCAAAGGACCTCCAGAATATAGGCATTCCCAGCAGCCCTTTGACATCTCAGGGGTCTCCACCAATGATCTTTATCGCCAGTGAATCCAAGTAGAAAAGGCACAGGGATAGGTAGCTCAAGCAGCTCCAGCCACCTGATGAACCTTTTTCTTTCTCCATCCTCTCCTTCTGCAGCTGAAGAAGCAGCACACGTTTTTGTACAAAGTGAATGGAATCCTGACCCTGGGGACCTTCTTGTGCTTCCGCATCCTCATTTTCCCCTTCATGTACTGGTCCTATAGCCAAAAGAAGGGGCTGAGGTTACTGCAGACACCTTTCCACATACCCATCTATTGCAATGTCATCAATAGCCTCCTCATCATGCCCCAGCTCTACTGGTTTGCTCTGCTCTGCAAGAAGGCAATCCAGATGTTTGACACTTCCCAGATCAAAAAGGCCAGTTAATGGAGTCTATGACCCACATCACTCAAAGGAGGTTGTATCCTCCTATACTACCCATCTCCTCTACATTCCATGGAACTATTTGGGCTCTGGATGGTCTGTTTTGTGGGAGGCAATAGGGAGGTGGATGGTTTGGGGTTTTAAAAGGAACAGACATTTCCTTCCTACTCTGCCTTTTTACAGAAAACACATTCTCATGGGTAACAAAGACAGTATGATGTGTTGTATGTGTAACTAAGCAATCTGGCATGGTGGCCACCAATCACCAGATAGTTGTTAGCACTGAGGACATTGCTGGGGTCTAATCTCAAAGAACTGTTCAAGAGAAGCCACAGAAGTTCTGGGGAGAAAAGACAAGTAGGTCTGGTGATGCAATGGCCTCTGCCAGGTTATGTGCAGGCTAACTTAACAGTTTAACTTTTACATATCCTTCTGCTCACCTCCCTTGACCAAGGAACAGCATTTTGCTGATTCCCTGTGTACATTCTGGGAATGAAGAGTCATAAGAACTGAGGCTGCAATTTTTCCCCCCTTTCCTTGGTTGCCATTCGAAGCCTCAAATGCCCCCATTTCCCTTTACTCTTTACCCTGATGCCAATGTCTTAACACTAATGTCCCACCATCCCCTGGGCTGGGATGAAGGACAATATGACCAAGGAGCCAGCAATTTTTACAGGACTGCCAACTTTGCAAGTTAGGGAAATCAGGATCCTTAACTGGTAAATCATTCTCTCCTCTGCCTCCTCCCTTGCATCAGACTGTTCTCTGTCCCTATGCAGAGAATTGTTTGAAATCTAGTAAAACATAAGGACTGTAACTGCTCCCCAGTCTATGGCTTACATTCTTCTCTAGCTGAGACTCCAGTGACCTTAGGGAAAAAAAAAATTCCCTCCATAGACTGTTTTTCCAGTTGTCCTTACAATCAAAAACCATGCTAACTACCCTCTTAGAAAGGAGTCTAAGAGAAATACCCAGGCCAAAATGATCACTGGGTCCCCTTCTCTCCATAGGGTCAAACCACACCAGCCACTTTTCAATAGGAAGCCTGAGTGCCAACTCTATACATTCCTCATAAAAATAGGATGTTTTAGGAATTATGCTGTGGCAAAGTATTTTTTTTAAGCTAGAATTTAAAAAAAAGTAAGGCTATCTTTCCACCGATTGCAATTCCATTGCCTTTTAAAAATGTAGTCATTTAAGTGTAATGACTTGTTTCAGACTCTTGTTGTCTGTCTCAGTCTAATGGGTGCTGTATTTCTGATCCTATTAAGTGCTAAACAAATCATAGACATGTCTTGTTTATTTTTACTGATAATTTATCTGGAAGGAAAAAAATCCCTTGTGGAGATTAAATTGTATTAATATTTTTTCCTACTTACTCTCATTGTGAAAGACATCAATAAAGATTTTGTTTTAAGGCCATTCAATGGAAGGAGTGACCATTGCCTTTGCTTAGTTTCTCTCAGTGAAAACATACCTGGATATCTTCAGGATTATCCTGTCTTGGTCTAAGAAGGATTTCCTGCAGTCTGGGCCAGCTCCCAATGCAGTCTTGGTGGGCACTGGGAGGGTACCAGCTGTGCCCATTTCCCTTCAGTCTAATGTCAGTGAGGAAATTAGCAACCAAGCTCCAGCCACAATGACAGACAAACTCTGGATTTCCAAAGAATAAGCCCAGTGAGAGTTTACTTTTATTGCTGCTGCCCTATACAACAAGAACGTCTTCCTCTCAATGCCTTATGACTGGCTCCGCTCCTTCTATCAGCACTCATTTTACACTTTAAACACTTTCTCCTACCCCCCCCCCAAACCTGTGGGCCAGTCCATTTGCCTAATTGGTGGGCAATGGATCAGGAGGTCTGGTCATGGACAAAGAGGATCCTCTCCAGAATGACTTGAGGCTGCAACAAGTCCAGTGAGAATTATTTCAAAGGGTGCTGGAGCTTGGGAGTGGTGATTTGGGACCAATTATAAAAGGATGGGAAAGGTTCAAAAGAAAAGGTAAATTTTATTTTAACTATTACAAATGCCCAAGAAAGTTATTTTCTTTTTTATATACCATACCCCTGGGGTATCTTGGCCTCTCCAATTTCCTATGATTGTGAAAGGAAGTTTGTGCATCCCATCTAGCCTGAGTCTGCCTCACTTCCAACGAAGACCACCATTTCCTGGTGGGGTCATCAAAAGCCGTTGATCTTCTGTAACAAAGTTTTCCGTTGTTCCCTTGGTCCAACATTTTCGGCAATGGATTTGAGGAAGTGCTGCTCGTTTGCCTTTCGGAGTAGGGCATTTGTGGAGGTGTCACTCTTGCTCAGGACTTCATAGTAAGAGAGGACCTCCAGGGCTAGAACATAGAGGGGCTCACAGACCTCCTCAGGAAGCATGGCCATGATGTGGAGGATGTGACAGAAAAGCTGAGTGTAAACGAACAAGGTTTCTTGTGTCAGGTCTTTCTCTGAATCTTCAGCCCACGGGCACAGGGATTGGACCTTGACAGAGTCAAGTAGATCAGTCAGGCTGCTGCAAATGAGCTTGACTACATGACTCCAGCCTTCAGTAGGAAGCCAGTTGGAACAGCTAGGGCTGCAAAGGAACTGGAAACTTCTCAAGAAGAGTACGGAGAGCTGCAGCACTTGGGCAAAGGGTTTCAGGTTGAGCAATGGAACAAACTGAACATACTCGAGACTGTATGGGACATGCAAAAGTTGTTTTTGCAACAGACTTTTGGTCAGTTGGTGTAGGCATTTCCACTCATTGGGGCTGCACCAAGGCAAGACTTGCACCAAGGCCACCAGGAAGCCCTTGCTGAAGAAGCTGACCTCCTCGGGGTTGCTGGTATCCACGGTCAAGAGGGAGAGCATGTGTTCACATGTGTTGGCAGAGATACAGCAACATTCCATCCAGGCCAGAAGGCCCGTGCCAGGCCCGTAGGCCAGGTGGTTCTGTGAGGTCCACTCATCCTCAGAAAGCTTGCAGATCTCAAAGAGTGTGGCTGGCACCTCACACTTAAAATGACCCTTAAAGACCGTCCACAACCGCAGGCCCACAGTCCAGTCAAGTTGCTCTGTCTTCCGGTGGAGCCAGGACAAGGACTTGGTCCAGTTCTCTGGACTGGGGTTCTCCTCCTTGGGCAACACTACCTCACAGAGCTGCTCAAGGATGCAGATCACCATATCTTTAGAGTCCAAAGAGAGGTGCCGCTTTGCCTTGGGAAGCTGCCAGTACTTGGTGTAGCTGTCTAGCAGCTGGCAAAGAGTAAAGAGGAGGGGGAACGGGGAACAGGACAGGAGCCAGCAGCCGTCAGAGTAAGGCTTTGCTTCCACAGCCTGCACGAAGATCTTGAGGCAAAGGTCCACCTCTTCCATATGCAGCATCAAGTAAGGGAGGACAAAGACTTTAATCACCTCCTCAGGTACCAGAAGAGGGGTCAAGGGGATGGTGCTGGTCTCTTGCTCTGGGGGATTCATCAAGTAGCTAAGAAACTCCAAAAACTGCTTCTCCTCCTTGGCTGATGAAAGCTTCCCCCAGACGGTTTCTTTGAGACATGCCACCAGCAGAGAAGTGGTTGAGTTTGGGTCTTGCTCTCCCTCGGGAAACCTGAGGGCAGGGAAGGCACTGAGGATTTGAGCCAGGAACTTGGGAGCCCCAAGATTGACCATGGCGAGGCTGCACATCTTTTTCACCGTGGCCTCTGGGTGGAGCACAATCAGCCTGGACACAGAGGCAATGGCTTTGGTGAGGCCTTGCTCAGAGGCACTCTGGGTGATCTGGTTGAAAGCCATGTTCAGCTCCTCCTGAAAACCCTCCATGTAGGTGACCAGATTCTCAGAGAGGCCCTTCCAGCCCCAGGAACTCAAGACACCTGACAGCACTTTGTTTTTATCCAGCAAAGAGAGATCGGAGTAACAGTCCAGAATCAAGTTGATGACTTCTTCTACCTGTGCCTCAGGGACCCTTTGGCCTGACATGTGGATCGTGGTGACTGTTTCTAGCAGCTTCAACACCAAGCCTGGCTCCCGGAAAAGGGTCTTGTTATTCACGAGGCAGTCTAACCACTCGGCTGAGAAAGCCCACTTCTTCTCAGAGGCAAAGATGTAGCACATTTCCATGTGCCGCTCCATCTTCTGCCCAATGATGGCCATGGCAATTGAGGCAGTGATATCCTCTGCACTGTTGCCCTTCAGGGTCATGTTGGTCTTTCTCAGGAAGTTTTTAACACACTCTGCCAGCTCCGAGACAATCTGCCCCTCATCCTTCGTGAGATCTCTGGTGTCCAGGTAGCCTTTCAGGTTCTGGTTGAAAGAGGTCAGGCTGTCACACAGGCGATAGCTGCCATAACTCAGCCTCTGACTGCTGTTGAGCATGACCTGCAGCTCCTCCCCCCATTGCTGCAGCAGACTGTGCAGGTAACCAAAGCCGACAAAAAGCATCTCGTTGGGCAGCTTGGCTATCGAGGTCAGGCTCACGTCCCGCTCGGCCTCCTTCACCTTCTCGGCCAGGCCCTGTTGGTGGTAAGGATTCTGGGTGTCAGAATTCCATAGGGAGATGACAGTTGCAAGCTTGTCCAGGTATGTGGTGATTGACAGCTCCTGCGGGTCTTCCTCCACTAAAGCAAAGACGGTGAGCATGTCCGCCAGGTTAGCCACAGCACAGCACTTCAGACTGGGGGTAGTGATGTTGTTCTGGATCTGCTTGAGGCCGTCCAGCAGCACCTCTAACAAAGACATGATCGGGCAGGCATCCGGGTCGGCCTTGAACCTCTTCGGTGGATGGGAGAATTCATCCGAAGATGACAAGTACTTATGTGCCATCGTTCGAAACTGGGTGAGCAGGGGGTCCTTTGGGTCAACTTTGTGCTTCATCATTTCCCACCAGACGTCCAAAAAGAAGGTTACGTCTTCTGAGGATGTGTCACTGGCCACGTGCTCCACAAAACGTTCCAGTTCTGCCCGGCAGATGTTGGAAGGCAGGGCCATCAAGAGTTGAATGAACAGCCCTGATGCCTCTAGGGACTTGAGCAACTCAAAAAGGATGGTATGATTGATGGTGGGAATCATGTTCCCCACTGAAAAGAAGATGTCTTCTTGCCACCGAGCATCTGTATCTGAAGGTGTGATGGGGCAGGGCTGGAGGACCTTGGCCCAGATGATGATCAAAGCTTTCTTGGTCCAAGCCTGGGGGTGGGACTGGGCAATCGCAGAGGAGATCTCTCGCAAGGCTTCGACGATGGGCTGTCCGACTTGCTCCCAGTCAGACTTCTTGAGTTCTGCCAGAGCCTTTGGGCTGAACAGCTGCTCGGCAAGCAGGAATCCCCCATGAAGAATGGTTGTTTCTTCACAGATATTCAAGGGTCCTGTGTAAAAGGAAAACATATAGGATGAGCTGAAAATCTTTCAGGATGATTAAAAGATTTCCTGGAAACAGTCCCTTCCTTAAGGAAATAGCCATAGAAACATGGCTATCAAGGTCACCATTTATGTGTGCATGTGACGTGAAAGAACAAATATATCCATCTATAATGAACAAATATACACAAATACATGTATGTGTTTATAGAGATATAGATACACATATGTGTATCTGTCAATCAGTCTATCCTTTTGTTAGGCTTCCAAGGAAACACTCAACCTTCTAGTAAGAAAAGCAAACTAACTCCAGGGCTGTCCAGGAAACCCTGGAAGAGCTAAGGGGTCAGTGTGAACAAACTGCACATGGAAACCCCAACCATTTCTTGTGGTGGTAATTTCCCCACCTCAGTCCCTCCCATGCAGCACTGCCTTCTCCAGGGCGACCCCCGGCCCCCTTCCCATCTCCCACTTCTACTTCTGCAGACACTAACCTAGGACTGTGGTGTTCCCCCCATGACAACACGGGCTCCTTTGGAGCAGGGATTGTTTCATTCCCTGGCAGAGGTCTGGCCCATATCTGGACTGATGGGCTCATGTCCCAAGCGGGGCCGGGGCTTCCCCTTACCTTGAAGACCCAACTTGACGTGGACGTGGCCCACTCTGGACCCTGCAGGGCCCCTCCTCCCTTTCCTCCCGGGCACTTTATTTTCTGTTCTCGGGGTCCACCCGGCACCGGGCCTTCACTCGGCCCCTCGGAGGCACAGGTGGGCCTGCAAAGGACGCCCCGAGAGGCTGCAAGGGCCTGAGGGTCTGGGCCCCGACCTGGGGGGTTTTCAGGAGGCCCAGATCGTCCGCGCGGCTCCGGGCAAGGCCTCCCTGCCGGCCGCTGTGGCCGGGCCTCGTGCCGTCCCCGGCCGGTGCAGGTCTCACAAGGAGGCGGCGGGCCTGGGGGGCGCCAGCTCCCTCACCCCTGCGGCGCCGCCCGGCACGGCCACGGCCACGGCCACGGCCACGGCCACGGCCACGGCCACGGCCTGCTCCGCCCCAGCGGCCCCGACCTGTCCCCGCGGGCTCCAACCGCCAACCGGGCACTCGTGCCGGGCCGCGCCCCTCCCCCACGCAGCCCCCCTCCTCCGTCCCGTCCTTTTCGGGGTGGCCCCCCCGGCCCCCGGGGGTCTCCCCTGAGCAGAAGCCCCGGGGGAGGAGGGGGCTCCCGAGACCCCGCCCCCGAGTGGCAGGAGGGGGGGAGCCGCACGTGGCGCGGCCCCGTGGAGGCGCTCACCGCGCATGCCCGCCCGTGCCCGGGGCGCGGGCCCGGCGGGGGGGGAGGCGCGGGCCCGGCGGGGGGGCGGACCCGGCGGCGCGGGGGGGGGGGGGACGCGGGCCCGGAGGGGGGGGACGCGGACCCGGGGGCGGGGGGGGCGCGGGGGGGGGCGCGGCTCGCTCACCTAGGTCCATGGCGACGGCTCCGGCGCTCCCCGGCCGCGGCGCTGCCCTGCGGCCCCGCCCCCTGCCCGCCCCGCCCCCGCCGGCCCGGCCCCGCCCCTGCCCGCCCCGCCGGCCCCGCCCCCTGGCCGCCCCGCCCGGCCCCCCGGCCCGCCCCCCCGGCCCGCACGCGGCGATTGTGGCGCCGGCGCCAGCGCACAAAGGGGCGCGCGGCCAACCCCGGCGCGCGCCCGCCCGGCCCTCAGTGCCCGCCCCGCCTCCCGCCCGCCCCGGCCCCCCGGCCCGGCCCCCCGGCCCGCACGCGGCGATCGCGCGGCGCCGCCCCCTCCGCCCGACCAACGAGACCCGCCGCGGCCTAGAGGGGCTCCCCTCCCCGCCCCGCCCCCGCCCCTGCCCTCCCCGCCCACAGCGCCCCCTGCCGGCCCGGACCGTCCGCCGAGGAGTCTTCGGGCAAGTAGCCTAGAACCCCCCAAAGTGACCCCGCGGACCCCCCAGCAGAGCGCCCCCGGAGGCGGGGCTCCAACAGACGCCCTCGCCGGAGCCACCCCGCGAGCGGGCTCCCCAACAGACCGCCTTGGCACCGAAGAGCGCCCCCTTAGAGAGGGGGCCCCCAAAGACACGCGGCGCCCCTAGAGTCCCCAATAGACGGCTCCGGCAGTAGGCACAGACGGTGCTCCAATCGGACACCCCCATAGTCACACAGAAAGATGCCCCACAGACTGCCCTCCCCAATAGTGCCCCCAAGAGACGCCCCATACACAGACCCTCTCCCACATAGCGCCTCCCTAGGTCCAGCGGAGTGCCCCCATGGATACCCCCCACCGGGTGCCCCCAAGGGACCCCAACATAAACAGTGCCCCTTAGGACATCCCTCCCACAGCGGTGCCCCCACTGACGGAAGGGCCCCCAAGACATGTCCCGACGGCAGCTCCCCCCAGTCCCTCAAACCTAAGATCTGTTCTGGTCCCCCACATCACCAGTCCCCTCCTCCTTCCGCCAGCAGCACCCCGAAGCTGAGCTCCTCTGCCAAGGCGGTCCCTTTTGGGGGGTATCTCTGCCTCCACCCCCCCTTTGCCACACCACGCCTCTCCCCGGGCTCAGGTGCCCTTCCTCAAACCCTGATTCTGGGGCAGGACGACCCAGCCGGGCAGCCAGGCCGTGCCCTTCCTCCTCGGGAACCTGCTGGCAGACGGAGCCCAGGTTTCCTTTCCCCTGGACACCCGAGGCTCAGAACTTGGGTCTTTCGTTGTTTTCCTCTGGTACCAGACATGGTCTAGACAGAATCGCCAATTGTTCACTTTATGGTACTTTTTCCCCTTTGGTTTTTTTTCCCCAAGGTAACGGGGTTAAGTGGCTTGCCCAAGGCCACACAGCTAGTCACATTTGAACTCGGGTCCTCCTGACTCCAGGACTGGTGCTCTATCCACTGTGCCACCTAGCTGCTCCTTTATGGTGCTTTTATAAACTTTCAAAGGGTTTTATTCTTGCAGAAGGGAAAATTCCATGGGCTACTATTAGTTCAAGTGATTTTACAGCTGGAGAGGGCCACTGATAACCCCTTGCTTTCCCCCTCACTCACATTGGGGTGTTTCCTAGGCCTTCTCTTTTCATTCCTTTAGATGAATTCAGTCATTAAGGGGCCACTGAGTTACAATACAAAGATTCTACAATGTAGAAAACATTAGGCAAAAAGTCTAAAATGAAGTAGAGGCCTCAATTGCTTGGGGGGGGGGGTAGGGAGGGAAGGGTATATATATTTAGGCCTATGCACTTCCTGAGGTGCCCCCAGAGATACTCCCCAGACACCACATGCCCTCATAGAGACGACTTCCCCCAAAGATATAGGGCTGATGTGCCAGGCACTTCAAAATTGTGATCTCATCAACCCTGGGAGGGCAGGGGTTCCTGTTATCATTTTACCATTGAGAGGCCCCCAGAGTCTCACAGTTTAGTTCCGAGGCTGCACTTGAACTCAGGCCTTCTGGTCTATAATTCCTCCTCCTATCCACTGCATCACAGAAACCTCAGGATTAAAAGGGGGGGGGGGGAAGGGGAAACATTTTAGTGTTGGAAATAGAGAAAAGCAAAGGAAATAGGGGTCCTCAGGGTTGGAAAGTCCTCCACCCCCCCAGACCCTCTTTCAGCCCTACCACACTGTACCTGCTCTGCTGGTACCCTGAATTTCTCTCTAGACTTCACCCCCCCCCCACATAAGCATTTTCATCAAACCATAATAACGTAACCCCCACAGTGCCACCCCCCACCATGGGAACATCATGTGCCCAGTGGCTGACTGATTTTCCCTCAACAGTACTGAGGAGACGGGGTCACAGAGAACTTTCTTAAGGATCCTTTCACATGCATCATTAATGACCTTAGGTTCTCTTCTGCCATACCATGCAACTCAGCTGCCCAATGTCAGAGCTCAGCTGGCCCCCACTTCCCCAGCCCATTCCATGTAGACCCCATTGGCCCCTCCCAATACCATACCACACAGCCACTTGGGTCCACTTGGCTCAGTCACAGTCCTTTTGAAATCTCTCCTCCTCCTGATGACCAAGTTTTCCCTCTCCTAGAACTAACAAGTGGGTTCTCCACCTACAGAACCAACAGTGACCAATGGCCCAGGTAGAATTTGAGCTGGCATGTGCAACAGTCAAACAGCTGACCGGACCGGTGTCCGATGAGGAGAAGCTTATGGTGTACAGCTACTACAAGCAGGCCACCGTCGGGGACGTCAACATCCCCTGCCCAGAGGTCACTGATATAAAAGCCAAAGCCAAGTGGGAAGCGTGGAACTGCCGCAAAGGGATGTCCAAGGTAGATGCCATGCGGATCTATGTCTCCAAAGTGGACGATCTGAAGAAAAAACTCACTTGTTAAGATCAGATTTTCCCAGGAGGGGGAAGAACCAACATTAGTCTTATTATGGAGGGCGACTAAATTCCTTTAAGACCATAGGAATTTGTAGCTAGGAATTAATAAATCGCTTCAAAAGGCATTCTGTGTGTGGACTAATGTGATGATGGGGAGCAAACACTGGGTTGACTGGGGGGAGAGGGCTGATGGTCATCCCTGGTCTAGGTTTGGTCTCTACAGTGGTTTTTGGGAAACCTATGTTATGGGGAAACCGAATTATGGGTGATTGGTAGGCAGATTATTGACCGTTTTGCCCCAGTCCTTTGCACACACATCCTAATAGTTTGGCCCTTTTGTCCTTACTTAGATTAAAAGAAAATTGATCCTTTTGTCCCTCAGTTTACAAGTTGACCCTCTCGTCCCTCACTTTAAGGTCTGTTTGCTTGGCCTGCCCCAAAGGACATAAGTGGTGAGGATCAAAATGATAGATTCCACACATAAATGTAAAGTCATTTAGGCTCCCACTTGGTAGGGGGAAGAATATTTTTTCCAATTACATGCAAAGATTTCAGCACTCATCCTTTTGTAAGCTTTTGAACATATTTTATTCTAACATCTTCCCTTTCCTCCCCCTTCTTATGACTGTGAATAATATATCTGTTGTATATGTAAAATTGTGTACGAATATGTACCTATTAGTCTCGTGAAAGAGAGCTAGGAGGAAAAGAACCATGAAAGTTTAAAAAAGTGAACATTGCTTTGCTCTTCATTTGGAATCAGGTTTGTCTCCAGATGTGAATGGCACTTTCCCTAACGGATCTCTCAGAGTACTGTGCACAATGTTCTCCTGGTTCTGCTCACTTCACTCAGCATTCCATTCTTCCACGCCTTTCCAGGCTTTTCCAAAGTGTGCCTGCTCATTTCAGACAATAGCACTCCTTCACATAACTTGTTCAGCTGTTCTCCACTGAGGCATTTGGGGAGAAGAGTCTTGTCCTGAACATGGGATATGGGACAAGAGTCCCCATTAGCCTCCACATTTTCTTGTTCACTTGTTTCACTTTCCATGACTCCAATCAAGGTTTCCTTGACAAAGACACTGGAGTGGTTTGTCATTGTCTTCTCCAACTCATTTGACAAATGAGGAAACTGAGGAACACAGGGTAAAGAGACTTGTCCAGGAGTCACACAGGCTGATGTCCAGGCTCAGTGTTCTATTATACCAGTATGTAATAATCTACTCATAACATTTATTATACTAGATGGCTTCCTAACCAAATTAGTAGTTCAGTCTGGTCAGGAAAATGTGGCTTGTTAGAGGCAGGCGTCAATCCAGCCCAGGCGCAGGAGCTACCTAAGGAGATGACATTCCAGATTTCAGAAGGGAACGAGTCAGCTCAAAGGACCCATCCCCAAACCTGCTCCCCAGCCTTCAAAGGTACCTTTGTGACCGCATGCATCCATTTTCACTGACATCTATTTCTTACATCATAAATATTCCCCCACCTCTCTTAGAGGAACATCCCATATAACAGGTTTTTTTTTGTTTTTTTTTTTTAGTTTTTGCAAGGCAATGGGGTTAAGTGGCTTGCCCAAGGCCACACAACTAGGTAATTTTAAGTGTCTGAGGTCGGATTTGAACTCAGGTACTCCTTACTCCTGACTCCAGGGCATGTGCGCCACCTAGCCGCCCCCATAGTATTTTTTTAAAGAGCAAAAAACATCACAATGGGATAGACACACTGACCATGTCTGAATGTCATGTTAACATTTGTGGACTTCAAACTTCCACAACGTAGGGTGAGTTGAGAGTGTCTTCTCATATAATTTTGTTACATTTACTTCTGATATGGCCTGCATTCATTTGTGCCAAGCCAAAATCTACCCTGGTGATGCAGAGTAACATGGGCATGGGGGTGATGATCAGTTGGAGACCAACTTTGTAAATCTTTTGTTTGCATTCTAAAGGGAATCTTCCTTCCCTTATCTTCTAATTTAGGCCATACCTGAGGGCCTGACCTTCTAATTAGATTGCATTGCTTCTCCAGGGCAGCCAGGAAGCACAGGTCCTGGAAGACCACCTAAAAGGGACCCCTCCCCAAAAGGCAAAATCTCCAGTGAGGGACTTGAGTCACTCTCAGGTCACCACCCTCTCCCATGGTCTTGGGGAGAGGACTTAAGGGGAAGGAGGAAAGGAACTAGTTCTCTTTGACCTTCCAGTTTCATGCTGAATGCTGGCCAGCTAGCAATCCACATGGTTTTCTTTTAAAACTCTAATTTTTCTATCCCTTTCTTAATATGCTGTAACTTCTAATAAATCTATTTTTCTTTCCAAAACCTGTATTCCCGAGTCTGAGTGGCGATTTCTAAAAGGGCAGAACTGAACCCAAGAAACTGAACCCAAATCAGCGGCTACACTGGGATGACACATTTACGCAGATGCCCATGCCCAAGCTGGAATCCCACTACTTCTCCAACAATACGTTCCAGCTGCTAGCTAGGACGAAGAATCCAAAACTTTGTAAAGTCATTTCCAGGGAAACACGTGAAGGTGACCCACTTGCAGCATTTTTCCAAGCTGACCACTGTTGAGATCACAGGATGCCCATAAAAGTGACCAGCTTTAAAAACTCTGCAGGATGACCTAGCTATGGCAGCCCTCTGACAGGTCTCCATGGTGGACAACAAAGTCCAATGCCAGGCCTACTGGAGACTTTTGGAACTGTTTGTCCATCAGAGGACTATACAGGTCCCTTCCCTTTGAGGAGTAAGAAGGCCCAACTCTCCACGGGGCTAGCAAAGCAAGGTGGAGTCCTTGCAGATTCTATGACCAGGGCTATAGAAACAAATGACTTAGCTCTGGTCTGTCTCTTTTTGGATAGAGATTAGGAACAGAGATTTTAAAAATGCTGGGATCTCTTTCAGTGAATGTGATCTGAAAAGCAAGATTGTTTTCAAATGGAATTCTCCCCCATTGAGGGAGAGAACCCTCCTATTTGATCATAAGATCTTGAAAGCCACCAGAAAAGTTGCTAAGGGTCAAGGGTAGATTGGTCACTGTTAAATAAAATAATTACTATAAGTTTTTATAAACTTATCTTCAAGTTTTTTATAAACTTATCTTTAAATTTATCAAAGGTTGATTTTCTGGGCTATTGTGAGGACTGGAATATAAGCTGCCCTCTTTAATCCCTTTATAAATTGCCAAGGGAAATTTTGTCTGACCCTCCTTGAATCAAGAGAATTCAGTCCATCTTTAGACTTCAAAGTCAAGTACTTACCTTGCCCTCCCAGAACTTAAACTCAAAAACAAGTCACCTCTCTCAAGGACAATAGTGTTGTAGAAGGGTTCTCAAAGATCAAATAATAGAATGGTCTCCACCAAATTTAAGGTTGTTGTCTGCTCTTATTATGTTCAGCTCAGGGAGACTGTATCTAAGATGGTCTCCATTACCTAATGGTGGTGGGTAAAAGCCTGGAGAAATCAAACTTTGTGCCTCATCTATTTTTTTTTAATTGTTGTTGTTCTTTTAACTTGTGTTTTGAACTTCTAATTTTAGGTTAAGAACATCAAAATGCTTAGAATAGGTAGGTCATTCCTCTGCCTCCCCCTTTGAAAGCAGGCCTGGGCGGGCCCTAGGTTTGGGGCCTTTTGCAACCCATGGTAGCTATTTAACTCTCCCATCTTCCATGGACAAGTGTTCCACATTTTCACAGGGCCCAGGGTCATGGAAATGGGATTTGATATTACCCAGTGAGCCCACGCCCTCTGTTCATTGGGCTGGGAGGGGAAAACAACCTTGACAGGATTCCACATTCAACATGCAGATCCATCAAGGACCACTAAGAACTTAGCAATATATGGCTCATGGAGACTCTGTATTGCTGTGGGGGAGAGCCAGGTTAAAGAAATGGGGTTTTGGGAAATTTAAACTAGCTAAAGGTACTTAAAACAGAATGTTAAATTACCAGATAGACCATATTAGAGAGTTCTTTCTTGACCTTTTGAATAATGTCAGCAGGAAATAGCTTTGATTTCACCTTTTGATTCAGAAGTGGCATGGGATTGTGGAAAATTGGATTCTGGGGGGCGGCAAGGTGGCACAGCGGATAGAGAACCAGCCCTGGAGTCAGGAGTACCCGAGTTCAAATCCGGCCTCAGACACTTATTAATCACCTAGCTGTGTGGCCTTGGGCAAGCCACTTAACCCCATTGCCTTGCAAATAAAAAAAAAAGAAAGTTGGATTCTCAGGACCATGACGATGTCAGGGATATCAGATGAGCAGCTCTGGGTGTGTGAAGGAGCAAGTATCAGTTAAATGCCCACAACGTGGCATGGTACAAACATCTTCATCTAAATCTTTACGATCCCTTTGGAAAGATAGATTTCCATTTTATAGTTGAGGAAACTGAGGTAGAGGTTCAGTGGTTGGCCCAGAGGCTGAATTTGAACTCAGGTCTTCCTCGTGCCAGGCCTGGTTCTCTAACCACTTGCTCCATCTTTTTTTTTAACCTCTCAGTGCTCTAAGGTAGGGGTGTCACACTCAAAAACGGGTCCCTATTGGTCACATGTGGACTTAGAAAAATAGCAAATACATTTTAGCTCAGTTCTGCTCTTGGGAGTCAGTTTGCTCTTCAGTCACTTGCAAAGATGATGATGACCTCTCCTGGTAGCCTCCTCACTTGGGGAACGCTGGATGCCAGTGAAATCATTGATTCAGTTCCTCCCGATAATCCAGATATCTGTCAAGAAGACACTTGGATCCTGAGGTTCTGTCACCAAGTGTTGGCTTTGTGCCCGTGCCTATTTGATGAGCTGGAATGGGTTTCCTAGAGGGGTTGGGATTGTGGGGGGGGGGGGGGAGCAGAGGCTTTTCTCCCTGGATGTTTTTAGGCAGATTAGACAACCATTTAGGGAATTTTACAGCTGATTTCTTTTGGGAATGGGTTGGACTGATTTCTCAAGACAGAACTGTGATTCTTCTGTTAAGAAATTTGGAGCCCACAAGAAAAAACAAAACAAAAAATTTGTAGCCTAAACTGGAGTGTCTGGCACATTTATTTACTGGCCCATTTATCAAGTTCTTAAAGAATTGTGGGCATGCTTGCTTCTTTCCTCTTCTCTAAAAAAATCACTGACCAATTCAAATTGGGTTTTATTTGTAGGGAGGGAGAACTGCAAATATTACCCCACTTGAGGGTCAATAATGTCTGGCCCTCTCACCTCCAGAGATTCTGAGGATAGGTAGCTACAATCCCTCTTAAACATCTCATTTGATGCTAAATAAAGAGCATTCTTTTGAGTCAACAGAGGGGAACATATGAATGTTTATCTTTGAAATGTATTTTTATGCCTGAACTTGTATGACCAGGGGAGAGAGGCCCATATTTTACATCAAATAATAAAGCTACTCTGAGACCAATACCAAGGAGAATCGATCAACTCCTTGGCTTTTACATCTGTTAAGTATCAGCTGCTTCTCCTTAGGTTAGGAATTGGTTTTATAGGTTCTTTCTGGTTAAAAAATTACTGAGGATCTCAAACTTCCTAGATAAAAAGATGTATTTTAAACCCATATAGAATGAAAGAGTCATCCCATCACTGGAGTGTTAAGCAAAAGGGCTGTGGATTAAGGAGAGCTACTGTCAGGGTATTTCACCATTAGCCCTTGCTGTGGATATTAATTCCCAAGAGCCTTACAAGCTGATCATATTGTATATGGGAACCTGTTGTGCCAGTATGCAGGTACATTAAGAACAGGGGTACTGCCGCAACATATCAGAACCAGTGCACTGACTGGTACACCTGTTTTAGTTTGAACAATTCAGGAGCAGGCTGTTGGGGAAGGAATGAAGGAATAGAATTCACAAATAACTGAAAAAGAAATTTATTTGATAAAGTTTTTGTAAACAATTTCTTTATCCACAGAAAATGCAATCTAATCATTAAGCAGAAGAAACATCAAATCACCTTAGACAGAACATTAGACATGGGGAAAGAAGAAAATGTATACAATCTGTTCTCCTGGAAAAAGTCTCATTTTGCAACTGCTTTCTGAATGTTCAGATAGCTTCACAGTTACAATTCTGTAATTCAGTTGTTAAGTACATTAGGATTGCAGGGATATGTGAAAAGCTTCCCAAGACTAATGACATCCAAAAACAGAGTTCAGGTGCTACTTGGTCAGGGTTTTTCTCTTCATTTCCCAGTTCTGGGCAAGACAGGGCTTATGGTAGTTTAAATCTCAGTATGTGGCTCTGGGATGGGGCTCTTCAGTCAGCCCTCCCCAACCCCATTCTAGCCTCTTTACTAAAGTAATTCATCCTTCACTGCTTTAATTTCTGAATCTGAGTCAGATAAACACATTATATTTTGGGGGCAGTCTTCTCCTTTGTGAAATAGACAAAGCTAACTGTTGTCAGCTGAGTCAATTGAGCAATTAGTTAACCAAAAATCTCCATGTTCAGTTGTACAAAACAGACGTATAAATGCCCCACAAATCACAGGAAAAACTAATTTAAAGTCTGATATTATATAAATCATTTCAATTAATACAATAGGATTGACAATCTGTTTTCCTTTGGCCCCTCACAAGGGACCCACGTGAAGAGGAAGACAGACAAAATAACTTGACCCTTGAGTTCAATGTCTAAAATTCTTCATCCCTTCTCCACCTGCCACTCCTGAACCTCCTACTCCACAGGAGCTCATTACTTTGGTATTCTGTTTGGGTGGTTAACCTATATCCTTCATTGGATGTGACATTTTACAACAGCAAGATTGTTTTAGTAAAGACCACAGAGCTATACCACCAGGAGACTCTGGCATCAGGAATATAGACCAATAGGGAAGGGGTGCTTGAATTTGTGACCAAGATGGTGGACAGAGAAAGGAGGAGATGACTTTGAAATTTAAATTTCATGAAGACCGTTTCCTCTCCTGCAAAAGGCAATTGTAGACTATGCTCCTGGGCTCCCTGAGGAATAAGAGCCCTTGAGAACTAGTGCTGGATGTTCAAATGATGCCTTCCATTATCCAGATGCCTTCTGTATTTTTTTTTTAGCAAACCATTCATCACTTTTGTCTGCTGCCATTGCCTATGCGAAGAGAATCAGGGGAAGATGGTAGTTACAATCAAGGAAATAAAAGAAACTGTCCTCCCTGAACTTGAATGAAGTGCTCCCCAGCTGAGAAGAGTGACTGTTACAGGAGGGGCAATGGGCTGCATGGGCTGAGAGGCGCTACTGGCCAACGGTGCCTCTCCTTTGCCAGTTGTCATACAGGAAATATAATATAAATGGAAAGAACAGCTAACTAAAAACTGGACACCAACCACTATGTAACTATGATGGTCAAGCTGGCCTCTAGAGAATGGGGGGAAGATGTGGCTTACTCCCATATTTGCAGGGATGGAAGACTATGGGCAAGGAACACATTATACTTTCAGACTCATTTAATTTAGTGGTTAGTTTTGTTGAACTGATTTTTTTTTTCCTTCTTCAGAGATGGCTCTCTGGGGAAGGAAAAGGCATGGGCAATCTGAAAATAAATGTCATGTTAAAAAAAGCTATCAATAAGTGTGAAAAATACTAAATGCTTATGAGACTCAACCTTCTATTATCCTCTTAAGTCAAATCGAGTCAACAATCATTTATTAGGCACCTACTGAGAGCCAAACATTGTGTTAAAAGTCCTGTTTCTCAGAGGTCACAGCCTAACGTGAGAGGGGCAGGGGCAACAGGCAAACAGCTCAGTGTATGCAAGCTTTAGGTAGGATACAGAAGAAGGGGAAACCAGGAGGCAGAAGGGACAGGGGGAGAGCCAACCAGATCTGGGGAATAGTGGGGGAAAATGGCTTGAAGGTTCCATAATGAAAAGCTATGAACTCCTTGCTGTTTTTTACAACATGGACCAGTTCTGGGAAAAATCCCTCAATGGCATCTTCCACATTGGCAGCTTGCCGTCAGCCCAATAAAATAACAAACTTGGCTAACTCTGGTCAGCAGAGCTGAAGGCAAGGTATTAGGGCATCCTAATGTGTTTCTCCATCCCAATGTACACCAACAAGTTCTGGAACAGGGGGAGCAAAGGGGGACATGAATTCAGGAGATAAACAAGACTCACATCATCCAATAATTTGTTTCCATTTGGATCCACCTTGGAAAGCTCTCGAAATGCTTCATCACCCACAAAACAAATTTCATGTCCATCCTAAATAGTCAACAAAGAGTAAGGGGTCTGAACCAGGGCAGCCCCCCAGACCTTCCCCGGGCCTGTCCTAGCCCAACTGTTCCTACTTACTGGGTCAGCCAGAATAACCACTTGGACTGTTGCTTTCCCCGGGGTGTCCAGACTAACCAGGGGGGTCAGAATCTTCTGGTTCTCCTTTTTCATCAATGCTTCTATGTCTGGTAACTTAAGAAAGAAGAGAAAGACTCATAGTGGTTTGGGGTCACGAGCTGCTCCTTGCACAAGGTCTCTGCCAGTTAGGGCAAAAGAATGTCAAACGGGGAGAGAACCTTGGCTCCCTCTGTTTGCTTTCAGTATCTTAGCCACACAGAGGATAGCTGGAAAGTGTGACGAAGAAGTGGTGTTCTAATGAGCCCCTTGGGAACGTGGGGGTTGGGGCAGGGCAGGGTGCAATGCTCTTTGTCAAAAACTGTTTGCAAGAGCAAGCCAGAACATCCTGGGAACTCCGCCTGAGAGATAGGGAGGGAGGAGGGGAGACTTGGCAAGGTGGCATGGGTTGTAAAAGCCTGGGACTGGACCAGGTAAGGCCAAAGGCAGGCTCCCCAAGCTCAGGAAGGTTCCAAGACAGAGTCCAAATTCTTGGTGGGGAGGAGACCAAGGGGCAGCAAGGGGAAAAAAGAGTACCTGCAGCATAGTAGCCCTGGGGTCTTCCCTTACCTCCTTCTTCAGACAGGAGAAAGCAATCCTCCCAAAGGCTGTCCCATGATCCACCGCTCCCTTGATGCTCTGTAATTCCACCTTGCACTGAAAGAACCAAGTGCGGTGCAGGTCAGGATGGAGGTTAAACCTGCCCAGGCCGTGGGTAAGGGGTGCTCCTGTGTAGACCTGGCCTGGGGCAGCTCACCTGGCAGTCTGCATAGCCCAGCAGAGCCCTCTGCTGCTCTTCATCCTTCTCGTAAATCGTCATGCCCAGCAAGTCTGACCAGTAGTGGAGGGATGTGCTCAAGTCTGACACAGCCAAGGTCACTTTCAGCACTGGGTCTGTGGATCACAAACACTGGACATCACTTGCAAGGTCTGACCTTCTTGGGGCATCCACTACTGTCCTTCCATCCAGAAGTTCCAGCCTAATGACACTTCATCAAGGGTTTGTGCAAATCCTGTTGCTGGTTGACTTGGACAGTGGTCAGTGTGAGCAAATCAGTCAAGTTGCCTGACCCCCCACGTCTTCCCACCTGGTTCCAGGCACCTGCTATGTCTTCTCAAGGACTGATTAACTTGGAGGGCAAGAGGGCCCCTTCTGACAGCAGGGGACCTAATACTGTAGGAATGGCTGGGAAGGAAGGAAAGGCTGGAAGATGGCCTTTAGGGAACCCCTGCTTTGAGTGAGACCTAGTGGGCTTGGATCTGCCCTGACACTTTGGGTCAAACCCTGGGCCCTGACTCTGACTCCTTTTCTCTTCAAGCACATTGCCCAAAATTGAGGAAAGGCTTAGATGCTGGGTGGACTGGCCCTAGCCACAAGGTGAAGAACAGGCAGCTAAGATGGGGCCAGTGGGCACACAGACCCTCACACATCCAATTGGCTAGCTTAAAGCTGGGAGGTGAAGAGACCAGGGAGAGCAGATGGAGCTTGGAGACAGCCTGGCTCCTAGGGGTGCAAAGCCAGCAGGCAGAACTCCCCCCCCACCCCACAAGTGTCTGATGTGCTCTGCAGCCTGTGATCAGACTCCTCACCAGGGGCTGTGCAATAGTCTTGCAGTCCAGTCCCTCTGGGGTTTTACTCAGGCCTGGGCCTTTCTGAGGTAGGAGGGGCGCTGCTGGGCTTGGCAGAGCCCTTCCTGCTCAGTCTAAGTACCTGATGGGGGCTGACTGTGGTTCTTTAAAAAGAACTTATATCCTCCTGGGGCTTCAGTTTCAAAAACTCCCTCAGCAACCTCCCGGAGCGGCCACTCCAACTTCTTGGCATTAGCAACAGCCTGGCTGGAGACCAGTGTGAGGCCCTGGGACAAAAAACATACCAGGGTTACACCATCTGATCGTTAACCTGATAAGACACTCATTTCATGTACAGAGCAAGATAAGGGAAAACCCTGTGACTGGCAGTTATGATTTCATCTGTTTAAATCAGTTGGCACAGAGGAATTTCCCTCTTCTGATTATGAGCAGCTGGGGGAATTTTCCAGAAGATAAATTCTGGTGAATCTCAGTGTCAGAGCATCTATCAAACGAGATGAAAGGAAAGCCACCCAACACCAAGGGGTTTCTCTCTTACAACTTTCAAAAACGCAAGGGAAAGGATCATACCACTTCCTCTTTTATTCCCTTGAAAGTAGAGACACAAGAGGCTTCTGGTGCAGCAGATGGAGACCCCAAGTTAGGAAGTGCTTGGTCTAAGTTCTCACTCTGACCAGCCTGGGAGTCTGACCTAGCAGCGAGGCCTAGGATGGCAGCTGCTGAGCCAGCCTCATTCTCCTTTACTGCTTATTATTTAGATGGCCTGTCCTGATTCTAGATGCTCCCTGAGACTTTCTCAGGCTCCTACTCTTCCCTTGGTGACAGTGCCAGGCCCCCCAGTTTCATAATCAGCAGCATGAAGACAATGAAGCTACAGAGCTGCCTCTCCAATGCTTCCTGTACATTTCAAAAGGGATGGTCTGGAGACCCTTGTTATTGTTTCCCCAAAGCTTGCTGTCTCTAGACAGGTTTGCATCTGGGGTGCACTTCTTGGCACCTCTCTCCCCCTCTCCCTCCAGACTATCCTGTATTTAGTCTGAAACAGCTCAGGTCCATCCTGGTGGTGTCCCCATTCAAATGGGAGCTGCTGGCTTCATGCCTTGCATCCTCTACCAGTCATGCTTAGCACCTAAGTGGTGACTGTGATGGATTCTTTACCAGGATTTCCCTCAACCAATGAAATCAGTTATCACAAAAAAAGAAAATGCAGACCAACGATTTCTGGTCACCACGTAATTTTTTTTTGCAAGGCAATGGGGTTAAGTGGCATTCCCAAGGCCACACAGATAGGTAATTATGAAGTGTCTGAGGCCGGTGCTCTGTCCACTGCACCACCTAGCCACCCCAACCACATAATTCTTAAGACAAGCAGGGCCCTGGTTCTACTCTATCCACGCCTCAGTTAGGATGCAGGCAAATCTCACCAGAAGATCAGGGAGATGGTCAGAAATTTGCCATCTTCCTCATTAGTGCAGTTGGGCAATGTCTCGAGGGGCTTCCCTCCCTCTCTGCTTCGGCAAGTCACACAGTTAGGTGATGATTTAAGTCTGAGGCCAGATTTGAACTCAGGTCCTCCTGACTCCAGGGCCTGTGCTCTAGCCGTTGCACCACCTAGCTGCCCCACCTGCCTGCTTTAAAAGAAGTCAGATGGCGGCTGCAGCTACAGGGATGCTGTCAGAAGGGGACTGATGGTCTCCATGGAGGACCATCTGAGGGAGACTGTTCCTAAGGGCTAGGATATTTCTGAATTTCTCTGTAGTTTCTGTCAAATGCCATATCTGCAAATGCTCCTGGAGGAGCTCAAGCCAGGTTGGTGCCACAGCTGTCATGGCCCTCTGGAATGTATGCCCAAGTGCCCATGTTCCTTCAGCTTAGACCAAACCTAGCTCTGCAGCAGAGTCCAAGAGGGATCAGTAGGGTCACTAGCAGTAAGTACTGTCTCGGTTTACAAGGCTAGAAAGGAGTTCAGAGGTCTTCTCATCCAGCCCCTCACTTTACAGATGGGGAAACCAAGGCCACAACACACCTCTGACTCTAAAGGAAGTGCCTTCCCTAGTCCTTAATGGTGGAGGAGGCATACGTGTTTACTATACTATGAGGGGGAACTGTTTCATTCTGTCCTGTATCTCCAGCCCCTCACCCAGGGCCATCCCACAGCAGGAGCTTCATAAATGACTGCACCCAGTGAGGTGGGTTCAACTAGGATCAGAGAGAGACTGGAGATCTGAGAGGAAACATCACTAAAGGTCTCTCAGTTCGGGACCAAGGGAGGTGTGGGGCACAACCCCAAGGCTTAATGACAACTCCCCAGAGTGAAGCTCCTCCCAGGTGAAAAGGAGGCAGGGGGAGGAAGCATCTGGCCCATAAAAAAGTAAAAAGCAACTTAAAAGTCTGCTTCCCTCCTGCCTGCCCTTAGAAGCATAAAGTATGCTTTTACAATTAAAATCAAGACCTAATGCTGCCTCTCTCTGCAATAGCTATTGAGCCTGAAGAAGAGAGGGCTTGGGGTGGGGTGGGAGGGTGTGCATACTGGGAGGAGGGGTCAGGCTAGCTCTCTTCAGCCTCGAAGGGAGGACAGAGGGCACAGAGAGCACTTCTGGATGGTTAGGAGCTGACCAAAGGTGGAAGGGGCTGCCTGGGGAGGTTGCAGTCACCCCTCCTCATTCCCTCCACCCCAAAGCTCTTCATGCAGAGCTGGCTGCTTATTGAATGTGGGGTGTTGAGACTGTCTTTCGGGTATGGGTTGGTGTAAATGACTGCTGGAGTCCTGTCCAAGTCTGATTCTGTGAAATGCAACAATCCATAACCCCACCGACCCTACTGGAGCTTCAGGAAAGAGAGGTAGGAGAAACTGCCTTGCTCTCCCCTTGCCCAGAATGCTCCCCCTACTCACCTCCACTTCTGTGTCTCAATTCCTTCAAGACTTTGGGTAGATGCTATCTTTTCTCTGAAGCCTCTACTGCCCCCCCATCCAGATGCCAGAAGCCTTGGAGCTTCCCTGCCTTGGACTTCTTCTGTGTCTAAAATATGTAGATATTATCCCTTCCCCTCCAGTCAAAGGCAAGCTTCTGGAGAGCAGTGATTATTTCATTTTGTGCTCAGTGCTAGCATCCAAGAGGCATTTAATTGACTGCAGAGAGTATAGCAAGGTGGAGAGAAGGAGAAGAGCTCACAAAGTTCTGGAATGGATAGTAAAGATAAGTGTAGGCACCCTCCTCATTTTTGGAAAATTCAATGGAGAGTTGCCTGAGGCATCCTGGGGAGTGCTTCTCATGCCCCATGGTCCTCCTCCCTTCCTCCTGAGGTGCCTATCTCACTGGCCTGAGAAGACAGGACCAATCAGCCCAGTCAACTGTTCTGGGAAGTTACTGACCCAGCACCTAAATCAAGGTCAGTCTCCCTCCATGTGCTTCCCTCATCTGACTTTGAGAAAAACCACACAGGAAGTTCAGCAGTCTTACCAGAAAGTCGTTGCCAAGCCGGTAGTCCCCAATGCCATAATTGTAGGTCAGCTCGGTGACAAAGTGATTGTCTTCAGGCCCGTAGCCCACCATGGTTTTACTCCACTTCCCGTCATAAGGCCTAGAAACAGAGCCAGTGGAATGACAACAGAAAACCTTGGCACCTAGGACCACTATGACACAGGCAAAAGCTCTTGGGAAGAAAGTCTAGGTCTGAAGTCTTTTCACCCCACAGACATGAGCCTCAGGGGATTCAGGAAAAGTACCTTGTTTAAAAACTGCCTGTTTTCTATATAAACTTTAAAGACCACAGCTTGGGAAAGCTGCCTGAAGATTCAGTCATTCACAGCCTTAAAATGCTAACATTTCAAGTCATCAGCTTGTTACCCAGTTCAGTGTTGGAACCACCAAGGTCTGACTTGTACGTTTCCATAAAAACTGGTCACTTTGGGGGGACGGTTCTTTGCCCATTCAATCAAATGATGACTTCTGTATGCAAGGTACTGTGGACTTGGGACCCAAAGGCAAATATATGAAACCCCATCTGCCCTCAAGGAGCTTCCCATTTCACTAGGGATGGATAACAGCACGTACATAGAAAGAAGAGAATACTAACCACTGGGATGCTCCTCCCTGTCCTCCCCTACCCCCCATCCACATAGAGAGCACTCTGGCCCCTGATGTGAGGTCTTTCAGAGATGGTGGTCTGAGCCAAATCCTAAAGAAAGCAAAGACCCAAAGAGGTGGGGTGGGGATGAATGGCTCATGTGAAGGCAGACAGAGGGCTGTTTAGAGGTGATCTCATTAACCCCCTCATATGACAGATGGAAACAGAGACCCACAGTGGTAGCAAGATCCACCCAAGGTGACCCAAGGAGTCAGGACTGAGTCTGACTGAGACCATGTCCTCTGCCTCAAGCATAGGGCTTTCCCCATGAAACCTTTGCAACTGGCCCTAAAGTCCCTTTTCAGCCTTAACATGAGTCATCTCCTCTTGCCACTCCTTACACAACACTCCAGATCTATTCATTAGCTGCCCAAAATTAGCTGTTCTTATTACTATTTTGATAACTCCATTTCAATAGAATTGATTTCTCTTATAATCCTATGTATTTTAATTTTTTTTTTTAGGTTTTTGCAAGGCAAATGGGGTTAAGTGGCTTGCCCAAGGCCACACAGCTAGGTAATTATTAAGTGTCTGAGACCCGATTTGAACCCTGGTCCTCCTGACTCCAGGACCGGTGCTTTATCCACTGCGCCACCTAGCCGCCCCTTAATCCTATGTATTTTATTTTATGATTTTAAAACCAGGATTCACAGGTTGCTGTGAATCATCACCCTGTTGCCAAAGGGGTTTAGGACACAACAAAGATGAAGAAGCAAAATGAGCTCATTAAGAAATAACATGACCCCAGGGGCAGGGAACCATGAGTGTGGAAGGCTGCATACAATGTCAAACTTGGTGTGCTGGTGACTTTTGTTGACTTTCTTTCTTTCTTTCTTTCTTTCTTTCTTTCTTTCGTAATCATGGATCTCTGGAAGGGGGGAGGGAGGGATATACTGGGTAATGCAAGCCATATATAAAAACAGACGTACCCATTACAGGAAGCCTTGCAGCCTTCCTCGAATTCCTCATGACGCAGGATCTGGAAGGAAATCAGTGTGAGCGGCTAGGCAGTCTGTGCTTTTTTTGTGGTCGAGGGTCCTGCACCCGTCACCCACCTCACCATCCCCCAGAAAGCATTGCTTCTGAGACAAAGCAGTGTCCCCTCTAGTCTGAACTCTTCTACCTGGACCCTGCCCCTTCTTGGTCAGAGCTTTACCTGGATGTGCAGTGGCCCAGGGGCATGGGAAATACTGCAGGTTCATGGTCCCCCAGAATGGGGGGGGAATGGGTGGGAATCATTCTTTGGATGTGCCTTTGTGGAGGAGAGGGGAATATTCAATCTTGCTACCCAAGCTTTTTTTTTTTATAGGTTTTTGCAAGGCAATGGGGTCCAGTGGCTCCCCCAAGGCCACAAAGCTCGGTCATGATGAAGTGTCTGAGGTCACATTTGAACTCAGGTCCTCCTGACTCTACTGCACCACCTGGCCGCCCCACCACCCAAGATTCTTGCACGTCTCTGGGCCTCAGGCAGATGGGGGTGGAGGGGTGGGCAGGGCCACGGCACCGGCAGGGGAGGTCCCAGGTGGAGCCCCAGAGGCCCGGCCAAGCGGCGAGACTTGAACCCAGAACCACTCTTATCACCGGTCCGGCTCGGCGTGGGCGCCCCCGGGGGAGCGCGACCTCAGGAGCACGCGCTGCTTTATTTGGGAAGGAGTTCAAGGTCAGGCGGCTGGTGGCTGCGTGGAGGGAGCCCCGGGTCTGCAAGGCCTGAGTGCAAATCCTACCTTGCACACTTAGGGCTGAATGCCTTGGCCAGATCACCTAGGCCCCGGCCTCAGTTTCCCCAGCTGTAACAGGAGGGGGTGGGGCTCGGCGCTGACCCTTGAAGGGGGGGCTCGGGGGCGTGGTCGAGGCCCGCCGTTGGAGGCGGATGGGGGTCCCCGGCCCGCCGTCACCTTCATGCCCAGCAGGTCCCGGTAGAAGCGCGCCGTCTGGAAGCGGTTGCCCACTTTGAACACGAAATGCAGGGCCCTGCGCGAGGCCACGACCGCCGCCGCTTCCGCCATCTCCCCGGGCCGCGGAGCACCGGCGCTGCTCCTGCTTCCGGCGCCCGCCGATGACGCAACGCCGCCGGCGCCGGCGCGCGCGTGACGTCAGCGCGAAGATGGCGGCCCTAGCGCTGTCTCGCGGCGCGGGGCTCCCGGCGCGGCTGCTCGCGGCCGGGCCGCTCTGGGGCGGGGGCGCGCGGCGCGGGGTGCGGGCCCTGAGGCGGACCCCCGTCCGGGTGCTGAGCCCGGGCCAGGCCGCGGGGAGGGCGGCGGCGCAGCCGGAGCCGAGGCGGCCGGGGAAGGAGAGCCGGGGCCGGGCCCGGGAGCCGCCGCCGCCGCCGCCGGCCAGTCCCGGAGCCTGGGAGGAGATGGGGCTGCGCTACGAGCGGGCGCTGCCCGGGGACCGGAGGCTGAGGTGAGCCCGGGCCGCCCGAGGCCCCGCCGCCCTCCGGAGGTGCCGGGCTTGGCAGAGCCTCCCGCGCCCTCCGCCCTGTGCCAGCCTTGGTGCCCGGCCCCGCGCCGCCCCACGGTGATCCCCGCCGGGCGGGCCGAGCTTGCCCCGCGGCGGCCGCCGGCCTCTCCCCCGGCCCCGGCCCGGGCTGGTCCCTGCGCCCCTGCCGCCTCCCGCTCGCCCCGGCTGCACCCGCGGGGCTGGCCCAGGGGCGGTCAGTGCCGGTGTGGTGCATTCCCTCCAGGGCTGCCCCACGGGGCGTCTGCCATCTCCTTGTTGTAGAGGGGGAAACTGAGGCAGGCAGGGTGAAGTGACTCGCTCCAGGTCATACAACTAGTGAGTGCCCCAGGCTGGATTTGAACTCGGGATTTCCCGACTCAAGTCTGGCGCTCTATCCACTGGGCCATTACCTGCCCTGACGCAGTAAATAGCCTTTTTTTTTTTAGTTTTTTTGCGAGGCCATGGGGTCCAGTGGCTTGCCCAAGGCCACACAGCTAGGTCATTATGAAGTGTCTGAGACCGGATTTGAACTCAGGTCCTCCAGACTCCAGGGCGCTGGTTTTAGCCGCCTCTAAATAGTCTTTATTTATCCCCTTAACGGAAGATAGTCAAGGATCCCCTCTCCATAACTAATGGAGGGATACAATATGGAAGCCAATAGAATATTTTTTATCTCCCTTAATACCTCATTAAATTAGCATTTATTTCACTAAAGGTCTTTGTTTAACTTTTTTTTGTGTTCTTGGCTACTTTTTTTTTTTAACGTTTTTGCAAGGCAAACGGGGTTAAGTGGCTTGCCCAAGGCCACACAGCTAGGTCATTATTAAGTGTCTGAGACCAGATTTGAACCCAGGTAGTCCTGACTCCAGGGCTGGTGCTTTATCATTATGCCACCTAGTTGCCCCTTGGCTACTTTTCTTTAGAATTTTCTATTCTATTTATACAAAAATGTTTTTTTTTAATCCAGAGAGCTACTGTATAAAAGTATCCTTTTTTCTTCTTCCCTGAAAGCTACTATATAAAAGTATCCTTTTTTCCCAAAAATGCAAAGTTTTAAACACAACAGCTATAATTTCACCTTGAAAAATGAAATATTTTGATCATTTCAATGTGATACTTTGTCATGAAGAGCTTCTGACTAATGCAAAGAACCTAGAAATGCAGGGTATTAGACATCTTTTAAACCTGTATCTTAAGAACCAGAGAGTAGCGTACCATCATAGTTGAAAGGGATCTTAGAAATCATCTACTCCCAAAGTCATAAGTTCATGAGCTGATAGATTTAGAGTTTGAGGGGATCTTGGAGGCTATCCTTCTAGTCCAATCCCCCTCATCTTATAGCTGAGGAAGCTGAGGCCCAGAGATGTTGAGGCTTGTTCAAAAGGAGGCTGCATCTTGGAAGTGACAGATCTGGGATATGAACTCAGGTCCTACCTCTCCAATTTAAGTGCCCTCCACCGTACTTCACTGACTCCAGAAGAATGCTTCCAGAACGGTGGGCTGGAATCAGATAGAACCTCATAAAGGAAAGGAGTTCAGCACACGGGTTTCACCATGTCTACACTCTTCTCTCATGGGCCTCAGTTCCCAAGCCAAGAATGTACTGGATCACGAGCATAAAGGAGTTTGAGAACCACTGTTCTCTCTTCAGTGTATATGTTTGTCCTTCATTTTTGAAGAAGACCATGATATCAAGGAGATGATTCCATGACAAGCTCATGAATTGGATTTAAGTGAAGGGGTTCTATGCTAGGTCACCAGTCTCACTTTCTCCTCCAGGGCCACCTGAGTCCACTAGCCAGATATGAATTGAGATGACTGGAAAAGGCCATGAATGTGATGTAGAGTTAAATGACCTGCCCAAGGTCGTACAGCTAGTGTCAAGTGTCTGAGGTTGGATTCAAACTCCTATCCTCCTGTCTCCAAGGCCAGTAGTCTATCCACTGTGCCATGTAACCTCCCCTTAGAGCAGGGCAGGTCCCCTCCTCATTTCTGCTCTCAGTGAGTTGTCCAATGCACACTTGTTCCCATGGGTAGTTATTGATCCATTTATTTCTTCTCACCCCTAGCAAAGTGATGACAATTGTCAAATCCAGGACCTTCCGAGACAAGCATGGGAAGATCTTGTTGGAAGGCCGGAGGCTGATTGTTGATGCCCTGAGAGCCGGTGCCGTGCCCCAAACAGTCTTCTTTAGTCGACTGGAACATGTAAAGGAGCTCCCTGTGGAGAAGCTCAAAGGTGTCAGCCTCATCAAGGTGAAATTTGATGATATCAAGGAATGGTCCGACCTTGTGACTCCACAAGGAATAATGGGTCAGTGGCTTATGTCTTTAAGAAATTTCCATCTCAGCCTTTTATGACTTTCTTGAGTGAAAAATGCTGTAGTCTCCCATAACTGAAGAGAATTTAATCACTTAGCTAAGTAGGTCCTCCAATGCATGTGCCCAAGAACCAAAATAAATAAACCCAATCATGGCCTCTGGATTAGTCGGCTCCCCTGCTACTATTCCCCTCACTATGGTGTCTTCTTCTGTTAGATTTTAAATTTTTTATTTTTTTTGTTTATAAAAGAAAGCTTTTATTTTGAATTTTACAATTTTCCCCCTAATTTTGCTTCCCTCCCCCTACCCCCACAGAAGGCAATTTGCCAGTCTTTACATTATTTCCATGGTATATGTTGATCTTAGTTGAATGTGATGAGAGAGAAATTATATCCTTAAGAAAGAAAAATAAAGTATAAGAGATAGCAAAATTACATAATAAGATAACGGCCTTTGGTCTTTGTTCAAACTCCACAATTCTTTCTCTGGATACAGATGGTATTCTCCATTTCAGACAGCCCCAAATTGTCCCTGGTTGCACTGATGGAATGAGCAAGTCCATCAAGGTTGATCATCGCCCCCATGTTGCTGTTAGGGTGTACAGTGTTTTTCTGGTTCTGCTCATCTCGCTCAGCATCAGTTCATGCAAATCCCTCCAGGCTTCCCTGAATTCCCATCCCTTCTGGTTTCTAATAGAACAATAGTGTTCCATGACATACATATACCACAGTTTGCTAAGCCATTACCCAATTGAAGGACATTCACTTAATTTCCAATTCTTGCTGTGAATATTTTTGGACAAGTGATGTTTTTACCCCTTTTCATATAGATTATAAGCTTCTTGAGGGCAGGGACTGCCTCTTGTGTTTGTATCTGCAGTGCTTAGCATGGAGCTTACACAGAATAATTGCTTGATAAATCCTTTATCATCCATGCATTATTGAGCCAACTAGCATAAAGGATGGAAGTGTTGCTCAAGAGACTGACTTCCTTCCAGACTCTGCTTATCAGAGGTGTTTGCCCTGTCTCTCTGTATATCCACTGTACTGCAAGGCAGCTGGGTCCTCCTAGACCCTTTTCTGTCCTTATCTTGTTTGTGGCTCTGCTTCCTCGCTAGGCTTTCTTGACCTGCCTCAAACCTCTCTGTAACCTCCCCCTCCCCCCATTCTTTGTATTCTGGCTGATTTGCTTCCCCCACACTGACACCTTAAGTTTTGGATACCAAGGACTCTAGGGTCAGCTCAAGGTCCTGGCTTCTCCCTTCTACCCCACAACTGCTGTAACTGTGCTGTCTCCTGAAAGGAGCTGAGACACAGGAGGTGGAGGAGAGGAACTGGGAGTGCCATTTGTTGGTTTTTCCTCAGCTGCTTCCATTGTTGCCACCTTTGGACAGTATGGTTCTGCCCCTTTCCTCTACCCTGTGCCACCCTCTGAGACTTTCTGGATTTTTTTTCCTTTCGTTTCTTTCCATAAACCCTACCTAACTCCTTCCCATTTCAATTAATTGGGATTGAAAAGAGAGAATAGACATGTGGCTGCATACTTTGTGGTTAGGTAGGAAGAGCTGGAGCCAGGAGGTTAGGAGTTTGGGGGTCTAGGCCCAGCTCTGTTTCTGACTGTGACTTGGGCAGGAGTTTCCCTGGGTCCCTGACTTTCCCTGCAAAATGAGAGGAGATAGTGGGCTCATGGACCTTCCTGCATCCTGCTTCTTTTGTCAAATGGGGAGGTTGGACTCTGAACTCCAACCCTAAATCCTGTGATTTTTAAAGAGTAACATCCTATGGGTCCTCTATTTCCTTTGGAAGGTGTTGTTAGATTTTGAGAGCTGCTAGACTAAGTGTCCTTAACAGAGAGCAAACTCCTGATGTGGGGCTGCAGGGTCTCCCTCCAGACATTTCCTGTTCCAGGGTGACCCTGAGAGGCCATATTGATGCACTTCCTCCAGAGGGCAGGTACCCTATTGAGGGCCAGCTTCACCAGTTTCCTACTGCGCAGTGAGCCAGTTTGAACTTGCAGAGTTCTGCCCTGCTCCACTTTCCCTGCCCCAGCAGCCCACCCAGCCCTTTTGAGGAAGCAGAATTGTTGTGGCTTCATTCTGTCATCTGCGTGATTTCTGGTGTCAAGGGATACACATAGGAGCGTGTGTTTTCTTTGAGGTGGACAAATGTTTTCTTCATTTTGGATCTGTAACAAGAAGGAAGTTGTTTCTACTTAGAATTTTGAGTGTCTTGTGATGACAACTTGGAATAGCTTTATATTTCTAATGAATGAATGGAAATGCATTATAAAGTATTTCTCTGGGCTGACCACTGGGGGTATACATGCCACACAGAGGCAGCCTTAACTCCCAGGAGGAGCCTGTGGTCTAATAGGGAAATACCTCTTGGAGCGGAGGGGCTGGTCAGGGGTTCTGTGGTCCAGAAAATTAGAGGGATGGATGGGAGATGACCACAGGGGAAGAGAACCACACACCTGCACCAGGAGCAAGACTAAGTCAGTTTGATCTTGGTTGATGCTTCTAGAACTGCTGGCTGAGATAGAGCAGCAAGATTTGGCCAGGAGACTGAGGTGAGGGGGCCAAGTGAGGCGTGGCCAGGGCTCTCAGAAAGAAAGACAGAAGTCATTGATCATGAGTGATAAAAGAGAAGAGGATGTAAGGCTGAAGTAAAAGAATTCTTACTGCCTTTGTTCCAGGCAGACTTGAGGCAGTGTCTTTATTATTGGGACAGTTGTCCCTTCAGTAAGCACAACTAAAAGACTGGCCCTGGCCCTTGGGCTTGGAGTGGAAGGGAAGGGATTTGATAGATAATGAGTCAGTGCCTCGATTTAGCTCCTTCTGTTGTGTTATTGTATTGTGCATAGTAGAGCTACTTTATTCATTATCACAGAGTATACAGGTTGGAGCTGGAACATTAGAGGCTGTTGAGTCCAGCTACCTAATTTTAAAAGAGGAAAATTGAGGAAATTGAGGCCCAGACAAATGACAGATCAGTTAGTAGGTAACAGTCAGGATTTGAACCAGGTCTAATTGGTGCTTAATAAATATTGATTGATCCTTGACTCCAAGTCAACTTCTCTCCCACATCATGCTTCCTTTGGTATTCATTAATTGAATATTAGTTATTCACTACAAGTCCTGTGAACTCCTAAGAACTGTAATAGATGTTTTTCTGCTGAAGCACCAAATAACCTATTTCCAATTTCTGCCCACATACCTTCTATAAGAAGCTGAATTTTCAGGAGTAGGGGATATAGTAGAACTTTTTGAGATAAGATCAGATCAGATAAAAAGATTTCAAAAGCCATGCCACTTAGGGTTTGCATGATCCCGGGCCCCTCAGGCCTGGATCTGAGAACAGTGAGCTAGAGTGGGTGTTAAAATCTCCAGTGAGTTTCCTGCCAGAGGGCCCACATGGGATGCACCCACTGAAGGCAAACTCTGATCTGCAGACTATTTCTCTTCCAGGGAGTGTGGTAGAGAGTCTCCCTGAGGCATCTCTGAGAAGCAAGAGGTCTTTGAGGTCTTCAGGAGGTGAATGTTTGCTTGAAGAAGAGAGCATCACTTGGATATCTAGAAACTTTAGACCTGGGATTCCTCCTCTGTGGCTTGGAGGCTATGTACCATTAAATTTCAGAATAAAGGGCAGGGCTGGGGAAATTTCCTAGTGTGAAGCCATAGGTGTGGAAGGGGGCCATTTCATGCAGCTCACTGTTCTCTGGGTCACTTAACTCGGCAAAGGACAGTCCTGTTGTTCAGTTAGGTGAACTCATCTTTTGTCCCCTTAGGGGTTTTTGCCAAACCTGATCATGTTAAGATGAAGTATCCAGAGACCCAACTTCAACATTCATTGCCTTTGTTGCTGATCTGTGACAATCTCCGTGATCCTGGAAACTTGGGTACCATCCTGAGATCTGCTGCTGGGGCAGGCTGCCGTAAAGTGCTGCTCACCAAAGGTAAGGGAGGCTGTGACAGGCCAGGAGGACTGCTAGCTTTCCATCGACTTGAGCAGGCAGTGCCTTAGAGAGATTGGAATTTAGAAACAATTGACATTAAAAGATAAAATGCCAGTTGTAAATGATGAGCTCGTATTTGTTTTTAGACCCTGAATTCTGCTCATTTTACTCTGCATCCATTCTTACAAGTCTTCAAATCTCTCTGAAACCATCCCCCTTCAGTTCTTACAGCACAATTGTATTCCATCATATTATTCTCCATTTGATGGACACTTCTCAGATTCCCATTTTATGCCACCTCAAAAAGAGCTTCAGATATTTTTGTCTATCTTTAGAGTTTATTTTGCTTAGGAGTAATCCTTCCCTCTGATTACCCCTTCTCACTTCTTCCCTTTCCTTTTTTCCAGTTGAGTGAAATGTATTTCTGTACTCTATGCTGTTTTCTTCTCTCCTTTGACCAGTTCAGATGAGACTGAGGTTCAAGCATCAGTTGATCTCTCTCTTTCTTCTTTATTTAGACTGATTATTGAAGGTAATTTTCCCTAGCCCTCTTTCCCTTTCTCCTTCTTACCCCCCTACCAGTATATTTCTTTTCCTTCTCTTTCCGTTCTTTTAAGATCATCAAGATATAATAGAACCATCCCAGACTTCTAATTAAGTCTTCTTATATGACCCATGATAATAGAGTTCAGAAGGGACACATATTATCTTCCCCAAATTTGAAGTCAAGAAGTTTATCCAGGGGTGGCTAGGTGGCGTAGTGGATAAAGCACGGCTTTGGAGTCAGGAGGACCTGGGTTCAAATCCGGTCTCAGACACTTAATAATAACCTAGCTGTGTGGCCTTGGGCAAGCTACTTAACCCTGTTTGCCTTGCAAAAACCTAAAAAAAAAAAAAGTTTAGCCAGTTCTTTTGTGTGTACCTGTTTATATGTACCTCTAATTTCTATGTTTAAAACTTCCAAGTTTCTATGCAGTTTTGGTCATTTCATCAGGAATGTTTGGAAGTTCTCTTTTTTTTCCCCCATAGGATTACAGTGTTTGCTGGATAAGCTATTCTCTGTTGAGAGTTCATATCATTTGCCTTCTAAATGTCATATTCCAAGCTCTCTGCTCCTTTACAGTGGTAGCTGCTAAATCATATATAATCCCAACTATTTCTGCTTAGTAATTGAATTTTTTTTCTGGCTGCTGTATTTTTTTCTTTGATCTAGAAGCTCCGAATTTTGACTCTATTTTTTCAATCTTTTGACTGTTTTTGTATTTCTTGATGTCTCATGGAGTTATTGAACTCTATTTGATTCATTTTAATTTTAGGCTAATTTGTTGCTTGGGTAAGGTTTTGTTAAGTCAAACTGTTATTCCCTTTCCATATCTTTTTCTCAGATTTCATTTCATTTCCATCTTTTTCCCTATAGTGCCTTCACTTTATTGATGAAAATATCTTAAAACTTATAAAAATTCTGGCTTCATCTTTTCTGGAATTCTATTTGAATTTGTGTTTAACCTGTAGTTTTTTTGTTTGTTTGTTTGTTTTTAGGTTTTTGCAAGGCAGTGGGGTTAAGTGGCTTGCTTAAGCCCACACAGCTATGTAATTATTAAGTGTCTGAGGCCAGATTTGAACTCAGGTACTACTGACTAGGACCTGTGCTCTATCCTCTGCGCCACCTAGCTGCCCTGAGCTGTGTTTTTTTTTTTAAGAAGTAACCACTAAACAATTAAAAACCCATTTATTTACAGCATTTAAAAATGTTTTCTGCAAAAATAAAAACATCTCCAATATGCTTGACTTGGTCTGTTGTTCCAATAAGCACAGAATTATGAATAGCAAAGAAGTATGTTAGTTGATTCAAAAGAATCCAGGCAATATAAAAATACATTTTAATATACAGCAAAGTAAATGTTTATGTTTTCTCTTGTATTTTCTTTAGAAGATACTCCATTTGTAATTCAGATTTGGTTGGCCTTTTTTAGTTCTTTTGCTCAATATTTTATATGCTTCCATTTTCTTTTTTTTTTGTAGAGCTGTTGTGCTTCTTCTCTCTCTTTCTTTCTTCCTTTCTTCCTTCCTTCCTTCCTTCCTTCCTTCCTTCCTTCCTTCCTTCCTTCCTTCCTTCCTTCCTTCCTTCCTTCCTTTCTTTCTTTCTTTCTTTCTTTCTTTCTTTCTTTCTTTCTTTCTTTCTTTTCTCAAACTCCTGTTTCTTAGCAGCACGTTTAGCTTGTGTCCATTCATATTCTTCTTTTGCCTTTTGGCTTGATGTTTTTTTCCTTCTTTTTGGATTGGATTGGCAATTGGATTCACTGTTGAGCTACATTCTTCTGGCAAATGTTATTTTTCTTTTGTATCGTCTCCTGAGCATTTCTTTTTCAGCTAAATACAGATGTTTTAAATGCTCTGGATATCGTTCTGTAAACTGAGATTCTTGTGAAATTTGTGCCTTTTTTTCTTTCCTTAGCAATTTCTTGTATTCTTGTTGAAATTTTTGCTTTTTCTGAAATGCAAATCCTTGTCCCTCATGGACACTGCCGGAGAAAACATTCCACGAGTTCAGTCTGCCACTGCTGCTGCCTGCGCTTCTTCTTGAGCCTGAGGCCTCCGGCCACTCCGGCCTGCACAGCCTCAGCCTGCTCTGCTGCCGGGGCCATGTTCCTGCTCTGAGCTGTGTTTTTCTTAGGAGATTTTTGCTTGTTGATATTTGGAGTCATTCTCTTCTGAGTTTGTAGTGTGAATATCTCTAGGCCACAATAGCTTTGAAAACTGGAACTTTTTTTTTTTGTTCATTCTTCCAGCCTCCTTCCTGACTTCAGACTTGATATTGGAGCCAGGCCCTGGGTGCTTCTGGAGGGGAGGTCTGGGCTGGTCCTGTTGCTGCATTCTTGGGTTAATGAGAATCTTCATGTTTTCAGGGACAGCTTAGTTCTGGGGCAAAGTCAGATTGCTGTCCCTTGGTATGAGCTCTGCAAATTCCTGACCTGGGTTTGAGTCTGACCTGGACTTTGCCGGTGTCCATCAGCTGACTGAGAAACTCTTCTGGTTTGGAGTGAAAGAATTGAAGGCTTCCCATTGGTCTGGGATTCCTGCCCTGTTTGTTTCTTTTCTGAGCTGGAAGCTGGAAGAGATCCTTTCCACTCCCCTGTTCACTGGCTAGGCCCTTGGCACTGGTCCCTTCAGGCCACCTCAAATCTGTAACCTGGGCCTGTTGTGTATCCAGTAACCTGGTTGTGGATGTCAGTGCTACCAGTTGGCACTTGTTCCTGTACTCACATGAGGTCCCCATGCCCCCCAGTGTGAGCTTCTCTCCCTGCACTGGAGAGTCCATGGACTGTTTTCCTGGACAGTCCTATCCACAATGTGCACAGATCTCTGTTCCCCCATACTGACTGGAGCTGAAAGACTGACTCATTGTGTTTTTCTCTTGGATTTTCTCTGACCCCCATCATGTGGTCTCCTGTATTTTCTAGATTTGGGTGGGGGTGGGGAGGAGCTTCCTACTGCTCCACCATCTTGGTCCCATCCTGATCTGTCTTATAGATATGTTTCTGTGACAGCATTTCTAGAGCTCTTTCCATGCGTTCATCCTCATCTGCTGCTAATGATTATCTTGTGAGATTGGTGCAGTTATCTTCATTTTTCAGAGGAGATGGGGGCTTTGAGGGGTTGAGAAGCCACATCACTTTTCAGCGTCACAGATGGGATTTGAACAGGGCCTGTCCCAATGATGAGCCCACCACAGTGGGGCCTCTTGCCGAGATCTGCTCTGTACAGGGGTGGGGCTTGTCCTTATTCAGCGGCTTTTGGGGCTTGAGAATTCCTGGAGTCACTGAGGGGCCACCCAGCAGGAAGTGGGGGCTAATCAGGCACCCCCTCCCTGACTCCCTGCCCAGTTAATTCCAAGGCTTTTTGGATTGACCCTGGGGCAGTTCTTTCATTGCTGACTTCTCCCTTTTCCTTTTTTAGGTTGTGTGGATGCTTGGGAACCCAAAGTGCTGCGGGCTGGCATGGGGGCTCACTTCCAGCTACCCATTGTCAGCAACCTGGAGTGGGAGGTCGTGCCCAACTACTTACCTTCGCATACCAGAGTCCATGTGGCTGACAACTGTGGCCTATATGCCCAGGCCCAGAAATCTGGAAAAGCCAGTGACCACGGCTGGGTGTGTGACCGGCGGTTTCAGAAATATCGCAAATATGAGGAGGCGAACCATCTGGAGGAGGAAGAGGTGCTGGCCAACAGCTGGCTCCCAGAACTTAAGGTCCAGAGCTATGACGCAGTTTGGACGGATGCTCCAGCAGCTGTGGTCATAGGGGGAGAGACGCACGGGGTCAGCTTAGAGTCCCTCCAGTTGGCAGAGAGCACTGGGGGAAAGAGGCTGCTGATCCCCATCGTGCCGGGTGTGGACAGTCTGAACTCTGCCATGGCGGCCAGCATCCTGCTCTTTGAAGGGAGAAGGCAGCTGCGCCTCCAAGAAGAGGGAGCCCAGGCCTTGGAGGCAGGTGTCCCCAGGCAGGTGTCCCTAGGGCTGGGCTGATAGCACCTTTCCCACCCCCAGGACCCATCCTCTCAGGAGGGGCTGTGAGGTACTTACCTCTTCCTTGCATTCATTTCTAATTATATTTTGTTCCAGGAACCACAGTCTCACCGCTGCTCATATTTTTCTGGAAACAGTGGGGAGGTGGGGAAGAGAAGGGCATGGGTTCTGGGTTCCTTTCTCCAGGGTCTGGAGTCCCCCAGGAAAAGGAGATGGGCTCTAGGTTCCCGTCTCCAGGGTCTGGAGATCCCCAGAAGGGGGTGGGCTCTGGGTTCCCTTCTCTAGGATCTGGAGACCCTCATGAGAAGGGGATGGGCTCTGGGTTCCCTTCTCCAGGGTTTGGAGATCGCCAGACCACATTTCTGCAGTTCCTTTATCCATCCCCTCTGGTAAAGCCAGCAGGGGGCAGCAACAACAATGAAAGTGGAAAGGAAAGGCCTCAGTGTTTAAATAGGGGACCCCTCTGGCATCTGCACTGTTTAAAGTCTGGAGGAATAGCAGACTTTGACCAAAGATTCTTCACTCTCAGGCCAGTGAGGGAGGCAGAGAAGGCAGGTAGGACATCTGATCCACATAGCTTTTTTGGGACATCGGTTTGAAAAGCAACAAAGTTAGAAAATATAGTGGGAGCAGGTGATTACAGGGCTGGCAGGAGCTGTCCACAGGGGCACAGTTGGGGTCATCTTGGCCAGACCCCAAGCCTTGAGGTCATGAGCTACTGCTTTACCCCTCCATGGCTGGAGCTTGGGAAGGCAGGGGCCCCTTCAGCTGTCAACCTCACAGATTATACTAACATGACTGGTGGCTCTGATCTGTCACCAAGTGGACACTGTGCCAGGAGGGCCAGCCTCCCTGCCAGCTGCTCCTGTGGACGTGGCTCTTTCGCCTGGGGCTCTTCAAACATAACAGACTAATGACAATCCTTTCCTTCTGGAGAAGTGACTGAAACAACTTGGCTCATGCCTTTTCAGGCTACATTGGGAATTTTGTGTTCTTGCTGCTTTGGTGCTGTCCCTTCCTGTTGCCCCCTGTCATTTGCCCCGTGCACTGTGCTGCTTCCAGATGGGAGGAGGGAAGCCAGAGTTTGGGGATTCACAACAATCCTTCCCTCATACTTATCTCCTCATGCCTCCAGAGTTGTGGCCTTGGGAAAGTGGGACATTTGAACCATCTCGAGTCAGTGTCCTCTAATCCATAGAACCTCCTCTCCTCTCCTGTCCAGGAACAAAATTAGACAATCTGAGACCGTGCCAGGGATTTAGGTGACTAAAAACAGCCTTATGCCTCCTCTGCGGGATCCAAGCAGGCAGGCAGCAGTGGTGGCATAGTGAAGGTCTAGGGGTGGTTCTCATTTAATCACAGATTTTGAGAGTTGGAAGGGATCTTACCGTCTCCCTGGCCTCTCCCTATTGGCAATCATTTCTGACCTCCAGAGGAGAGTCCACAGCCCTTGGAGACCATTCCCCTTTTGGAGGCTGTTAGGAAGTTTTCCAGGAATCAAGTCTAAAGTTGCTCCTGTGTCTGCCCTGATTAAGACCTGCTTGGCCCTAAGCTATGTCCCCCGAAGCTGAGCAGACAGACAGGTGGAACTTGTGGAAAAGGGGGTGGCCGGGGTGTCAGGGCCTTGTCCTGACAAGCATGCCTGCTTGTACCTAGTGCACAGTGAAGGTCACTCAGCAAGTCTCTCCCCTTTCCTGATTAAAACTGCTACAAACAGACCCTGGGTTTGATCTTCCCCAAAAGGCTGAGCTCTTGCTCCATAGAAGGTGTGGAGTTCTAGGGAGGAAGTAACAGCTTGTTTTCACAGGTTTCTCCAACCCCAGGGTGCCCCCAAATGGCCTGACTCCTGGTGTCCCGTGGCAGCCCAGGACCTTGAGACCCTGGGGCCTTGTATGGAGGACCCAGTACATGTGACAAACCTAAGGGATGCCTGTGGCTTACCTGGCAGGATTGGGGTGCACACACTGGTAGCACAGGTGGCCATTTTCCCTGCTCCCCAGTTTGCCTCTGTCCAGCTCTCCTGTTCCACCTGGGGAGCCCTGGTGTCAATTTAATTTGAGCCTCTGGGAATAGCCCCTAGCAGAGGGCTAAGGCAGATGTTGGGCCCATGGTGGTGAAGGCAGAGGACGTGCTAGGATTGAGGCTTGGCTGGGGGAGGGGGCTCTTCTCCCATCTCCCGCACGTTAGACTAGAAAGCCACAGGCCCTCACAGAGGGCTGCTGGGAAACCGCAGGCCCCAGACTTTGCCAGGCTGGCTGGCAACCCTCTGCTGCCACCTGTCCTGAAAGGGTAAAAGGGGCTGGAGAGGATGCTCCCAGGATGAGGCTCACTTCTTGGGACGTGAGCCCAGGGAAGTGGTGGGTCTCGTGTGGGTCATCTTCCTGGTGGACTCTGTCCCTTTGGAGAGGGGCTGCAAAGAGGACTTCTTCCAGCAGGGGGCAGGACGCGGCTGCTGCAGAGCCCAAGGCGTGGGCACAGAGCAGGAGAGACTGGCGGTTTTTCTAGGGTGTTGGTCAATGGGCTGACATGCTGCTGCAGATCTCAGAGGCCCAGCCTTGTACCTCTCAACAAAGCATCACACATATTCTTACAGGAATAAGAAGCTAGAACCCAGTCAGGATCTGAGACCCCCCCCCCCCCCCACTCCACCTGGTGCCTGGGATCGAGCCCCTTCAGAACAGTTATTTGTGACACTGGCCCCACTGACGACCCTTTCCTTGAGCATGTGAGACCAAGAGGTGCGGCTGGGCCTTGGGCTCCTGACCCAACAGAGATGCCAGGCGGTCCCCCCCCCCCCAAACTGGTGATTGCAGGCTCTGGCCTTTTCTCCTTCACTAGTGGCTCCCTTCAATGCCCCGGCCTCCACCCAGAGCCGTTCAGGGACGGCAGCAGAGCTTTTGTCCATAGTGGTTTAAGGCCTGCAGGGCCTGGGCATCAGCTACAGTCCACTGCCAGGGGCTCGCAGGCCTGAGGCTAGGGGCAGTTCTAGCGTCCCAAGTTTATCGTCTATATCAATGCAGCAAAAGTGAAGCGGCTCCTGATTGCCCTGGATGGGGTGAAGTGCGCTTGACTCAGAAATGTGATGCTTCTGAACCACCCAGGATAGCACCCATCGAGGACAAGCACCCCCTCAGGGAGATGGCGACGTCTCATCTACTCCGTGGGATGGAAACCAACTGCATTAGAGCTGAGAGTCACCAGGTTCTCCATGAACAACTGCTCCAGACCATGGGACCAAATCCTCTTGTATTTCAAACAACAAAATGTAGGAAGCTCCTGGGCTGGAGGCTTTGTTTCTGGCACTGTGCCTTGGTTTCCCCTCAAACATGGCAGTCATGGAGATGAAGCACAGAAGTCATTTCATTTAAATCCTATCTAAAGCGGGAATCTCCTTTATAATAATTGAAAAATGATTCCCTTCCTGCCTATAGCTTCAGCAACAAGGAACTAAGAGTCTCTTATGGAATTCCTCTACTGGAAAGCTGCAAATGTTCAGGACTTCTACTAACCTGAAATCTGTCCACTGAGAACTAATCGCTCTCTTCTTGCCATTGGGAGATAGATTTAAAAGATAGCTCCATCACTCTCAGGCTTAGGATTGTAGTTCCAAAGCTGGAAGGAACTAGCTTAACGCTCTCATTTTATAGAGGAGGAAACTGAGGCCTGGAAAAAGAAAGCTCCCGGCTCCAGATGACACAAGTATGGAGGATAGTCAAGAGTCCATGCTGGGTCCGTAGGGACCGGGGAGGTGCAGAGGACTTGATTGGGTAGGTTGTCAACTTACCCACTTTAACAATACATAAATGAGTCATTTAAGTTGCCGGGGATTCCTGCTTTATCTACACTTTCTGGTATTTTAAAAGAATTTTAAAAACACGAAAATGGCAAGTATCAGGGTTACCTCTTTTGTATCTAAGAATAAAGTTGACCTTCTGGGCCCCAGCTTAGCATCTGATCAGCCCACACGGCCTCTAGGGAGAAACTCAGGAAGGGTCTTAGGATCTAAATTAGATTCTGCTGTCGCCTGCCTTGGGCTGTATATTTGTCCACATATCTGGAGAGAAACTTTTTTTTTTTCCTCTTTCACATCAATGAAATTGAATTGAAAATCTAGAAGGCCTTAAGGGCAGATCCTGCTCTAAATCTGGCTGGATTTTTAATATGGGGGCATTCTCTAGCATGTGTAGGGAGGGTATTCCCCCAGTGATGCCTTGGAAGAAGAGGGTATAGACACAACTGTATATTTTTCATGCTCAAAAATACATAACATTAGAGCTTAGAAGGAAATCCAGGAGAGAGAACTGTTGAGAAAGACTTGAATGGGTCCTGCTTCTCAGGTCCCCCCCTCCCTCAGCCCCCTTCCCTACCATATAATATTGTCCCCCCTTAGGGTGAAATTCCAACCAAAATACCCATGAAAGAAATTTACCCATCATGATGTTTTCCACATAAAATGCTCAGAAAACAAAACAATAAATCTTTTCTTTCCTGGAAAATATTATGTTTTACCCTCCACGCATGCGCACAGGCCCCATTAACCCTAATAACAGGGCTAATAAACAGCTGCCATTTGGCCCCAAAGACAGCAGTTCTCACTCACCAGATAGCTCCGGGGAAAGCTAGAATGCCTTTTTTTTTTTTATCCTTGTTCATGTCAATAAAGTGGATCCCAGAGGAAGCAAATAAAAAAAACCCAACAACCCTCCCCTCCTTAAATTATAACCATCAAAGAGAAGGCCTGGAGGCACCTTTGGAACCTGAAGCTGCTCCGGCTCCCAGACCCCACAGGAACTGCTCCCTCCTCTACCATCTTCCCCCCGGCAGGGCTAAAGATGAACATCCTGATGGTGTTTTGTCTGCTCTCTACCCACTGCTTGCAGCTCGCTCTCTGGTACCCTAGACTTGATGAGGGGAGGAATGGCCTTGCTCATGCTGGGATGGGAAAGCTTGGCACCACCAACAGATTCATGGGGTGATGTGTGTGTGTGTGTGCATAGAACACCAACACATGCGACAACAGACATTCTTTCTTGCTAAGCCAAGCAATGAGAAACAACTTGAAAGTGCCTCTTTAACTACACGGGTCCAGCTGATCTGTTCCTGGCCCATTTCCTCGCTCTTTATGATGCGACAGACTCCCATCTGTTGCCTTGGGAATCATTCTATTGCCACAAACACAGCCCTGGCAATGACTGTGAAGGAAGAAAAGCGTTTTAGAGTCTTTAGTGAGACAACAGGAAAAAATAAAGTCTGCATCATAACTTGGCATCTTCACTCTAAGTGAAGATGAAGCCCAAAAGTGGTAATGTGCCATTGGCGTTTAGGGAAAGGGAGCCACTGATGGCACCACAATGGAAAATCAAAATTTCCAGTTTCATTCAGAGCTAAGGTGCCCACAGCCCTCCAGGCAGTGGGTCTAGTTTTTGCTCACCCTCCTCCACATTCATCTATTGGCTCCCATCACCATTTTGGCTGAGCAGATCCCCTTTGCTAGAAACAGTTATGAAGACCTCTCCTTTGGCTTGTGAATGGGTTAAGATCTGGTCTCAAAGTCGTAGTGGAGAACACCAGTGGGGAACCCTGGGGTAGCAGATCTTAAGTACAGGGTACAGTTTCTTTTGCTCTGGCGGAAGTCCTTAAAGAGGGCCCAGTGGGTGTTTTCACCTGCTTCTAATTAGTGACAAGAATTTTAAGGTATTTCTAAGCTACTCTGGGGGAAGTGCTTATACCACCCACTTTGTACCAACTTCCCTTGGATCTGTCTCACCCTTGGGCAAAGGCCTGGTCCCTCTTCTGGTCTGGGTGGTATTATGTTCATTTCCTTATCCCCCCCCCCAAAACACTACAAGGTGGGGAGTGGGCACACTGGGCCTTCGGCAGTGGTTGAAACGAACCTAGGCTTCCCTTTAAAACAGTCTGGTGCCAACTCCAGCTGATGTAGCTGGCAGGTACAAGAGAGTCAGAATTGGAAATACCAACAGAGCCCTGGAGATAGCCCGGTTATTTTTTGTTTTTGCCTGGTGTCCATTTACAGCTTCTGCAGGGGCTCCCTGGCAGAAATCCTTGTTCTTTTTGCTTCAGAGGACATGCAGCTGCTCTGGTGTAGGAAAGATGCAGGTGGAGGCCTCACTTGGACTCCCCTTTCAGCCCCCATGGAAACACTCAGTCAGCCTCAGCTGGTAAGAGAAGTGCTCCAGATTTAAACTTGGTAGCACCAGTGTTCCAAGGCCAGGTCAGGTTTAGAGACATCAGTTCTCCAAGAGCAGATCTAATGCTGCAGAAGTGGGGCCAGACACACACCCCTTCCTAGATCCCTGACCCCCTTGTCTGGATTTCAGATCTCTGGGTATTGGGCGGGCATTGACTTGCCCATGGGCATGTACCCCTCCTTGTTAGAAATCAAAGAGAAGGGTAAAAATTCAATAGCAGTAATGATTGAGAAACTGTTAGCAGGGTGGGCATGAACCTGTGATTGCCCAGAGGAAATTCTTCCTCCATTGGGGAAAGTTAGCACCAATCTGGTCACTTGAGTTGCTTAGAGCAAAGAAAGGATAAGGGACTTGCCCAGGGTCACACTACCAGTATACAGCAGAGGCAGGCCCCAAATCCAGGTCCTCTCCCTACCCACTAACCAGCTGTTTTTCAGAGAAACTGTTACTAGGAAGACTTGGGCAAGGCCAGGCCAGGCCAGGTTAGCTGTGGTGGCAGACACTGGTCATCTCTGCTTACTGGGGAGACTGAGGCTAAATCCCTGAAGTCCAGAATTCTGAGCTTGCAGTAGGCTCAACCAATTGGGTGTCCACACTAGGTCTAGCACCGAGAAGATGAGAACCCTGTGGGGAAGAGGGAAGGAACCCAGTTTACCTAAGGAGTATCAAACCAGCCCAATTAGGAAACAGAATACACGGAAACCTCCACTGCTGTTCTGGGGATTATAAAGGAGAGACTCACGTGGCCAGGAATCTTCTTCCAGGGGATCCTGATATAGTTCCTGGGTCCCCCCCCCCCCAGGGGAATAGGAAGAATTGTTTTCTTCCCTCCAACATAGCAGCCTTGTGCAAACAGCCCCTAACCAAAGATTTCTTGGGGATTAAACTAGGCTAAATGGATGACGGAAAAGTATCCAACAACTCCCTTCACAAAGGAACTCTCCACACCAATGAAAAACCCAAAGGTGCCTGTTTTATTTTTAAGTGACTGCATTTCAGACCTGGGCCATCATTAATGACTAACTTCCTACCCTTTGAACTACAAGAAACAAAACAACACAGCAAGTGTGAGCAAAGTCAATGGCTTCCTCTCAGGGAGCTGGGTCTTCCAGTAAGCAGTCACCCCAGGGGCTGGGGGCTCCTTCAAGCCGGGCCAAGGCCCAACATGGCACAGCTCTCTCCAGAGGCTTCAGATTCCCGGCTCCAGATGATGCTGCTCTTTTAGATGCATTCATATAGGTGTGTGTGTGGGGGGGGGGGGAGGCAGAAGCAAGGAAATGTGGTGGAAAGAACAATGAATTTAGAGTCTGGGGACCTGGGTTCAAATCCTAGCTCTGCCATTTGTTACTTGTGGAACTCGGGCAAGTCATTCCATCTCTGTGGGCCTCAGTCTCCTCCTCTGTAAGAATGGGGGCTGGGCTAGATCATCTCAGGGAAGGGATCTATCTTGTGCTTGTCATCTTATGGGAGCCTAGGAACAGAGTGAGTGAAGCAGTGCCCAGATCAGGTTCACGAACCTCTAGAAAAGGGCAGCAGGCCATGGCCACCCCGATGGGGCTTTCCAATGCCATCTTAGCCAGGGGCCTGGGCCTTGGCAATTTTCATCAGGGACCGGATTCATTATGTTGGGTCCATCTAAGGACAGAGGGCAGTGTTTCTTAGTCTAGGAACCAGGGAGAACAATGCATAAAACTAAAGGTTACAGGGCGACCATTCCTATGAGAAGGTGAGCCCTGGGTGGGGGGACTGGAGGAGAAGAGAGAGGTTCTTATCTTGGGTTTCCTTGCAGTTCTTTTTCTCACCAGGACAAAGACCTCCTCTTGGCTTAGCAGGGTGCCCTTAAGAACCACCAAGTAGGAAAGTAGGATTTTCCTCTTTTTTAGCCAAGACACAAGGGCATCTGATAATGGCAGAACCAACCACTACTCTTTCATTTCCTGAAGATGCCTGTGTGTATTCATGAGTGTGTGCTTGTCTGGAGCGGGGAGTAACCTTGAAGATGGGTAAAGGATGCTGAGAAACGGAGAGCCACATTAATGGTCTGTTTGCTGCCTAACCTGGGAGGAGGACACCCTTGCAAGGATTTCACTGTGAGAATCCCAGTTCTGGCCTGGCTAATCATCTGTGAAGCAGGAGTAGCCTCCAAGACACATAGACTCTTCTGCCAATTGGGAGGAGGAACCCTCAGGAAGCTGGTGAGAAGAACCCAGCTGGGGGGGGGGGAAGGCACCACCAAGAGGTCAGAATCAAGTGAGTGCATCAAACACAGCTGAGAAGTCCAAGGGCACAGAGGAAGGGGGAAGGAGGAGACGGCTGAGTTTTAAATAATGTCCAGGGGAGCCCAGGCCATTAGATGGGCTCCGGCTTGAGCTTTTCTGCTAGGAAGTCGTTCACAAAGGCTTCCACAATGACCGGCGTAATCTCCTCCACATCCATCACGTACTTGGCTCGGGCCGACATGTCCAGGATGGTGAGCAGTGGCGCGGCCTCAGGCAGGTTGGTATAATCTCTCAGGGAGTCTGTCATGTCATCCTGGAAGAGCCACCGAAAGGAAAATAAAATCAACGGGATTGAGCGGAAGACGATAGGGAGCCTTCAGTACTGTATGAAGTGCACCTGCCTTTCTTCATTGATCAGTTTGCCAATAGCCCCAGTAAACCCTTTTCGTCAATAGATGATACATTCCCCAGCTTCCCCAGTCAGGGGATGGGATGGCAGCACTTGCATTTCCATAAAAAGCCATGGTTGGTCTTTCCCTGCCTAGTCTGGCTGAGCAACTCTAAGGTCCTAAGACGAATCATCTTTTATATTAGAGCTCTAATGAGAATACTCACACGTACTGAGTATTACAGCTCTTGTTTGGTTCATTTTAGTTTATTTGTTGTATAGTCAGCTCTTAATTATGCATAGCTGCACTGGGACCATCTGGGACCAATATGTCTTCAATACTGCTGAATGTCTTTTGAACATAAAGAACTCATTATCTTGCAGGCCCCTCAGGGAAGGTGGAACTCCCCCAGAGCAGGTTCAGAAAGAAGGCAGATTTGTTGAAGTGGGCACTTTGGGTCAATCTAGGAAGCAGTGGGATATCTTGTTGGCCAGGGAGGATAGTGTCCTACAGGGCAGAGGCTGAGGCTTTGGTATGAGGAAACAGTACTCTATCAAGAGTGTGTTTTATTAAGAAATTTTATTATTATTAAGAAATGTATTCCCGGGGCAGCTAGGTGGCGCAGTTGGATAGAGTACCAGCCCTGGAGTCAGGACGACCTGAGTTCAAATCCAGCCTCAGGACACTTGATAATTGCCTACCTGTGTGGCCTTGGGCAAGCCACTTAACCCCACTGCCTTGCCACCCCCCCCCCCCAAATACATATTCCCCAAATTGAACAGGAATGGATTTGGGATCCTCTTGTTCCCCTCCATTAATTCACAGGATCACAGGCTTAGAGCCAAAAGGCTTGTCAGAGGCCAGCTAGTTCAGCCCCTTCATTTTGTAGGTAAGGAAACTGAGACTCATGGAGATTAAATGACTTGTCCAATATCACAGGGAACAAACAGCAGAGTTAGGATTTGAACAGAACCTGTGCAGAAGTTGACTATGGAGATACTCTTGGGTGGTTCCACCATAAACTATACATTTATAGACCTTGAATGTATCTTGCCCCTCATCTATCATCTTCCCTGTCTCCACTGCCCAGGTTTGGTAAACTTGGCCATTAAAGGTGGAAGTGAATTAAATCCCTAACTGATTTCTGGGTGGAAAATATTCTTCTTTCAAAGGGATAAGCCTGAGGGAAGATGGGTCTCTAAGTCTCAAGTTTTTCTTGATTGGTACATTAAGCAAGCCCTGGTTCTTTTATACATGTAAGTATTCTCTTTTATTCTCTCCACCCAACCTGTGTTGACACGGTAACAAGAGATCACCAGAACAAGTCTTGGAAGTCTAGAAGTTTAAAGAGATGTCCATGATTAGCACTGGATAAATGGTTTAAAGACTTTTGGGGATTAGAACAAACTAAACAAATTCCAACCCAGTGTGAGAAACAACTTCCAGCCCAAATCTTGTCCATGCAGTTTCCTGAGCAGGCAAGAATAAAATCAGAAGGTAGTTTCCTCATATGGGGTTGCCATTCATTTTCTATCAGAAAGGAATGGCTTCCTTCTGGCCATGATGGCGGCACCAAGCAAGGGGATGGGTCTGGTTAGGGGATAAGGGCAGACTCCAAAGAACCAAGCTACAAAACAACCTGCAAAAAGGTCAGCAGGGAAGTCTGATAAGGCCTCTGATAACTGAATAAAATCATTCCGATGGGATGGAGGGCAACGAATGGACAATGCAGAGAGCACTATTTCTGGAGAGAAAGGAATTGGGTCCAAATTCCACCATGTTCCATTATGATCATGACCAAGACCATAACTTTCCTGTGCCTCAGTTTGCTCATGTAAAATAAGGAGGTTGGACTATCACTCTCCTCAATGCCAGTGGCTCCCTATTGCCTCTAACATAAGACCAATGCTCCTCTGTTTTAGAGTTCTTCTTTACCTGGACCCCTATCTTTGTGGCCTCACTGGACATTACTTCCTTATCTGCACTCTACAGTCCAGCTAGACTGGACATTTCTGTTCCATCTCTGGTCTTGGGCCTTTGCACTGGTCACCCCCATGCTTGGAACCAACACCTGAGGCAGCTGCCAGTCCTTCTTATCCTGTATATCCTTCTCTATGTCTTGTCCTTGAGAGTTAAGGATGATTTCATTCTGTCTTTGGGCATGATGCCCTTGAATGAATTGTCCGACAGATCAAATGGCCTCCAAGGTCCCTGCCACATCTAGGATCCAGGGATGCTCAGCTCATCGTTCCCTCTGCCCCCTGCCTAGGCTTTCATGGGTCCAGTGACCATGTCTTCTAAGCTCCAAGTCAGGACAGGTGGTCTAAAAAAGGTCATCATTTTTGGAAATCCATAATAAAACTTGAACCAGTAACTACCCATGAAAATCTGGTCACGGCCCACCTACGGGTAACCCAGGCAGCGGCATCTGTGCCCATATTGGGATGCTGGGCCACTTCCGTGTCCTCTTCCCTCTCTGCCCCTCCTGAGGTGGCCTCAGCCTCTGAAGCAGCTGCACAACCTGTCCTCCTCCTCCTCCTCCTTCTGTCTCCTGTCTTTTATTTCAGGACTGTTTAAAAATACTACCACTAAATGAAGGTTATGGAGTTTAATCCATTCAAGCTGGCCTCCACCAGCCTCTTTGTGTGTGGGGCCAAAGGCAGAGGGCCCTTTGGAACTCGCTTTGTCTGGCCTGCAACCTCAGGCTGAACGGGGGCCTGGGCCGGCTGAAGGGGCCCAGATGGGCTGAGCCACAGAGGCTATTGAGGAGGTGATGAATGGGTGATTCAGGGTGTTCAGCCATTCTTTCCTGCTGTTCCTGCTCGCCTGGGACCGAGCTCAGCATGAAATGAATACGTGGCAGGCCTCCAGCTGCAGCCGGCCCAGGGCGCAGGCGCGCACCCGCTGGAGGGAGATACTTCTTAAAATCTGTGTTTCCCAATAAGAGGCTTATGGATGGACTGCCTTGGGACTTACTTGGGAAAGGCAGCGCTGGGGGAGGCATTCTCTGCGCAAGGGAGCACGCCTGTGAAGATACATTGGGGGAGGGGGCCGAGAGCCCCTGCGCAGACTGCGGCCATTTTGCAAGGAGATTCGCCATTTCTGAGGGATTGAGCCCTGTCATCCTTACAGAGGGACCAGCTGCAGTACCAGCCCGCCTGGCTGAGCATGGCAAAGAGACAGGTATCGGCTCATAGAGAAGACATCAACTTATTCATAAAACTGGCATTTTCACAGGCTTTGGGTAAAATCACTCTACAAATTGGTGCCCCTTCTGATGGGGAACCACTTTGTGGGCTGCTCAGGAAGCAAGACCCTTCCTAAAGGGCAATGCACCTTGCAAAGGATCAGGTGAGCTAATGAGGCTTTACAGACTGGGCTCAAGGGGAAGAGCTTCCCCAAGAGGCTGAAAGAGTGGCCTTGTCTTGCTGTCCCCAGACCCAGAGAATCCAAGGAGAGCCTGAAGCTCAGGGAGAGCCCCTTTGTTGGGTGACTTCCTCAGGGCACCCTTGGGAGTGGGCTGCTGGCTTTGGCAAGCAAGTCCCAAGGACTGGCACCAAGCCCTGAGTTCTGTAAAGGCCTTGGCTGGCTTCTGCTGCCTCTAGAACCCCCCCAAATTTTCCAGCAGCCAGTTGGATAATCACAATCTCTTCCCCTAGTTCTGGTAAAGAAGGGCAGACTCATTTACCCTCTGAAGGTGTGGCAAAGGAGAGAGCTAGAAGGCACCATGCGATGGGAATGTGGGGGAGGAAGTCCCTTCCCTCTTGGCATCCTCTCCATGGCCATGGGGACCCCTTGTGATGTGACTTTAGGAATGACTTTACCAATCCACCTTCCAGGTGCCAGACCTCTCTGTCTTTGCCTGAATCCTCATTTCACTGGATTTTCACTGGGAGGGAAGTCATCGGTTTATTTATTTCACAGCATGATGGTAGGAAGGGTTCTGAAGTTGCTGTCATGGCTAATGGCCCTGAGAGGTCCTCCCTTTATGGCCAGTCCCTTTGCCTCTCTCAGCCTCTGTCTGCCATCAGCAAAATGAGGCCATTGGACAAAGTGGCCCTGAGGTCCCTGCTCTAAATCTTGAACTCTCAACTCAATGCAAAAAAGACTTAAATCTCTGTCTCTGGGTTTGACTTCTCTCCAACACAGAGAGAAGAGGATCTAGAGTCAAAGGAGGGGCTGTAGAGACCAGTCCATCTAACCACTCCTTTTTATAGAAAACTGAGGCCCAGGAAGTTCAGGGTCACAGGGAATGATCCTTAGGGCTAGGATCGGACCCCACAGCCAGTGTAATTTCAGAAGCGTAGTTCCCAGAGCTCTACCCTTCTGCTCTGGGTGCTGCCTCTGTCTCCAGAGGCACAACCAGAGTCTGCCTCTAAGGATGGCAGCGGAGCAGGGGATGCCAGACCCTTGGGACCCTCTCCTCACCTCTCCCGCCACAAAGAACAGAAGTGGAGCCTCCTCCTCTTTGGCTTTGTACTTAGCAATGATCTTCTCTGCGATCGGCTGGATGAGTTGCTTGGCGGCATCAGATTCGCCATCGTCCTCTGAATCTGAAAGGGGAGAGGAGACAAGAGTGCGGTGATTTGTGATCAGTGGGGGCAGTCCCCACTGCTCTGGGTAGATGATGTCAAAGTCAAGGATCTGGAGACTCCCTCTCGTAAAAGAAGGCCCAATAACCACCAAACAGCCCCACATAGACCCTCTGGATTCCCTGGCCTCTAACTCCTACAGACTCTTCTATCAGCAAAGAACGCCCAGGTTTCTGAGGGTCACACGCCTTATAACCATCCTTCCCTAAGCTCCTCCTTTCCGTTCAGTGGTTGACCCCCCCAGCACACCAGGTCACCCTGTGGACAGTGGTTTGTAGTCACAGTGAGAGGCAGCACGGTCTAGGGGAGCAATCCCTAGACTCACAGGCAGGAGGGCTGGGTTTTGAATCTTGCCTCAGATTCTCACAAGCTGGATGATCCCGAGCAAGCTGCTTGGCCCTCTGGGCCTCAGTTATCTTATCTATAAAATGAGGGGTTTGCACTGGACCCTGTTTCAAAACCTCCTCAGACCATGGGCTTTCTATCAGAAATGACTTGAAATCCAGGGGAGAGAGAGAAGCAAAGGCTGCCCAGTGACCCAAAGATTCACAGGCAAGTGGGCTGGAAAGTCTTCTTCCAAGTGAGGCTAAAGGGAGGCCCTGGACAGAGCCCTGAGGCCCAATCCCAGGCTGCCACTTACAGCCCATGTCCCTTCTGGGCAGATCAGCATGGAGGCTTCCCTCCAGTCAGCCGAGGTTGGAATTCTGCTGCTGCAGCCGGAGGACTCTTCTGGCCTGGCTTCCTCCAGGCCTCCTTGACCCACTCACTCCCCTTACAAGAAGAGGCATCACCAGGCAGCAGCAGCCTCTGTCCCCTCTGACAGATTGGGTCTTTACAGCCCTGGGCTGGGGGCCTAGCTTGGGGTTTAGATTCAAGGATGGGCCAGACTAGTGACTATGGGAAAGGGAGAGAGAGGAGGCCGGCTTTGGGAGGACCAGGGGAAAAGGGAAAGCCCTGGCCTGGGGCATGAGACTGGGGTCCCAGCCGTGCCTCCTCCTCTGGGCTCGTGGTGTGACCTCATTGCCTCCTTGGGTCCCACTGTCCTTCATCTGCAGAAAGAGGAGACCATGGGAACAGAGGATGTGGTACTAGAAGGGCCCTTGGCGAACAGCAAGGCCAGCCTCTCATTTTACAGAGGAGGAAACCAAAGCCCAGAAGAGACAACACCTTGCCCAAGGTCACAGGGGTGTTAGTGGCAAAGCAGGGGTACAGACCTTGGTCCTGACCCCATGTCCTGTCCTCTCCCCCCTGTACCCCATCTGCACTGTGTCTCCTAGAACTCAGAAGCAGCAGCGTGGGGTCTTGAGCCCAGCCCCAGGCTCCTTTCTTTACCCCTGATGCCCTCCACTTCATCTTGGGGGGAGGGCTCTGGTTCTGGGAGTTCACAGACAAACTGGAAGGCCCCCAGAGGCCCCCAGAGTGAGGGCTGGTGAGGCTGGTACCACAAGACCATGTGGGGTGAGGAAGAACCCCAGAGGACCAGCTCTACTGCTTAAGATGCTGGTGACTGTGGGATTCTGTTTGCTCCCTTATAAAAAAAGGGGAGATTTTGCATGTATCTGTGTGGGTGCATATGTGTAGATGTGTGTATCTGTGTGCAGTGAGTGTGAACATGTGAGTGGATGTGTGTGCAAGCAAATTTGTGTCTCTCTGGGTGTCTCTGCAAGGGGACAAGTGTCTTGTATGTGAGTGTGCACATGATTTTGGGGGTGTTGTATATTTGTTTCTAGTTTCCTTATAGCAGAAGCTCATTTGAAAAGGGGATCATCCCTCACAGCCATGTGGGGGCTCAGGAAAAGACCAATGGGAGGGAGATTTGATGGAATTTCCATGAAACAAAATCCAGGATGGTTCCTCTTTCCTCTCTAGCGAGGGGGAACCCCAGAGAACCACCCATCAGAACCCTTTGCTTCCCAAGGGCCAGGGAGAAGGACGTTGAGCTTGGGAGGTCGCTCTAGCCTTGGGAGGCCCCTGGGAGCCAGCAGGATTTGGTAATCCCAACCGGGGGCTATGTCCTGAACAAATCATGACATGAATGATCAGTCACTTGGGCTAAGCAGAGCACCCACCACGACTCCAGAGCCCCCCTTCCCAGGGTCCATAAGCCGGCCTCTTCCAAGCAAGGTTCTTGACTGTTGTCTGGGGAGGCAGCGGCAGGGGGACAAGGAGATCAGCCCTGGCCTAACCTATTCTCAGCTGGAAGTCAATGCGCCACAAGGGAAGGGGCCAGGCAGGGTCCTGCAGAGAGGACAGCCATGAATAAACCATCGGGGTCAAAAGCAAGGCGGTTGGGAACAGACAAAGGCCTCAGGTCCGGCATTGTTAATGACAGAAAGGGGCTGTCAGGAAGGGGCCTCCTCAGGCAGTTCTGCCCAGACTGGTTGAGACCAAGGAAGCAGCTCCTCCCCCCTACCAGCCCCCACCTTGGGCTCCAGGCTCCTCTCCCCTCCCCAGCTCCAGACCTCCCCTTGCTGGGCTCTGGGATCCCCCTGCCAGGCTCCAGGTCCCCCCATTAGGCTCTGGGCCCCCCTGAGCTTCAGGTCCCTTCACTGGGCTTTGGGACCTCCTGGGTCTAGATACACCTCACTGGGTTGGGTCCTCCCTGGACTCCAGGCCCCCACTGGGCTCCAGACCCCCTTCCTACTAAGCTCCAGGCCCACCCCTTCCCAGTTCCAGCCCCACTACTGGGCTCCATACCTACAAAGAGCACGAGGCAGGGGCCCTCATTAAGCTGCACGGCGTTGGAGTCGGAGAGCTCCAGCACAGGTTTGGGGTGCCAGGGGAACTCGCGGCAGTCCTCGTCATTGAGGACCTCCACCCGCCCCTGCCGGGTGATCATCTCGCCCTTTGGGTCCAGCACGATGAGGGTGGGGATGCCTAGGTGGGAAGAGAAGAGACAAAGACCGGTTTAGTTCACAGTTTTGTCCTATAGGGGAAGAAGTTCGCTGGTGCATCCCAGGGACTGACCCAGCCCCCGAGGCCCAGAGGGCTCCGGCCTCTCCCTGAAGGAGAACATGAGGAACAACATGCACAACAGAACATGGAAAAGCTTTCACAGGCTTCCCACAAGAAGGGATCACAGCCCTGCCTCGTACTGATCATAAACATGTATCTGTTCATGTGTGTGCACACAGCCATAACCCCATGCGTGTGCCCACGTCTCCGAGTTACAGGGGAGGCCTCGTGAAGCAGGGCTGCCTCGCTGCTTCTTTGATCCCCAGGGCTGGTTTACATCCTGTACACAGTCTCCCTGTTGTAAATGTGTGCTAGCTGATTGATCAGCCTTGGCTTCCTGGCTCCTCACCTCCCCCTTGGCTCAGGCCAGGCCATGGACTGGCCCAACCCCGGCACCAGGAGCAGCAGAGCGCTCCATAGTGCAGACTGACTGCACAAGAACGAAGACATGTTCATGAGGAATCCCTCACACCTGGTTGCTCTTTGCAGATACACAGCGAGCAGAGGCCAATTCTCCTCTGGTTTCTCGGGACCCTGGATGGAGGAGCCCTGGCTGAGGGAGGAGTGGGGACAGAGACGCCGTGGACAACAGTCCCTGGGGCTGCTGTGGAGCCAGGTTGGGACCTCCTCCTGGCCTGCCAGCGCCTTCCAGGGATCGCCTCCTCCTGCAGCACTCGGGGATCCTGCCACCAGCATTAAAGTGACAGAAACAGGCCCCGGCCAAACCCTTTGGGAGACTCTGCCCTTTGCAGGTGGCAGGCACCGTCCCCGCCCAGCATCTGGAGACACATGGACAAACTGCCTGCCGGCACCCAGCTGAAGGGACAAGCATTTCATGTGGCCCGGGGAATCCAGGGCACTTTAACATGGATGGATTTCCAATCCTTGGCGGGGCAATTTGAACCCTCATGTCTCTATGGGGACCATGCCAAAATACTAAAAAGGCAGCTCGCCAAAAAAGGAACTCCCCACGACAGCAGCCCCAGCCCCCCTGATTTCAATCTTCAAAGGGAATAAACACATAAATTATGTTCACACTTGTGAGGGGAAGTAGATAAATGTGTGAAGGAATTAACCTGTGAGGGAAACGTGTTCCTGAGGGTGGCCACCTCATAACACATTGAATAAGATTCTGTGAGCTCTGTGAATCCAACATGTTCACTGCACAGTGAACTTCTGATCCACTGGAATTTTCAGGGTGCTTCTAAAGCTAGAATTTGGGGAAAGGGAGGCAGGCTGGGAAACCCTACCCCATCATTCCTTTCCCATCTCCCTAAAAAGGGAAATCCCACTAATGAAATGATTCCACTACTGGAATCACATACCAAACAGGAGGTTCAGAGGAATCTAGAAGCTCCTGGCTAGTAATGAGGTTTTGAAAAATAACTTTACGCTCAAAAAAAAGAGCTTCCACAGAGAAGGGGTAGCCAGCGGCATCTTTATGCTGCCATTTCTCCTTTCTGTCTCCCGTGGGAACTGGCTCCTCTCCCTGAGGGCCGAGGCTGTCCACACACGGGGAGAAGCTGCCGGCTAGCTGGCCTCCAGGAAGAAAGCATGTCCCGGAGGAAGGTGGACCAGAGCCCTAAGCAGACATGAGGACGGGAGGCACCTCTGTCCCATAAGACAGGGAGAAAGGCTGAACTGAGAGATGAGAATCAGGGAGCAGAAATGTCCTGTTTTGGGCGGAGTGCACTAATTCAGGGCAGGGACCGGACTGGATTGGAGGGGAAGAGGAGAGGGAATGAATGAACGAATGCTAAAGCATTTCTTCAGCAGCCTCAGTGTCCAGAAGTGCTCCGGGCTGGAGGCAGCAGAGAGGGGGGAGCCTGCCGGTCCCTGCTCTCACCCACATGGAAGGCCAGGGCTCGGTGAAGGGCAGGGGGTGGGGGCCGGCGGGCTGCCCACAGGACTGGCCCAGGGGCCACGCCGCCTTGGGCGGGGTCTTGTAATGGATGCTCTGAGCACCAGAGGGCGGCAGAAAAACACTGAAGTCCGGAGCGGGCGAGGTGGGAGGAGGAGGGTCTGCAACTGCAGGCCGCCTCCCTCCCCGGGGCCTTTCTCCTCTGGCCGGCCTGGCTTTTTCTCTGTCCCGTGGGTGGCATTTGGTGGGGAAGGCTGGGCCCTGCTGCCTGGGAGGGATTTCCTTAGGTGATAACTGAGGGCTGCTGCTGCCCCCCCGCTTCTTGGTGGCAACTTGTCCGGCCCTGACGGGCCCCTCTGTACAGCCAGAAGATAGGTGTGGGTGGTGGCCTGGTGGCCTTGGGGGCAAGTTCTCACCTCTCCTCTCCTCTCCTCAGTCTCTCTGCCTCACCTCCACACTGATTCCTTCCGCTTCTGCCTCCCATTCTTTGTCCCTGTCTCACTTTCTCTGTCTGATTCTCTCTCACTGTTTCTCTCTCCCTCATTCTGTTTCTTTCTCTCTGTCTCACTTTTCTCTGTTTCTGATTCTCTTTCTCTATCTCTCCCTTCTCTGGTTGAGGCCCCTGGAGAGGGCTGGTGATCTGAACCTAGGGATGGGGTGGACTTGGAACCAGGAGGGATCTGCGTTCTCTCTGACACAGAATCATGCATGGCCTGAGCCAGTCTTTTAATGTTTCCTCCTGATCCTGCTGGGGTTCAGATCCTACCTCTGTCCCGGACAATGGGCCCTCTGAGTCTGTTTCTTCTTCCATCAAACGAAGGACTTGAACTTCCTCTAAAGTCCCTTTTAGCTCTAAACCTGTATTGTCTATAGTCATGACTGTTAGATGCCCTGCATTTAACTTGTATTTATTCATTTATATTTAGGAGAAACATCTTCTTATTAGATTTTAAGCTCCTCAAGGGCAGGGTCTGACTTGTTCCTTTACGTATCTCCAGGGACTAGCACTCAGCAGGCACCTCATTTATGTTTGTCCTTCATTCTCAAAGAAGACCATGACATCAGGGAAGTGCTGCCACAACAAGCAGGTGAATTGGATTTGAGTGAGGGGGGCTGTGCTTAGTCACCAGCCTCCCTTTCTCCTCCAGAGTCATCTGGATCCAGGGACCAGATAGGAATCAGGATGACTGGAAATGGGATGGGAGGCATTCAGGGTGAAGTGACTTGCCCAAAGTCACACAGCCAGGCTGTCTCGGCCTGAGACTTACAATAAAATGGACAGGCTGAGACTAGGTTTGAACTCAGGATCTTCTGATTCCAGGGCCAGTGCTCTATCTACTTCACCATCTAGCTGCCTAGGCACCTAATAAATGCTTACTGATTGATGGCAAGGACTCAGTTTACTTTTTCTTTGTAGAGAACTTGAATCTCAGTAATTGATTAATGCAAGATTATTGATTGCTTAATGATCATGCAAACATAGGATGGCCCTTGGGGGCAGGGGGGCTCACTCTGGTTTTGTGGGCAGGTGCTGGTCAGTGGTTACTACTTATTAAATACTTGCTAATTGAGTTCTTCAAAATGTTACTTACTAATCAATACACCCAACCTATGTGTACAGACAAATGGGTCTCATACAGAAAATAGATTGCATGTACCAAGGGGGTATATGCATGTGTGTGTGTGTCTGTGTGGGATGGGATTGGTATTACAAAGACAAAAACTGGGAGCAGTTCCTTCTACCAAGGGCCTTGAATCTCATCAGGAGACACATGAATATTTAAATAAGACTATACAGGAGAGACAAAAACAAAGACCAGGTAAATCTGCAAGCAGCAGAAGAAGTCAGGCAAGCTTTTGCATAGAAAATGTCTGTCCCTGGAGCTGAATCTGGAAGGAAATACATGGGATTCTAAGAAATGTGGGAGATGGGGAGTGCAGGAGACAGTCACCTGTGCCATGGTGAGGACATGGGGGTGGCGTGTCCCATCTGAGGACTAGCAAGGCCACGTTGGCTGGACTAGCAAGAGTCCAGGAGAATAGCATGCAGTAGAGATGGAAAAGGTGTGTTCATTGTGAAGAGCTTTAAACATTCATTGAGTACTAGAAGAGGCCTCACTGAGTCCAGCCTGTCCATTTTTATAGATGGGAAGCTGAAGCTCATGGAGGGAAAGAAACCTGGCCAGGGTCACTCAGCTGGTAAGCATCTGAAGCGGCATTCAAACCCTGGTCCAAGATTTAATCCTCCAAGCCACAGCTTCCTCATCAGTAAAATAGGGACAAGAAGTCCCAGAGACTTTACCTTCTAGGGTTGTGAAGATCAAATTAGATAATCAAGGTAAAGGCATCATGCCAACCCTAACATGTTACTTTATAAACCAAGTTTTAGCTTACAGATGAGCAAACTCAAGGCTTAGAGAGTGACTGGACACAGTCAAATGGGTAGTAAGTGATGGAACTGGGCCTCCAACCAGCCTTTCAGCTGTGAGTTCAATGTTCCCTCCAATGTGTGATCTACCTTTCCTGAGGACAGGGACTATATCCTTTTTTCTTAAGGAGGAAAACATTACTTTGGACAACAGGAAGAGTCCCTAACTTAGTTCAATTCTGCTCCTAATGCACATGACAAGATGCCATCCCCTCTGACAGCCATGGATTAGTCCATCAGCTGCAGATGGGAGATGCTTTTTGCTAACTGTGTCTAAACATTTTATTTAGAAAGACATTTTAAAGATGCTACAATGCTGCAAACTCTGGTTAGCCTCTGCAGGACCCTCATTATCAGGCATGGCAGTAAAAATAGGACTAGGAGGGTGGCACCTTATGTCTTCAGAGGGATCAGAAGGTCTCCAGGTATCTCCCCACCCTCAGAATGGGAGCCACTCCATCCCACAATTGCAAAATATCCATTTCCTTGGAGAGGATTCAGCTCTGGATTGCAGAGGCTTGAGAACCTTCCTTCTTCCATGGGCTCATCACTGGCAGAACTCTGGGTTTATGCTGGCCACCCTTTGGACATGGGGCCTCACTAGTGTTGCCATCAGGCTGATCCCTAGCCCAGCACAGACTGGAGCCTCTGGTCATATGGCTGCCCCTATCCTTGTTCAGGCTCATAGAGAAGGCCAAGAGACTTGAGCAGCCAAAATCTTCAGGAGTCCAAGGGGAAGCTTCCTGTGAAATGAGTAGCCTCCTGGACACTGCCCTAGGCCAAAGAGCAGGCGTCACAGACCATCATCATTTCAAATGTTGAACATTATGACAAGAATTTTAGAGGTGAGAACTCTGTTTTCTGGGTCCTGGTAACTAAGGCTGCTAACAAAGATGGGTGCTCATTTCTGCTACTTTTTCTTCTGTAAAATGAAGGGATGAAGTGATCCCTTCCAGCTCACATAGCCCGTTCTTTTGTTTTTGTTTTTTGCAAGACAGTGAGGTTAAGTGGCTTGCCCAAGGCCACACAGCTAGGTAATTATTAAGTATCTGAGGCTGGATTTGAACTCAGGTCCTCCTGACTCCAGAGTCGATGCTCTATCCACTGTACCACCTAGCTGCCCTCATAGCCTAAGTTTTTAATAGTTTATCAATGACCATACAGAAAAAGTCTTTTGCTTGTATATGTGAGTATTCATTCTCTCCACTGGTACAGTCTGCAACCTCTGCACACACTTTTAATCCAGGGCAAATTTCTTTTTTTTTTTGCAAGGCAAATGGGGTTAAGTGGCTTGCCCAAGGCCACACAGCTAGGTCATTATTAAGTATCTGAGGCTGGATTTGAACTCAGGTCCTCCTGACTCCAGAGTCGGTGCTCTATCCACTGTACCACCTAGCTGCCCTCATAGCCTAAGTTTTTAATAGTTTATCAATGACCATACAGAAAAAGTCTTTTGCTTGTATATGTGAGTATTCATTCTCTCCACTGGTACAGTCTGCAACCTCTGCATACACTTTTAATCCAGGGCAAATTTCTTTTTTTTTTTTGCAAGGCAAATGGGGTTAAGTGGCTTGCCCAAGGCCACACAGCTAGGTAATTATAAAGTGTCTGAGACCAGATTTGAACCCAGGTACTCCTGACTCCAGGGCCGGTGCATTATCCACTTTATCCACTCTGCCACCTAGCCACCCCAAGGGCAAATTTCAAAGGAAGAAGAGACTGACTTTTTCTTAAGCAGGAATGAACTGAAAGAAAGAAAGTATCAGGTGCTTATTGTGATACCAACAAACAAAAATCAAGCCAAAGGCAGGCCATAAGGGAGTTTCTATTCTTCTAATGAGCACAAGCAACCTGGACAGGGATGGCTGTGGGGCTGTGTGATCCTACCCCCCAAATCTGTTTTCATATCGACTGATTACCTAATTCCTAATTCCACACAGCTGCTGTGAATGACAAAGGAGATCATGTTTGTAAACCTCTCTGCAGATCTTGGATCTGGTATCCACAGGCCGCTAAGAGTCCTTGAAACAGCAGTGCTCCCCACACTACCAGCCCCGATTCCTGGTCCCCAGATATCGGCCAGGGGGCCACCCTCAGGGAGAGGAGAACCGTCAGCTCAGCACCCATCTTGGTCAGCAGCCTTAGCGACTGGGACCCAGAAAACAGAGTTCCCACCTTAAAATCCTTGTCACTGTCATAATGTTCAACATTTGAAATGATGATGGTCTGTGAACAGACACAACAAAGAAAGAAGAAGTCTGACCATCTGCTTTGCTGTTAACACCTGAGGACCATGGGGTCTTTCCCTCTGACCTTCAGCTGAAACCTTACGTAATATGTTGCCTCCCCTTGTTAGAATATAAGCTCTTTGAGGTCAGGGCCTGTCTTGCCTTTTACTTAGAGCCAAAGCAAGTAGCACAATGCTTAGTACATAGCAAACATATAAATACTGTTTCTTCATTCATTCATTTTTTCTGATAAGGAAGAGGAGCCAGCAAATTTAGAATATTCATTTAAAAATGATACTCCACATATTGGCAGTGAAAAGGAGAGAGACAGAGTGGTAGTTTATGGAAGAGACAAGTTTGAAGGAAGATTTTTGTAAAGCAAAGAGACCCCATCTTTAGGAAAAAGAGGAGCCAGAAGAAAGGTGCGAGATGCATGGAAGGTCAGTGCAAGAGAATAGGGATGGAGCAGAGGAAGGAGCAGTCTATTCCTCAGAATGTCTTATTCAGTGAGGGGATGGAAAGAGAAGAGATGGAACTTGGGAAAAGGTTGAGCCAGAAAAGGTAAATGGGACCTGAAAACTCAAACCCAAGATCCCAATTTTCTTGTCTGCTGTGACTGAGGGGAGGCAAGACTGGAACTGGGGTCTGGTGGGGCCAGGGAATGCCATGGGAGAAGCCCCAAGATGGGCAGGCAAGGCTCTTGGTCAGGGTTCTGGACGTCCTTTGCTATGGCCCTTCTAGACTGAGCCTGTCAGGGCTTCAAAGGTTCCTTTTTGGTAATGCAGCTTTCCCAGGCTGCCTCTGACAAACCTCAGTCGACTCCTTCAGCAGATGGGAGCAGTGGGATGCTCTCAAAGGCTGGGCCACGGGAAGCCGGGGAGAACAATGCTGCTGAATAGTTAGAAAGATGTAAAAACATAGTACAGGGATTTATTAACAACATGTGCTTCTACTCAGAAGACAGACCTCCTAAATTAATAGATTAAGAACCAAAGAAAAAAAAGTGTACACACACACACACACACACACACACACAGTCTATAAGAAAGGAGACACACAGCTGCCAAGAAGCTGATGGCCTTTTAGGGGAGATGGGGGTATGAGGGGGATAAAATAGTGAGAGGGGACGCCCCCCTCCCAAGTCACCCCTTCTCTCTCTTAACCATTTCACTGAGCAGGCAGGAGACTCAGCCTGGAGCCTCTGCAGGAGCTACATTCTCTTCATTCCAGGCCCTGACGAGGCCGCCTCACATTCCTCGGGCCATGCCTGCCACTGGCTAATGGTGAGCATGGCGGGCGGCAGCATACTGACCTCATGCAGTGGCTGAATTACAAATGAGAAGATGGAGCCAAAATCATCATCTCATCAGCGAGGGATTTGTTCATCATGGACCAGAGCCTCCAAGAGCAAGCAGGCTGCCAGCCGGAAGGGAACCAGGTGCCTCACTAGGCTACCTGCCTCCAGACACTTCCCTTCCATCTAGTTTTCCTTCACCCTCTTGTCAGATTTATTCTTCAAAAACACCTTCATGGTTCTCCGTGGCCCACAGGAGAAAACCCCAAGTCCAGAGTCTGGCCCTGAAAGGCCTCTGTGATTGACTGAGTGCTATGGGAAGAGCTCAAGCTCCATGGTGAGATGAATTCATTTCAAATCCTCCCTCTGAAGATGACTTCCTGTGGTTAGTAGATTTGCTGCTCCCCTGAGCCTCAGTTCCCTCTTCTGTAAAACAGAAGACTTCTGTAGAGTCACTTTCTGCTCCACATTTTTAAAGCAGGATTCTTGCAGCCTCCTCACTCATTGATTCCTAACATGAACCCTTCCCTTTAGCTACTCTGGCCCCCAAATGCAAACACCCTCTGTCCTATTGCTGGTTCAAATTCTATCTGGTATAGTCCAGACCCTTCAACTCTTCCAGCATGGGCTCTTGGGGTCACAGAGTAATAGAGAGGAAACCTATAATTATCTAAGACATTCCTTGTGCCTACATGGCTCTGGCTAAAAGCTACGGGGGGGGGGGGGGGAGAGGAAGCAGGCACATTAATATGCTGATCGATTGGTCCAGTCATTCTATCGTAGCAGCTTGAAACTCTCCCCAAAGTCACTAAAATGGGGATCCATTTGTGTTATCACCACCAGATCTAGCCTAGAAAGAAATCTAGAAAAGAAGAACCCAGATGGACACAAGTATTGAAAAGAGCTCTTTTCCCCTAGCAGTCAAGAACTGGAAAGGGAAGGGGTGCTCATTAAAGGGGGCAGAATACATTATAACCACGAGCATTCTTAGAGAGCCTTCTACGGGCCAGGCACCATGGTTGGTGCTTTAAAATTAACATTTGATTCCCACAAGCACCTGCGAGGTGGGTACCACTATTATCCACCATTCACAGATTGAGGCAGACACCTCACTTCTCCAGACCTCAACCGTAAAATGAGGGCAGGATGATCTCTAAAGTCTCTTCTGGCTCTGAAATCTTATGATTTCAAACTGCTTCTAGAACTCTTCTCTGTCCAGGCTGCTCCCCTGTTCAGAAATCTAAAGGGGTGCCCGACTGCCCTGAGGAGAGACAGCCAAAGCTTGGCACTGCAAAACCTCGCAGGTTGGTTCACATCCCCTTCTGGTCTTGGCTCCTATGATTCTTCTTGTACATTCCACTATATCCAAGCCAGACTAGCCTAGTAGCTCATCCCCATCCCCATAAGCAACCTTGCTGCTTATCCCAAGCTTCCTGGAAAGAACTGCTGGGGTGCCACCTCCTAGATGAGGTCTTCCCCAATCCCTTGAGTTGTTACTGTTCCATCTCTTGGAATAATACTTGAAATTCCATAAGTATTTATCTGTATAATGTCCTTCCCGACTACAATATGCAGTTTTTCATTCTAATGTTTGTTGTCTCAAAGACTCCTTTCTGCCTTAGTTTGCCAATCAGAGAGCTGCACGTTTGTGGACAGACAAACAAACTGCCTGCACCCCTGCTAAGAGCTCCATGCACATGAGCATGAAGATGGGACAATGTCTCATAAAACGAAGGAAGCACACACCATCAAGATGGTGGCCAGAATGGCATTTGTAGAAATCTGAGGGTGGGATCAGGGCTGATCCTTGGGCCCTATCTGGTATAGCCTCAACCAGTATCCACAGAAAGGAGCTGGTCAGGCAGCTAGGGGCCAGAGTTTTACCCAAGGAAAAAGACAACAGTCACATCCCTAAGCATTAGCCAGGAAAAATGAAGATGATCAACACTCAATGATTTGTTTTTTGAGCTACACCTAATAATGTCAGAAATGTGTTCCTTTTCTCTTTTCAATGAAGGAGTAGAGAAACAATATGCCTGGGGACAACACTCTGGAAAGGGGTTTATCCCTCCTCCTACCTTGGATTCCATAGAGTCGGTTGAGACGCGACCTTCGGGCTTCATCAGTATAGGGGACTGCAAGCCAGGGCATTTCACTGAAGTACTGTTTGAAGGAGTCCTCTGACCTAGGGAGAAAAGGGTACCCAAAATGAGAATGGCCTTGTCCCCCAACCCTACCTTCTCTAGGTCTTCTACCAGCTCTTTCCAAACACTGCCCCTGCTGTTTATCATTTCCCTTACTAGACACCCTGGGAACTGGGTAGTTCACAGTTCTACAAAGACTTCATCTACAGACAGATGAAGGACCCTAGAATTCATACGCAGATCCCCAAAAGTCAGCCATTTCAGGTTTTGTAGATTGATCTCCCCTAACCTTTCACTGGTACAATGCATCTCCTTTTTAGTTTTCTAACAGGAAATGTTTGAAAGGGGTTTGCCATCTGCACCATGAACACATATTCCTTGGTGCATTTCCTACTTGTGTGCCTGCCAAGGAGCCCTTTTTTAAGGGCAAGTGGCACATGGGCACCTGAACTTCATACAGCATGTGTCCTCAACTGCTGCTGGGGCAGTGGAGACCAGAAAATGGAAGCTCCATGAGGGCAGGACCCTGCTCTAATTTTCTCTAATTTTCACAGTTCCCACACTGAGTAGGTACTTAAATGTTTGGTAGACTGGCACCAAAGGAGTGCATAGTTCTATCCAAGAGTGAAGTATAGAGACATCTGAGACAGATCTGGTGGGCACACAGACCATCCCTACCCCTCAGACTGCTGGCTTAGTCTGACCATATGAACAAGAGCCTGAAGATAGAGAGGTCAAGGAGAGGCAGAGACCTGGAGACAGCCTGGCTCCTGGGTGAGCAAAGTCAGTGGGTAGAAGCCCTCCCCCAGCGTCCGATGCTCTCTGCCCCCCATTGTTCTTACTCCTCCCCCAGAGACCTCCTGCTCATCAGGACTCTTTGCAGCTGCCAAACCAAACAGGTGGAACATTCTGCCAACATCTGGATCTTTTCCATCCCCACCCCACTGTACTTTTGTCATCCACCAGAAAGCCAAACGAATCTAAAAATGTGTTTAATCCCAATCTGCTTTTTCAAAGAGACCCAAAGAATGCCAGAGCTGGCAGGAACCTGGAGACCTCCCTTCACAGGTGAGGGCAGACGGAACCTGAAGATGCCTCAGGATCCAAGTCAGAGATGAATTTAGTCTCATCTTCCAGTCAGACAGCTAGAGGAACAAGTGTGAAAGGTGTCAGTCCCTTCTCCATTGATCAGGAATGTATTTAACTTTCTTAAAAGGCATAGGAGGATATCTTGTGTCCTATATAGTTTGAGGGAAGCAGGAAGAAAGACATCTCCAGTTCCACAGAAAATATTACCTGTCAGCGCTAACAAAAATAATCTCAAATTTCTGTCCCGACTCCTTGATCTTCCGGTACGACTCCACCAGCACTCGGGTGAGGCTTCGGCAAGGCGGACACTGATAATAAAGAAGAAATGCTGTACTTTTAAAAATACTTAAAATATCTCCTTTCATGTCTGAAGGGCCACCTGGTGGACAACCTGGACTATAAAAAGGTCAGAAACAAACTCCTCCTAGATGTCAAATATTGAAAAAATTCCTCCTTGACTTAGAATTTCTCTGAAGGGGCAGCCAGGTGGTGCAGTGGATAGAGAACCAGCCCTGGACTCAGGAAGACCTGAATTCAAATTCAGCCTCAGATAACTGGGTGACCCTGGGCAAGTCACTTCACCCCTACTGCCTCCAAAAAGAAAGGAAAAAAAAAGAATTTCTCTGAAGATCATGAGTTCATTTTCCCTTCATGCAGCTGACAACTGGTGGCCAGGGAGGCTGCACAATAAATAAGCAAGTACTTGGTTCCAAACTGACCTGTGACACTTACTGCCCAGCCCCTTCCCTTTTCTCAGCCTCCTCTCCCAACTCTGTAAAACGAGGGTAATTCTAATATAGGCGTCCCTTCCCTCACACACGTGGTTCAGCGATAAGTGTGTTCACTATTTTGCCAGTCTTGGTGGTTTATGAACATGAGTTACTGGTGGCTTCCCTGGAATCCCTCCTGGCTGCTCGGGGCCTGATAAGAAGTGGAAAGAGGGATATTCTTACTAATGAATATATGGGTAAAAAAGTAGTCATTTCTCTGGATTCATTGTGATTTCATGGCTATTGGTGCCAACACTACCTTTGCCACTTCCGAAGGCTGGGAAAGTACCCACAACCTCTTGCCCAAGCAGTGGTACATCTCACGGCCAGCCCCTGCCCAACCAGTCTTTCTCCTGCCTGGCCTGATGGCAGAAGTGCGAGGGAGGTACTCACCCAATGGGCAGAGAAGTAGACTCCCACATGGGACCCTTCCAGGCAGCTGCTGTCCAGTGACTGGCCGTTATTTCTAAGCAAAGACCCAGCAATGACTTCACTGAAGGGCTTGGGCCCCCAAGGAAATTCCAAACCTGAAATAGGGATGAGCAAGGTCAGACTTGAGTGCATTTGGTTTTTGAGCCTCCAGCGAGAGGGTCACTGCAGCTGGATGAGGACAGCTGGGTCCAGCTCCCACCTTGGATGCTTCCTGGCCACAGGATCATGAGCCTTTTCCCACATCTGCTAAATGGGAACAAGAATGCTCAGAGGGCCGCAGCGAAGATGACCTGGAGAGCTGGGAGAGCTATGGAAACATCAGCAGCATTCATATTAGAGACCACCAGAGCAGGGGAAGCAGAGCCACTTGTGCTGTGGCATCTCTTCTCAAGGAGCTTCCAGCCAATGGATTTTGCCATGGGTCTTGATCAGGGGCATGTGATAGCCCAAATTGCCATTTTGCCAGGGTAGGCAATCTCTTCACCAAAACAAATGCATATAACTTGATGGCAACTTTTAATTCAGTTATTTCACAGGCCCACAGATTGAGAGCTGGGAGGGGTCTTGGAAACTGAAGCCCAAGCAGGTGAAGTCACCTGCATAAGGTAGGAAAGCTCAGAGGTAGGATTCTTTCTACAGTAGCAAAGTCAGTTTATGAAATTCACTACGACAACAACAACACTCATCCTCCCTCAAGTGGCCGGCCTGGTGAGAGCCTTTCTCAGGCCATTCCTGGGCCTTGGAAGAGTCTGCCAGGGCTTCTGTCTGCTGGCACTGGCTTGGAGGATCACACTTCAGAGGACCAGAGCAAGGAAGTGAATGAAGCCAGCCTTGTTTAAAGTGGATCATGAAGCTCTGCTGTGGCCCCTTCCTTAGCTCTGAGCTGCCCAATGCTCCCAAGCACAGCAGGAGGGCCATCTGCGTCTGTGTCTGCACCGGAGGCAAAGGAGCTGACCTAGGTGTCTCTGCCTTATATGGCTTTGTTTGAGAGTCGTTTCCAAACACTGCGTGGTGTGTGGAGTCCAAGAGGCCTATAATTTTCAGACTCTGACATCTGTTGACAAAAGGGCTCTTGGAGCTCACCCTGGGCTCAGAGGGTTCTACAGGGGCCTCCTCGGGCTCTCAGCCCAGCTGCCCTTTCTCCTTAGTCAGAGTCCAGGCTTGGGAGCAGTAGAGGTGGGGAGCTCTGGTCACCTTCTGTGAGCAATGGTGACTTTATATCTCTAAGCACAGAGCTTGGGGCAGAGAAAACAACTGATAAGGGCATGCTGATTAACTGTTGATAGGATGCTTTGACTGGGGGACTCAGTCCAGGACTGAGCCTTCACAGCCTTCCACAATCAACCAGGGTTAACCAGGGCCTAAGCCAGGGTTACCTGGAACAGGCAGGTGCTTACTGTCTCACTAGATCCCTCACACTACCCCAGGTGGGGGGTGGAGAAGAGAGGTACATTATTATTCCCATTTCACTGTTTTACTATGGCATCCTGAATCCCTCCAGGGCTGCAATGAGAAGCAAAAGAGAAAACAGATGTGAAATGGCTTAGAAATCTGGGAGGTGCCACATAAGGATTAAGGTAGTTTAAAGAGAGAGAGGCACACAAGATAAAACTCCCAAAGCACAGTCCAATCTTGCTTTTCTATTATTTACATTCCATTTTCACTTCCTTGCCCTAGTAGCCATCCCCTATAACAAAGGATTAAAAAGAGGTGAAAAGAGATTCAGCAAAACTCACACATGAACATTCCAATCCTGTCTTAGTTTGCAGGGTTTGGTGCATGCATTCTTGTGTCTTTTCTTTGGGGACAAGTGTGGCCAGAATAATTTCACAGCATTCAGTTTTGATCATTTTCTTCTTCTTGTAGTTTCTTCCATTTGTGTTGTTGTAAACCCTGTACAGACTCAGGAAGACCTGAGTCCAAATCCAGCCTTAGTCACTGACTAGTAGTGTGAACTTGGTCGAGTCACTGGACCTCTCTCTGCCTCAGTTTTCTCAAGAAAATGGGGATCAAAACAGAACTTCCCTCCCAGGATTGTGGATACCAGGATCAAATGAGATAATATTTGTAAAAACCACACAGCACAATGTGCCTGGCACACCCAAGGTATTATTATTATTATAACTGTTGTTCTCTAGGTTCTCCCCCCCCCATATTGCTTCAAATAAAGACTAGGCAAAACTGGGAAAATTCAGTAATCATGAAGAAAGGAATTCTTCTAGAGTGAAGCCCATCCAATTATATTTAGAATATATCTCTACTAATAAATTAGATTATATCTATCATTATGCATTTATACTGCATTTCCCTGGGGCATGGCGCTGGGAAGAGGCAGGAGGCTGCTGGGGGTCTTACCTTCTGGGTCATCTCGGATCACCAGCAGCCCATTTCTGCACACAACCTTCCCTGTGGTGGCATCGATGAAGATCAGTGATGGAATGTTGGAAATTCGGTATTTGTTCCATAGTTTAAGCTGAGAGAAAAAGAGAGAAAGTCGGTTAGGTCCCAAATACATTCAGCAAATAAGTTCCTTGGGAGCTTTGCATCCCTAGCGTTTAGGGCAGTGCCCAGCACTGCCAGCGGGCCTGCTATCTGTGATGGGCTAGCTGCTACAGGCGGAATTGAAGAAGCCCTCCTCCCCCCCACCAAGGCATATCTGAAAGGAGATGAATAAGAAAGCCCATGGCCTTACTGACCAATAAAGGAGCTAAGGACCGATCTGCCCAGATAATCATAAGTTCCTTCAAGTTTTCCTGGTCTAAGAGGAAAGGAAATGAAAAAGATACATCTTCTTTATAGTAACAATCACCTTCCTTAACATCAATTAGCCTAGCCTGCTGAGGCCGGCTCTCAGCCTTCAGTAAGCCTCCTGAAGGTTTCCCTCACCAAGGCAAACACCGTCAAAGACATGATCAGATCTGAGGGTCCGGGGCACAGATGAGTGAAAAGTGGTTATCCTCTCTCTTCCCTCCCCTGGGGCCCTCCATCCTATAAAGCCTGGGAAAGGATCAATTGTTTTTCAAACAAAATCAGATCCCTGGCCAGGTGAAGGAGGGAGAGGAAGCATTTCATTAGCTCTCCCCCTCATTCATCACACACACAGCAAAATGGGCTTTAGCTTCTCTGACAAGGCCTCAGCCCAGTATGGAAAAGAAAGAGAGCCTCAAATGGGAGGTTAAATATTTATACGATCCTCAATTTCTCCACTTGGGAAATCTCTAGCCATTATTTGTATTCTATTCAACTTGCTAATAAATGAAGGAAAGAACAGTTGAGGAGCTGACACAATCTCTTAATCTCAGACATTCAAAACTCAACATTTTCTAGTTGCTGGTGTTTGACACTGGCCATGCAAATGGGCAGAAGTCCAAAGCCTCAAAGACATCAGACTGGAAAGCCAAGGATAAAAATTTCAATTCAATAAACATCTGTGAAGTGCCATGATAATAATAACAGTTGACAAAATACAAAGCAGTCCCTACCCTCAAAAGGCATTCTCCAAGGGTGGAGTTCCTCCCTTTCAAATTTCAGTTTCTTTCAAAGTTCAGCTTGGGGAATTTCCTATTTTATCCTAAAAACTGAAAATGTTTAAAAAGCAGGAGTGTGGTAACCTGGTTATACCTATGCTTTGTTTAGATTATCTTGGTCACTGTGTGAAGGACACCTTATCAAGATGACAAATCAGGGCAGAAGGCTATGCTAGAAGCCCCAGGAAGATGCAGGCACCAGCAGAATTGGGTGGGGAGGGACGAGGAGAATCTGGCAGACCTTTTGAGACCATCACCCACCCTGTACTTTTTGCAGGATCACAAACACCTCAGATAAATGGTTTTCTGTCACTAAGAAATCACTGAATCTTGGCATTATGAGAGACCCTAGGAGTTCTCTAATTCAACCAGACAAATCTTCTCTAGGACATCATTCATCACCTGGCCTCTTGTGATGGCCTGAAAACCTCCAAGGACAGAGAGCTTATTATGTGTATGGCAGAAAGAATCTTGCAGAGGAAGGAAGAGCTGAGTTTGGAGACCAGTCGGAACACCCACTAGTTGTGTGACTCCAGATAATCAGAACTAGGTCTCAATTTCCTTATCTGTGAAAAGGAAGCAACACTATTCAGATGGATAGAGCCCATCTTTTTAAGGTTTATACATTCTTCTCCATCACCCAGTGAGAAGGGCAGCAGATGTAGGATTATGTCCCCAAGCAGTCCATTTTCACTTTAGGATAACCAGTTATTAGAAAGTCATTCTTTCCTTCTGTCTTCTTTCTTCTCACTTTCACTGCCTTAGGGCAGTCCAGCCTGGGAAGAGGTGCTTTGGAGGAAGCCTCCTGGGCTGGAGAAAGCCCAAATCTGATGGAAGGCCCCAGTCTGAGCACAGCTCCAGTGACCCTGGACAAGTCTGTTAGCTTGTTAGTGCTCCGGGAACTGACTTGCATGGGACCAGGGAGCTCCCTCTTATTTCCTAATGTGATCACAGGTCCAGGCTCAATCCCTGCCTTTCCCAGGCCTTTCTGAAACCCATGTCATTAAATGAAATCAAAGCTACCAATTCAAAATGAAAGAAATGAAGAAAAGTCAGAGAAGGTCCTCTTCTGTGTAGGGTTGCCTCTGCCAGCGTCAGACAACATGGCTACATGGGGGGAAGGTGTGGCTTTCTCAAAGAAAAAGCGGCCCTACATCCAATCTTACACAGCTCAAAGAAACCTGAAATTGTTATTGTATTATTATTATTATTATTATTAATCCAATGGCAGTTTAGGGTTCAAGGAAGAAAGAAAGGGAAAACAGGATTGCTCTCTAGGATTATTCTAGATAAGAGGTAGGATGCTTCTAGCCGGCTACTTTGGAAGGCCAAGGAAGAAGGATGCCCCCACTACTAAAAGCATTTCCCTCTTCTGTTTTTTTTTTTCTGAGGGCCAGAGAACCTGGCCGGCTCCCCAGACCAGAAGTGACGTCACACCCACTTAAAAAACCAACACTGCAACATTCCAGAGAAACCCCAGATGGGATTCAGTTTAAATGTCCTGAGAGAGATGTGGTTGAACAACAAAACAAGACGATGTCAATTAGAACACAGGGATTAGCTGTCATTTAAACCCTGCTATAAAGAATGGCTTTGGAATGCAAGCTAGTGGTTGTGAAGACCCAAACACATTAATTTTGATGTCTGAATCAGAAAGTGCATGGAAGAGTTGTTTGCAGCCTGGATCGGCCCATGCTGATGATCCCCTTGGGCACAGGAGGCTGATTGGAAATGAGAAACGCATGTCTCTGAAGATCCCTTGCCAAGCTTCGCCACTGCCCTGCTTAATGGTCTCCTTCAAGCTGGCGTGGCTTCCTAAAGCCGATTGAGCACTTGAGAAAACAGCTCTTAACGGATCACTTTAGTCCCAGTCTGACCTCAGTTCACCTCACCTTCAAAGGAATTCGGCTGTGATGGCTGCTTCCCTTCTCTACCTTTGCTTCTCTTGCTCTCATTTTCTCCCATCCTTCAAGTTACTCCTTAAAATAAAATCAGCCTTTCTGCCTTTGTGTAAAATAGAGGATATTATAAACAGGAGAGTGAGGGAAGCTCAGAAATTCTCACAGAGCAGTTGCTGTAACCTGGGAATTATTCAAAGGCACAGGACTGGATGTTACCTGGGTCTTGGGATTTATCCCAGGCAAAATGGCTCTAGCCTGGATGGCTAATTATTCATGTGGAAGCATCCCTGGGAACAGAGATAGTCACTATCTCGTGGCAGCATATTCTCTAGGGTTTAATCAGTCTTAGGGGTAATGAGTTCTTTCTTCTTTTATTCTTTACTTCCATCCTTCAAGAGAACCCTGATTTCACTGGTCTAAGGACTCCTAACAAGAACAGCTCCCAATCTCTCCTCAGGAGATGGCTGTGTGAAATGCTGGGGCCAAACTATCATTCCCTGAGGACTAAGCCTCTGTTGGGGAGCCTTATATACCCAAACAGATCAATCCTTGGATGATACACACAGAATTTGTTTTGGGGGCTCACTTAAAGCTTGTCTGGCTTGGGAGGGGGCACCTGAAAGAGCTTGGGGTGCTCTCCTATGGCCTTTGAGGACCCAGCTCCATCCCTATGATATAATAAGACATATGGAGGAATAATCATTTATGAAACACTTTTAAGTTAGGCTTGCAAAATTCTTTCCATTATTCTTCCTTATTCAATCCATTTCTATCATAGGAAACATTTGTTTCTTTCTCACCTCATGTCTCCAACTGGTTGCCAAGTCTTTGTCCATCATATTCCCACAACATTTTCTTTCAGTTCCCTTTTCTTTTACACACAGTCCCCACCCCTGTTCAGCTCCTCATCACCTGGTGGCTATTTCAACAACCTCCTCATTGGTCTCTTTGACTCATCTCTCTCAAGTATTCCAATCTACCCTACATACAGTTGTCTTTTTTAATTTTTTATTTTTTGCAAGGCAATGGGGTTAAGTGGCTTGCCCAAGGCCACACAGCTAGGTCATTATTAAGTGTCTGAGACCGGATTTGAACCCAGGTCCTCCTGACTCCAGGGCCGGTGCTTTATCCACTGTGTCACCTAGCCATCCCAGTTGTCTTTTTAAAAAAAAAAATTAATTCTCTTTTCTTTCTTTTTTTTTTTTTGTGGTTTTTGCAAGGCAATGCGATTAAGTGACTTCTCCAAGGTCACATAGCTAAGTAATTATTAAATTTGTGAGGTCATATTTGAACTCAGGTCCTCTTGATTCCAGGGCCTATGGGCTATTCACTGCACCACCTAGATGGCCCCTAATTAAATAATTTTCACATTACTACAATAGTCTTGTTGTAAAAGTAAACATAATCCCCCCCCCCCCCCCCCCCCCCCCCCGCCTCTCCCTAGAAAGATACAAAAACCTCAAGAAAAATAAAGTGAGAGGAAACAAGGCTACTTCAGTCAGTGTTCAGATGCTGTCAGCTCTGTCTTTGGGATGGATCACACTATCATAAGTGGAGCAGAGAAGCGGCTTCAATATTTTTTCCCACAGTTGTTATTGATCACTGTATTTTCCTCCATCCTATTTCTCCCCAGCCTCATTTATTCTATTCCCTCCCTCCTTCCACCCTGTCCCTCCTCCGATGTGTTATATCTGACTACCTTCTCCCATGCACTTCCCTCTCTTCTATCCCCTACACCCCCTTCCCCCCCCCTTGTCCCTTTTCTCCCATCCCTTTCATCCCCTTTTTTTGCCCCTACATACAATTGTAAAGGAATTTTCCTAAAGGGCAAATCTGACCATCAGTCCTCTACTCAATAAACTTCAGTGTCTTTCTCTTAACAAGAGGCTCAAATATAAATTATCCTATTGACACTTAAAGCCCTTTATAACCCAACTTGACCAACTTTTCTGAGCTTATTCCACACCCTTTTCCTTCATGCCCTTTGGTATGGCAGACTGGTCTTCTAGATGTTCTCATATCACCTCCCATCTCTAGGCATCTGATCCCTTGTTGGAAAGCCTTTTCTCTTTATCTCTGCCTCTTAGAAACCCCAGTTGCTTTCTTCTTCTTCTTTTTTGTCCTGGTTTCCTCCAAAGGTCAGTTCCAAGGCCTCCTCCTGTTCCAGGTGGCTCTGTGGAGGAGACAACATGTCTCCTTGGCCTTGGGGGAACATGAGGATGCTGAGAGTTAGAGAGGAGTCTGTCATTCCAGGCAATGAAGGAATTTTTTGCAAAAGAAAAGGGCAGGAGATAGAGCATCTCCCTTGGCAACAGTTGGTCACCCAGTGTGCCTGGTACACAATGTATGAAGGAGGTGGAAGGTAATATGTGAGAAGCCAGATTTCTGAGGACATTAAACACTGTTTCTTAATAAAATTATTTTTTGCTACTTCTATCCACTCCTCCTCATCTCTTTATTTTAGAAGATGAATGATTATCAGTCAGTTATCCTTGGAACAATGTACACACTGGGGCTATTGAGTTATTGTACAGTGGTTAGAGGGCTGTACCAGAAGACAGAAAGATGAGTCTAGATCTGGCTTCAGACATTTACTAGTCACTTAATCTCTATCTGCCTCCATTTCTTCAACTGTAAAATGGTGATAAATGCAACACCTACCCTCTAGGGTTGCTAAGAGGTTCAAATGAGATAATATTTGTAATGTCTTTAGCCCAGATAAGCATTTATTAAGTGTCTGCCATACAGGAGACACATGGGGATAACCATAGGTATTTGTGGAGCTTTTTTTGATTGATATTTTAGATTATTTTTACAATTACAAGTTATGAAAGTTTTTCAACATTCATCCACTTGCATATTTATGTTACACAAGTTTTTCTACCCTACCTTACCAACCCCTCCCCTCAGTGGTGAACAGTCTAGTGAATGTACATTTGTGTTTAGCATGTTTACATATTAGTAGTTTTCTGTATGAGGAATTAGGACTAAAGGAAAAGAAAGAAAACCATAGGATAGGAAGGAAAATAAAAGAAATTGTTAAAAAGTGAATATAGTGTTCATTCAGATTCTCTAGGTTTTTTGTTTGGTTTTTTTTTTTTCATTTGGATGTGGATAGTGTTATCCATAACAGGTCTCCCAGGGGTGTCCAAGATTACTGAACTGCTAAGAGGAGTTGCATCCATCATAATTGGTCAACTCACAATATTGTCATTAATGTGTACAATGTTCTCTTGGTTCTGCTCCCTTTGCTCAGCATCAGTTCATACTATTCTTTCCATGCTTCTTTACAGTTCAACCATTCATGGTTTCTTATAGAACAAAAATATTCCATAACATTCATATACTATAGCTTGTTCAGCCATTCCCCAGTTGATGGGCATTCCCTCAATCTGCCACTATAAAAGAACTGTGTAGAGAAGCTCAAATGAATAATACAAGTAGAATGTCAGTGCAGTTACTTAATAGAGCATTCAGTTTTTCATAATTCTCCTGCATGGCTCTCATTTCTTTTTTCCATTTTTCTTCTTCCTCTCTTCTTTGATTTCTAAAATCTTTTTTATGTTCTTCCACAATGTTTTAGATTTGAGTTCAATTCTTTGAGACTTCCCATGTAGGTAATTTGACACCACATTCTTCTGAGGTGGCATTTTTATCATCTCTGTCAGAATAGAGCTAAGTGCTCTTTATTTATTTATTTTTTTGATCATTTTGATTGTCGAACTCTGCTTCTGGAGTGCAGGGAGTGTAGTTTCAAGCTTTTTATTCTGGGGTTGGGGTCTTTGTCCCTGGCTTATTGTTTTCCAGTGTTGCTTTTGCAGCCCAGGCATTGCCTATGCACAGGTTTATTTCCTCCTTTATGTCCAGATTTTGCCTATGCAGTGGTTTGTCCCTACCTAGTCTGGTTTGTTGCCCCAGTGTTCCCAGGACTCAGACTTTGGAGTTGGAACCCTTCCTGCTGGCCTGCTATCTAGCTGAGCTGGATCTACACTGTGTTGTTTTTCAGGTTCTCCCACCTAGCTGGGCTCTACTCTCCCATTTCCCATCCCCCCCAAGAGACAGACTTTCACTAAAGATCCTCCATGATGTCTAGAGTTGAGGACTTGTTTTGCTTTTTTTTTGTTTTTTGGTGGAATCTGTAGCTTTAATGTCTGTAGAGTTTCATTTAATGTTGTATAGGGAAAAGCTCTGCAAGCATGCTAGTTTCATGCTGTCATCTTGGCTCTGCTTCAGAAGTCTCCAGGGCACCTTTTCTAACCCCTTCCTTGGGCCAGGAGAGGAGCAGCGAAAGTCTTTAAAAAAAAAAGTTACTAGACATGGGGGGGGGGGGGGGTTGCTAAAACCTACTGTCGAGAAGGAAACCTTATGGCCTGGGCCACCTGTGGCAGAGTTGTGACTACAGCTTCCAATGTATCTGTACCTGCTTCATCACTTGCCTGGCACTACAGGACTTTGAGTTAGGTAAAAATTGTTAAATGGCAAGGGTGATACCTTATGGTTCATGTGTCGATAGGATTCAAGTGAGACAGTGTTGCTTGAAGTTGTTGGCCTCACTCTGTTCCAGTCATTAAAGTCCAGTGGCAAGACAAAAGTCAAGATGACTGCTGATGGTTCAGGATGCAGTGAATGACCTTCATGTCTTCAATGTCTAACCAAGTTCTAGCTTTCAAACTCCCTACTTCAGGCACCTTCAGTCTTTGTAACAAATTATTCTCATCTGCCTGGGAAGTCTTCACAAACTTGGGGTAGATACCCTCATAACTCACCAAAGGATTTGAGACTCTTCAGTTACTCTCAACTTGGTTTAGAAATGATTTAGAGGTTGGACAAAATTTGGGCTTTCCCCCAGATATTTCAAAGTCCAACAACAACTCAGAGGATCAAGCTACCCCCTCCCCTTATTTGACTCTTTGAAGTCAATCAACTGACTCATTTTCTCCCTGGAGAACTAGGGGATGGAGGAACAGGGTTTTTTCTCCCATGACAGGTGGGATGTTTACCAGATATGGCCTCTTCAGACATGCTTTTATAATATCCAGATTTAAAAGGGTCATCTTGTAATGTAAAAACACAGTAATTCAGATTTATTTCTTTAAATTGTAGCTGAAGAGATTTGCTCTTTTTCTTTTCTTTTCTTTTTTTTTACCCAAGAAGGTTCAACTTGGACTCAGCATTTGGTTCTGACAGAAATCTTGGCTTTTATTCCTTGACATTTTGGTCAGACTGACTAAAGTCTAAGAAAGTTAGAGTACTAAGGAATTTAATTGGGGATGAGCCAGTTGAGTCAAGCAGCCAACCCTGGCTGCATCAGATACTGGGAGTTTTACATGCTCTGAGAGAGATCAGGAGATCTAGTATCCATCTGAAAAAACGAAAGGAAAAGGGGAAAAAAAAGCCCAAACTGATTTACTTCAAGACCCAGCTCAAAAGTCACCTTCTGTAAGAGGCCTTCCCTAGTACTCAGTGCCACTCCAGCCTTTTCCTCTAAGGTTATCTTGCATGGGTTCTACTGATTTAAGTACATGTTCCCTATTAGGACAGAAGTTCCTTGAAGTCAGGGGACTAGGCTGATTTTTCTTTCTAGATGAAACACGTACCATCTAACATGCCTGGCACAGAGAAAGACTTTTACTGCCCCCCCTTTTGTTTTTTACAGAGTAAAGACAATATAATACTTATTGATTGATAAAAACTGCCCAAAAGGTAATGATCCTGCTTCCTACCTCTGTGGCTTGATATACCCACTTTTTCCTTATTCCATGATTGTTTCTCTTCCTTAGGCACTCGCGTGGTGACCCTGATATTTGCCCCCAAAGGGGACCTCCAATGGAACACGAAGCCCAACCATCCATAAACCTCAATTGTTTGGGGAATCAGTTCATCAGTTTTTAAGACCCTTGTCTCTCTAGCAAAGTGACAATCCATTCATTCTTTGAGGGGTGGAAACTGGAAAAAAAAAAAGAGTACTAGGAACAGTGCTTCAAGTTGGTCAAAATCAAAAGGATGACAAGGTGGGTGGGAACATCCAAATGAGAAATTTGGACTATTCGGTTACTTGCCAAGTCTCAACTCCTCCCCTCCTTTTGGCTGGTTCTGGTTAGCAATTCAAAAGCTGTGGTCTGAGCCATCAGCCTAGGCATGCCAGCCAGAGAAAAGCTGGGACTCTTTAAAAATAACTCCTTTAAACAATGACACAAATATCAAAAGGAACAGCAAGGGGAACCAATAAATTCTGTTAAAAATGCAAAAAAAAAAAGACCTAAATCATAAATTAATTTAAACCAGAGCTGAGATTTGTGAATGCCCACAGATGCCACAAGAAGACACAGTGTCAGCCATTTCTGAAAAACCTTTGCTCTGGAGGATGACCCAGAATGTGCCTCTGGCTGGGAGGATTTGATCTTGCACTTGACTGGGGGGTTTGGGAGTGGGTCTCAGCTCTTGTTTCTCAACAGCTGCTGTAAATCTGCGGGATCAAGCCAAAGCTAACACAGATGTGGGATTAATCAACAGGCTCCTTTCGAGGGATCAGCTGATCCTTTTCCGGCAAACCCTGAAGCTTATCCAGTTGCTGGGTGCTTGCTAGATGATACATTCTGCTTTTTTGCAGGAAGTCATTGAGAAGTAGATCCCCCAAATGTGCCTCTGCTTTCTCTAAACAAACATGACCAATGGATATCCCTTACCCCATTGGACAATGCCACCAACTGTAAATCCTTCTGCCACAATACTTTCTACTAAATACAGTGGTATCCCCACCCTATACATCAAGCACAAGGGACAAAGGACAGGGCAATCATTTTACATAGGTTGCTTTCAAAACATAAACTTAGCCCTTCATTGGGATCCTTCATAAAGACCACATCTGTTATATTTTCTTAGGTGGGGAAACCTTGTCCTAGAGACCCTTGCTCACGAGTCAAGGGTGCTTATTCAATAAACTTTTGGGTAGGATAATAACATCATGATTTCAGAGCTGGAAGAGGCCTTAGAAAGCTACAGAAGAAGAAGAAGCTGAGACTCAGGAAGATGAAATTGTTCGCCCAAGGTCATAGGGCTCAACTCCACAAAGGAAGAGTTCAACTCTAGTGCTCCTATTAGGCTAAGCTCACTCCTGGTTAGTCACCTCTAGACAAATATTCTCCTCGCTACACTATTAAATTGAGCTATTAAAAATAATACAAATGTTTCATGGGAACCTAACCATGGTAACCCATTCCTAGGTATAATGCCTCAAGGAGGTCAAAGATAAGAAGGTTCCACATACATCAAAATGTTTATATCAGCACCTTTTGTAGTAATAAAGAATTGAAAACAAAGTAGAAGTATATCAACTGGGAAATAGTTAAAACTATTTTTTTAGCTTATATATAATTTTATTCTTGTTCTAGAATCAATCAGCAATAAAACATACTCACAGCTTCTCTTAAATCCAGACAATCTCAAAATAGTACAGAGAATGCTCCAAATCCATTAGTTATAGAAAAGACACAGTTCCTTTGGTTAGCTCATTTATCCTCCTTGCCAGTTACTTCTTCTGTGAACAGGCAAGAAAGTAGAATACTAAACAATTTGTAGCTGATGCTGGCTTCACCCATTCAGGAGTGCCAGGCTTTAAATGAAGTTTCAAGAACTTTACGGTCAGATCTTAACTACTTCTCCAGCAAAGAGATATGGGCTTGGGATCCTGTGCAAATCGAACCTCCTATATCCAATAATATTTAACAGCCAAAAAACAATGTGACACTTGAATGTAATACAGCATTATCATGCTGCATGAAAACATGAACATGATGAATACAGAGAAACAAAAAGAGACACTGGAACTGAGGCAAAGTGGAATAAGCAGAACCAGGAAAAGCTCAGTCAGGGACTAGATCAACACTACCCAGACAAAACAGTCAAAACTGAAAGCTGTGAAACCCTACTCACTGGCCCCAAAGAAGTGAGTGTAAAAGGAGGTACCTCCCTCAAGTCTTAGAAGGGATGGAGCACTACGAAGAATTTTATATCTAATAATGTTGAATTTGTTCCATAGGCCAGTTGGCTTTATGGAATTACTTTTTCTCCTTCAGTTTTGTGCTTTGTTACAATAAATGACTCTCCATGATGGTATGCCTAGAGAATCCCAAGAAATCATCCCAAACTACTGGAAACAATTAGCAACTTTAGCAAAGTTGCAGGATATAAAATAAACCCTCATAAATCCTCAACTTTTCTTATATGACTAGCAAGATACAGCAGGAAGAGCTAGAAAAGAGAAATCCCATTCAAACTAACTTCAGACAATATAAAATACCTGGGAGTCTATTTGCCAAGGCAGATTTAGAAACTTTTTGAAAACAATAACAAAACACTTCTCACACAAATAAAATCAGATTTAAATAACTGGGCAAACATCAACTGCTCATGGATAGGTAGAGCTAATATAATAAAAATGACAATTCTACCAAAACTAAACTGTTTAGTGTCCTGCCAATCAAAATTCCAAAAAATTACTTTAATGAGTTAGAAAAAGTGGTAAGTAAATTTACATGGAGGAATAAAGTCAAGAATTTCCAGGGATTCAATGAAAAAAAAGTGCAAAAGAAGGTGGCTTAGCCCTACCAGATCTAAAGTTATATTATAAAGCATCAGTTATCAAAACTGCTTGTTATTGGCTAAGAAATAGAGTGGTGGACCAGTGGAATAGACTAGGTGCAATAGCAGGAAACGATTATAGTAATCTGCTGTTTGATAAACTCGAAGAGTCCAGCTATTGGCATAAAAACTCTCTCTTTGATTAAAAACTGCTGGGAAAATTGGACGTTAGTATGGAAGAAACTTAGATTAGATCAACACCTCACACCCTATACCAAGAGAAGATCCAAATGGATACAGGATTTAGACATAAAAAAACAATATTATAAGCAAACTAGAAGATTAAGGAGTAGTTTACCGGTCAGATCTATGGAAAGGGAAGCCGTTTATGACAAGGAAGAGATGGAGAATATCACTAAAAACAAACTACATGATTTTGATTATGTTAAATTAAAAAATTTTTGCAACAAAACCACTGTAACCAAGATCAAAAGAAATGTAGTAAACCGGGAAACAATCTTTACAACTAGTATTTCTGACAAAGGACTCATTTCTAAAATATACAAAGAACTGGGTCAAATTTAAAAAAAAGCCATTCCCCAATTGACAAATGGTCAAAGGATATGCAAAGGCAATTTACCAGATGAGATCAAAGCAATTCATACTCATATGAAAAATTGCTCTAAATCATTACTTAGTAGAGAAATGCAAATTAAAGCATCTCTGAGGTACCACCTCACACCTCTCGGACTGGTCAACGTGACTAGAAAGGGCAATGATCATTGTTGGAAAGATTGTGGGAAATCTGGGACACTAATCATTGTTGGTGGAGCTGTGAACTCATCCAACCTTTCTGGAGATCAGTCTGGAACTATGACCAAAGGGCAACAAAAATGTGCATACCCTTTGATTCAGCAATACTACTACTGGGTGTATATCCTGAAGAGATGATGAAAAAAGGGTAAAAACATCACTTGTACAAAAATATTCATAGCAGCCCTGTTTGTGGTGGCAAAGAATTGGAAATCAAGTAAATGTCCTTCGGTTGGGGAATGGCTTAGCAAACTGTGGTATATGTATGTCATGGAACAGTATTGTTCAATTAGAAACCGGGAGGGATGGGAATTCAGGGAAGCCTAGAGGGATTTGCATGAACTGATGCTGAGTGAGATGAGCAGAACCAGAAAAACACTGTACACCCTGATAGCAACATAGGGGTGATAATCAACCTTGATGAACTTACTCATTCCATCAGTGCAACAATCAGGGACAATTTGGGACTGTCTGAGATGGAGAATACCATCTGTATCCAGAGAAAGAATTGTGGAGTTTGAACAAAGACCAGGGACTATAACCTTTAATTTATATATCTTATTGTTTGATCTTGCTATCTCTTATACTTTATGTTTCTTTCTTAGGGATATGATATGATTTCTTTCTCATCACAGTCAATTTGGATCAATGTATATCATGGAAACAATGCAAAGACTGGCACATTGCCTTCTGTGGGGGTGGGGGGGGGAATTAAGATTAGGGGGGAAAATTGTAAAACTCAAAATAAATAAAATCTTTAAAAAACAATAAATGACTCTTGGGGTAGAAGAGGAATATATATTAAGTTAATGTAAAAACAGAAGATAACAATAAAAATTAAAATATTGAATTATTTTTTAAAATCTAAAGAAGTCTCCATGCTAAACAAATTCACCCAGGGTAGGTCAAACAGTCCTTTAAATGGTTGAGGCACCTGGTGACACAGTGGACAGTGTGCTATTCCTGAAGCCAGATTCCTGAGTTCATATAGGGCTTCAACCACTTACTGGTTGTATGAGCCTGGGCAAATTACTTAGCCTCTCTTTGCCTCCATTTCTGTACCTGTAAAACAACCTACTGAGTTGTGAGAATCACATGAGCTAGTAATTGTAGAAGGCTTCCTTAGTACATTCTATAATAGATATGTTAGCTAATACACACTATTATTAGGGGCATATCTCCATTACTAGGTGATGGTGGACTGAAATTCCTTCTAGATACTTCACTTTCCTATCTCACTTTCTTTTAACTGTTCCTTATCTCAGACTAACATGTAGAATAATTTGGGTCAGATGGAGCTTATTCCAGCTTTATTACTACTACCTGTGTGACTCTGGGCAAGTCATTTACCTCTCTAAGAATCGGTTTCATCTATAAAACAAGAGGTTTAGCCTGTTTGGCCTCTGAGGTCCATGGCTATGGTTATAGCTCTCATCTGTAGCTAGAAGGGACCTCAGAAGCCACCTAATGCAATCCCTTCATTTTACAGATGAGGAAAATGAGGGTACGTGAGTTGCTCAGGGTCACATAACTATTAAGTGGCATGGCTGGGATTTTACCTGGTTACTCTGACTACCAATTCAATGATGACCCTGCTATAGAAGGACAAAGCTGGTCTGAGGCATTGTCAGTAAGATTTCTGGGGCTAACATGGCCAAATGGACATTAGATGGAAGTCAGAGAAGTGCACCTCAAATCCTGACTTTGCTACTTAACTACTATCTCTGTGTGACTCTGAGCAAGTCTTTCTCCTCTCTGGGTCTCTTTCCTCATTTGCAAAATGAGAAGAGTCAAGTCGTTTCTACCAGGGACTAACTATCAGTCTTTCCTATATGTTCACCAACTGTTTGGAGGGCAGATGTTCTGGGCAATCAGGTTAGGTAAGGCAGATACCTTGTTCTCCCTGATTCCTCTGGTTGAACTGAGCATAAGTTGCTTGGAGACCTCTGCTACTCAGCAGGAAATTAAAGAGAGAACAAGCTGGTTGTAGAGGTTACTAATAAATTCTATCTCCTTTCTCTTCGTCTTTGTCCAAGGCTGTGAACAACTTGGGCTTTCCAAGTGAACTTACAACTTACCTACAATCATGAGCATTTGGGCAAGGACGAAGAGACCAAAGGGGATGTTAAAAGTACTTCCATCATCATCAGGCTTGGAACAACTCTGAAGACTGAACAAATTCCAAGTTCTGAAATCCAGGGGGCTTTTAATGCTTCCCCCATGAGGGTACCTTTCTCCCAGATAATTATTAAGACATTAAAAACAAACAAATAAGAAAACCCAGATCATCAGGATCAGTTATATACTCTGGTCTTAGATACCTGAAGTGATGGATTTGGAGTCATAAAGAAGTGGGTTCAAATTCTAACCCCCACACCTCCTGGCAAGTCCCAGAAACTAGCAGGCTTCCATTTTCTTATCAGTAAACTGAGATGGAGAAGAGTTGAACTTGGTGACCTCCAGAACTCAGCCCAGCTCTAACTCTACAATCCTAGGGAACAATGCAGGTTTTTCATTAATTGCCTACTTTGTCAAAGTTGGAGTACAACGATAGAGACGATATGACAAAGACTTCATTCTTAAAAAATTCAGTGGAAGGAAGAAGAGACTGTGTAAATGGCCATTATGCAAAGAGGTGTGTCTTAAGTTAAGGGAGAGAGACTTTTCAGTTGGAGGGTGAGGGATATCTGGTGGTAGCAGCTGAGATGAGCCTTGAAGGAAAAAATGTCAACAGGTGGAGATGGAAGGGGAATAGCAAGCCTGTAAAAGCTTGGAGTGTGGCTTGAACAGAGACGGGAGACAACAGTGGCAGAATGTGTCCCAGCTCACTGAAGCCCATGGCAGACTAGTAGGAAATAAGGCTGGGAAGCCAAGTTAGAGTCAAACTAGTGAGTCCTGAGTGTCCAAGGTCACATGTTAGTTCTGAATGAAGGTTAGTTCTGAGTTAAGGGGGAGTCACTAAAGGTTTGGGCTTGACAAGATCAGAACACTGCATTTAAAAGAGAATTTGAGTACTGAAGTGAAGGACAGAATGGAGAGGCAGAAAGATGAGCAGAAATGAGGGCCTGGATAAATGACTTCCACTCATGCTGTGTTGGAAGAGAAGCTAACCTAACAAGTACTGGTCAGGCAGGCATCAACATTTTGCTGACTTCTTGTACTCAAGGGTCAAATACTTCCTTACTGTGGGCTTCTTGTGCAATAAAAGGTCCTATCCTGCCAGTGGGTGAAAAATGCCAGTCTTCATCAAAGGAAAAGTTGCTTTTATCCTGTACCAAATCACAGCATGCAGTACTTTGGGTTTCCCAATAAACTCGCTGTCATACGGGGGCTATTCTACGCTGTCAAGTAGAATGATGTGTCCCGGAAGAGCAAGCCAGGGCCTCCTCTTTGTTCAAACCAAATACCACTCCATCTCTGCCTCTAAAGTCCTTTTTATCAGGGTATCTACAGGGCTTCCAACAATCCTTAATCTTTCATTTAACAGATGTACTTTGGTTTGTGGAGTCATGGGCAAGTCCTTCAATATGTTGACCATGTCGCTGTTTTCAATTGAAAAGCCCGTGTAACAGGATTTGGGTCCCTAGCCAACACAGTCCAAAGACCACATGGGTCCTTAATTAATAGCATCTGATGAGCATGAATGGGGTAGTGACAAAGTTTCTGGCATTAAAGCCTAACCAATCAATGGCAGGGATTCAACCCAAATGATTCACACAGGTCAGTACAGAGTGGTCAACAGAGGACCAATCGCCAACAACCAAACAAATTTCTGACCAAAGAGGAGTGCTGAGGAATGGGGGCTCATGGGCTTTTCTCTTCCCTTTCTCCATGGATGGTTTTGGGTGGAGGCAGAGCATATAAGCTGGTACACATAGCAGGGAGGCCAAACTCCAAACGATAATAGTTCAAATCAAACCCGCACGGCCAACTCTGGTTAACAATGGAAACAAGATGCTTTCCAGGGCAGCTGTGTTGGGCAGCTTTTGTTTTTCCTCAAGGAGGGGAGCCCTGGAACAAAGCAGTTGAGATCAAACTGTGACAGCTGAACGACGGTGGAGCTATGGCTGCCTCGTGGGTGGATGTGAACTGGAACAAAAATGCTGCTTCAGGGTCCATAGGGAGAGTCAACAGAATGCAGGTCTTTCTGCCACAGTGGGCTCCAGGACCAAGATGCCAGCAGGAAAGTTAAGGGGGAGGGCTATATGGTGGGAAGGCTGAGTCCCCTGAGACCTTCAAGAAGGGAAGCTGAGGGGGAAAACTGGTTAAAGAGTTCTTAAAGCTTACTCCAAAGACATGGAACTAGTGACCTCTTCCCTCCCACATGCTTCCCTTGAGGGAGTTAGTCAATTCTGTTCACAGCCCATTAATCATCACATTTAATTACAACAAAACTTCATTTCAAAGCAATTCCTGCTTATAAAATTCCCTTCTTAAAAGACCCAGTCTGAAACCGGCTTCAGTAGAGGGAGCTAGATGAAAAGAAGAGAGCAAAAATCTGTGTCTTCTTTCCACCTCTTGCCTAGACTATGTCCTGAAATATGACATAATAGCTGGCAGTCATATAGGCTTTTAAATTATTGTTATTATTAGTGCTATTATTGTCCTCATTTTATAAATAAGAAAACTGAAGCTGAGAGCAGTTATGTGATTTGCACAGGGTTACATGGTTAGGAAGTATCTGAGGCAGGAACTGAACTCAGGTCCTCCTGGTTCCAGGTAAATCACTGTATTCATTTTGCCCCTGAGTTAACTGTGGGAGCAGATAGCCACTCAAACCCACATCTTCTCATCCTCAAGAGGACATGGGTCCATCCAACAATGGCCCTCTTCACTGAACATGGAATTTATATTTCTCCAATGGGTAACAATTTGGTACTAATCAAAGCTTGAGACTTTGGATCAGAGCCACCTCTTGGATATAGTTTTGTTCCACTAGTTCTATCCTTTTATGATCTAGTTTCATGGGCCATCTCATCATTCCCCAAACACAGGACCCTCTTGGAACCTTGGTCTTCACTGGCTGTCTCTGATGCTTAGAATACTCTTCTTCCTCCCCTCTGCCTCCTGGTTTCCTTTAAGACTTCACTCAACTCTCACCTCCTACAAGACACCTTTCTTGCTCCTGCCCACTCCACCACCTTCACTAGATCATCTCCAGTGCAGCTACATAAATCCTGTATGTCCATAGCTCTTTTCCCATTTATGACACTATCTAACTGAGAAGCACATAGCTCTTTGTATGTTGTCTCCCTGAGGACAAGGGTGGTGTTTCTGCCCTTCTTTCTATCTCCAGGGCTTAGCACAGTGTCTGATCTGTAGTAAACCCTTTAGAAATACCTGCTGTAATGATACAGGGTGCTCTTTTACTTCCTCTACTAGCCTATAGTCCCACCGTGGTGTTCTGGGCCTCCAGGGACTATTTTTATTTCCTCAACCCAACTGAAGAGCTCTTAGCACAAGTCACAGGTGACCTCTCTTTACTTTTATACTGCTCTTCCCTGACTTTCCATGATATTTGTTTTGTCTTTGAAATCCCAAAGTGGACAAAAACACTAGAAGCCTTCAAATAGGATACTTAAAAGGGCTCACTTGTTCTGTTTTGTTTTGTTTTTAGGTTTTTGCAAGGCAAATGGAGTTAAGTGGCTTGCCCAAGGCCACACAGTTAGGTAATTATTAAGTGTCTGAGGTCCGATTTGAACTCAGGTGCTCCTGACTCCAGGGCTGGTGCTCCATCCACTGTGCCACCTAGCCGCCCCTAAAGAGCTCACTTGTTAAAAGGGCCTGGACACACTGACCTTGGGATCCTGTCAACTGGTGAGGGGGAATATGAAGGACTCAAAGCATTTGTTGTGCCAACTAAAGGGTCTCATTACAATGCAAATACAACTTCCTGCACTAAGAATCAGAAAAGCCAGGAGATGAGCAACATATGGCCCCCAGGTGCTGGCCAGCACCCCAGAAGGAAAGGCACAGCCGGTCCTTCTTCAAACGTCAGTGACTGACAACAGGGATTTCCTAAAGCCGCTGTCTGATGCAAAAACCACCATCATGCAGAGGAGTCTGAAATAGCAATGGGGCTGCCAGAAACAACAAACTAATAGTCATATAAAGAGATGGAAACCATAGGGACTACCTGGGGTTGTGATTCAGGGTGAGTCTTTCTGGGCATCAGTGGATGGATCTGAAAGGCAAGTAATATTGACTGAGGCAGGATACAAGAAAAAGACAAAAACAGCCTCTGCTCTCAAGGAGCTCCTATTTTAATGGGGAATATTGACAGAATAGATGGGTGGGGTTTCTGGGAATGCCATTCACTTTTTGGAGCTTCAGATTTTCTCCACCTGTAAAATTAGGATATCTGTCCTGCCTACTTTATAGGATTGTTCTGGGAGTCAAATTGAGATGGTACATCTAAGAGAAGGCTCTGTAGCCTGCAAAGACTGGCTCAGGTAGAATTACAAACCTCTAAGAGATAGAATTCTGGTTCATCCCATTTCTGAACCCTCTGAGGACAGCCCCAGTAACACACTCTAGTTTAGCCAGATGTACTATGTATAATGTGGTTTTTAAAAATTAGTCACTGGAAAGTTTTATTTATCTGTTCCTCTAAAAGCCCAGCATCTTGTCATGGGAAGTTCACTTTACAATGTGAAATTCATCTACATAAAGAGGTCTCTGAGTTTTTTCACTGAGAAAACCCTTATGGGAATTTCTAATGTTTGGAATCAGATGTGGAAGGAAGAGTGAGCCTCCTTCCAGACCCTCAGCCTTCTCATTGCCAGGCCTTCTCTACTTAAGACCAGGACTGCCACACCATTCATCCCAATTCTGGGCTCCCTCTGGTTCCATGGGGCACGGTCTCCAACCTTCCTCCCTCCCACTTGTCATTTGCTAATCTCCCCCTTTCATGTATTGTAGCTAAGGGGTGCCACAGCACACAGAGCACTGGACCTGGAGTCAGGAGGACCAACTTCAAAACTAGCCTCAGATTAGCTGCCTCAGTTTCCTCAACTATAAAATGAGGATAATAGTAGCACAGAACAGGGTTGTTGTGAAGATTAAATGAGTTAAGGACTATAAAGCACTCAGCACATTGTCTGGCACATGGTGAGCTCTAGATAATTTAGCTATTTTTATTATTATAGTATAAGTTCTTTGATGGTAGGAACTATTGGATTTGCTTAGATTTGTAATTCTGACATTTAGAATAATACCTGGCACAGAGTACTGGATTAATCAATGTTCTATCATCCATCCATCCATCAACCATTCATCCATTTAGCATTCAACTATCCATCCATCCAACCATCAATCTATCCATCCAACCATCCATCCATGAACATGGTCTTGTCCTAAGGGACCTGCCTCAGACCAATACTTCCATTCACAGCTGATACCATAGTTCAGTGTTACAAAAGTCTGGCTGCTTCTTTAGCATCTTAGGTCAGTTGATTAAGAACTCAAGCCGGTAGCTTGGGGAGGCAAGGGCACTGGCAAAAATATGCAGAAGCCCAACAGTGAAAACAAGTATCTTCACTGAATCCCTCAACAAAAGAAGGCTGATCTAAGACTGGGAAATATTGGGGAGAATTCTGTTGGTACAAGATTATGTGGTAGGGTTGAGAGAGAGAGAGAGAGAGAGAGAGAGTGTGTGTGTGTGTGTGCGCCCCCCCCCCACATGCATATGGTCAGGGGAGTGCTGTACACATTTTTGCTGTTCTGTTCGTATTATTAAGGGTTATATTCAACACTTCCTTTGTACATTAGCATGTCTTCTGAAGATCTAAGTACTGACTATTTATTTCCATCTAGAATAATGGGAAGTAGTTCCCAGGAATGGCAGAGACAAATTTTATTGGCTGGGAAATAAGAGACTGGGGTGGAATTATGCACCAGTCAACAAAGTCAGGGCAGTCTCTTAATATCTAGATACCCACCCCTTTCCTTCACTGTTGTGATTATGGGAAAGCAGTTGGGCTGCTTCCCTGAATCTTCAGCCATGTGTGCCCCTTGGCAAGGCAGTCAGTCTGAGCCCTGCCAGAAGGACTGTTACAGGACACTGAACAAGAAGCCTAACTCTGTCACTCAGAAGCTAGCACCTCTCTGTGCCTCCTCCCTTTTAGGAGACACTCTGCAAACACTCAAGTGTCATTTGCCACATGGGAGTTCCAAGGCCAGCTTTGGAATCAGAAAGCCCAGGCTAATATCTCCTGTAAACAAACCTGTCCTGGACAATATGGCACCAACTCTGATAAACTGGCAATAGGAATTTATTATTATTTTGCATGTCTATGTCAGTATCTGAGTTTTTTCCCTTCTTAATATACCAGTTACATTTCACAATCTCTTTTCTTCTTCCTCCCAGAGAAAATTACATATTATAAATAATAATAATAAGGAATTTTTAAAAGGAAAAGGGTAAACAATTAAGCAAAACAAAATAATATATTGAAAAAGTATCATTATAGGCAATGTTTCACACAGTCTTCTATCTTCATAAAAAAAGCAGGGGAGGTTTCATCTTCTATCTTTATATCTTTTATCTCAAGTTCCATCATTATGATTTTGCAGCATTCGTTTTCAACTGTTTTGCGGCTGTTGTTTCCATTTACCTTGTTGCAGTCATTGTGTATATTGTTTTCCTTAATTCTGTTTACTTTTCTTTGTATCAATTCGTAAGTTTTCCAAGGCCAAGAACTATGTTCATGATATTCCATTTCTTATAGTCTTATGGGATGGTAAATGTTTAACAACTGATTTGACAGGAAAAAATGTACATGACATAGTTTTAAGCGTCATCTACCACATTAACCTTTTCCTCATGACTTTCTTAAGTCAAGACATTCAACAAAATATTAAGTCAAATCCTAATTTGTAGCATTTGCCAATTTCTGAGGTATTAAAAATGCGCACACTGAAAGTTTAACATTCAGCTCATATTCTATTCCAGTCAGGTAGCACCACTTGGTTAGATGCTCCTCAATCGATGGGCAACTGCCTTGTCTCCAATTCTTTGTTGTTGCAATAAATATTGTAGTGTAGATGGGCCCTTTCTTTGTTATCACTGACCCAGTAGAGAGAATTTCTTTACCAAGAATTCTCCTGAAGCAGTGAGGTGGTCTACATGGAGGCTAAAGTATAAGATTTGGAGTCAGAAAGAGTTCATTCCTCTCTCAGACACTTATTAGCTATGTGACCTTGGGTGAATCACTGCAACCTCTCAGCTTCAATCTCCTCATCTATAAATTGAGGGAGTTGGAGCTAATGGACTTCTACAGTTCTGCCAATCTCATTCCGTGATCTTATGATCCCCCTCCACCAATAAAACACAAATCCCCCCCAAAAGAATTCCTATTGTTACAATGCAGAGCCTTTAGAATTTTGAACCAAGCTCTATTTCTTTGTATTTCTGGCATCTGGTGGAGTAACTCTCCAAACAGCAGATACTCAATAAATGTTTAGTCTTGATGATAATTTGACTGTGCAGGTGAAAGAAGGAAGAGTAAAGCAAGGAGATAAGATGGTGTCTACCGTCTCCTCTAGCTCTACAATGTTTGATAATCTGAGGTATTTCTGTTTCTTGGAGCACACATTTCTTTGGGGATCTTATCACTGGACCTGTTTCCTTATCTGTAAAAAAGAGAAGGTGGCCTCACTGTTCTCTGAGGTACCCTCTACTCTAAATTTCTGATCCTAGGACTAACCTTTATGAAATACTAACACACACACATCTGAAAAACTCCTGCAACCTTCTGTAGATTGGGAGGGTGTCCACAGATATAATAATAAACGGGATAAGATTTCTTTTGAAAGCAAAAATAAGAGGAGGAAAGGTGGTGTCCCTTGGACTTTACAGAGGTGTTTATCATTTCCACCACATACCTGTCTGTCACTGCTCCTCAGAACAATCCCCTTTCCATTTCCTAGCTCTGTTATTTTATCACTTGTTGCTTAGCTGGGACAGCTCTATTTCTTGGCACAATTCTCTGTTGTGGTACCCAGCTATCAACCCCTTGTTACCTCTTTTCCTGCATCAGGAAGTCCCAAGCTGAGCTCAAGCCAAATGACAAGAAGAAGAAAAAAGGAAGCATTTAAAATGAAGTGAGAAATTTCCAGCCAGGAAAAAAAAGACCCAACTGGGCTGGGAGAAAGGACTGCTTGGCAGAGGCCCAGGATGGAAACATCGCCATCCCTCAGGGGATTCTTCAAGCTCACGGCTCTGTGGAGACCAGCAAGCTCCAGGGGTATCTGCCTGCTGGCCGTGCCCAAGTGAAGGGTATTTTTGCCTCTATTCTGGGGATCAGGAGGTACCAACAAGATGCCTATATACAAAAAAGGATTATGGCTTGGGAAGCATTTCTTGTTTCAATATGGCTATAATTGCTTTTCATTGTTCCCCTCCTCAGACTCTTGAAATGAAAGGGTTGCAGAGCACAATGAAATAAATAACAGCCGAGAGAAAGGAAGAGGGAGGTAAATTGTTTGGAAAGGAGAAGACAGGGGGGAAGAGATGAAATTCAAGACAGATGTGAGAGCCACAAACACATGGGTCCTTGAATTTACGCATCCAAGCAATTCATGAAGACTAAGAAAAAAAACTACATACTCAATATAGAAATAAATTTGAAAGTAAATGAAGAAAAAAGTGTCAATTTTGCATTTCTTTGTCCTTTCAAAGAAACATCAATTCCCATTTCTGTCTCTGGATGTCAGAATGTTAGAGGACTGGGGCAATTCAAGGGTCTGGGGCAAGTCAAGGGTCTGAGATGAAGAGACATTAATTAAGCTGAGGGAATCCTCGAGTTTACACTATCATCTATCATTCTTAACAATCTGACAGCTCCCCAAATCATTGCACATTATGAAGTCTTGGGTTTGGTTTGGTTTTTTCTTTTAAATCTCCAAAAGGTGCTACTGCTAAGAGACTTGAGTAGAAATTCAAAAGCCACAGCACTGGCCAGATTGGGACCTCCCCATTTAAGGGGAAAAAAAGCAGGAAGTTTAGATGGGAGTTCCCACTGAAACACAAAAGTCCTCAGATTCTGGAAGGAAAGCCATTTAAACGGTGTAGTCTCAGCTGGTCACCGTTTCTCACCAGCTAACTCCAAAGGGCTGCTGCACAATCAGATCCAAACACCTCCCTTTAAGAAACAATACTGGCAACCTGCCTTGCTGGTTAAAATCCCAGTTTTTGATTACGGAATAATTGACTAAGAATTAGGGACAGAAAGAAGTCAATCCTACTGCCAGGAATGGGTTCTGGGAGGGCAAAAGTCTCAGATATTAGAGATGATCTGGACTGAGATGGGGGTCAAGCCGTGTTGGTTAGCAGGCCTGCACAGTATTTTCTGAATAGGCAGAAGGTAAGAGGATCACAGAGACTGAGCTAAAAGGCAACTTGAGTGGAGATGACCGAGTCTACTCCAACCCTACATTTTGCAGATGAGGAAATTGAATTCCTCAGAGATTGAATATTTTAATAGCCCAGGATCATAGTGAGGCCACATTCAAACCCAGGTCTTCCTAAATTCCAATTTAGAACATGGCAAGCCTATGCATTGCATCATCAAAGCAAAAATGCTCTGTTACAGAGGGAAAAAAAAGTTTTCAATCCTTTCTTCCATTTTTGTCTTGTTTCATTAATTCTCATTTAGGTTTCTTATATCCTTTTTTTTTTTAAGGTTTTTGCAAGGCAAACAGGATTAAGTGGCTTGCCCAAGGCCACACAGCTAAGTAATTATTAAGTGTCTGAGACCAGATTTGAACCCAGGTACTCCTGACTCCAGGGCTGGTGCTTTATCTACTACGCCATCTAGCCGCCCCGAATTGATATTATTTTATTTTTTTAGGTGTTTTTTTTTTTTTGGCAAGGCAATGGGGTTAAAGTGGCTTGCCCAAGGCCACACAGCTAGGTAATTATTAAATGTCTGAGACCAGATTTGAACTCAGGTACTCCTGACTCCAGAGCTGGTGCTCTATCCACTGTGCCACCTAGCCACCCTAGGCTTCTTATATCAAAAATAACCACTGGATTTGTCTTTGAATTCTAAAAACATTTAAGTATTCAAAGAATTATGTATGTATGTATATATGTCTTTCTCATATTGTGCTGGAAAGCAATCAATAGAACAAGGATGAGCTTAGAGTAAAGCAAAAACACCATCAGACACTAGAAAAGGCAGTGCTTGGGGGTCACACAGGATTTGACCTTCTAAAGGCCAGCCAGTGGCTGGGTGGCCCATCTGCAGGGCTCTCCTAGACTCTGGTTTGTTGGATCTCAAGAAAAGAGGTGATTTTGGATGGGTCAGATGGCAAGGCTAGTGCCATGGCTTCCCCAAATCAATTTGCAATGGTGTTCTTATGGTTAGTTCTCTTGGAAGCTATGGGTCATTCCTATGTGCTCCTGCAATTTATCCTATGTAGACCTTATTCTTAAAAAGTAGTCTGCACTTTGTCTCCCCTATTTGACTTTTTATGGTCCTTGAAACCTGGGACTGTTTTTGCCTTTCCTTGTATTTAGACTTAGCACAGTGACTGGCCCACAGAAGGCACTTCATAAATGTTGCCTTAGTTTCCAAAGGCTGTATTTTATTTCCAACTGTTGAGATGGTTTATTTCAGGTTTATCATAGGAGAATGTTGGTCTCAGCTGAGTGTACTTTTCTTGGCAAGAGGATTCTGTCAATCAAGTGGGGTAGAAGGGGAGGCTTAATTTTCCCCCATTTGCTAAATGTAATATTTAAATATGATGGGCCCAGTAGTAGAACCCTCTGGTAAGTGAGCATATTACAAACTCAAAGTTTTACTTGCCAAAATACTGATTGTGAAGTATTTTTTTACCTTTTCAAAATATTTTCTCACATGACATTAATACAAACCCTATACAACAGGTAGGAGAGACAGGAATTAGTATTGTCAGTTAATCATTAAACATTTATGCACATTATGGACCAGGTCCTGTGCTAGGCACTGGAGACAGTCAAAAGAGAGTCCCTGCTCCAAAAAGTTCCTAATCTAAAGGGAGAGACAATGAGCAAACAAATATGTACAAATAGGGATGGACATATACAAGATATTTACAGAATAAATGGGAAATATTTGAGAGCAGATGGGAAAGGCTTTCTGTAGAAGACAGGATTTTATTTTATATTATTTTTTTAAATTGATATTTTATTTTATTTTTCCAATTACACATTATGGAAGTTTTTAAACATTTAACCACTTGCATTTTTATTTATACATTACACAGTTTTCTTCCACTCTCCCTTCCCAGCCCCCTTCCCTCAGCAATGAATAGTCTGGGAAAGGTTGAACTTGTACTTTTGTATTTCACATATTTACACATTAGTCCTTTTGTGAAGACAAGATTTTAGATGGGAATTAAAGGAGGCCAAGAAAGGCAGCAGGTGGAGATGAAGAGAGAAAGCCTTCCAGACACAGGGGACAGCCAGAGACAAAGCCCAGAGTTGAGAGATGGAGGAGAGTTTGCTCAAAAACAGCAAGGAGGTCAGAGTCACTGGATAAGGTGTAGGAAGTCTAGAAAGGGACTTAAGTCATTAAGGGCTTTTTTTTTTATGTTTTTGCAAGGCAAATGGGGTTAAATGGCTTGCCCAAGGCCATACAACTAGGTAATTATTAAGTGTCTGAGGCTGGATTTGAACTCAGGTTCTCCTGACTCAAGGGCCGGTGCTCTATCCACTGTGCCACCTAGCCGCTCCCATTAAGGGCTTTGAATGCCAAACAGAAGATGTTCAATTGGATTGTGAGGTAATTGGGAGACACCAGTTTATTAAGAAGGGGGGGTGGCATAGTTGTCTCAGTGCTTTAGGAAAATTGGTTTGGTGACTGAACAGAGAATGGATTGAGGGGAAAGAGATTTGAGGTAGGCAAACCCCCCAGCACTGTTGCAATATCCCAGGTGGAGGTGATGAGGACTTGCACCAGGGTGGTTTAGTGTCAGAGAAGAGCCGCTATAAAGGCCAAATCAAAAAGCCTTGGCGACAGATTGGAGTTGGGGTGGGGGGTGAGAGAATGAGGAATCCAAGCTGACTCCAAGGCTCCAAGTCTGAGAGACTAAAAGGATGGTGGTGTCATTTTAAGGAGGAAGAAAATTTGCCCAAAGGGATGGTGTATAATGAAATGGGACCAGATCATTTGGCTCCCAAATGGTGATTCTCTTTTAGACAGACTACCAACTTTTCAGCTATTCCATAATCGTAAAGGTAAAACACCCCCATACATTTCAATTGCTATAATAGGGGTACAAAGTTGTGATGCCATCCACAGTTTATTACAGATTATTTATCAAGTATTGGACAGAGTTTCTCATTGTTTCTGACATCTATCCCTTCAAGTTTTCACATTCTACGATCTGACACTAATAATCTTAATTATGCACACTGTTGAGTCATTTTAGTCATGGTTCAACTCTTCTTGATGCAATTTGGAGGTTTTTTTTTTGGCAGAGATCCTGGAATGGTTTACCATTTTCTTCTTCAGTTTATTTTAAAGATGAAGAAACTGAGACAAACAGAGTTAAGTGACTTGCCCAGAGTCACATAGCTAGTTAGTGTGTTTGAGGCTGGATCTGAACTATGAAGATGCATCTTCCTGATTGCAAGGTCAGTGCTCTAACCACTATGCCACCTAGCTGTGCCCTTAATTGTGCATATCAAATCTAAAAATCAACCAACAACAGTCCAACTTACTCAAATAATACAAGTGCCTTTCTGAACAGCTATATTTCTAAAAGAGCCAAGAGTAGATGTGGAGAGTTGTATATAAAAACAACAGATAGAAGCCAAAGACCAATAACTGGCAGAGCACAGCATTTCTGAGGTTGGAACTGGACAGCCCTCCTCCTCCAGAACTGAAATGTCCAAGTGAATCAGACCCTGACTATGTGTTTGATCACTTCCCTAGGAAATTTAAACTGCTGTGGCAAAAAAGAATGGAAACCACATACAAATTGATCCACCAGAAGAAATAGAGGCTTTCCCAGGCCCACTGACAAACGCTTGAAGAACAGTTATCAAGTGGCCTTTGATGGAACATAAATGTGAAACTCAACAGGCATCAAACTGGTTTGTAGGTGACCGATACAACAATTTGCTTCTGATTTTCTGTGTCACCCCTGAGCAGGATCTAAATGGGGCCAGGAAGACTACAGGGCTGAGAATTTGTCACTAAGACTGCATAAGAGAATTCTGGATGAATGTGCTCAGATCCTAAAAGGAATCCAGGCAGACAAAGAACCAAGAAAAGACACACACACACACACACACACACACACACACACACACACACACACACACACACGGAAACATCAAACATCTCTTCACTGTAATATTTTCTCTAAATGTTTTTCTTCTTCATCCTGCTAATGTACAAACTTAATATTTTCTTGTAGGTAACATACCAGAAAATGCTCAGAAGACTGAGGCCTAAAAGCCACCAAGAGATGTCTGATGGTGGAGAGTGAACATCATCTTAAGTCTCTCCTTCTTCCAAAGTTCTCTAAAAATCTAGGACAAAAGGCTAGCAACAATTTGGCAGAACAGGTGTTAACCCCCCGCAACAAAAGAATCAGCTGTCACTGAGTTGTGAAGCTAATTGCCTAATTGGGGCTGGCCGGAGGCCACTGCAGAGCAGAGGGTCCAGCTGTGGAAGGAACTGGGCCAGGCTTGAGGAAAACTCTCATGAACACACTAGAGCATTGCCCTGGTCACAGGAAACACAAGAGATGGAAGCCTGTATTTCATCTGTAAAATAACAGAGAAAGAAACAGATAAAGCATTTATGAAGTGCTCACCATGGAGCAGGCACAATGTTAAGGACTAGGGTACAAATAGAAGTGAGACAGTTCTTGACTTCAAGCAGCTTCCATTCTAATAGGAGAAGACAAGTCATAAAAGGGAGTTGGACTAGAGAGAGGGTGTGTTTGTGTGTGTGTGTGTGTGTGTTTCCAGGTGGGAATCCATGGGAAAGAACAAGGGAGGAAGGCTGTAAAGGAGGGGGCTGAGCTTGAGGTTGATGGCCAAGAAGACTTGAGATCTAGATAGCCCTTGGCACAGATGATCTCCTTTGATTTGATCCTCACAACAACCTTGTGAGCTATGTGCTGTTATGGCCTCCTTTGTTGAGGATCATAGCTAGAAGAGCTCACCCCCACTCATTTTACAGATGAGGAAACTGAGCCCCAAGGTAAAGTACCTTCCTCAGGAAACTGAGGCAAATAGAGTCAGGTGACTTGCGCAGAGTCATACAGCTAGTTAGTATGTTTGAGACCGGATGTGAACCATGAAGATGCATCTTCCTGATTGTAAGTTCAGTGCTCTAACCATTATGCAACCTAGCTGCACCCTTAATTGTGCATAGCAAATCTAAAAATCAACCAATCAAACAACAGTCTAACTTACCCAAATAATCCAAACCTTGAATTTAACAGGAAATTCAAGGAGGTAAGCAGCAAGTGTTGGGGGGAAGATTCCAAAATCAGGTCTTCCTCGCTCAAAGTCCACCGTGCTATGCCATATTGCCTCCTTATCTAAGGTTCCTATGGGGAAGAATGGCTGTTCACCCCAAACTCCTTTGGGATGAGAATGCAAAGGGAACACTGGGTCAGGCAAAAGAGGCTAAATCTTTTGTCCATGTGGGGCTGGGCTTGCAGCATCAGTCCCAACGCCTCCAGGAGGCAGAGGACAGGCAGTAAATGACCCTGGAATGCTGACTCAGAGCCCGAATCTCTGCTGATGTTAGGTGGTGCATTGATTTCTGCCCCACAAAGCCTCTAAGTGGGAGCTAGGGTTCCCAGTGGCCCAGCTCCTGCTGGTTCTCCAACAAGGAATCTTGTAAAACTAACCACTAACCAGAAAGCTAGCAATGGAGGGGATGGTGGGCAGGACCACTGATGCATTTAAAGGGTAGTTAGACTTTCCTTCTGAAACTCAACCTTACCTTTCCCTTCCTCTTCCTCTCTGTCCTAGGATCTAAAAATCAATCAATTAATCAAAAGTATTTAAGTCTTATTATATGCCAGGCTAGATCCTAGAGATAGAAATTCAAAGAATACAAAAACAATGGCAATAAAATAAATACAAATAAAAGCCAAGGAAGGGGGGCACCAGTCAGTCAGCATACATTTGTTAAGTGCTTATTATGGGCCAGGTACCCATGGGAGGGGCTGAAGTTACAAAGGAAGGCAAAAAAAAAATGGTCCCTGCTTTCCAAGTGTTCCAGGTCTAATGAGGGAGACAATATGCAAACAAACTCTGTACAAAGAAGATTTGCACTGAGTAAATTAGTGATAATAAAACAGGAAGGCAGTGGCACTAACGGGATTAGTCCGTGGAAGTCTAATTATCTGGATGCTCAGGATATTTAAGTATGTCTGAATGGAAAAAAAAAAGTTTCCCTTCTCTAAGAGGGCTCTCTGAGAGTTGGGCACCATTGGGTCACTTATGGCTTCCTAGGGTACCTGGAATAAGGAGAACACAACCATTTCTCCACCTTCTACAGAATGCCTTCCCTAATACCTCTTATTTCCAGGACCTTATTTCTGTTAATTATTTCCCACTTGTCCTATTGATAGCTTGATGTTAAGTCTTTCTTTGCTGCTTCTCTTGTTAGACTATAAGTTCTTGGGGGGGGGGGTTGTCTTTTGTCTCTCTTTTATCTGTAGCCCTTAGCAGGATCTGGCATTTAGTAATTAATAAATAAATTTAAAAATTAATAAATAACTCTACAGACTGGGTGACATTTTGTCATCACAAAAACTCAGGGACAAGGGGTATTGGACAGACTTCCTCCTCATGAAGGGGTTAAACTACATTATTCTAGTGAGCTATCATTCATATCTGTCTAGCTACATATTGTGTATGTATCCATACATAGATATATGCTTATATGTGTGTGAGTACATATATTATAACGATGACGACAATAATAGTTTATATATATATATATATATATATATACATATACATATATATACTGTCCTTACTATATTTGGGTTCTATACTAAGCACTCCACAAACATTATCTCATCTGATCTGCCCTGGGATGTGGGGGTCGTTATTACATCATGAGCTCATAATCCAAAATTCTTTCTGTGTTGAGCATGATGGGAACCAAGCAGCCTAGCCACCCTCCCTCTTCTTTAGAATACGGTACTCAGTCAGCATAGAGCACTAAGAAATTCTCCAAGAAAGACCCCATCACTTTGAAAGCCTTACCCAGGTGAAGTAAAGAAGGACAAAGTAGTCGTGTACTTTCCTAGTTAAAAAAATTAGAAAGAGGAAAGATTCAATAATGACTTGCTGTGCTCCAGTCAAACTAGAAGTCAGCAATGCCCCAGAGCTAAGTTGTTCTCTAGCAAAGGAAATCAGAATGTTTGAGAAAATTTTTCCCTACCTCTGAAAGGTGGGTTTCAATAACTCTTTATTTCTTACCTCAAGTTGGAAGGGATCACGCTTAATTGATAATATTGACAAAAGAGTCTTCCCTTTTAAAAAAATTAATACTATCAAAAAGGGGTAGATGAGCCTATTAACACCGGGAGCAGAAGGTCCCAGAGAATTTAGAATCAAGAGGGTAGGGACCATGGTTTTGGCTTTGTGTCTCCAGTGGCTGACACATTTTAAATCCCCCACAAGGAAGCCCTTAATAAAGGTTTGATGACTGAGGGGGCTGTCCTAGCTTCTGGCCTCACTCCCGCAGCTCAGGGCAAGGCATCAGGCTAATAACATTGCCCTCAGCATTAACAGAGTGCTCCATGGAGGTAAATATGGCCATTGAGGTATTAATGCCATTTTTATGATTAATTATCTACATTAGGTTTGCTGATCTCTGTGTTTGTGTCTGGTCAGGGTGAATACATTAATTGCCTATCAGAAGACACCAGTAAGAACAAACTTTGCAAGAGAGAGAGAGAGTGAAAAAAAATAAGCTAAACAACCCACAATTTTGGGCAAGAATGAAACCTCAGTGTACTTTATGTGAAATGGATCCTTTGGGAAAGGGTCTACTGATCCTGAAACACCTCATTTGAAGGGATATTCTGGAAAACCGAGAACAGACAGCAGCAGTAGCTGTCTGCATCAATAGCCACCACCTCCCCAAATCTCACTGGGCGGGTCAAAGTGTGGCTTCACAAAACACACATTCCCATTTCCAACTCATTTTCAGCTTTTCGGGTTAAAGACATAAGGGCATAAGCCTGTGAGTGGTGGAACAGTTAATGCTCCAAACATAAACCAACTTTCCAAACTCGTAAACTGTTGACTCTAGGAGTATTACTGCCTTAAAATATGATAATTGCAATGACTCCAATTATCAAGAATGAGCTGGTCCCCTTACGAACTGATATAGAGGAAGAAAGCAGAACTAGGAGAAAAATATACAAAATGTTCTACAGAAATATTGTGGTTCAAGTTTTCAGTTGTGCCTGCCTCTTCATGACCCCATCTGGATTTTCTTGGCAGAGATAATGGAGTGGTTTGCCATTTCCTTCTTCAGCTTATTTTATAGTTGAAGAAACTGAGACAAAAAGAGTAAAGTAAGTGTTCGAGGCCAGACTGGAACTCCAAGCTTGGGGCTCTATCCACTGAGCTGGCTAACTGCCTCATATAGAAATACAGACACATAAATGAAGACAGTACTAAAAGACATTAGCAGGATTCAGAGAAGATGCAATGACTAGTCTTGGTTCCAAAGGACTGTGTAACTCTGGACAAGTTATTTTGATATCTCTGAGACTCAGATCCTCATGTAAAATGAGAAATGTTCAAGACAATGGTTAAGGTTCCTTCCAGAAGTTCTAAGAGTTGTGATCAATGATGATGTACCTAAGGCCTATGATTGATGATGGACCTAGGACTTGCGATCGGTGATGGACCTAGGAGCTGCAGATGATGATGTACCTAAGAGTTGTGATACATGATGGATCGACGATGGATTTAAGAGTTGTAAATGACACTGGACCTAAGAGTTGTAATTGATGATGGATCTAAGAGTTGTGAATGATGATGGATCTAAGAGTTGCAATCCATGATAGATCAATGAAGGACCTAAGAATTATAATTGACAATGGACCTAAGAGTTGTGAACAATGATGGGCCCAAGTGTTGTGATTGATGATGAACCTAATTTTCCCAAGGAAGGAAGATGTGGCAGGGGAGGAAGCTACCCCTAAGTTACCCAGGGAGTTCAGATGGGGAAACTGTGCCAGTTCCTCTAGAGGCCAGCTGGAGTTGAGGGATTTATTTGTGTTTCTGGTGGTTTTTAATTGCCTCTAAAACCTTTAATGTCAAGAAACCAAAAATCAACTGTCCAATGTTAACTTCCCTTAGATATTTATTCCAAAGCAGAGCCTTGCTTGTGGCCACTTTGTTATGTTATGCATGACAGGATTAAAAGGAGATAATATTGTCCTGGAGGGAAGGGGAAACACAAATAACTCAGGAACAAAACACTAGTCCAGTAAAAGGGCTGGGAAGGGAAGCCACTTATCAGCTTAGTCAGACTCGGTTTCACGGGCCGCAGATAGGCTGCAGGATTCCAGGGTCAAGTTCCTTTCCTGTCAGAAATGATTAAATGCTACATGCAAGCTGCCCTGGGACATCTTCATTCGATTTGCAAGGGCTGCCCTCTTTGCTTCTCCCTGCCCAGGCTTGTCTTGGGCCAGGAACCCTAAGCAACTGGGACAACTTTTCCAATTAGCAGGCTCTGATAATGGAGCCGATTCCACATTCTACTTTTTCTAAAACATTTCCTCCGTTTGGGATTGACCTTGGAACCCAGAGCCTCGGACCATGTCCATTTGTAAATAAAGAATGAGGAAGTCTCTGATCCCCCTTCCCAACAGCCCTCTCTCCAGGCATCCCACAGATGGGAACCAAAAGAACAACTCTGCTTCAGATGGTTACTCGGTTCACCCTTGCCTTTGAGGAATGTTAGCTGGATTTAACTAATTAGCACCCCAGCCACAGGACAAAAACAGTGATTTGACCAAGACACAATCCTTTAAAGCCAAGAAGGCTGGCTTAGAAACCCATGCCCTCTCCCTAACCTCCAAATTCTAGCCGTTCTTTTGAGGCCTCCACTGGAAGTCAAGAACACCTGGCTCCAGTTCCCAGTTCTCTTCTGCCTCAGTGGGGTTCTCAGGAGACCAGAATCTTCTGATGCTCAGGGAAGTCTTGCAGATCCCTCACCCAAAGGCCCAGTGACTCTGAAACCTCACCCACATCATGATGGATTACAGTTCTGTGAGCGCCTGGCCATTATTCCTCCAACAGGCTGAGAATCTTGGTATGGTAGCTGCTATCTTATTTACTTTGCATTGCCCTGAGGTATAGAATAAAACTTTGCTGCTATCCAACCAGGGTGGTTAAGAAAAGCAAGCCTCAGGTCTTGTCAGGCAGCCTGGGACTGTGGAGAAAGCAATCCTTTGAGACTAAGGCCTGAGTTCAAATTATCCCTCTTCTTCAGACTGGTGCCATGACCATGGATAAACTGGAGTGCAGGAGATGCTGCATTTCCTCTTTGGGGACTCCTCTGGACAAAGAGGAGTTCAGTTACCCAGGGACTTCCCAACAGCTTTAGTTCCTAACCCTAAACATGAGTTACACTAGGATGAGCATCAAGCTTGGGAAAAACACATTTTACTGTCCTACTGGCTGAGCTGCATGATCCAATGATTTGAAATGACAGCAAAAATGTCCAGAAACCCTTTGGTCAAAGAGCAGTACCAGTGTCCCAAAGAAAGAGGGAAGATCTATATAAACAAAAACACAGAACTGGAAATGGCTTTCATTAGGGACCCATGGGATCGGCTGAACAAATTATAGTCTATGAGTGTGATGTACTATTATGGTATAAAACATTTATAAATGTAAACGATTTCAAGAACTTTGAGACAATCTGTATGGACTGATTCAGGGTGAAGTAGGCAGAACCAGGAGAAAATTTACACAATGACCACAATAATATAAAGGAAAATAACACTGAAGGACTTTAGAACTCTGATCAATGCAGAGACTAATCAATCAATAAACATTTATTAATAAAGGCTTACTGGTCCAGGCTTTATGCTAAGGGTCTGGGATACAAAGAAAGGGATAAATAGCAGTTCCTGTCTTCAAGGAACTTACATTCAAACGGGGCAATAACTATATACTTCTATGATATATAAAAAGTGTATAGAAACTAATCTTAGAGGAAAGAAAATGGCATCAATAAAACTTACATTCCCATAACTTTACTGTTCCAACTTTCCAATCCAAAATATCACTCCGCAGACTTATCCCAGACTTCCACTCTGAAACTGTTCCCAAGCAAATTGCATCTACAACCATAATTACTCCATCCCTCACACATGGACTCTTTTAGTTAAAAGATTTTTTTAAGGAATGTCTTTGGCACTAAAGGAACAAAGGGGGCAAGGCAGAGTTAAGTAATTTGCTTTTGAGGCTTTCCAAATTCCCATATTCCAATAGTCTCTCTGAGAATCTGCCAGGTCCCCAAGAGATCTGATCCTGTTTTAAGATCTTTTAAGTCTTAAGGAGAGATAAAGGATTCAGTGGGTGATGGTAAACTGGTATTGCCTCTTGTATTTGTCAATAGGATTCACAGAGACATAGGATCATAGATTTCAAGTTAGAAGGAACTTAATAAATCATCAAACCCAACTTCTTAGGAGATTCAGAGGTGAAATGACTTGCCCAGCTAGGCAGGATTTGAACCCAGGTCTTCCTGCCAGCCCTTTAACCACTCATTACGCCACAATGGCTTTCAGCTGACTCTTAGCTCCTGATTCTTTCTGTCATCATATTCTATTTAGAATCATAGACTACTAAAGGGGACTTTTAACAGTCACTGAGCCATAGCCTGTCATTTTGCAAAAGAGAAAAATACTCAAAGAGAACACAACTTGCCCAGAGCCAGATGTCACAATCCCTCGCTGTATTGGACATGGCAGCCCTGGATGGAGACCCAGGCCTGTCTGAACTCCTGATCTACTCAGACTGTACCTCACTATTTTACCTGATTTTCCTATTAAGGTGAAAGTTAGTGGCTAAAGAGGGTCATTCTTGTGGGTTAGACACATTTCTAAAAGTCAATTTCTGTGAAAACAAGTTCCTCTCCCCTCCATAAAAGTACCACATCAGGGGCGGCTAGGTGGCACAGTGGATAAAGCACCAGCCCTGGAGTCAGGAGTACCTGGGTTCAAATCCGGTCTCAAACACTTAATAATTACCTAGCTGTGTGGCCTTGGGGAAGCCACTTAACTCTGTTTGCCTTGCAAAAAACAAAAAAAAAAAACACCAAAAAAAACCACCAAAAAAAACAACCACACACCACGTCAGCTGTATCACCAGGAAAATTCCTGATGGTATTATCCTTGCCACAGCTGCTTTTTTTCTTCTCAATGACTGTGTATCTACTGACTAGTCTTTTTATTAGGCAAGACTTGTGTAATAATGGTGGTCACTGGTGGTTCTTGGGAGTGACCTGTACTGAATGGATTCTGCTATTATGGGAGTCTCATGACACCCGACTTTAGACATAAGTCAGGAAATGGATCCAGTATCCAAAAAGTGCTCCAACACACCTTGCCAGGAACTAGGCTTTGCCTCCAAAAATTATCTTGTACATCCATAGTTATTTGCATATGGTCTCCCTCATTAGAATGTAAACTCTTTGAGGGCAGGAACTGTATTTTTACCTTTCTTTGTGTCCCAGCACTTACAAAAGTCTAACTCACTGTCAGTGGCTGGCCTCCTCCTCCTCCTTTCTCCTTCATTTTTTCTCCTTTTTTCTCTTCGTTAATTTCCTCTTCCCTTTTTCTCTCTCTTCTCCCTTCCCTTCCTTTCTCTTGGTGGAGCTGAGAAGACATGGCAGTTTAACATCTTTACAAGATAATACTGGTTCATAGGGTCAAGGATTTAGAGCTAAGAAGGTGCCATTAACTTCCCTACCCATTTGGCAGATGAGAAAACTTAGAATTAGAAAGATTCTGACTTGCCCAGATCACACAGCTAGTAAAGAGCTGAGGCAGGATTTGAACCCAGAAATTTTGAGTCAAATTCAGATGTACCAAGCCCAGGGGTCAGTAAAATAAAGATTTACTCTATTTGGATTTGAACTCAAATATTTTTAGTCCAAGTCAGATGTACCAAGCCCAGGGGTCAGCAAAATAAAGATTTATTCTTTTTAAAAATGTAAAAATATTTTTTTAAATCAGGGGCTAAAAAACGGATCAAGGGTTAGATTTGGCCCCGGGACCATCATTTGTTGCCCCTCTAACCACTACACAGTGAGACCCTCATTTTTACTAGCAATGCCCAGGTCATCCCACCAGACTAAGATGGATTAAGAGTCAAGACCCCTGTCCTTTAGGAACAAAATTTTCCGTAAGATATGGGGCAGGGCTTAGAGGGTGTTGTTAGCATTATTAAAAGGACAAGTTATAGAACAAGGAGGAAAAAAAAGTTCTTTTGCCTCAAAAAACATCAAGCCCAGAGAAGTCCTAGTTGTTAGTCCTAAACTGGAGCAGGGTCCAAAGGCTTGAACTAAGTCATCGCCCCCATCCCAGAGGGCAGGCAAGAGGCAGTCCACCACTCAGAGAGAACAGCTGCTTTTTACCTTTAATAAATCCGGCCTTACTCACAGATGGACCTCTGGACTTAGGTGGAAATGATTAAGCGAGCCAGTTCTTTTCTTTGCCCTCCTTTTTGAGAATTTCTATCACAAATCTGTTTTCCTTTAAAAGGCAGCTATTCATTACACATACTGGGCTACATCAAAGGACAGGAAACCTAGAAAGAGACCAGCCATTGGAACAACCCACTGCTGCGGGAGGTTGGGACACTTTTGCAAGAGCTCCTGGCTCTCCAGGGACTCTCTGATCCCCTCTGATCAGGAAGCTTGGGTTCAAGAGGGGAGCCTCTCAGATCAGCTGAGTCTCTATTCAGTCCTCCTATCTCCACTATGAAAGAGAAAAGGAGGTCTCTAAAGTAGAGAAAATGGCTAGTGTCTCATAGTCAGACAAGTCAAGCTTTAAGAAGACTTTCAAGGGCTCTTGGCCAGATCCATTGTTTTTGTATTTGTCACTGAATGGTCCAATCCTGCAACATTTAATTGGAACTTTTTTTAGAAGTGATGTCTTGCAAAAAAAAAAAAACAGCATATCTGATTCCTAGAGAAATGCAAAGGAGATGAAGGTGTGGTTTCTGAATTCAAACCCTTAGTGATAAGTCAACTGTTAGGGGGGGAAGCAGGGAAAGAAATGACACAGGCATAAAACTATGGAACTAATTTTTGACTCTTCCCATTCTTGTGATGACCACAAACAACTGGAAGCCAATTTCTTTTTCTAAAACCTGGGACCCCAACCCTTTTTATTTTAAGTTTTCTACAGACATTTAGTCTAGGCCAGTGGTCAGCAATTGACATGTATCAAAGAAAAAATGCAAAATGACTGGGAGGGGGTGATGGTGTGGTGATGCAAAGGAGGGGACCTAGGAGGGCTGGTGCCCCACAAGATCGTGCTTTCCTGCCACCAGACAACGTTCTTTTCCATTCCCATCTAATGATCTCTTGACTGCTGGGAGTCTAGGGTGCCAGGGATTATTCCCATCCTTCGACCAGGAGCAAATGCTGAGCCTGTAATTTCATATCTGGGGTTACTTAGATCAAATACTGATTCTAATCCATGGAGACAAAGCCACCTCTCCAGAGATCAAGTCTCATAGAGAGATGACAGAAAGGAAGCCGATCAGTGCTCTCATGACTGGTTTGGTCTGCCAGACTTTGTAACAGAGAAAAGACCACTATGTGACTTTGAAGAACCCCATGCTCAACTTCAATGGACTCATTTCCCTTATTAATTCTTTATTTCCTGTTTCTAATTAGAAGGCCAAATGAACACAAGAAGGATGATCACAGACCAATGAAAGAATCCTGTCCCTTGGGGCGGCTAGGTGGCGCAGTGGATAGAGCACCAGCCCTGGAGTCAGGAGTACCTGGATTCAAATCCAGTCTCAGACACTTACTAATTACCTAGCTGTGTGGCCTTGGGCAAGCCACTTAACCCCGTTTGCCTTGCAAAAAAACCTAAAAAAAAAAAGAATACTGTCCCAAAGCATCTCTTCTGAGATGATGGTTCTACATCAGAGAACCACCTACAAATAGGTGGTTCTCTGAGGCTTAGACCTTTAAGTACACTGCCGAGCTGTGGTCCTCACTGGGAGAGGAAGCCAATGATAAATCGCCTAAAGTGCCACCTGATTCCCACTGCTAGTCCCCAGCTCCGTGACCCCAGAGGCACCATGCACAACTTCACTAGTATTTGCTAAGATCTTCCCCATCAGAGCCTGGGATGGGAGAGGAGACATAATCTCATCCTTTAAGATCTAGCTTTCTGGGAGATATAAGCCTTAGCACAATAGCTTGTAAAATCTAGGAAACTATGACTTTCTAAAATTGAAATCTTACAGAACTGCCAGGGATATATTATAGAATAAGAGTGACACATGGAGCCCCTGTGGTCCAGTGGAGCATTGGTTCCAGGGTCTGAGGAAATAGGTTCAAACCCTTCTCTGACACTTGCCACCAGTGACCCTGGGCAAGTTATTACACATCCCTAGGCCTCAATTTCCTCAATTAGAAAACGAGAGGGACGGACTAGATGACCTCTGAGGTTCTTTTCAGCTCTAGATTTCTGATCTGAGACCCTCACAAATCAGTATGCTGTGTTATGACGTACAAATTCAGGATGAAATGCAATGTGAAACGAGAACTAGGAAGGGCCATTGACACAATAACTACAATCTTATTTTAAAAATTAAATTTTAGGGGCAGCTAGGTGGTGCAGTGAATAGAGCACCAGCCCTGGAGTCAAGAGTACCTGAGTTCAAATCTGGCCTCAGACACTTAATAATTACCTAGCTGTGTGGCCTTGGGCAAGCCACTTAACCCCACTGCTTTGTAAAAAAAAAAAAATTAAATTTTAAAAATGAATAAAAATTTATTTCTCTCCTATTCTCCCACTGGGGGGATAAAAGGAAACTCTTATACCAAATACACATAATCAGGCAAATCAAATTTGCTCATTGACCCTGTCCCAAAATACATGTCCCATTCCACACATTCATCGCTGTCATGATGTTGGTTAGGATGTTTCTTCATCAGTGCTTTGGAATCATGGCTGGTCACTTTGTTGATTATAGCTAAGTCTTTTAAAGTCATTTTTCTTTACAATGTTGTTCTAATTGTATAAAAAGTTCATTTGGTTCCATTTAAGTTAGTTTGCATTAATTCATATAAATCTTTCAAGGTTTCTTTGAAGCCCCGTTTGATCATTCCTTAGGCACATCAGCACTCCATAACCTTTATAGGCCATCATTTGTTCAGCCATTCCCCCAAATGGGCATCCTCTTAGTTTTCAGTTCTTTGTATGACAAAAAGAACAGTTATTTTAATTATATATATTGATATATAAGTATATATATATAGATATATATCACATATATAAAGTCTATTTCCTCTTTTATTTCTTTGGAGGGTTCAGCACTAGTACTGGTCAAAGAGTATGCAGAGTTTAGTAGTTCTAGGCATGACTACAGTTTTGTAAAAGAAAACATTCCCCAAAATCTTACGGGGTCTGATGGATGCAATGACCAATCACAAATCCAGACTGTGGATTTCCACTTTTCAGCAGAGAGATGGCAGACTAGAGGAGCAGAATGAGACATACATTTTCAGTGATAGGAAAGAAAAATAAAGCAATGAATCCAACACAACTGTTTGAAATAGAGATGGCCTGCTTCAGAGAAGTTCAGAAACCTCAGGCCCGCGCTCCTCTCCACAGCATTTTCATCAATGAGAGCTTGCTGATCAGAGGTCAGTGTGACTCTCTGGTCATTGAATAAGGTCCTGCATAAGGTAAAAAAAAAAACCCAGTCATGGAGAAGCAACTGTGATAGAGACTTGTGTGAAAGGATCCCAGATCTCCCACACCTGATTATGCAGAATCTGTAAGATCATTTTAAAGAGAAGCTCTGGGGAAAACAAGAAAAGCTCACTTATATAAGTGGAATCCTGGAAGAGGTAGGGAAGACCAGGAAGCAGCGTTTGGTGGCTGGGGAGGATGTTTCTTTTTCAATTTCTCCTGCTCTTCCAAGACCATGAAAACAGATTTTCACTTGACTTCATTACCTTTGGATATTAAAGGGAGAAGTCCTGGCTCTGAGAGATTCCTTTTATAGGTCACAGTTAGCCACTAAGTTAACCACTAATCCCTGGGTGTTGAGGGAAGATACAAAGAAAAAAGCAGGGGCAGATAACCCCTAAGGGACAGATCAGGACGAAACTGTACACAGAGATGGATAAGAGGCAAACCAGAGAGGCACTAGGGAGGATGGAAAAAGCCTACTGAGGCAGAGACTCTGGTCTAGAGTCTAGCTCTGCGGGCTATTTATGTGACCCAGGGCCTCCTGACTGAGAAAAATGCAGGCAAGCCCAGATGACCTCCAAGACCCCTTAGAGCTCTAACATCCCATTATCTATGACAAAAAAAACCCCACAGGCCTAACAATACTGCCAAGAAATGTAGGAACCAGGCCAATTAATACAGCACAAACTAATAATGACAGCTAACATTTACATAGCTCCCAGACCATGCCAAACCCTGGACCTAATGCTTTACAGTCATGATCTTATTTGATCCTCACAACTACCCTGGGAGGGAGGTATTTATAGCTAAGTTTTTCCCCACTCTTAAAGAGCATAGCAATAAGTAACTAAGGTTTCTTGGGGACTTATGATGTCTTGAGCCCTGCACTAAGTTGGACTCCATGGCCCTTGAGGTCCTCTCCTGCTCTAGAACCAGAGTCCTTTGATCCCATGAGTCTTTCTTTCATGTCTGCTTTCCTTCTCTGACCACTACTTAAATACTCTCCCAGGAGAATATATTTTGGAAAAGAGAACTCCTCCGAGGAGCAGAATTTCCTGTAATTCACATGTTATAATGGAAGAAGGAAGGCTTGAACTTAGCTTGGAGGGGTCAAGGGAAAAAACTCAAAATAATTGTTTATTTTTCTAATTAAAATCAAACAACAATTAGTCCCCAAGGAAGACTCCACAGGAGAGGGGGCGAGAGGAACCCAACCCTTCCTGATGGTTTTTCAGCTTAAAGGATAAATGAGAATTCTCATTTTGCATCTTTACCACCCACTCCTGGGCCAGGGGGTCCCAGAAACAAATTAGGAATTCCAATTGTCTGTCAGACTTCTCTTAGATTCCCCAAGAAAATGAGAATAATTAAACTTGGAGGGAAGAAGTTGGCCATGGGACTGAAACCCAAAATGAAGGAAAAAACCAGAGAAACCCAAGCCCTGGTGTTTCAAGTATCTAGAAGTCCCCAGAGAAGAGACACCTCGGGCCTGCAGCTGCCCCATCCAGGGTTAGTCTCTGCTCAGTCATGGCCTCTGTGGCATCTATGATCTTTAAAAAAAACAGCAACAACCCCAAAACCCAAACAAACACTAGGAAAGTGTGTGAGAGGAATGAGCTCTGGGGAGGAAGGAAGGACAAGAAAAAACAAGCCAGACTGTTGTGATGGGCTCCTCTGATATAGTTCTGGGGAGTGAGGTTTCCTGGAAGAAGGAACTTGAGAAGAGAACCTGAAAGATGAACAGGAGGTGGCCTCAATTTTGGGGAACTGGGAGAGTGGGCCAGGAGCAGAGGACCCAACAGGATGAACAGGGTGAGCATCAGAGAGGGAGGGCAGCTTACTCAGACCCAACAAAGAGGAAGCTCCATGAGGCCAAAAGAGCCGAGAGCCCAGGAATCAAAAGAACTCAAGTGGTCGGACATCTGTGAGGTCATTTTAGAGATGTCAAGGTTCTTCCTGGCCCAACGGACAGGCTGAGGAAGAAATGGGTGGAAGCTGAAGGAGACAGAACTAGTATGTTATCCACTGGCAAGGATTGAAGGGACCATGACTCAGCTATAGTCTGGAGCAGGAACTGGGCTCAGGATTCGGGGGTGGGGGGGGAAGGAGGCTTCTAGATCCTGCTCCTTACTGGGTAGGGAGGAAAGTCAAGACAGGATAGAATAGAATGATCTGGCACCAGATCCTGGGAATGAACTACAGCTATGTTAACTCTTTGGGGCAAGGTCTACAAACACATAGAGCTCCAGTCTCCCAGATAGACAACATCAGCCTCCACTGAACTTTTACCCATGCTTCTCCTAGTCTTGAAAGATGGCAGGGGCACCAAAGCACCTTTGAAGAGAATTTCCTAACAAACAAATGTCCCTGAGACATGTCACTTCAGAACAGGAGAGCTCAAACAAAAATTCTCTTTTGTTTCCTTTTTTTTTTTTTGGTGGAGGAAAGTATGGGAAAAGGGTATTTTATCTACAGACTCTTAGGACAGAGGTTCCAGGTTTCTAAAGTAGGGCCTAGACTCTAGAGGAAAGCTTAGGTCTGTTCCAATTCCTCAGTATTCTTTGTAGAAGTTGGTTGGTTTCTTTTTTTTTTTTTTTGAAATAAAACAAAAATGTATTAAAAGAAGTTACAACACATAGGAAGGGATAGGCAGAGAGAGAGGAAGAGAGGGAGAGATAAAAGAACAGCCAAGCAGCATTGGCTGGGCAAACAGATCAGAGAAGACTGCAAGTTGGTTGGTTTCTTATCCTTCATTATTGAAGACGACTAAAATAGCATCACTATGTTTGAGACAAACTACGGTGTGTCCAACTGTGACTGATCAGACCAATACAAGCTCGGACTGCCCTGCCACAGGTTGGCCATGTGAATGTCCATGTGAAAACCTAGGTGGGTACTCTAAACTTAGGATGTCATGTTTCCTTTGAGCTGCTTCCATTCTGCCTTCCTCATAGAGTGTAGCCCCCTCACTGATGAGGGCACACCATGCTGGGCTGTCCTGTGTCAGAGTCTCCCAAGCTGTACAGTCAATTCTAAAGTTTTTCAATGAGACCTTCAGGGTGTCTCAATATTGCTTCATCTGTCCCTGTGGGAGCATTTGCCCTGTGTGAATTCCTTTTGCAGAAGTATCAGTGGTACATAATTCTATTTATTGAGAATCACAGCAAACTTTAGGACTAATGACTATCCATCTACCTTTTTTTTGGCAAGGCAATGGAGTTAACACATAGCTAGGTAATTATTAAGTGTCTGAGGCCAGATTCAAACTCAGGTCCTACTGCAGGGCCATTGCTCTATTCACTGTGACAACTGCCCCTGTCCATCTACTTTGAATGTATCTTGTCTATGCTTATTTCTCTACATGTTATATCTCCCATTACATTGGAAGCTTCCTGAGGGTGGGCATGGGTGGTCTCTGTAGCAGCCCCAGAGCCAAGCAGAGTACCTTGGCGTAGAAGCTTTTTGATTGATGAGGTTTTTCACAAGGTGTGCTGTGGTAACACCCAAACAACAAAAAACCCCAGTGTAATAAAGTGTATGGGCCAGATGGAGATTGGGACTTCATCATTTGTTCTCATTTGTTGGGCTGGGGCTCTCCATTACCACAACCCTCCCTCTCTCCCATACCGACTAGGCATTGGAACAAGCTCTTCTTGTGAACATCACTTTCTCTTATAAAAAACCAAATTCACCAGATTTTTGACCCAGTGTAAACAATACACGCTTATCCAGTTTTTGTAGAAAAGGAAATTAAGTTTCAGAATGATCAACTTTACTGATGGTATTCTTATTTACGGAGAGGGCAGAGAGCTTGAGTCTCTCAAAAGAAAATGCCTTTCCTAAAAAAGTAGATTGGGTTTTTTTTAATATGATACACCACTTATGAGGAAGTTATGCTGCTTGAAACTATTTCAAACCAGAAAGTTTTCAAATACTAATAACGAACAGGCTTCAATGTTGGGAAGAATCATCCAACCGTATCACCTGTATTACTTCCATGTTCAATAAACTCTATTGGCTCTCACATCAAAAAGAAAATCATCTGAAGGCTTTTGAAGCTGTTTATAGCCTGGCCTCTTCCTATCTTCTAGTCTTCTTACATTTTCCTCCCCTCCATATGCTAAGATACAGTGACACAGCATCTGACTCCTTTTCCTTGGCTCTCCCTCCTCATCTCTACCTCCCAGCTACCTTTAAGTCTCCAGTAAAGTCTATATGGATCAGTGGTTAGAGCAGTGGCCTTGGAGTCAGGAGGACAGGAGTTTGAATTCTGCCTCAGACGACTGACACTTACTAGTTATGTGATCCTGGGCAAGTCACTTAACCCAGATTGCCTTGCGTCCAGGGCTATCTCCAGTCATCCTGATTCCTAGCTGGCCACTGAACTCAGGTGGCTCCAGAGGAGAAAGTGAGGATGGTGACTTGGCACAGCCCCCCTCACTCAAACACACAATTCATGGGCTTGTCATGGCATCAGCTCCCTGATATCGCGGGCTTCTTCGGGAATGAAGGACATCATCACCTTCAGCAGGAAACCCTTCTTGGTCCCTTGTTGCTAGTCTCCTCTCTATACTTCTCTCCAGTGGTTCATCCACAGCTTGTTTGTACTTAGCTGACTGCACACTGTGTCACACATACCAGCTGTGTAACCCAGACAAGTCATTGAAACTCTGAATATTCTCCCCAACTCTCTGAAAACTGTAATAATTTTTTAGGTTTTTTTTTTTGCAAGGCAATAAGGTTAAGTGACTTGCCCAAGGCCACACAGCTAGGTAATTACTAAGTGTCTGAGGCCGGATTTGAACCCAGGTACTCCTGACTCCAGGGCCAGTGCTCTATCCACTGCACCACCTAGCTGCCCAAGACTGTAATTTTCAAAGGATGATCTTCCTCCTTGGGAGATGTCTATACCAATAAAATCACAGGCCAGTCCTTATCACCACTGCCATGGGTCAAGTACAATGGCAGGTATAGAAATACAATGCTTGGCCTCAAGGAGGTGGCTTTCTTTTGGGGAAAGAGGGACACAACATGTATGCAAGTAAGTATGATGCAAGAAAAACAGAGAAGGCAAAGAATATTATGGGAGATCAGGGAAGCCTTCAAGAAAAAAAGTAGCATCTGAGCTTAGCCTAGGAGGAAGAAGAGGATTCTGAAAAATGAAGGTGAGAAGAGCATGAATTCCAGGGACGATGAATCTTGGAGAGGCTTCTAAGACATAATCTTTGTAATCCTGAGTAGCTTTAGTTTAAAGAGCAAAGATATAACATGGAGCTTGCACATTCAGAAGTAAAAAAGGGGAAAGCAGTGGAATTCTTTGAAGCTACATTAAAGGCTGGTCATTATTTTTACTATATTCACAGCAAGCAGCAACAAATTGGAGAGAATTCAGGAAAGAGTCTGTAGGATTTCAGGATTCAGATGTTAGCAAGAAGTTTTGGGATTTTTTTGGTCATTTAAAAAAATCTGTGTTATATAAAAAACCTATGAAAATGGGGAAATGATAAGCACTGGCACCCACCCAAAAGGGTATGTCAACTAGGCCAGGCACGTTCTGTAATGAATGAGGTGACCAGAATATGCTGTACAAAAATTAAGATGAGGGAACTGGGCCAGAGACTGAAGAAGACTTTCCAACTCCAAGAATGAAGAGGACCTCCTTTTAGAACACAGAATGAGAATTCAAAGAAAAGGGCCGCTCTTTACAGGGACAAATGAACAACGGGCCATGAAATTCAGAGCCAGTTTAATGGACGATGCTGCTACTAGGGGACTTACTAAAGCACACATGCACTATCTTTCTTTTTACAATTGGTAAACTAGTAAGGAACAGATAAGGCTGCATAGACTAGCATTGATTGGGGGGGGGGGGGCTGTACTTTGTTATGATCAAAGGCCTTACTTGAGTACAGCCCAACACCAAGTGCAACTGGAAGATAAAGAAGGAAAAAGAGAAGAGAATTTGACTAGAGGAACTTCAGATGGTTTTCGGTACTAAATCATAGTGGTCTCCGAAATGAGAAAGTACCTTATTCCCCAAAGAGCACAGGTCTTTTTTCCCTTTCCCTCCATCCTCAAAAAAGAAGCTTCATGCTGACTCTTTGTTCTTGGAGTTCCCCCAAGACAGAGCCTCAAATTTCCATTACACCCAGAGTCCCAACTCCTCCCACACAGCCTTCATGACCTCAAGAGCTGAAGAAAGAAGAATCCTCTCACCGGGAACTTCCTGGGCTAGGAAAGCCAAGCTGCAGACCCACTGAAGCGAAGGATTTCCCCTGAATGCTCCTTATGATTGAACAAAGCAGGGTGATTTTTAGGTTCCTTCTCGGGCTCTCTGAGACATAGCGGGGGCCTGTTTGTAGTGATTTAATTATCATTTGTTTCATTTGCTCCACCTCTGGCCCATGTGGGCTGTGGGATATCTACTGCTTGGGTACCTCCCTCCATGTCCTCTCTAGGCCTCTGAGTTGTAGAGAAGGTACTGTCCTCCACTGACTGGGAAGAGTTTGGTCACTCGGGTGTTCTTTATACTTGTGACATTGTGAGGACACTTTTCTATCCCTATCCTTGTCTCACAAAGTTAAAGATTTTTAAAAAAGGTTTTTTTTCCCCTGTCTCAAGCTGGTGATATTAAGTCTGAAGGCAGATGGGATCTTTAGAGGTTGCTGTCCACTGATGATGATTTTTTCCCCTTGAATTTATTTTTCTTTACTCAATTGCCTAGAAATCACCTTATTTTATTCCAAATCTAACAAATTTTAAGGCATGAAAACAAAAACAACCCTTTAGCTGAAATAAGGAGAAGGCCATACCCTTCAGTACCTGCCTGCCCCTGCCCACTCCATTGTGGGAAGCCCATGCAGGTGGGAAGACAAGGTGAGCCCAGGAAGGGTGAGAAGATCATCAGAGGGTAGGTATGTCAGCTCCTAAACTGTGGAGGACTTAACCCCTGCTTTTATAGTATTTTTAAAAAATTTATTTTGTTAAATACTTGCCCATTACATTTTGGGGGGGATAGTGAAGCAATTATGATTAAGTGACTTTGCCCAAGGTCACTCAGCTAGTCAATGTCAAGTGACTGAGGTGGGACTCGAACTTGATGCTCTATTCACTGTGCCACCTAGCTAGCCCCCTACCCCAACTTCTTTAAAAAGTTTATTGACATCTTTTGTTTTCACAAAATCAACTTCATTTCCCAATAGATGACCGCTTTCTCCCTTTCCCATCTCCTATTACAGAGAGAGGAAGAAAAAAACAGTTGAGCAGAACCAATCAAAAGAGCAATTTGGGTCTGCATGCTATAGATACAGAAAAGAGTCTGGTCCTCAAGCATGTTTAGAGAAAAAACAGGCTTAAGTTTTTTGAAGGAGAGAATCAGAAGCTGAGTAGATTTTGAGTAGAAGGAAATGACGACAATAACTAACATTTCTATGAGGTTTACTATGTCCCAGACATGTAAGTGCTTTACAAAGAGTGTCTCCTCTGATCTTCCCCATTTTACAGCGGGTGATGCTTGAGCAGAATTCTGAAGGGGAAAAAAGGGTATTTGGAGAGACAAAGGTGAATGCAGTATCGAGAGTCAGAGAGGAAAGGAGATCCATGTGTGAGGGCCAGACTGGAAAATATGGGAAAGGTAGAACATATAATGGTGATAGGCTAATGAAATGGCTTTATATTTTCAAATGCACTTGAAAAGCTTTTCAAGTTTGCAGTTATCTAACCAATCCATCAATAAACTTTTATGAAGTATCTACTCTACCTAGGCTGAAAATGCCAAAATTAAGGACCAGGATGGGTAAATGGAGTAAAGTGAGGCAGTCCACTGAATGACAGGTCTGTGGTCAGGAAGACTGGAGTTCAATTCCTAACTCAGTCACTTACTAGCTGTGTGACCCTGGGCAAATCACTAAACCTTGCTTACCTCAGTTTCCTTATCTGGAAAATGAAGGGAAGGAAATGGCAAACTACTCCAGTATCTCTGCCAAAAAAACAAAACCAAACCAAACCCAAGAAGAGTCGAATGTGACTGAAACAACAAGGGCAGATGAAAGTAGGGAATGCTAGGATTGTTCCAAAGTGGGAAAGATACTCTGGGTGGGTGGGGAAAGGAAGTAATACTGTGAAGAGTGGGATTTCTGGGATTTTGGTCTGGGCAAGATAAGCTTTGAGGGGTCAGGAAGGCAGCATTGAGACAGGGTACTTTCTTGGCTATGCCCTTGTAGGGTAGAAGGTTCTAAAAAGGCTTTATGGACTCCCTTCTCTCTTTCCTCTGACTCTGTAGGAATCCATGAAAAGAAGAAATCTCCCACTTCCAATTCTCCACCTCTAGCCCTCAGTTCTTTGTTTCCCTGCAGGCTTGGAACTCACTGAGCCTTGGCATCAAGAGTTATCCTTCTTCCCCTTCCCTTGTGCCAGCACCTGGGCTTTGAGGGCTGTGTGGCCAGCCAAGGTCCGGAGCCCCGTCTTGTTCTGCCCCGATGAACATCCTGAACAAAGACCTGGGCCCTTTTGAACCTGGACTGGAGGAAGCCATTGATGCAGCATGAAAGGCAGAAAAGAACTATATGGATCAAGGAATAAGTGGAATAAGTATCTTAAGATGGGTCGAGGCTTCTACTTTCTGGATCCACTACTGTACTGTTATCATGCAAACGCGTCTCAACCAGCTCTGGCTCTTTGGAACAAACTGGGAAACAGACTGGCTCTGTTGGGAGAACTGCAGAATGAATGACAAACTTGATGGTACAGGGTCTCATGGGCTCCGACTCCTGGCTCCCCTAATCCTGCTTTGGCTTCAACAATTAAATACAGAAATACACTGGCATTTTCCTTCCACCAGGGCTGGTGTTAAGGCTTTGTCCACATGGAGCAAAGGGAAAATTCAAAGCAAGTGAGTGAGCCGTGGTTTAGACACCTGATACTTTCATATGATTTTTTACATCAGAGGGCAAGCAGCCCAGAAGGAGGAATTGCTATATGAGAATCAATGTTGCTAAGCTACGAGAAGTCACTGTTGTGAGTTAACAGTCAGGGACTTCTCCTGGAAGAAAGAATCAGCAGGGAAGGGAAGGCGGGGAGGGGATGAAATCCTCTAACTGAACAACTTTAAAGATTCGAAAGGGAAGTGCTGTAATCCCAGACCTAATTGTTGGGGCTGAACGGCCTCAATCCAGGGAGTTGGGCCATGCTCCTTTTTAATTATCCAGAAATGGTGAGAAATATGGAAAATGGAAGAGGAAAGACTCTGACAATTCTGTTTGCTAAGACCACATCAAGAATATGGACAACTGGAAAAGGAGGTGACCAGTCATACAGTGAGAGTGGGGGGTAACTGAGGGGATAGGGGAGAGCCGCAGGGGCATCTGTGAACTATTAAGACACCCAAGAGGGCCTCTAGCATGCAAGGCAGAATCTATGGAAGGCTATGGCCAAGAATGACGTGGGATGAGAAGGTATGAACAGTCAGGGCTCCGCACCCATGATGGGAAGACCACAGAGATCAAGGGTCCATTGTATTATTCTGAATATTCCCTACCCAACCAATCTCTTCTAACTCACTTAGAATTAATATTCATGGAGGGATTTCTTTATCTTATTTTATAAATTAGTTGAATATTTTCACCTGTGGATTCCAAAACGGCAGGTCAACATGGAGCCAGTAGGTTAAGACTTATTGCCTAACTGACAATTCCCAGCCCAAGGGACAGGACACAAAGAAGAGTCTACAAAATAGAAGAGTGTCAGCAGCCTTGGAGAAATAGGTCAGTAGATGGTGCTGCTGTTGCCAAGCCTAATGCAGCCTGCCATCTTTATCACTAAATCATCTTTTCTCATCCTCTTCCTCCAGCTACACATTTGGATATTTTCCAAATCCTTCTAAAACCTCACAGCCTATTATTTCCTCCAAGTGAAGGTGCCAAGAAGAATATCCATTTTCTTTGTCCAAACTAGCTGCAAGGTAAACAAGTGCAAAAGAGGATGTGCAGGCTACCCAATTAAACAAGAATGCAGTCAGGGCAGCTAGATAACCAGAGTTTTTCACATGCTCTATCCGCCTTTGTAAGTCTTGTGTGGAGCAAATTGCACCAACTGGGCCACATGGGGCCTCAGAAAAGGCAGGAAGGTGTTTTCCATATGGGTCTATGGCCTATCCCTTCCCCTGACAAAAGAAAAAAAAAATGAATGAAATATATGCTGAGAGTTCTCAGGAGTGGGCCATCACCATGAAATCCAACTAGAAGGGAAGGAAAGGCACTGGGGTGCCTTCCATGCCACAGGGAGCAGGTATTAGACTTTGGCTAAACTGGCCCAAATTTTAGGTCAGAATTCTGGCCTGTTTATTTGTTTTATGACTTTAGGCAAATCACAACCTTTCTGTACTTCAATTCTGTCATCAGTTGATTTAAAAAAAAAAAGGAAGGTGTTGCCTCTATAGAATAGATTAGTACAAAAGGCCCTTTGACTTTTAGAGACAGAGCTGAAGGGCTGGGCACTTTGGTATCCTGAGATTTAAAAAAAACAAACCAAAACTGTAACAAGAGTGACAAAAAATCACAAGGGAGAGGACGGCAGCAATGCCAGGGTCAATTCCTAAGCACACTTGCTGAGAGTCTACTAGAAATTCCAGGCTCAAAGAAACAAGATCTGAAGCATCTTCTTACCCTGTGGAAAAGTAGGTGATGTTCAGAGTGAAGATGTTTCAGAATCCAAAGAAAGGTTGGATCTCTGTGAAAAACCTCCATGAAGGCAGATGAGAGATGGGGGTCTCTGCCAAGCCCGGTGGTGAAGTCTAGTGTTTAAGGATGATGTTGAAGACTGTGAGACAGGGCACCTGCAGTAGGCTGTCTATTGGGGCTTGCAGGTTCTATGAGACAGAATGTTCTCTTTTCCATCTTAGGAGAGGACTCCTGGCTCATCAGCCCTTCAAGACATGCAAAAAACTTAGCTAGCTCATAAGCTTTATTGCCTAGATGAAAAAAAAAAAAACCCACAGGCAGCTAGGTAGCCCAGAGCATTGGCAGGAATCAGGAGGACCTGACTGCAAATATGACCTCAACACATACCAGCTGTGTGACCCTGGGCAGTCACTTAACCCTGATTGCCTGCAAGTTCCTCCCCAAATGAAGACATAATCACAATAAAAATGAAAAAGAAAAAACCCTAGACCTTCCCCTCTTGAGGTCTTAATTTATAGAGATTTTTAATTTGAAATGACAAAAGCAAATGCCTTGCAGGTGAAGGGCCTAATTTAAAAAAAAAAAACTGAAAATGCCAGTATGAATTGTGTGTCTGAACTTACTATGAAATAAACTTGATTAAGAACAAATTCTTTTTAAGATGAGAAAAAACAACAACCAGTTAGCTTTGTGCATGTCTCTGGTGCTGTTCTCAATTATCTCTTTGCCTCTGAACTTCACAAAGTATCAGCAGGTGGCAGATAATTGAAGTTTTAATAAAAGTTTGTTTACATCCCTAGCAGAATCTATTTGTTCCAAGAAGCCCCCCTCTCTCCAGCCCAAAGATGCCCCCACAAATGAGGTGACTCTGGGAGAGTTTCTTAAGCAAGTCAGTTTCTGGTTACATTTTGGTTTGGTGAAGAAATGGGGAATGACACTTATGAGAAAAAAGCAGTTCAGATGACTCATATTTACATTCCGGAAGCAACGGTTTGGTTTATTTGATTCCCTTCTCATTTCCACCAGGAGAATCAAGCCTTTTCTCGACCACTCTGAAAAAATGTATGGGACACTGAGAGGTCTCCATGACTGATGCACAGTAGCCAAGCTCTACCAGTCAGAGCTCTGAATATTGAATACTGGCCTTCTGGCTTGTAATGTCTGCTGAAGATTCTGTAGAAATCTTTGCCCTTCCAAAGGTCAGCTCTGAGCCCCTCTGGTGTTCATGAAGGCCTTCTCCCCACAACGAGGGCTCTTGATACACTCTAGGAATGTTGAGCTCATTTCTTCTAAAGCAAAACAACGTCAACAACAACTCACAGGTCAGTCTGGAGCCCCCAAGTCCTTTGCAGGTAGTAATTTCTCTGCAGACTCACAATATCTGAGAACAGGAGAGATTCTGGACTCAGAACTCTGGTCATTTTGTTCAAGACTGAGCAGAGTTGGAATTAATCTGAAATGAATCAAAATGGACATTCTTGGCCAAAGGGGTTCAAGAATATAAGGGGAGAGGAAGAATGGAAGGAGGAAGGATGGGTAGAAAGAATGTAGAGTGACTGGCTGTATGACTGGGTAAATCACTGAGCCTCTGAGACTGACTTCTTTTCTGTAAAAATGGGGGTGGGGTGAGGTTGAGGATTCTATGAGGTAGAATCTCCTCCCTGCTCTCTGGATTGTGTCATGGCCCAGGGACTAAGTCCCTTGATCAGGTTGTTGGTGCTTTTTTTTTTGTTTGTTTGTTTAAGGTAAAGGGGTTAAGCGCCTTGCCCAAGGTCACAGAGCTAGGCAATTATTAAGTGTCTGAGGCTGGATTTGAACTCAGGTCCTCCTGACTCCAGGGCCAGTGCTCTATCCACTGTGCCATTGATCAGATTGTTTTTTAGTTTTTCTCCAATTTAAATCTAGGACCCTGTGATAAAAGAGGGCAATGGGCCAAGTTCAAATCCCAACTCTGGGGTGTTTCTAGAGACTGTCTTCTAATTCCTAGTTATTCAGTATATGATCAGTCAAGATAGTACTTTGATAGGTTATGTGGACCATCCTCTCTCCCCTAATAATTTGTAATTATCTATACAGGCCCACACTCCTTTCCATGAACATGGATAAAGGAGAATTTATTTCAGTTTTATGGACAAGAGTGGCCCTCTTCCATTAGCCAGCCATGAGGACCCCTCCCCTCTAATTCTCTAACCTTGGTCCATCTTCCCTTTTTGTTTGATGCCATCTTCTCTTGACTTTGCTTTCTCCCCCTTTTATTATTGTCTTAAAACCATCCAACTCCTCTATTCTCGGAAAAGGAAAAAAAAAGATAAAGAAAGAGGGAGAAATCAGAAAAAAGAAAAGAGAGCAAGAGAAAAGACTAAGGGGGAGGGCTCCCCACTAGGACACAGATAAATGTGGGGGGGGGGGGAGCAAATAAGAATTATGGTTACCGAACCAAAGAAGTGACTACAGTATTATTTCTTCAAGAGTACTTGCTGAACTATTTACCTTTCCACACATACTTCAAACTGCCACCCCCCCCAATAAAACAATATTCTGTGCTAAATGTTTTTTTAACATTTACTAAAATGATCCGCTTTTCCTCATCTTATTTCACTGATCCCTCACCCAGAAGTTTTTGGTGTAAATCGACTTTGCTTCTATAGGGGAGGCTGTTCCCAGAGATCTGCCTTTCTCTTTTTCTTCCAAGTTCTCATTCCTTACCCAGCTGAAATTTGACTTCCCTAGATTTCCTTGATGATAAGAATTACCAAACAGAGGCTTTTACTCCATGACTAGAGTGTAATCATTAATCCGCTCACTCCACATTTCCAGCTGCTCTGAGACATCACAGAGAATTTTCTTCTTCTTTTTTCTAAGAGACAGATACCTTCATGAGTCTTACTGTTTTAATTAAGTAAGCCCTTACAGAGACGTTGGCAAAGCCGATAAACAGGGGATTTGTAATGGAAACACCAGCATCCTCAACAATAGAGCCACTGTCACATAGGCAGGCACTTTTCCTGAAAATAAAGTTGGCAGTGACTGCTGCTGTGCCCAGGAAAAGATTTTCTATGGGGGAAAGAAAACAACCTTCAGTTCCCAGCAGGTCCTGGGCAAGCCCAGGCCAAGATGCTGGGGAATGTGAACACTCTTCCAAAAAGAAGGGCAAAGAAGGGCTGCTCCCACCCCCTCCTGCCCTGCTCCCCAGGAAGGGAGGCTGGCTAAAAATCAAAGCAGCCTCCCAGACCTGGGCTGGCTCTGGGGAGCAGAGAAGCAAACCCAGATGATGAGGCTGCCCCGGGGTAATGGAGTGGACCATCAGTTGTCAACATGCATCTCATCAGGAAAGCCAGAAAACAAAGTCTATTCCCTTCTGAAAGGGCCTTCTTTGCAGAGGTGGAAGACTGAGGGTGTGGTATACTGCATACAATGACAGACTAATTCTGCTTCATATATGTTGCCTAGTTTTGCTGAATTGTTTTTTCTCCTATTTTTTTTATTCTTTGTTATAAGGGAAGGCTCTCTCAGGAGAATGGAAGGGAGGAGGAATACAATGGGAACTCAAAATAAAAACAAAACTAATAAAATAATAAAATGATTTAATGAAAGATATCTTTTTAAGTCCCCACCCTTGATTTTTTGCAGTGGTGGGGGACCATGGGTGTGGAACACTGCATATGTTAGATTTTTTTTTCTTTTGACATTTTGGTTGCACTTGTTGATCTGCCCCTTTCCCCCTTTTTCATCATAAGGAATAGCCATCTGGGAGAGTGGAGGGCAGGTGCACTGAGCAACCCAGAAGATATCAGTAAAAATCTATTTTTAAAAGTAAGAAAATGTTTTCTAAGGTTGTGGAATTCATCAAATCAATCAAGTAGAAAAAAAGCAAAAGAAGAGGTGGGCAGAAAAATTAAGGAGAGTAGGTAACCTTTTACATAGCTTCAAGGGGGGCTGGGAGTGGGGGTCTCAAAGGTCTGTTCAATTCAACATGTTATTTGGCCAAACCTTGAACAAATCATCACACTTAGTATTATCAAGAATTATTTGGCAACATGTAGTTGGAAGTCTTCCATGTGCTTTATCAGGAAAGCATAATTTCATACTCCTTTATAGAAGGAGAACTAGAAGTTTGTTAAGAAATTAAGTTATTCAAGACATGATTCCTTAATGTTTATTGAGTTCCCAGAAGGTATGAGAGTCTTAAGATCAAATATCAGAGCCTTTTGTCCTAAAAAAAAAAATAAAGATGAAGAAATGTTAGAACTTAGGTTTATACAGATTTCTTTGGATCATATCTGGAGAAGACTTTTAGATGAGGAATCTGGAGGTAGGGTCAAAGGATACAGGGGATATAAGGGATTATAGGAGAGATCCAAGCTGGGTCTCTTTGGCGATTGCCTTGCAAAACCCCTGTGCCTTTAGTCTGTGTGAGCACACGCAATTTACCTAGGCCTCAATGGGGAGGGTGTATATTTATGGGTGTGTGTGTGTGTATATTATGTAAAAGGATCCATAAATATACACCTATATGTGAGCTATTCTTAATATTTTTGCTTTCTGAGGAAAGTAGTATTTCTTTTTCAAGTATTAAAGTACCCTTCCAGTGTGATCCTGGGCCAATGGGACCTGTTTGAAATGGGCATCAGTTGAATAAGACTGTTTAAATCTGTTTAATCCTGAGGCTCTGACTTTGGCTAAGAGTATACTGGATGGCTGGGGAAGGCAATGAATTTGTATTATTCCAAATGATGTTATAGCATTAAGGGGGGGGGGGGAATGAATGACATTAATTCTAAAAACTCCTAACAACTGGGACTGGAATTAAAGATTAATACTGACCAGAGAGGCCCCAAAACCACTCGGATGTATTTGCCTAAGAAGAAATACAAAGGAAATTTGTTCTTGGACTTTCAATAATCCTTTCAAGAATTCAGAACATTCTGCTGAACTGATCTTAAAACCTCAGTGAGGGGTCAGTAGCAATCTATGGGGTTGAAATGTTAAACTGATTTTAATCTGGGACTTAAAACTACACAAGCTTCCTTCTCAACTAGTTCTTTGATATATGGCCCATATGGGTCCTGGCTTTCTGTGGCTATGTGCTGAAAATATTCTCAGCGTCATTATGCCAACTTTCAAGCCAGCCTTGCCCTGGAACTCAATGCCACCAATGTCACCAGTGGGCACATTCAAAAACTTCTGGGCCTTTGGCCAGGTGGGTGAATCATCCCTCTTGCTTGCTCAAAAGGCAATCACATCCACATGCAGATAAAATTTCACTAGGCAGGGTAAGAGAGCAGCATCTTCCCATCTGCAGCCCATCTCCCCAACAAACAAATGTCAGAGATAGCAGAATGATTGTCCCTGGAGGATGCCAAAAACCTCTGTAAATCAGAGGAGGCAGTGGTAATCCCAAACAACTTATTGGGCAAATGGCTCGAGTCATCCCTTCCCAAGGTCAAAGTCCATTTGACACAGGCCCCAAGATTGGATCATTAGATGTCAAGGCCTGGGGGCCCTGTCCACTACATCCATTCTGCCATTGCTTCAAGGTATGGGTTGAGTACTAGGAAGGGGAGTTGTATTTTCTTAGGGAAAAAAAATGTAGTTATCAGATTTATAGCAAATGAAGCTACACAAGTCTCAAAGAGCCAAAGAGCTCATGGCTGGGGGGCCTTTCTACAGGAACTCAAGACACTGGAGTTGACCACTCTCTCTGCCATCAACTCACCAATCTTAGGGTGAAAAAGGAGTTAAGATCCTTGAGTTTGGCCATATTTGAAGACATAAAACTCTACATTTCCTTGATTTTGTGGGCTGAAGTCAGACTTGTAGCATTAACGTTAATGTAATTTTTTTGGGAGGTGATTCATGCCGTGCTCCTGCCAAGAATTTTAATAATTAGACTGAATTAGGACAACTCTGTCTGCACATGCCTGACAACATCTGCTGATGGAATAGTTATCCTGGAGGGGCTGGAAGGCCCAGGGAAGGGTTATAAGGGCACTGTTCAGAAAGGATTCATTGAGCCTTAGGAGGGAAGGCTGGCTCATAGGCTGCTCTAAGACCAGTGATCAACATGGGCTTTATTAAATACACTGGGGGTCAGAGGGTGGGAAGCAAGAGAAAAGGAAGGGAGGGAAGGAGAGAAGAGAAGGGGAGTGAAGGAAGGGGGAAGAGGAAGAGAAAAAAGGAGAGAAAGGGAAATGAAGGAAATAAGAGGAGGGTAAAAGGAAAGGAAAGATGAGAGAAAGGAGGAAATAGGGAAGAATGGTGACTGGGGAAGAGGAAAAAAGAAGACACATAGCCTGGAGGAGGTAAGATACAATGGAAGGAAGGATAGTCTGGGTTCAATTGTAGCCCTGCCACTCAATGTCTTATCTTAATCAAGTCACCTAACCTTGTAGGCCTCAGTTTCCTTATCATTAAGTGAGATGGCCTAGATTAGGGGGTTTTCAGTTTTTATGTGTGCCATGGACCCCTTCTGGCACAGTGTGGTGAAGCTATGGACCTCTTCCCAGAATAATATTTTTAAATACATGAAATAAAATATACAAGACTGTAAAGGAGATCAAAGATGTTGAAAGTTATCAAAATATATATTTTTAAAGTTCACAGAACTAGATGGTCTCTAAGGTCTCTTCCAGCTCTAAATCTATGAGCCTGTGATCCTGAGTAGGTTCAGAGAATCCCAGACTCTGAAAGTTGGAAGAGACCCCAGAGCCATGTAACCAGCCCATAATACAAAAGGGAAAAAAACATCTCCTTAGTTATGTTCTACTATGAACTGAAAAATATGCAAAGCGTTTATCTCCAAGGATGTGTCCCAAAACAAAGACAATGTCAATGTATCAAGTATTTCCTGGAAGAGAAGGTCAAAAAACCACATTATGAGAAATTAAAAGCTCTCATGTTTCTAAACGCTTTTTCTTCCATGAGCAGTGATGCATTTGCACAAGAACACCCCCCCACACACACACACACAATAAGGCCTCTAAAGATTAATAAGGGATTTATCAAGATGAGCTCGGAGACCTAAACAGGAAGTTTCTTCTAATTAATATGAGTAGAGAGAAAGGACCCTCCTAAAGCTCTTCATCTGATAATATTCAGAATTTCCATTAACCATCTCAAGCATGGACTCAGTGGAATGTGTGGACAAAAAGGAACCGATTGGAATCAGATGATCTCTGATCAAACCCAGGCTCTGCTACCTGCCCACTTGGGTGATATTAGTTGGGTAAGATACCCTCAGATGAAAGTATTCTTTCCCATCTCCAAGCTGTTTATGACTGACCAGCCAAAGGGCAAAAGGATGACTTGTAGCTCATTCTTCCCATCCAAATCAATCTTGGCTTATCTCCAACATGACCACACCATTCATCCCCTTCAACACTTTCCACACCAGGCCTCTCTTTCCCAACTCCCCTAATATAGGCCCCTCTGCACAGATGAAATCTAAACCAAAGCAAGCACCCAGAGCTGTGTGGTCAAAACTCCTGCCCATCCACAGCATTTTCATCCTCTGAAACAGCTCTGCAGGCCTGCAGTTATTTTCCCCTTCCAAAATAACCCTATGGAGAGGGAGAGAACAGAGTCCAAGGACCTGGTTTCAAATCCCTTCTCTAAGGGGTCCTCCCTGTGTGACTATCCTCAGGGCCTCAGTGTCAGCATCTGTAAAATGAGGGGATGGGCTGGACAGTCCCTTTCAGCTTCTCTATATCTATGTCTTTTATGTTCCCTCTTCCAATGGGCTTCCCTACTTCCATGAAAGGTACAGTCTTCCATTCTTCTAGGTTCTCAGGGTGCCCCTTTTACATCCTTGATTCTCTATTCAATTAAAGCTGCTCTTTTCAAAGTCCTAGTGATCTCTTAGGTTCCAAATCTGAGGGACTTTTCTTACTCATCTCTCTCATAAGTTGACAATGTTAAGTACATTCCTTTTCTCCTCAATACTTAACTTTCTCTTGTCTGAATTGTCATGGCATAGTTGTCTCTTGGTTCTTCTATTTGACTGACCATATCTTTTAAGTCTTCTTGGTTGGATCACCCTTCCATACTACATCCCCTAACAATGGGTGTATGCAGTGCTCTGTCCTGTACTCTCTTCTCTCTTTCACTTGGTGACTACATTGGCTCCCATAGATTAATTATCATCTCTATACCAATTATTTACACACACACACACACACACACACATCTATGAGAATATCCTGGCCCAACTACTCCCCTAAGTTCCCATTCCACATAGCTAACTGCCCAGGGAACATTTTAAACATCATGAAAATGTACAAAACAGAACTCAAGTGTTTTCCCCTCAAACCATTCCTCTTCCACACTTTGCTATTACTGTTGAGGACATTACCATTTTTCCAGGCACTCAGTTTTTTGACTTTGGCATTATCCTTAACCAATGATTTTTCTTTATCCTATTTTACCACTTTCTTGCAAAATCTTGTTGGTTCTACCTCCACAACAGCTTTCCTCTCTGTATCCCTTGTTTCTATTCTTCTAGCCATCACTCTAATTCAGGCTATCATCACCTCTCTCCTGGATTATTGTCCTTAATGATCTGTTTCAAATTTGTCACCTCTCCCTGGACCTAAATATCTCCTGGCATTTGGTGATCGTGAATGGGCTATGCCAAGACTCAATCCTGGACTACAAAGCCAAATGAAGGTGGGGTTCCAGAGTCACTTCTAGAGAAGAAGCAAAAGAAAGGAATTGCTGTCAACTCTTCCAAGGAAGTGGGAAATGACACATCTGTCTGTTCCACTCTTCCTTCCTTGGCTTCTTTCTAGTCTTTGTAATTTTCTCATTTCTTTTTCTTGGGAGAAGATCCAATTGTGGGTTTTTCTGGCTGGGTTGGCAGGAATGATGAGGGTTGAAAGGGATGGGAACTGAAGAGTAAATCCCCTTTGATGTCAAAATAATGGAAGTTTGAAGAGTTTGGGGGCAGTTCGGCTTGGTTCCCCCGATTCTGAACTAATCATAATACTGAGAAGCTTCATGGTACAAATGAAAAGAATACAGGCTTCAGAGGAGGCCCAGGTCTGAAGACAGACTTCTATTCTTACTAGTTATGTGACCTCAGGCAAATCACCTAAACTTTCTCTGTTTCAGTTGCCTCACTTGTGTCCCCTATCTTACCAGATCATTCTGATTTGAAAACCTTAACTAGTTACATCATGGGAATTCTTCCTGCTGAGGAGCCACAATGGAAAGGGTGTTGAATGTGAAGACATGGGACCTGAGATTGAATCTTGCCCCTGCCTCCTGTGTGACTTTGGGTAAATCACGAATCCTCCAAGATCTCAGTTTATTTCTTCTTATCTCTCTCTTACTATGGATCACTTGGTTCAGCTCCAAAGCTTAATCATATAGCAACTCCATCACACAAAATCACAATGGTAAAACTGGAAAGGACCCATCTCAGACTTCCTTTAGTTCAACTCCATCCTTTTACTGACAAGGGAATTTAAGTCTCTCAACCTATAAATAAGGATTATAAGAAATATGACGGTACCAGATGTAGGGTATTTGCAAGTTAGGATGTGTATGTTCTTCTACATATTGTCACATTCATTTATCTATTTATTATGCCAAAACAGAAAAATATTTTTTGTGTCAAAGGTAGCACCGGGTTCAGCATGAACTGACTTAGTTATTGTTTGCTTACATCGCCTGTCTCCCCTGCCTTCCTTCAGGCTCCTATGCCCTCATCTAAGCGTTAAACTTGAGACTTGTCCTGGGTCAGGGCAGTTTAAAAAGTATGAACAATAGAATACCCATGATCATTTTTATGTCTTAAACAACTTTAGATCATAATGTTTTCACGGACAAGAAGTGATCCTTCTTGGACTTCCCTGAAGAAGGAACAAAGAAAGAAGAGTTTTCTGTCTTTGGATCCCTGAATTTTCTACCTAATTTGAGCTCTGGAATCTTCAAAAAAGGCAAAATGGCCATATAAAATACCTTTTTTTTTGTTTGCTTTTTAATTTGTGAAAGGAGCGGGCTGAGCCACTGTTGTCCAGATTTTTTTTAAAAAAGGAAGAGAACAGAGCCTGCAAACTATAGATCCTGACTTTGATACCTGGGAATGTTTAGCAAAGGAAGTGGTGATAACAAAGAGCTTTACTACATCAAGGTCAGATAAGGCAAGACTCATCATTATTTTTGACATTTATTAAGCACATAGATCAAGGGACTGTTGTAGTTATAATTTAACTAGGTTTTAGCAAAGCATCTGATAAAATATCTCATGTTATTCTTGTGGGAAATATGTGGCCAGCTGGGTTGGATGATAATACAATTAGAAGGATCTGGAAGTGGTGGAATGGTTGAACAGTCAGACAAAACCGGGAGCTGCCCAGTTATAAACAGCTGTTCATGGCTCCCCTCCCCTTGGCAAGGTCTCCCGAGAACTCTATAGCGATCTGCCCTTGACCTGTCAACGTTTAACATTTTCATCAATAATTTGAAAAAAGGCATAGGCGGCATTTTCACCCAATTCATGGTTAGCTCAAGGAGCTCATGTTCTAATGGGGGGAAATAGTGTGAAAATAACTAGAAATCTCTCTATATGAATCCATGTATAAATAGAGTAACTGGAAGATAAATTCAGAGGTGGGGACATTATAATGCTTTGGGGGTTGGCAGGGGGGCTAGGAAAGGACTCCTGCCGAAAGTGGGACTTAAGCTGAGTCTTGAAAGCAACCAAGAAAACTAAGGACCCAACAAGAGGAGGCAGAGAATTTCAGGACTGAGGGTCAGCCAGGCCAAAGAAAGGCCTGGGAGATGGGAGAGCTTGTCAAGGAACAGTAAAGAAGCCAGTATAGCTAAATCATAGAATGTGTGTGGTATAAGAAGACTGGGAAGCTGGGAAGCATCTGAGGAAGACTACCAGAATGGAGAAGAGCCTTGAGTCTAGGTCAAGTGAAGAGAGGCTGAAGGACCAGGAGGAAAGGATTCAGGGGACATGATAAATATCTCCAGCTATCTGAAGGACAGGCCAGAATCAGGCATGAGGGTAGAAAGATCAACAACAATGACAGACCGAGGCTGGATTCTGGCACCTCCTACCCATCAGAGCCATCCGTCTCTGGACTCTGGTGGCAATCCCTTTCCTGGAGGTCTTCCACAAAGACAGGATGAGGACTGGTCAGGGATATCCGGGAGAGATTCCTTTCAGGGATGGGTGGGATTAAATGGCTGTTGGGATCTATTACAATTCTAAAATTTTTTTTGTGTCATTAAATTTCTAAGGTCCTTTCCAGCTCTGAAGGTCTGATTTTTTTCAAATGAGAGAAGGCATTGTTTTGTTTTAGTTTGTTCTCAGTTTTCTATGTAGGCTACAGCAAGAGAGACGTTCTAGAAACAATTATTATATAATAATAATAATCATAATGAAATAAGGTGGTGCAGTGGATAGCAGCACTGAGCCTGGGAATCAGGACAGGAGTTGGAATCCAGCCTCACTTACTAGCTATGTGACCTCACACAAGTCACTTAACCCCAACTGCCTTGCATCCAGGGCCACCTCCAGTCATCCTGATTCATATCTGACCCCTGGACCTAGATGGCTCTGGAGGAGAAAGTGAGGCTGGTGACTTAGCACAAAACCTCCTCACTCTATTCCAATTCATGTGCTTATCCTGGTATCTGATGTCATGGTCTTCTTCAAGAATGAAAAAAAAAACCCATTGTGTTCTAGTTGGATCTGGTCAGATAACAGAAATACTGTGTTCACTTTGTGATACCCCATTTTTGGAAAGAAAATAATGGAGGCAACTATGTGGCACAGTGGATAGAGTACTGGCTCTGGAGTCAGGAGGATCCAAGTTCAAATCTGGCCTCAGACATTTAATAATTACCCAGCTGTGTGACCTTGGACAAGTCACTTAACCCTATTACCTTGAAAAAAAAATAAAGACAATGATAAATTAGAGAGTATCTGGATAGTAAGGAAAGCTCAAATTTGGGGGCTCAAGCTCATGCTCTAGGAAGATAAGCTGAAAGACTGAAGAAGAGAAGAATTAAGGATTGCTGTTGAGGCAGTTCAGTTGTGTATACTTCTGTGTGACCTCATTTGGGGTTTTCTTAGCAGAGATATTGGGAGGTGTTTGCCATTTCCTTCTAATCATTTTATAGATGAGGAACTGAGGCAAATACGGTTAAATGATTTGCTCAGGGTCACACAGATTGTTAATGTCTGAGGCTGGATTTGAACTCAGGAAGATGATTCTCTATCCCCAGGGCTGAGTTTAAGAAAGGATGTGACACTTGATTTCAAATAGTTTTATATGCAAGGGGATCTTAGCTTCAGGAGGCAGAAGTAGGTTCAATGGGTAGAAACTAAAAAGAGGCAAATTTAGACTTCCTTTAAAGACAAACTTCCCAGCAATTAGAGCTATCCCAAAACAGACTGTCTCAGGAAGTAGTAGTTTTCTTCTCCTCTGAAGTCTTTTAAAAATGTATCGATATCTCATATTTTCAGATCACTTAGATGTCCCCCATGTGATCCTCCTCCTTTATCCCTGAGTTCCATGCCATATAACAAAGAAATTTTTAAAAAAGAAAAATCATTAAAACTAATCATTATATCTAAAAATAATCTGATTATATGCTATATTCCATTGATGAGGGAGGCAACTTCTCCAATCTCTTCTTTAGGCTGGGGTTTTTCACCCCTGGGGTCTTTAACAAAAGGCCAGATAACCACTTCTTAGCTGTGTTGTAGAGGGAATATTTTTTTTCAGTGACAGTCCAAGGTTCCTTTCAATTCAGAGACTCTAAGATGTTGAGGGTCTTGAATCACATTTTTGAGCCAAAAGTAAAAATAGTTAAATATAAATAATATTTAGCATCTAACCAACACATCCCAGTATTGATAATATTAAGATAAAATTTTGTCACACTAGTGACAGAATGAGGTGAATAATAAAATTAGTCTTTGTTCTATCCTATGAGGCAAAACTGAAATCCCCAAGTATACAATCCAATGTAACAGTCATGGTTTTGAATTTATGTCCTCTCTAAATTGCCATGTTTTTATGCTATTCTGTATAGAAAAGAAAAGAGGGGGAAAAGAATAGGTAGAAAATTACCTGGTTCAACCAAATTCCCACTCAAATAACTTAAAATAATGTCTCAAAGTGAAGTAACAGAAATGACACAAATTTTAGAATGACAGAAATAATTAAAAGTCAGGGGGGAAAACAGTCATCCCACCTAAGACAACTTGGGAGGATACTGGGGAAGATCTGACCTTCCAGGTGTGGTGATCTGTAAAGTATAAGAGCAGATACTGCCAAACAGCAAGCCCTGGGGCAGCTGGGGATGGGGTGGCATGGGGTAGGATGGGGGAGGCACAGAAACCTCAGTTTTTGGTCCCAGGGATGGTGTCAACCAATTGTAAAAAAAAGATCCAAAGACTGACCAAATTATATAACTCCTTATAAATTAGAATTGGGCAAGGGGAAACTAAAGACTTTATAAGATATTAAGAAATAACATAAACACACACACAAAAAATCAAAAAAAAGGGGGTAAAAAAGAAGAGAACAAGAAATATCTCATTAGAAAAATGACTGAGAGAATTTGGAACTCAAGGTTTTGGAAATGAATGCTGAAACTTGTTTTTGCATGTAAATGGGAGGAAAAAACTAAATTACATTAAAAAGAAAAATGACTGAACTGTAAAATAGATCAAAGAGAAATAATAAATGAACTGTTGGACTACTATAGAATTATGACAAAAAAAGTGAGTCCCTTCACTATATTTCAAGACATAATTAAAGAAAAATGCCCTTAAATTTTAGAACTAGAGGGTAAAATACCTGAAAGAGATCCCAAAATGAAAACTTACAGCAACTCCTATTCAGCTAAGTTTCAAAATTCCCAGATTAAGGAGAAAATATTACAAGAAAACAAAAAGAAAAAAACGGCTATCTAACGAACTAAAGAACTTTTAGATATTCTTGAGGAAAACACTAGAACTGAACAGAAAATATGATTTATAACAATCAGAAGAAAGATAAGGTAAACATGAAAGGCTAATTATGAGGGATTTAATAAGGTAAAACTGTTTACTTCTTAAATGGGAAAATGATATTTTATCATTACTAGAGTAGTTTTAAAAATATATACAAATAGAAATCTTAAGAGTTCAGTGGATTATGTTGGGATGAACTTTAAAAAATTGGGTAAGGAGAGGTAAACAGAGCAAATTATCTTATACAAAAGAGATGTGAATGCAAATGGAGGGGAGGATGACTATATATATGGTCATATGAAAAAATTCTCTAAAGCATTATTGATTAGAGAAATACAAATTAAAATAACTGAGAAAGCATCTCCATCTATCAGACTGGCTAAAATGATAGAAGGGGAAAGATGACAAACGTTAGAGGGGATACGTAAAAATTGTGACATTTGATCCACTGTTGGTGGAATTGTAAACTGATCTAATAATTTTAGAGAACAAGCTGGAATTACGTCCAAAGAGTTGTAAAACTGTGTATGCCCTTTGATCCAGTAATACCATTATTAGGTCTGTTTCTCAAAGAGGCTCAATGAAAAAAAGAAAAGGACCTATATGTTCTAAAATATTTATAGTAGCTCTCTTTGTGGTATCAAAGAACTAGAAATTGAAGGAGATTGTCCTTCAATTGGGGAATTGCTGAATAAGTTGTTATATTGATAGTGATGAAATATTGTGTTGTAAGAAATGATGAGCAAGTTTGTTTTATTTTTTGGAAATTTTTAAAAATTTTACACAAATACAAGATGTTAAAAGAAAAAAAAAAACCCATTGCCATTTATAAAGCAGACCATAAAAGAGAATTCAATATAAAGCAATAAATTTCCAATTCAAGAAAACCTATATAATATATATATTACACATTGTTTTCAAAGGTGCCCAGTTTTGCTTCCTTATTGTTTTGTTTTGTTCTTTGCTGTGCTCATTTTTCTTTATTCTTTCCCCTTCAATAATGCTCTCCTCTATAATAGTTTTAGGTCTGACACTGCTGAATTTACTTCTTTTACGTATTTTTTCTTGGTTTCTTTTAAATTCCTGATGTTTTACTCTTCCAAATGAACTTTGTTATTTTTTTAACTTTGTAAAATAATATTAGTAGTTTAATTAAAATGACATTGAATAAATATATTAGTTAAGTAAAATTGTCATTTAAAAATTATATCGACTTTATATAACAATGACCAATAAATATTACTTCAAATATTTAAATATGAGTTTATTGGCATAAAAAAGTATTTTTTATTTATGTTCACTAAGTTCCTGTGTCTATTTTGGCAGGTAGACCCTCAGGTCTAAACCAATATTTAATAATACTGATGATACATAGTGCATTTGCTCTCTTTTTGATTTTTGACCAAATTCATTTTAATTTTATCTTTGAGATCATGATTACTATTCCCTGTTTTTTTGCATAATAAATTCTATTCCTGATCTTTATTTTATCTCTGTGTCTCATTTTTATGTTTTCTCAAAGCAACATATTGTGGAATTCAAAATTTTAATCTGTTATACATTTCCATTTTATGAATAAATTTGTCCCATTCTAATTCTAAGCTACAATTACTTTGTTTTTTTGCAAGGCAAATGGGGTTAAGTGGCTTGCCCAAGGCCACACAGCTAGGTAATTATTAAGTGTCTGAGACCGGATTTGAACTCAGGTACTCCTGACTCCAGGGCCTATTCACTGTACCACCTAGCAGCCCCTACAATTACTTCTTGTGTATTTTCCTACTTCCTAATTTTCCTTACTATCCTCACTCTATTTTCCCTACCTTTCCTCAATCCTCTGCCATTTTTGCCCTCCTGTTCCTTAACCTACCCAGCCTTCTAAAATTCTCTCCCTTATCTTTCTTCTTCACTCTATTCCTCTTATTTCTTACCCTCTGTTTCTTTCTGGATTTAGAAGACATTTATGCCCTAGTTCCCTCTTTAATCCATTCACAATGGAAGTAAAGTTCCAACACTACCTGCCTTCTCCCCTACTAGTGTCTTCCATGTGAATTTTTCCTCATTTGTATGAGATCATTACTTCTTTTTTATCTCTTCCTACAGTTTTATTTTTTTAGAACCACACTGTCATACTCAGCTCAGCCCAAGTCTTTCTTTCAAATTACCCAAATGAGAATCATAAGGGTACTGCTAATATTTTAACACATGTGAAATGAACAATTTTACTTTACTGAGTTCCTTAAATGTTTGCTTTATATTTCTCCTGAATATTATATGGTGAATTTTTCCTTAAGTCCTGGGGGTTTTGTCACAAAAACTTGAAAGTCATTCAGCTCATTAAATGTCAATTTTTTTCTATTCAGAATTATACTTAACTCTGCTGGGTAAATTGCCCTCGGTATATAGAATATAGTATTCCAAGACCTGCAGTCTTTCAAAGTGTAACTGCTAGATCTTGTGTAATTCTTACTGTACTTCCATGATATCTAAATTGGTTTATTTCTTGTTGCTTCTAACATTTTCTTCTTAAACTGAGAGCTTTGAAATTTGGCTATAAGTTTTCCTCCTCACATCTCTTATAAATGGAGTTTTTTTCTATTTCTATTTTGATTTCTTATTCTAAAATTTCAGGGCAATTTTTCTAGATAATTTCTTGTAATTATCTATCAAGATTTTTAAAAATCATAGTTTTCAGCAATCAAATCATTCTTATATTATTTTCTTCAGTTTGTTTTCCAAATAAGTTGTCTTTCTGATGAGATGTTTCACTTTTTCCTCTATTTTTTCATTCTTTTGATTTTGTGTTATGATTTCTTGGTATCTTAGAATGTCATTAGCTCCCCTTTGCCTAATTCTAGTTTTCAAGGAAATTATTTTCTTCCTTAAGTTATTGATTCTTCATACCAAGTTGGTTGACTTTCTTTTCCTATTTTTCTTGGATTGCTCTTATTTTTTCAAATTTTTCCTCAATCTCTCTTATTTTATTTTTAAAATCCTTTAAAAATTTTTTCAAAAACCTCTCTTGGTGGGGGGTGCCACAAGGCAATGCAGTAAAATGACTTGTCCAAGGTCACACAGCTAGCAAGTATCAAGTGACTGGGGCTAGATTTAAACTCAGGTCCTCCTGACTACAGGGCCAGTGCACTAACTATTGCACCATCAGCTGCCCCTCCAAAACTTTGTGCATGTGACCATTTGACAGTGCTACTTGAAAAAGAAATGGCTTTTTAAGCTCTATTATTTTCCTCTGAATATGAACCCAGTACTATAGCCATAGTACCTATTTATAGTTGGGTTCTCTTTTGCTTACTCATTTTTACTTATTCATTTTTCTGTTTTATTTTGTTTTTAGGCTAATCAAGTTGTGGTGCTGAGGTAGAGGGACTGATGCCCCAAGCCTCAGTTCTCACTTCTCTGAGGTCTGTGTCACTAACCTTGGGCTCTCCTCTCCACTCCTAGAGCCCCCAACCCCAGTGTCCCACAAATGATCTTGCTTCCTGCAGTCCCTCCAGTGGTTGTAAACACGGGGTCCTCTCTGCTCCCAACTGAAACCAGGGACTGGTCTATAGGTGCCCACAGACAACAGGGTCCTGTCCCTCACTACTACCCTAACTAGTGGGTGCTGGTTCCTTTTCCCTTCAGCCTCAGCCTAGGTTGTTTATGTTCAGCAGAGCTGTCCCTTAGTGTCCTCAGGCAAGGGAAGGTCCTTTAGTCTTTTTTCTAGGCAGCCATCAGACCCCCATACTGTCAGCCGATGAAAGTTTCTAAGGTTGAGGCTATCTCTCATCCCTGCAGACCCCAGGGCTCATCATTTCTTGCTTCTGCCAAGTTGGCCTGGAGGTGCCTGTGCTTCACTTAGGCCAGACCTCTGCCCTAGGAGGCTGGGTCTTTCCTGGGATCTCCAATTGTCTTAGGAGAACAACTGCTTTACCCTATTTCTGCCAGCCTGAAGTTATATTCTGTCTTTGTTTTGTAGAGGAAATTGGGAAAATGAAGTTTTCTGACCTACTCCACAATCTTCCCAGAACCCTTTCCATGAGCAGTTTGATTTTAGAAAAATGTAAATACATGCATGAAATAATACAGAATGAAACAAGCAGAACCAAAAGAAACATGATAAAGAGTAACAATACTTTGTGAAGAGTAACTGAATGACTGTGCTATTCTGAGTAATATGAATTTTCATTCAAATCAACTACAAAGAACCCATAAAGGAAGATGCATTCTACTTATGGGGAAAGAACTGATACATGTAAATACGTATTGTATGATTTCCAGATATATCTGTCAGATGTTAGTTTCTCCAGTGCAGGGTTGTGAGATAGGAAGGAAAGGAGGGAGACATCTCAGAATCAAAATGTAACCAAAAAAATAATTTAAAAAAGAATGTTGTAGCTCCACTGTTTAATTCTGTTGAGTGTATTTTAGTGTAGGAAACTGACTAGGCATTTTCCTTTTGAAAAAATAAAATTTATTCATAACATTTGTTTTTATATCACCTACATTTCCCAGTGAATCCTTCCTCTTCCCCTTCTCCAAAAGCTAATAATGTTTGTCCATTTTCAAAGAAGGCCACGACATCAGGGAGGTGATGCAATGACAAGAACATGAATTGGATTTGAGTGAGATGGGGCTGTGCGAAGTCACCAGCCTCACTTTCTCCTTCAGGGCCATCTGGGTCCAGTGGCCACATAGGAATCAGGACGACTGGAAATGGCCCTGGATTGAGGTAGTTGGGATTAAATGACCTGCCCCAGGTCACACAGCTCCTAAGTGGCAAGTGTCTGAGGCTGGATTTGAACTCCTGTCCTCCTGAATCCAAAGCCAATGCTCTATCCTCTGTACCACCTAGCTGCCCTTCCCCAAGAATCATCCCTTCTAAGAAAGAATAATAAAAAAAAGGAGAAAATCAGTTTCTTAAGCAAAATTCCAAACTGTTTTCCACAACAGTTTAACCAGTTTTACAATTCTACCAACAATGTATTTATTGGGCACCTCTTAAATTACTTAGATTTTTCAAAATTCCAAAATTTTAAAACTCAAGTTGCCCCAATCAGAAAGGAAACTAATAAATCACCAATATCAGAATTCTACTAACTCAATTGTTCACCCTCAAAGGAAGGCAAGCTTTTGCATCTATTGGGCTCCCCTTCACATTTTTATAGCCAGGTGTGTGGGTTAAAGAAGCATGCTGGGATTGGTTTGTTTTTGTAGGGGCTTTCATATTTTAAGGTTCCAGAGGAAATAAGGGTTAAGCAGCTATTAGGAATAATGTACATGAATTGCCTTTACTTGTTAAACTAACTGGAAATGTCACACATAGTAGATCAAAGTGTGACTTTCTCAAAAATCCTTTCTCAAAAGGATTTAATAAATAGTGATTTTGGGGGCACTCAGAAATAATAAAGTTAAATCAATTTAATAAATGTCAGTGACTCTGAGATTCCAAATAAAACTTGTGAAAGTAGCATCATAAAATTCTCCTAAAACAAAGACATTTTAATCCAAATCATTTTTTCTTCTGAGGCATGGATGATAGATATCACAAGACCTTCAAAAATAAATGGATTTTTCCCCCCTACAACTCTGACTGATTCTGGGTTCATATCACATTCCTCACAACCCTTCTAGAAGCCAAGGCCATAACATTTAAATTCTGATCTTCTGAAATGGCAAGGAAAGAAGAGTAAATGATTCCCAAATGCTGAGTTATTTTTTTTTAAAGCATTTACTAGCACAAGACACATTTCATGGTGACTAACACATCTTTGGACCTGATGAATTAAAAAAAAAAACTCAGCTCACCAGAAAATTCACTTTGTGTAGACAGATAGCAAGACTATTTCTGTGAATTAATGAATACTGACAAATGCTTCTAGTGAAAAACTGGTTCCAGGCCACCTGCGACTCTTGAGGCAATTGTGGGCCTTTGAAACACTTAATCCCAAACCTTTGCCCTGGATGACTTAATTTGGGATCGATTTGCAAATTTAAAGACTTCCAAGAGGAAATCTAAGCAATCCAGACTGCTAGAAAAAAAGACAACAGAGTGGTGCTTGGGTCGGGTTGCTTTCCAGTAAGAGAGACAAGTCAGGTGTGTGGAGAGGATGGTCTACCTCTCATGAATCTATTGGTTTTATATAGAAAAGATTTCCTCCTCACCCAAGGCAAAATGCTGGCTAATCCAAAAGAAGTCTGCTTTGTTTACTTTGTTCTATTTATTTTTTATTTATTTGTTCACAATTTGTTTCTTTTGTTCACATCTCCATAGCTTTAGAAGAGAGTTTTTAACATAATAAGAGGTAAAGTATTTTTTTCATTTACTCATTCTGAAACTTTTTGACTTCTTCAGGAAGTCTCTCTTACCTTGATCACTCCTCCATTCTAAGCCCCCCAAAACCATTTGTACTTGATACATTGCTATTTAATGGTATTTATAAACTATATTACAGTTTGTAAAGCCCCTCACCTGTAGCTAGCTCACTTCTTGCCATTCCTCCACCCCCCATGTTGTACCTCCCCTACAAGTTCCTTGAAGGGCTCCTGCTTATCATCTTACTCTTCTCTCTCCATGTTTGCTCTCTTCCCATCACCCCTATATTGCCTGACTCTTCAAATCCACTCAAATTCATTGAGCATCTAAAATCATTGAAAATCAGAAAGATTTTTAGCTAAACAGGTTACAACCTCAAAGTGCTTGCCAAAGTCTTCTCTGGAACCTGTGAGAACTGGGTCAAGTTGTAGGGGGCATCATCAAACCACAGAGCTGCCATGGTAAAGGCAGTCCTGAAGCAGTGCCCACAGATGGTTTTGATGACATCATCCACAGTCCTTTGTCCACCTGCCAGAATCCAGGGCCTCTCCAACAACAAGATTCTAAGGCCCAGCAGCCCCCTCTGCCCAGCCTGGACCTGACTAGGGCTTCATGTCCTCTTGGGTTTCTGGAACAATGGCAAGGATGAGATGCTCTGTTGCTAGAAAAGACTGAGGCCATGTCTATCTCCACCTCTACCACAGTACAGGCTGCAGAATCCAACAGATTAAAGAGCAAGGAGTATGTCTGATCCCTTCCTGGTGACCCCATGAATCAAGTTCAGGTAATATAGACCCAGATAGAAAAAGAATTAAGGTTGAAGTCTCAGAGCCTCAAGCAGGGGCCAATAATAGCCAGATTCCTGAGGTCGCTCTTTGCTCTTGGCCCTTTCCTCACTTTGAGCCCTTTCTATAAACCACCCTATAAAAGAAAAGGGAGGAAATGAAAAATAAATAGATTTTTACACCTCTCTTGGCACCAAAGATGGGCATGTCTTTCCAAGTACATGAATTTTACCTACCTTGGGAGTGAGAGACAAATGAACTAAGTAGCAGTTGTCCTTTGTATTGGAGCATGAGCTCAATGACCTCTCTTCACACATGTCTCTGCAGGTTTGAAAAGATAAATATACCTCACAAAAGAGGAAATTCTTTGTAGGAGAAAAAGCCTGCCCTTTGGACTCAATGAAATAATTCTCTCCTTCCATGTGGCAACCTTTACACTTAAGGGATTCAAATCCTAAGAGCCTTCCATTAGAGTGTTTAGACTAAATGTCCTTATAAATTCATCACCTCTGGGCACGTGACAGTAAGTGAGGTTCTCTCAAAATTTCATAAATCCATCACCTGGAAAGGAAGCTATGAGAAATTATCATCTTGAAAAGCAAATGTAGCTCTTAGATACCAAAAGCACAGCCTAAGGTGGAGCAAGGCATACCCTACCCATTTCTCAAGGCTTGAGGTGAGCTGGCCCAGGGCTGAATGACTCAGTTTCAGTTCTCTGAAAAATTTCATTCTACACCTGAGAAGCTGAAGGTCTTCCATAGCAACTCTCACTCTCCCCTTTCCTGTGGCTTCCTCCTTCTATCTGCTCTTCCCTCTTTGGGGGAAGAAATACTATGTTTTATGGAGGGGAGTCCTTGCTCCTTGATCTTGAAAACTACCCAGTTCTCAAGTCTGAACAGTGATGTGTCACCTACTTTTACTTTGAAGTTATCATCCTCAAGTGCTAACTTTTCATGCTATTTTTTGCAGGCTAAAGTTTTATTCAATCACAAAATCACAGATCACAAGTCCAAAGGGACACGAGAAACTCTATAATCTAATCCTCTTATCTTACAGAAGAAGAAACTAGGGCCCAGGCAAGTAAAACAATTTATTCAAGGTCAAACAAGTAGTAGAATCTTCTGAATCCAGAGATAGATCTGCCAACTGTTTTATGCCATCTCGAGTATTTGTGAATGAATGGAATAAAAACATTTATTAAGTCTTTATTACATGCAAAGCACTGTACCAAGCACTGGAAATTTAAGTAGAAAAGGCAAGACTTGTTGTCCCTGCTCTCAAGGAGCTTCTACTCTAATTGCACAAGACAATAGAGAACAGAAAATTCAGCTGCAAGGCAGATAGAAAGTCCTATAATATGGACAGCAGTGGGGTGGATGGCAAGGCCCAAAGGTCCCCAGTTATATTAAGATGACACTGCTGAATTCCAAAAGACTAGAGATGGAAAATACCATCCACATCCAGAGAAGGAAGACCAAAGCTTATTATGTTCAATTTTTAAAAGTTGTCTTAGGAATTATATTCTTTCTCTTTTTAATATTTTTTCCCTTTTGATTTGATTTTTCTTTCACAACATGATTAATATGGATCTATGTTTGATATGGTTATACAATGTACAGTCTATATTAGATTGCCTTTTGACAGGGGAAGGGGGAGGGAGAAAAATGTAAAACTCAAAATCTGGCAAAAATTGATTGTTGAAAACTACTATTGCATGTAGTTGGAAAAATAAATAAAATATTCTTTAAAAAAAAGGTGACAAGGTGGTAGAGAAGCAGAAGTTCAATGAGGGTCCCACCCCACCTCCCCCCCTTCCTCTAAGCAGATTTAGAAAATGCACCAGACTGAATCCTGATCAGGACATCCAAGAAAAAAGACTGAGTCAGTCATTTTTCTAACCATGGGGAGTCAGGGAGCTCTGGTCAGTGGGCCATGAAGAACACTCCAGCAAAGGAAGAGGTCGTGTACCAGAGCAAAAAGAGGGACCAGATTCAAACCAGCCAGGTGGCCAGGACATAGTTCAAATCACAGCCCTAAGACATCAGAGGAGGAAATCTGTGCTAGAAGGAGCCGTTCAAGGGTGAGAAGAGGACAAGAGTCCCAGCCTGTGGACTGGGCCAGGAGAAGGTCCAGGAGCTGGTGGCTGTCATGGGGTGTGGACCCTAGGGGCAGAGCTGGATCTCAGGACCAACTTCTAGTCTAATGTGAAGTTAGGAGAGGAATGATTAGGTGGAGATCCCAGACCAAAGGCAAATCTCTACTTCTTTCACTCTGGATCAATGGAGTTTTCCAGAAGGCTGGCAGGGCTGAGTCTGGAAGCATCTACTGTTACTCGGACCCAAACCAAGGTCAGGAATTTGCAGAGTTCTGTCCAGTAGAGTAGAGATTATGATTTTGCCCTGCATTTGATCACTTTGGGAACAATGAAATATGCAGCTTCCCAGTCTCCCCATCCTTACAGCCTAGAAAAACATATTATCCCCCAAAAGCAGCAACAGGAACAGCCCAGACCTCCCCTCCAGAAGGGCACAGAGCCCAGGCCTAGCATCCAGTCTGAAATCAGGAAGCCAGATAAAAGGATGAGCAAACAAAAAAGGATCCCAACTTTTAAAAAAAATGTATTTGCTTTTCCAACTACATGCAATGGTAGTTTTTACCAATTAAAAATAATTGCAAAAAATTTTTTGCAAAGTTTTGAGTTTTATATTTTTCTCCCTCCCCTCCTCCCTCCCCTAACAGAAAGCAATATGATATAGACTCTACGTTGATAACCATGCTAAACATAGGTCCAAATTGATCATGAGAAAAGAATCCAATCCAAACAGAAGAAAGAAAACATTAGAGAGGGAAAAAATAACATAATATGGAAGACAACTTTTAAAAACTTGAAGATAATAAGCTTTGGTCTTCATTTAAACTCCACAGTTCCCTCTCTGGATCTAGATGGTATTTTCCATCACAAGTCTTTTAAAATTGTGTTTGATTATGGCACTGATGGGGTGAGCAGGTTCATTATGGTTGATCATCACCCCATGTTGCTGTTAGTGTGTACAACGTTCTTCTAGTTCTGCTCACTTCACTTGACATTAGTACATGTAAATCTTTCCAGACTTTTCTGAAATCCCATTCCTCATGATTTCTTATGGAACAATAATGTTAAATCACATACATATACCACAATTTGTTTAGCTATTCCCCAACTGTTTAGCTATTCCCCAGCTATTCCCCATACAAATCCCCTCAATTTCCAATTCTTTGCCATTATGAAGAGAACTGCCATGAATATTTTTTGTTCATGTGGGATTTTTACCCTTTTTCATGGTCTTTTCAGGATACAGATCTGGTAGTGGTTTTGCTGGATCAAAAGGTATATACATTTTTATTGCCTTTTGGGTATAGTTCCAAATTGCTCTCCAGAAAGGTTGGGATCCCAACTTTTAAAGCTATTATGGTGAGAATGCTCAAGACACAAATCCAAAAGAATTGTTATTACAAAATATCTTTAAGTAAAACCTCTGTCTCTGATCAAAACACAACTTGGACACAAAATCATCTAGAATTCTTGGAAAAGATGAAGTCAAGGGGTTTTTTTTAAGTCAGAATTGTTTTTATAAATGAATGAAAGCATTAGAAAAAAGAACCTAGAAAATAAGTTCGAGTTATGGAAGAAAAAAATTGGAAAAGGAATTAGTTTGGCACAAGGAGTACAAAACCTTGCCCAAGCAATAAATTCCCTGAAAATTAGAAGGGACTCAATAGAACCAATAACTCCATGAGGCAATGGCCAAAAAAATTAAAACAAAGTCAAAAGGCTGAAAAAAAAAAGCCCAGAAGAAATTGCAAGATATCTCAAGGTAAAGACAACATAATTGGTCAATCAATCAATCATCCATAAAAATAGAAGCACCTACTTTGTGCCAGACACTGTGCTAGGGATGTAAAAAGAGACAAAGGCCTGCCCTGCCCTCAAGGAACTCCTAATCTAATAGAGGAAAAAATCTGAAGAGTCAGCAGACTACCTGAAAGCCATGACCAAACCATGAGTCTAGATATCATATATACAGAAATATTCCAAGAAAACTGCCCAAATCTCTTAGAACCAGAGGGCAAAGGGGAAACAGATATAATCCACAGATAACCTCCTAAAAGAAATTCCTAAATAAAAACTCCAGGAATATTATTGCCAAAATCTAGGGTTTCTAAGTCAAAAAAAAAATAATACTGTAAGCAGTGAAAGAAAAAGAATTCAACTACCAAGTAGCTACAATCACGATCATACACAATTTAGCTATAAAGAAAGGGGCAGGTAGGGGTGCATTTGGATAGTGTTGCACCTGAAGTGAGAAAGACTCATTCATCTTTGTGAATTCAAATCTGGTCTCAGAAACATACTAGCTGAGTGACCCTGGGCATGTCACTTCATCCTATTTGCCTCAGTTTCCTTTATTTACAAGTGATCTGGAAAAGGAAATGACAAACCACTCTAGTATCTTTGTCAAGAAAACTCCAAATAGGGGCGGCTATGTGGCACAGCGGATAAAGCACCGGCCCTGGAGTCAGGAGTACCTGGGTTCAAAGCCAGTCTCAGACACTTAATAATTACCTAGCTGTGTGGCCTTGGGCAAGCCACTTAACCCCATTTGCCTTGCAAAAAAAAAAAAAAGAAAACCCCAAATGGAGTTACAAAAAATAAGATACAACTTAACAATGACTTTACAGCAAAAATAACCATAAAGAAACAGAGATCTTAGCATATGATATAGCAAATGTTTCGGGCCTGTCATAAAAAACAATTCACCCAGAAAAACTGACTTTATTTCCAAAAGGGAAAAAAAATGGACTTTTAATGAATTGAGGACTTCCAAGCATTCCTAATGAAAATGCCAGAATTGCTTGGAAACACTGAAGGAAAACATGTTAATGACCATCATAGGTGACTAAACAAGGATAAAAATATTTACATTCAAATATAGGGAGAAGATCCATATGTCCCCCTCTGAATTCTCATGATCAAAGTTCACAGAGGAAGTCTGATTAGAGAAAAGGTCTAGTTCTGTAATGTTTTGATGGAAAAAGAGGGGTAAAGGAATACAATCAAGGGGGGGAGAAAGGAAAATTAGGGAATAATATCTTTTATTAGTTGTTATCCTTCAACATTGAAGAGGGCAAAACTAACCAAGTGAATGATAAGTGACTTGCACAATTGTTTATTATGAGGGGTAGGCTGTGCAAGCATCCTTCTCACTTGCCTTTTCTAGAACCATTCCATGTGGCCTATTGGTGATGGTCTGGATACTACAGGAGTCTCTTGGCCTTTGTATTGGTTTCTCTTCCTCTTGTATCACTGAGGCCTCTTGGTGCACCCACCACCAATACTGGGTAAACACCAGCATGTGATTTCTGGTAATATGTGACAACCTAGTATATCCACAACTGTCTCTTGATGGTCTAATTGCTAGTGTGACCTTTCCCCTTGGACCTTCCATCTTCAACCATGCTGCCCCTAGAAGCTGCCCCGTGGTACTTGGGAATAGTGCCGCCAGATCTCAGGATGATGTCGTTTATGGTCAGAACTCTACCGGATCTGATCATCTTGGAACTTCTAACTTTCTTTCTTGATTAATGAAAACATTCTTGGAGGCAGCCAGGTGGTGCAGTGGATAGAGCACCGGCCCTGGAGTTAGGAGGACCTGAGTTCAAATCGGGCCTCAGACACTTAATGCCTACTTTAATTGTGTGACCTTAGGCAAGTCACTTAATCTCCCATTGCCTTGCAAAATGCCAAGAAGTGAAAGAAAGAAAGAAAGAAAAAAAGAAATAAAGAATTCTTGGCAAAATGCTTTTTGCTCTAATCCATCTTGTGCTGGTCCAAGAATTTCACCTCTAGTAGCACAATACAAATAGCCCTGGCTGGCCCTCTTAATCATGGCCCCAGTTCTGAAAACCAACAAAATGGAACCCGGGTTGGAGTCTATTACTCCTAACTAGAGTATTTAGGCAATGCAGGTTTGCTTTGAAGCTCTAATTTTTTTTCTTTTTGATATTTTCTTTTATTTTATTTTTCCAATTACATGTTATTAAAGTTTTTCAACAGCCATCCCTAAGCATATTTATAAGTTTTATAATTTCTTCCACCTTCCTTTCCCACCCCTTCCCCTCAGCTGTGAACAGTATAGTGAATATTGAACATGTACATTTGTGTTTAACATGATTACATATCAGTCATTTTCTGTTTAAGGAATTAGAACTAAGGGAAAAGAAAACCATGGCATAGGAAGGAAAAACGAAAGAATTTTGCTCAAAGAGGACACTAGAACCTCATTCTCATAAACTGTTCAAAGGAGGAAAATAGAAGGGGAAAGGGAGAAAGGAGAAGGAGGAATTAGAGGGTCGATAAGGAAGGAATTAATCCTAAGTATAATAAACTATAAGGATATACAAAAATACTTATAGTTCTTTTAGAGGTGGCAAATAATTGGAATGAGGAGGTGCCTCTCAAATTAGGAATGGCTGAAAAATTAGAATGTGATAGAGTACTATTGTGCTGTTATAAATGATAGAAGGACTGGTTTCAGAAACTTGGAAAGACTCATATGAACTGATGCAGCATGAAGTCAAAAGAACTAAGAGAACCTTTTATACAATGACAATATTGAAAAGACAAATAACCTGACACAATTTCAGGGGACTAATGATGAAACATGCTACCCCTCCTCCTCATAGAGAGGTTAAAAGACCACAAATGCAGAATGAGATACAGATATACATACACTTTATATGCATACCTATAGATAGATACATAATGTGTATCTATAGATCTATTTATAGACATATATCTATGCCTTTTGAACATGATCAATGCAAATACATGGAGACATTCATTATGCTTGACAATACATGTTTGTAACAGGGTTTTTCTTTTTCTTTTTTAAAAATTTTATTTATTTAAGGCAATAGGGTTAAGTGACTTGCCCAAGGTCACATAGCTATGTAATTAAGTGTCTGAGGCTGAATTTGAACTCCTGACTCCAGGGCTAGTGCTTATTTTTCTTTTGTTCTCAAATTGGGGAGAAAGGAAGGAAGAGAGAGAGAGGGGGCAGATTTTTGCTGATTGAAAAAAATTTTAATTAAAAAAATGCGCCAGTATTGGGGGACTGCAGGGCAGGGAGTCAGAGCAGATGGCAAAATCTGATAGTCCTCCATTTTATCATAACAATCTGCCAAGCAAATGTACAAGGTATTGTGAGGCATATAAAATAGTATAAAACCTAATCCCTCCCTTCAAAATGCTTACAAAGTAGTAAATATATAATTAAATTCAACAAGCTTTTCCGGCATGCTTATTAGATGCTTCTAGATGCTTCTTAAAAGGGACTAGCACCTGACCTCATGGATCTTACCTTCTAATCGGGGAACATGATACTGACATAAATAATAGTAATATAAATTAATATATAATAACTGTACCAGCGAGATAAAAGCAAATTGCTAATGTGAGGTTTGAGGAGGTCTAGCCCAGGCCTTGTAGCCTTCATTTTGGAAACCAAACTCAGAAGAAGAAACTGAGATGCCTGACTCTGGAGTCAGAGTTTGGGTTCAAATATAACCTCTAATATTTATGATAGTATTCCATCATGTGGCCTTCCTAGGTGCCTCAGTTTCTTCTTCTTTAATATAAAAGGGTTGAACTATGATCTAGGAGGTTCCTTTCTGCTCCAACACTACATCTATGATTCTATGAAAATTCAAATGGTTCATGCTTCTCCATAGGAGAGCTTAGAAACTTAGAACTTATATTATGGGTTAATTTTTCTCTGAAACAGGAAGCAAAGTAGAAAGGAGAAATTAATTTTGTGTAAAGAGGATGTCTTGGTATTAAAAAAAAGATGGGCTTTATATCAGGGAGTAGCTGGGGATCATTAAAAGCAAAGTACAATTTCAGAAATGTAATCTATCCAGTTTCTTCTCCCTTTTTGAATTTGAGACTACATCTGCATTTGGCTGTTCAATCAAGAGCATGTTTTAATGTGAGCAATATTAATCTTTCATCCATTTGGTTTTTCCTGTATGGATTGCTATGTCAATCTATTTTTAGTAGCCATAAATTGAGGAGATCCTGTATTATACTGAGGTTTGATGGAATCAAACAAACAACTCCATTTGGATTCAAAGCATGACATCCATAAATATCCTTTTATCACCAATATTCTCTTGATGTTCGTCTATAGGTACATGGAATATCATGATTTCAAAAGAACCAAAGTGGTAGATGACTCAAAAGGGCCATGAATGAGGGGCAGAGACTCCTCAGGGAAGAGAAGGGGAATTAGAATGTTGTTGCATGTAGCCAAATGATTTGAATAGAATAAGTAAAATAAAATATACCACCAAGAAGATATGTGGGGGTGGCTAGGTGGTGCAGTGGATAGAGCACTGGCCCTGGAGTCAGTTGGACCTGAGTTCAAATCCAGCCTCAGACACTTAATAATTACCTAGCTGTGTGGCCTTGGGCAAGCCACTAAACCCCATTTGCCTTGAAAAAAAAAATCCTAAAACAAAAAAGAAGGTATGTGAAAAAAAAAGAAGATATATGGGGAATAAGGAGAAGGAAGTGACTGGTCATGTAACAAGGAAAGTGCACAGGTACCCTCAAAATGTTAAAAGATCAAGGGCAGGTTTCCAGTTGTTGGGGACATCCCTTGATGGAGTGAATGAAATGAAAAAATATTAAGAAATAGTCCTGCTGGGGCGGCTAGGTAGCATAGTGGATAAAGCACTGGCCCTGGAGTCAGGAGTACCTGGATTCAAATCTGGTCTCAGACACTTAATAATTACCTAGCTGTGTGGCCTTTGGCAAGCCACTTAACCCCATTTGCCTTGCAAAAACCTAAAAAAAAAAAAAAATAGTTCTGCCTTAGGCCCTGTTCTAGGGAGCTTACATTACAGTGCTGGGAGACAACACTCACAGGGAGTGATGGCCTGGGGGCCAGGGAGGCTGTGTGAGGGAGGAAAGTCACTGGGAGTCACAGGACAATTGATGGAGGTGCACTTTCCAGGAAACTAAAGGTGGAAAGCAGGAGGAAGAAGAGATAACAGAGACCCAGATGGGCTAGAAAGGAAGCCAGGATCAGCACTGGACTGTAGGGTTGGATTTGTCAGAGAGAGTAACCCCCGATTAGATCACAGATTCACCTAGAGAGAAAATAGTCATAGGAAGAGAGGAAGGAACTGATGGAAACAGTCATAGGTGACTATTATTTTTCTACTGAGGCATGAAGCAAATTCATCTGTGTATGATGGAGGTATAGGGAGCCTTGAGGAGTTTGACAGACAAGGTAGGGAAGTAAATAAATAATACTTAATTAAATACTTCAATGAAACAAGGACCAAGGGATGGGGGGTTTAAAAGAAAATATTAGAAGGCTTGTTAAGCAGCAAAAGGGCAGCTCTGAGGATAAGATGAATTTAAAGTGGGTTTTGTCAGCATTTTTTTTGGCGACCTTTGCTAATTGTCAGATTATAACTAGAAAAAGTGAACTGTTTAGTGTGTATTACAGAATTAGAGATGGGCACAGAACTCAACAGAAGGTCAAGGAAGCAGGTGACCAATGAAATGACTCTGGAGGAGAGTTTGAGGCATTTAGGGTTGTTTCTCCCAACTACCTTCCTTATTTCTATTTTTCCTGAGCTCCTAAAACTTTGGTCTCAAAGAGCTCAGATAAAGTATCTTATTTCTACCCTTAGTTAAGTTACATCTTGAATATAGACACAATTTGATGTGAGGAAATAGGGAGGGGAAGATAGAAGTTCCAAGAGTTCCAGTGTCTGTCTGCTGCCAAGGCATTGTTTTGTTCAAATGTCAAATGAAAAGGGAGAAAAAGAACAATGGTTTCAATTGAAACACTTCCAAGAAAAAGTAAGCTCCAGCAAAACTCAAGGCCCACTTTTCTGGAAACCCTGGCACATGGACAACATAAATGGAAGCAAGAAGTTTCATCTCCCTCAAAGCATGGCATCAAATAGAAAAAGCTGGGAGGTATGTTCTGGTCCTTGTGGTTCAGCTTAAGATCATTCCATCCCTTGACACATTCTTCACAGTTCCTTAAGCTGCTCAAAGTAAACTCATTTATGGATTCAATTTTCCTGGCCAAGGATTATGGGGATGTTAGGGAAGTGATGCTAGAACATCTTCACCCTTCCAGAAAGCCTAATATACAGAATTTCATGATCTCATCAACTCCCATGGTTTCAATGATCATCTCTATGCAGACTGTTCTCAAATCTGTGTCCAGACTTAGTTCTCTCCCTATTTCCAGTCTCATATCCCCAACCATTTTTCAGACATCTCCAAGTGAATTTCACAGATATCTTAAACTCGATGCATCCAAAAGTGAACTCATTATCTCTTTCCTCTTCTGAACTCTCCTACTACTAACAAAGAAGCCACCATCCTCAAATCTCCCCTTACTCTAGACTATCTTCCACTCAGCTGCCAAATTATTCTTCCTACAGCACAGATCTTTGGGGCAAAAACTCACCTTTTACAAAAACTGCTTGGAAAACTGGAAGGCAGTTAGGCAGAAACTAGGTATAAACCAACATTTCACACCATATGCCAATATACAGTCAAGATAAATAAAGGATTTAGTTATAAAGGGTGTTATTATAAATAAATTAGAGGAGTATAGAAAAATTTACCTGTCAGATCTATAGAAAAGGGAAGAATTTATGACCACATAAGAGACAGAGAGGATTACAGGAAATTAAATGGATAATTTTGATCACATGAAATTAAATAGGTTTTGTACAAACAAAACCAATGTAGCCAAAATTAGAAGTTAAGCAGGAAACAAAAAATTTTCTTAGCAAGTTTCTCTGATAAAGGTCTCATTTCTGAACTATGTAGGGAACCCAAATCAAATTTATAAAAATAGTTGATAATAGTTATAAAACAGTTGATAAACAGGCAGTTTTCAGGAGAAAAAAATCAGTCACATAAAAAACACTTTAAACCACTATTGATTACATAAATTCAAATTAAAACTCTGAAGTACTACTTCATGCCAATTAGGTTGTGTAACATGAAAAAAAAAAAGGAAAATGTGAAATGCTTCAGAGATTCTGGAAAAATAAGTACATTAATGCACTGCTGATAGAGATGTGAAGTGCTCCAACCATTCTGGAGAACAATTCAGAAGTATATCCAAAGGCCCATAGAACTGTATATTCCCTTTGATCCAAGCAATAGTACTACTATGTCTGTATCCCAAAGTGATAATAAAAAAGGGAAAAGGACCCACATGTACAAAAAAATTATAGCATTTCTTTTTGTGGTGAAAAAGAATTGGAAATTAAGGGGATGCTCATCAATTGGAGAATGGCAGAACGAGTTGTGGTATATGATTGTGATGGAATACTATTGTACTATAAGAAATGACAAACTAGATAGTTTCAAAAAACATGGGAAGACATATACCAGCATCACAAAGTAAAGTGAGCAGAACCAGGAGAACAATGTACATAGTAACAGCAATATAGTAATGATGAGAAATTGAGAAATTTCAATTGAGAAAGACTAAGCTACTCTGATCAAGACAAGGATCCACAACAATTCTAAAGTACCAATGATGAAAAATATTATCCAACTTTAGGGAGAGAAATGATGTGCTCTGAATGCAATCTGAAGTGTACTTTTTTCATTTTATTGTTCTTGCCCTTTTTTTTTTTTGCAACATGGATAATATGGAAATATCTTCTACATGACTTCATCTGTATAATTGATATCATATTGCTTGCTTTCTCAATGGGTGGGAGGGAGAGAATTTGGAACTCTAAATTTTAAAAAATGAACGTTCAAAATAAATTTTTAAAAATTTTAAATTAAAAAAATAAACCAAAGATCTGACCATGTCACTCCCTCTATTCAATTAACTTCAATGGTTCCCTATTGCCTTTAGGATCAAATATAAAATTCTGTTTGGCTTTTAAAGGCCTTCACAACCTGATCCTTTCCTACTTTTCTTATGCTTTGCTCCTTGTTTGTATATTTTGTGATCTCCTTGCTATTTAAATTTTGTGATCCAGTCACACTGATCTCCTTGTTTTTTATTCCTCAGACAGGGCATTCTTTTTCTATTGGCTGCCCCACACACACTTGGACTAGTCTCCTAACTCATCTCTGACTCCAGTTTACTTGGTTTTCTTCAAGTCCCAGATAAACTCCCTCCTTCCCTAGTCCTCCTTCCCTCTAGATGACTCCAGCTTGTCCAGTGCACATCTTGTTTATGCATGTTGTCTCCCATTGGGCTGTGGATTCCTTTGAGAGCTTTTTTTGGGGGGAGGGGGTATATCTCTAGCATTTGGTATAGTAACTGGCATATGGTAGGGACTCAGTGTGCACCTCTCAGCCAGTTTCCTCCTCTGTATATGAGATAGAAGGTGAGGAGGTGGCACCTCTTTCAAAGGGCTGATATGAATTTACCTGGTAAATGGTTCTATAAGCATTACTTTCAGCTTTCAGTGGCCCCAGTCCACCCAGAATCTACCATCAGGTCTGTGCCAGCACAGAATGCAATTCCTACTCTGCCCCTTCCCACAGGACTGAGATGAGCCAGCTTCAACCCTTCAGTAAAACTGGAAGGGCCCCTTGCCTTCCTTTTTGCCACATCCTGGGCCTTTCCATCTGTTGACCCTGCTTCTGAGAATCTTTCTGGATGGGTTGTCTCCCCCAATTATAATACAGGAAAGCAAGGAATAGCTAGCTTGATTTTCTCTTTGTATTCCCAATGTTTAGCACAGTATCTGACCCACAGTAAGTGCTGAATAAAAATACTCCCACATTCCCAAGTCAGGAACATATGAGTATGTTCTATGAGAACCAAACTCTAAAGGCGAAATCTTAGTGAGCAGAGTCAATATGGACTATGCCAATAAAATATGCAAAATTATTAATCTGATAAGCATTGAATCATATGCCCAATCATTCCTAGACTTCTGGAATTAGGTTTAGACAAGCAAGGAAAACTTGTCAGTGGAAATAAGAGATTGACAAAAGTAATACAGAGTCAACAAGCTGAAACCTTAATGTCCATCTAGGATAACCCATCTAGAACACATCTGACATAGGAAGAAACTGAGGTCCAGGGAAGCAAAGCAACTTACCAAAGGTCATACAGGCAGTGTCAGAGATGGGATGTGAACCCAGAGCCAATGTGCTCTGAATCTCCTGAAAACATTTGAGTCTGTATCCAAAGGGGTTTCCTAGTCCGTTTCCTCTTTTCTGGCTTTGGGAACTTAGGACCTCAAGTTCTTTCCTAGTAAATATAGCACAATGTGCTTGCTGTATGAATGGGGTAACTTAAGGAAAGACTGCTCTGCCCCCTCTCATTATATCTATCCCCTTACTGTAGATTAGTTTAATCAAATTCCTAATACCTGTCCCTGTCCAACCTCCCTAGGTGTTAATTAACTTGTTAATTCAAATAAATTTTAGAAGCCTGGGGTTGGAAAGGACTGAAGAGATCATAAGGAAGGCCTTTATAGACTGTCTCCTCTAATTCTCTGATAAGTGAATCCAGTTAGATTTTGTTCCCTTTTTTTCTCATTTTGCTATCTTCCCACCCTGTGGCCTTTTGGGCTTCTGGGAGACTAGTTCTTCATCCAGTGTGGGACTAGTCCCAGTCCTGTTCACATCTTCAGCTGAAAGATCTGTTGCCTGACCTGTAAAACCTGACTTGGGCTTATCTAGATCCAGTAGCCATGTGCTTATGCTGGCTGGCCCACCATCGCCATGGCACTGCCATCAGGACAGTGAATTACGTCACCTAGGACTTGAGACCTCTGAATCATCTTGAGCTGCTTCTCCTTCCCCCTCCTCCTCAAATCAAGATTTCCATTCCTTTAGTATGAATTACAACAGATTCTGGCCATTTATCTGGGAATCATGTTCTTAGATCCCATGAAACAGGAAATTCCAAAACTACTGATAATACAGGAAACAGAGGAGGCTGGGAGAATATGTTTGTCAGGAGTGTGTGTGTGTGTGTGTGTGTGTGATCTTTCTCACTTCTTTGTTTTTCTCTCTTTTTAACAACAACAAAAAGGGATAAATTATAGAAGTTAACATTTACCACCTTCCAATCTAGTTCTAATTTTTTTAATATGCTTCGAGAGGGTGAGGTAAAATTGCCAACTGGCTGAAATTTGTCTTTCCATTTCCTCTTGGGGCTTTTTGTCTCCTGACTACCAGATGCTCAGTGCCTACATGTTGCCTTCTCATTGTCCAAAGCCTCCAACCTTGCCCTTCTGCTTCAAAGATTCTTCTTCCTCCTTATTCTTTAGAAATCCTTTTTCTTTTATGCTCAGTGGCACTCCTCTAAGGAATAGGAGAGAAACTCATCAAAGTAAGTCTCTCTAAGGTACAAGTAAGGCTTTATCTTCTCAGGACAAATTTGTATTTTTAACTCAAAAGAGTTGGTAGAATTGCCAAATCCTTCCCCCCCTTCTTCTTCCCCAGTAAACACTTAGCTTAATCCCTAATGATGAACCTTGAACCTTCCCTAACCTACCTTTCCTTCTTACCTTTTCAACCAGAGCCACCCACAGATCCTCAAATGAGATTGGGGAGGGCTTTTAATTAGATATTATTGCTGGTAAGGTCTTGGATTTAAGGATAGAAAGTACATCAGACACTGTCTAATACAACTCCCTCATTTTACAATTCAGGACAGTGAGACCCAAGGAGGATAACTAACTTGCTCCTAGTCCACAAGCAGTAAGAGCTGTTAAGTTCCTCCCCTTCTTCCCCCTAGTTCTTCAGTAGACTAGCTTCTAAGAGGCTACTTCCTAAGGTCAAGGATGTCTCCGTAACCCCACCCCCAGGAGTTTCTAAGATAGGGGACAAATTGTTTAACTGAATTATGTAAATGTGAAAGGCTGTTTTCAGGGTATTTTGTGCTGTATTTGGGGAGGAGGGAGGATGTTATCTTGGATATTGGCTCTATGACTTCATCCTTGTTCTGGGACTCCTTTAAGATCAGAATACATTACCCTAATGTGTGCCATGACAAAGATTCTTGGCTCTTTATTATTCCCAGAACTGACATAGCAGTTTGTTCTGACAACATGGGCCACAGTCCTTCAAAGTTCAAATGGCAGAGTGGTATGATAGTCACTGGTTTTAGAGTCAGTGGACCTGGTTCAAATTCTGACTGAATTATCAAATCCTGACTGAATTACATTGGACAAGTTATTTTACCTTTTCCTGCCTCATTGTTATAACCTGAAAAAGGAGCTGGTTGGACTCTACAGCCTCTGAGATCCTGTCCAGCTCTAAAATTAGGAGCTCATGCTTCATTCAGGAGAACCTTGGGCACCTGCCCAAATTTTCAGTATTCTACCCCCTCCCCATTTTAAAAGTTCTTAATAAAAGGAGTCCTCATCTGAGTCCCCCAAAGTTAAAATACTCCTTTGTGTTTTGATTGTGATGTCACTGGGATGGGAAACCCCTCTGTCTGTGCAGATCTCCATCTGCTCACCAGCTCACAAGTTTTAGATAAGGGCTTGGGGCACACTGGCAGTTTCAGTAGCTTGCCAGCATATGCCAGAGAAGGTAGGGACTTCCTGACTCAAAAGCCTGCACTCTCAGCAGATACCATACTCCCTCAAACATCATAACACTTTAAATATATTCATTTATTAGATGAATAATATGATTAAATTAAATAAATAATCTCATCACCCATTAATGTCTATTTGCCAAGCTCCTTCTATTACATCAACACTCTTTGTCATCCACTAGCTTGGTTGGGTGGATTGTCACTATTAGTGGAGTAAGCTGCTTCAAAAAAGAATGTCTTGAATATAAATACATGAAGGGAGACCTTCAGGAAAACTGAGGAAGCTCATAAATGGTTTTTCAACAATGACTATGTTGGGAGAAAGTCACATGTGAAGTGAAGGATGTCCTTTTAGTCAGGAAATTTAGTCAGGAAAGTTACACCTTTCCCTTCAAAATCAACACTTGTTGCATTCATTATTCTAAGGATTATCACATAATTGTAGTTATAGTCTAAATTTTGTCAAACATAAAATACTTATTTTTCATAATATTAGTTTTTTAAAAGGTGATTTCAAAGGGTTAATGTGTTAAAACAATCTCCTTTATAAGTAAAGAAACTAAAGCTTCATCAGTTGAAATCAATGTCAAATGCTGAGTCCTGACCCTGACAATGATTAAAACTAGAATTTCTGGGGGTCTCTGATCTAAAAAGAGGGAAAAAATAAGATGGTGATGACAATCATTGATAATTCCCAAGCTTCCCTGGCTTTTTTTTTAAGTCAAACTTTTTCTTTCAGTCCTTTCCCTAAAACAGTCAGAGGAGGAAAGGAAAATTAGTTTAATGAAGACCAGACTTCTCTGAGTCCAGGGTCCATCCAGCCTGTGGCTCTTTTCCCTAACATTGCAAAGGTTCACAGAGCTATCGTGGCCATCCTTCCTTGATCATAGAGGAACTCTGTTGGCTTGATGGAGTTTTAAAACATCACAAAGTTGTTAGATGGATAAAGAAAGCAGGTTGACATTGAGGCCACCAGGTTTCATCTTATTGTCCAAAAAATGTCCATTGTGGTTCATACTTTTTTTAAAAAAAATTTTAGTTTGTACAACATGTATTCTTAACTTGAGGGAAAAGATATAGTTTCCATTCAACAAATATCTATTGAATGTCCAGATATCAGCAATGTACGCTTAAGGTTAAATATTTTGTAAATAGAAGAGGTCCAAGAAATATTTGTTAAATACCATTAAAGTCAATGCAATATTAAACATTACCCTCCAGCAATTTATTTCAGAAAAGAATCCTATTTTCCCACTGATTTTCTTTGTGAAAGCAGAACTTTTTAATTCTTAAGTTTCCTCTACAGCTTCCTCACCCCCAGTGATTAATACAGATTTTTAAATAGCCTTGAATTCCAAATTCTATCCGGTTCCTTTTGGAACTTGTCTGTATACCCGTAATAGTTAATACAAGTGGGATGCAATATTACACTTTACCAGTAGGTTCCACCATTGAACTTTTCTACTGAAGCCTGAACATTCCTTAAATTCAAGGGCTTCGAGTTACATGAAAAAGCAAACAAACAACCGAACAGACAGAACCAGAACTTAGGAGAGTCCTAATTCAGTGTTCACTCTGTATGCTCCCAAGAGATATGTAACTAGAAGGTGGGGAGATGGGTGGCATTCAGAGATAGAACAATAACCTTTCAGGGAAGGACCAAGATTTTCCATCTCAAAGCACAAAATACTTTGTCAAGTCATCAATGCTTGTTAAAGGCTTCAAGTAAGTTTGTTTTAGGGAATCAGCTCTAGTAGTGGCTGGAAGCACAGAGGAGGTAACTGAGGAAACATATGTTGAGGATTGCCTTCCAGTTATATAGTTTGCTAACTGTCTATATTTTTCTGACCCAAATGCAAGCTTTACAAAGAACAAGTGTAAGCAATCAGGTCATTTCACAGTCAAGTTATTTAGCAATCTGGCTAGGGGTTACCTTGCCATCCAAATTTCCAAACTCCTTCCTCTTCCCCTTCTAGAATTCCACCTCTCCTACTGGTTAAGGAATCACAAGTATTGACCAAAACCTTCCCCAATCTTTCAATATATCCAGCTCCAGAGATGAACACCAGAACTATAAAACCCAAGAAATAGCTCATAGCCAAGTTTGTACATTTTATAAATATGAATTCTACATAAAACATATCCAATTTTCTCAAACAGATGTTAACTCTAATAGTCTCTCGTGAAGTTAGTTCTAATTCAAAGGGGAAATTTTTCAGAACAAACAATGAAGAACGCTTTTGCTTTATTTTATAGTAATGCTAATAATGGGTTTCACAGATGTTTTGTGTATCTTCTAAAGTATGAATTCTGGATTTCTGCCCTGAGAACGTAATTTATGTTGATTACACAGTTTTTTCCTAGAAGACTAATGCTTTTTTTCCCCTATTCAAAAATGTCCATAGATTAAATTTAATATAGTTTTAAAAGAAAGTACTTTTTAAGCCTAACTGGGAGAAAATCCAAATTCCATCATTTTACTTCCTCCCTCATCTCATCTCAAGAGCAAATGCCTATAATGTGCTCAATTGAAATCGCCGAATCTCATTTACATTTACCTGTCTCAAGGCTTATAGCCTTATTAAAATATTCTGTTATCTACTATTGTAGATAGTAACAGAATTCTAATGATTAGGCAAAAATAAAATTTCAAACCAATTGATGATTTCTATTAGAATAAAAATTCACTGAGTGGAGAACACAAAATCCCTAGCTCCTTGAGTTATCATTGTCCTACTAAAGGCAACCCTGGGAGGCGGAGGGAAGCTTCCTCCCATGCCTTCATACCTTTTCAACTCTTCAATGAAGTAAGCAGCAAGCATTAGTTAAGTGTCTTCTATAGGTCAGGAGCTGAGGTGATAAAGACAAAAATAAAACAGGCCTTACCCACAAGGAGGTTACAGTCTAGAAGGGGAGATAACATGGACATGAAATACATACAAAGGAGATGACTCTTACAAAATTGAAGATAAGTTTTTGGAGGGGAAGGAGTTAAGGTCTCAAGTAGGAGGGGGTTCTTGAACAGAATTTTAAAGAATGCAAAATATCCTAAAAAATGGAAGTGAGCTGATAGGACAATCAACCAACAATTACTAAGCATTGATGATTCATTGGGCACTAAGAACAAAAGGACAAAAACTAGAATTTTGACAAGCTTACAATCTATTTGGAGAGACAACATATACCCAGAGAAGAATATACTAAATAAATGAATAAATACATAATAAATAAATAAATGAGCAAATAAATAAATAGAGAGAGATAAACAAACAAACAAATAAATGAATAAATAAATAAATAAATATGGGACCATTTGAGGGAGGAGGCTCCAGAAACTGGAGGGACCAGGAAAAGCCTCAAGAACCTGGTACAGAGTGGGCTAACTTCTAAAAAAAAAACTAGAGATTCTAAATTGCAGAAGGAGATCATTCTAAGCATTTTAAGAAGAAGACAATTTAAGAAAATTAAGGAGCCAACATGGAAGAGTATGAAGCACAGCAAGGTTGAACCTAACATGTAAAATTATAGGAGTTAATTTATAAAAACACTTTAAAAACCAAATGAATTCTAAATTAAAGTGTCAGGTGATTATTCATTTATTTAGATGAATATTTGCTTTACCACAGAATATGATATAGTTCTTATCCTTAGTAGATTTATGAATGAATGAAAAAACATTTATTATAGTCTGATTCTATTAGAATTTATAATCCAATAGAAGGTGTGGGATATGTACCATAGGATTTTTTATTCCTATCTCCAGAGCTTACATAGTACCTAGCTAGTACAGTGCTTGTTAAATGAGATTCAAAAATTGGTTAAGCAAACACTGTGAAGAAAAGAATCAGATCTCCTTATTTTGAGGTTTAATAATAAGAATTTTCCTGGAGGGCAAAGACAAATTTCCCGGAGGAGAAGCCAGAAAGTTGCCTGAGCTGTCCTCAGTTTCCCTCAGAAATAACCTTAAATCAAACTTCTAAAAGGATCCTGGAGCAGAAGAATCCACAAAAAGACAGAATGAAACAATTTTCCAGCCTAAGATAACTTAGAGGGACTTGAGGAAAGGTCTTTTCCCTGGGTAAAAGGGTAGCCAGTGTGGGCAGCGTCCAGACCAGCAGGTAGATGGCTCTTCGCCACAGCGCTGAGCACTATGCAAGATCACCTGACCCAGGCCAGGTCCCAGCAGACCAGGTCCCAGCAGGCCAGGTCCCAGCAGGCCAGGTCCCAGCAGGCCAGCTGTTAAGGCCTCTAGTCCCAGGCTCCAGAAGCCAAGGAACCATAGGGGTGACTTGGCTGGGCCAACTCAGTATGGGGGCTAGATGTAAGTACTTGAGGCCCCAGTGGGGAAAGCCAGTGACCAGGCCTCTGACCCCCCCAGCACAAGAAGCTTGGTACCCTGTACCCAGGAGAAGGATTCAATTTTAAAAAATGAGCTAAAAACAAAAAAGTGCCCTGATCATAGAAAGCTATTATGTTAACAGGGAAGATCAAAACATAAACTCAGAAGAAGAGAACAATATCAAAATGCCTATATGCAGAGCTTCAAAGAGGAATGTGAATTGGTCTCAAGTCCAAAAAGTTCTCTTGGAAGAAGAAAAAGATTTTAAAAATCATGTTAGAGAGGTAAAAGAAAAATTGGGGAAAGAAATGAGAGTTATGCAAGAGAATTATAAAAAAAGTCAACAGCTTAGAACAGGAATCATAAAAATTGACTGAAGAAAACAACTCTTAAAAAAACAGAATTGATCAAATGGGGGGAAAAAAGTCCACTGAAGAAAACAACTCCTTTAAAAATAGAACTGGAGAAATGGAAAAGGGGATATAAAAGTCAAATGAAGAAAATAATTCTTTAAATTAGGATTGGCACTACTTATTAGAGAAATGCAAGTTAAAGCATCTCTGAGGTACCATCTCACACCTCTCAGCCTGGCCAATATAACCAGAAAGGACAATGATCAATGTTGGAAGTGATGTGGGAAATCTGGGACACCAATGCATTGTTGGTGGAGCTGTGAACTCATCCAACCTTTCTGGAGAGCAATTTGGAATTACACTCAAAGGGCAACAAAAATGTGTATACCCTTTGATCCAGCAATACCACTACTGGGTCTGTACCCTGAAAAGATTATGAAAAAAGGTAAAAACATCACTTGGACAAAAATATTCATAGCAGCCCTGTTTGTGAATGTCCTTCAATTGGGGAATGGCTTAACAAACTGTGGTATATGTGTGTCATGGAACACTATTGTTCTATTAGAAACCCAGGAGGTGGAGGGTGGCTAGGTGGCACAGTAGATAGAGTACTGGCCTTGGAGTCAGGAGTACCTGAGTTCAAATCTGGCCTCAGACACTTAATAATAGCCATGTGGCCTTGGGCAAGCCACTTAACCCCACTGCCTTAGAAAATTTAAAAAAAAAAAACCAGGAGGGATGGGAATTCAGGGAAGCCTGGAAGAATTTGCATGAATTGATGCTGAGCGAGATGAGCAGAACCAGAAAAACATTGTACACCCTAACAGCAACATGGGGGTGATGATCAACCTTGATGAACTTGCTCATTCCATCAGTGGGGACAGTTTGGGGCTATCTGGGATGGAGAATACCATCTGTATCCAGAGAAAGAATTGTGAAGTTTGAACAAAGACCAAAGACTATTACCTTCAATTTAGAAAAAAAAAACTTATCTTATTATGTAATTTTGCTATCTCTTATACTTTATGTTTCTTCCTTAAGGATATGATTTCTCTCTCATCACATTCAACTTAGATCAATGTATGGAAACAATGTAAAGACTAACAGACTGCCTTCTCTGGGGGGGGTGGGAGGAGGGAAGCAAGATTAGGGGAAAAATTGTAAAATTCAAAATAAATAAAATCTTTCCTTAAAAAAAAATTAGGATTGGGCAAGTGGAAGCTAAAGACTCTATGAAACACTAAGAATCAATCAAACACCAAAAAAATTAGAATAGGGAATGAGGAACAAAATTATCACTCTTTGCAGGTGATATGAAATGTACTTAAGAGAATCCTAGAGAATCAACTGAAAAATTGCAGGACATAAGATAAACCTATATAAATCATCAATATTTCTTTATATGATTACATAGCCCAACAGCCAGAAATAAAAAGAGAAATTCCATTTAAAATAACTGCAAAAAATATAAAATACTTGGGAGTCTATTTGCCCAGACAAACCCAAGAACTATATGAACACAATTACAAAACACTTTTTACACAAATAAAATCCGATCTAAACAATCAGACTACCAAAAAAAATTATTTGATAGAGAAAAATAACAGAATTCTTACGGATAAACAAATGGTCAGGAATATCAAGAGAATTAATGACAAAAAGCAAAGGAAGTGGCCTACTCATACTAGATCTCAAATAATCTTATAAAGCAGTCACCATCAAAATTATCTGGTACAGACTAAAATATAGAGGAATGGATCAGTGGAACAGATTAGGGACACAAGATATAGAAGTAAATGATCATAGCAACCTTATACTCGATAAACTCAAAGACCCCAAACTTTTGGGATAAGAACTCACTATTTGAAAAAAACTTTGGGAAAACCACATGAAACAAAGTAGATATAGAACAACATCTCATACTGTAAAGAAAAAGGTCAAAGTGAGTAGATGATTTAGACATAAAGGAAATTAGTAGAGCAAGGAAGGGTTACCTATCAGATCTATAGAGAAGGGAAGACTTTATAACTAAATAAGAGATAGGAGAACATTATGAAATACAAAATGGATAATTTTGATTACAAAAGTTAAAAAATTTTTGCACAAACAAAATCAATGTAACTAATATTAGAAGGAAAGTAGAAAGCTGGGAAACAATTTTTACAGTCAGTGTTTCTAATAGTCTCATTTCTCAAATATAGAACAAAATGAGTCAAATTTAAAGGAATACAAGTCATTCATCCATCAATAAATGATCAAAGAATATGAAGAGACAATTTTTCAGATGAAGAAATTAAACTTATCTATGATCACATGAAAAATGCTCTAAATCACTGGATTTTTTTTAGATTTTTGCAAGGCAAATGGGGGTTAAGTGGCTTGCTCAAGGCCATACAGCTGGGTAATTATTAAGTGTCTAAGCGTCTGAGGCCGGATTTAAACTCAGGTACTCCTGACTCCAGGGCCGGTGCTCTATCCACTGTGCCACCTAGCTGCCCCACTAAATCACTACTGATTAAAGAAATGAAAATTAAAATAACTCAGATAACATCTCATACCCATCAGATTGGCTAATATGGTAGAAAAGGAAAATTATAAATATTGGAGAAGACAGGAAAATTAGGACACTACTGCATTATTGGTGTAGTAGTAAACAGATCCAACCATTCTGGAGAGCAATTTGGAACTATGCTCAAAAGGCTGTAAGACTGTGCTTACCCTTTGATCCAGCAATATAACTAGTAGGTCTATATCCCAAAGAGATCATATGAAAAGGGAAAGGACCTACATGTACAAAAATATTCATAGACACTCTTTGTGGTGGCAAAAAATTGGAAATTGAGGGGATACCCATCAATTGTGGAATGGCTGAACAAGTTGTGGTATATGAATATAAGGGAATACAAGTGTGCTATAAAGAATGATCAGCAGGTAGATTTCAGAATTGATGCTGAGTGAAGTCAGTAAGACCAAGAAAAGATTACACACAGTAATAGTAATGATCAGCTATGATAGACTTAGCTCTTCTCAACAATACAGTGATCTAAGACAATTCCAAAAGACTGATAGAAAATGCTATCCACATCCCGAGAAAGAACTATAGAGACTGATTGCAGATTGAAACATATTATTTTAATTTTTTTTTCATTTTTCTGTGGCTTCTCCTTTTGTTCTGTTCCTTCTTATAAAACATGGCTACTGTGGAAATATGTTTCCATGACTGCACATGTATAACCTATATCAGATTGCTTGCTATCTTGGGGGAGGGGGAAGAAAGGAAGAAAAAATTGCAACTCAAAATCTTATAAAAATAAATGTTAGAGACTATCTTTACATGTAATTACAAAAAAATACTATTTACAAAACAAAATTATGTGCCATATATAACTAATACAAGATGTTATGTGAGAATCCACAAATGAAAAATACAGAAAAAATGATAAGCTTAAGCCCTGTCCCCCCATATTTACATTTGAAAAGTAGATTCTTTAAAGACCAATATAGGCAAGGTTAGTCTGTCAGTAATAATGCTAGCTCATATTTACAAAGAGCTTTGTAGTTTACAAAGCTAAAGAACTGAAGTACTGTCTTCCTTGCTCTGGACTGGAGTCTCCTCCAGCAACAGTTTTCTCCTTATTCCCAACAATCAATGAGTCACCCAATTGCCAGTCACAAAATCTCCCAGTTGAATGAGACCTTAGAACTCTCCAAACATAATCATGGTGAAAAAAGAAATTTCCACTACCACAGCCTGTGGTCCAGGTGAGTGGTCTCCAGCAGACCTCTTCACAAAGAAGACGACTCCACTTTCAGACAGCTTTGTCAGGAATTTTTTCTTTATATTGAGCTGAAATCTACCCTTCTCTAACTTTGACTCATGACTTCCAGTCTTGCCTTCTGGGAGAGATAACAAATCTAATCTTTCTTTCACCATGTTTTCCCTTCCTCTGAATATGCTGCAGCTGGTGACTTCCCTGAAATGTGCTACCTGGAAATATACCTGATGCTTCTAATATGCCCAAATCAGAGTAGACTACAGAGCAAGGCGTATCACCTTCCTCATTCTGGACAATCTCTCTTAAAGACTGTCATTTCACATTATTTTATATTTGCCACAGTTCACTAAAGCCCCCAGGTTTTTTTTCACATGAATTATCTAACCATATTTTTTCCCATCCTGATTGATGTAGTTGTTCAGATAAGCATTTTAGTAGATATCCAGGAAATAGCTGTGAATGAATAAACTCACTCTCTCTCTCTCTGTCTCTCCATACATAAGTGTGTGTGTGTATATATATATTTACACACACCCATATGTATGTATATATGTATATGTGTAAATATATATGTGTATATATAAGTGGGAGTCTATCTAATCTAATCTATATCTACACACACACACACACACACACACACACACAATTTATCTGACTAACTAGCTAGTGCCAAATTAAAGCAATGATCGATCAAATCAAACTACTAAGTTGCCACTGCGGAGATTTAAATACCAATCTTGTTGCTTTTAGAGCCAGCTCTAGGAGCTTCAGAGCTATGACTTTATCCTGCTTGGTTGAGGCTGCTAAGGAAGGACTGAAAAGGAAGGCTAAGGGTGCAGACGATCCTGTTTTAACCTGAAGATACTCAAAGAACAACACTTACATACACCAAAGAGAGATTAGTGAATTTGGGGTAATATTAGACAACAGTCTTTATTTAGGGGAAGACAGGGGATCAGCAATGGCTAATTTTCGTTCTGGAAACAAACTCAATTAGGTTAAAAACTCATTTCTTGCTTTCCATGTTCTTTATGCTGCTTTATCATGTTCTGCCTGACAGTTGCTAATATGAGTAACACCTAAGTAAGGAATGCCCCAAACTGCATCTGAGGGAATGTATTGAATTAAAACGAGTAAAAGACCATACCAAAATTATAATTTATACAGGGGATATGTTTTATGAATGGCAGCATTGTGTAACTGATAAAAAGCTATGCTTGGAGTCAGGAAGACCTGGTTTCAAATCCTGTCTCATTTACTCACTAGCTGTATGTCCCTGAAATTTTCTAGGCCTCAGTTCCTCATCTGTAGAATGAGGGGATTCAACTAAAAGGACCTCTAAATCTATGATGCTATGATTTTATAAATCAAAAAAACTTTTTGTGTTTATTTTCACCTCAAAGGAGAAAAGTAGCCTTTAAATTCAAATAAATTTTCTAACCAACTCAAATTCTTATGCATAAAATTTTTACTTTCTGTCTCATTCATCTTATCAGTTCTTTAACCTGTGGCCACTTTGGAGACTCAAGTCTAAACTCTGGAGTTTGGCTTCCTCAGATGGCAGAGTCCAGGCACAAGTGTGTGTGACTCCTCTGGGCCACTCTCTCAACCTGTGCTTGCTCATTCATGTGGCCTCTAGAGGGGCTGCTTTTCTCAGATCTGAGAAAGGTGTCCTGGGGGGAGGTGTTTCTATAAGCTAAAAATAGGATCACACTTCGGAGCACAATGGGAGTAGGTGGGGCACATATGCAGGATAAACCTGGCAAAGTTCTGAAGAATACCACAAGTTTCTCAAATTGCTTCACCGAAGTATGAAAGTAATTCAAAGCCTGATGTATTTCTCTTGGACTTATAGATGATTTCATTTGATCTTAAGAGTCAGAGAATATGGGTTCAAATCCTAGCTCTGCTCTGTGGGTAAGCCAGCTGCTTCATCTCTTGGGGTCCCAGCATCTTCTCTGCAAGATGAGAGTTGGAGGGGTGGCTAGGTGGCGTAGTGGATAAAGCACCAGCCTTGGAGTCAGGAGTACCTAGGTTCAAATCCGATCTCAGACACTTCATAATTACCTAGCTGTATGGCCTTGAACAAGTCACTTAACCCCATTTGCCTTGCAAAAACCTAAAAAAGAAAAAAACCTAAAAAAAAAAGATGAGAGTTGGACAACTTTAAATCTGTGATATTAGAAAGGCTGCGAGATAAGGTAAAAATGATCATTCCTGCTTTAAAAGATGAAAAAATTATGGTTCAGACAAGTGAAATGACTTAATTAATTAATTAAGGTCAGACAGCAAGAGAGTGGTGAAGCCAGGATGCAATATAGGTTTTTAGACTCTGGATCGTGTGTGTGTGTGTGTGTGTGTGTGTGTGTGTGTGTGTGTGTGTGTATGTGTTTTCTTTATTACACCATGCTGACTTTTAAATAAATACAGGGAACATGATATAATGAATAGAAAACTGGACTTGGAGTCCAGAAGAACAGGGTTCAAATCCCATCTCATATACTTACTAGCTATGTGACCCTAGGTAAGTCACTTAAACTGGCTGAAGGAAGAAAAGAAGGAAAAAAAGTCTTATTAACCACCAAGCTTTATAAATATTATCTCATTTGAACCTTGTTACTTAAGAGGGAGGTGATTATTCCCATTTTACAGTTGAGGAAACTGAGGCAGACAAAGGTTAGGTGAGTTGCCCAAAGTCACCCAGCTAGTAACTTTCTGACTCCAGGCCCTGGGGCTCTATTCCACAGGGCCACCTAGCTGTGCCTCAGTTTCTTTATCTATAAAATGAGGAGGCTGGAGATAGAGGCCTCTACAATCCCTTCCAGCTCAAGGTCTATTATCTTATGAACTGAATTACCCAGACTTCCAGAGGTAAACTAACTGAATTAATTACACCCTAAGCTCCCAAATACAAAAGGCATTTTGTTTTTTCCAAAGTTATTTTACAGGGCAGAGGTGAGTACATTCCTTTTCTATTATGAAGTCAGCATTTACATACCTCAGAGTTTCTTTTAAAGAGCTTCAGAAAACATGTTTTCCAAACAACTTAGACTTAAGAACCAGCATTAAGGCAAGGCCAGGCCACAATTTAAGATGACCATGGTGAACTAAGGGACCTACCTAGCTGACAGAAGTATCAGGAAGCAGAGTAAGATAAATAATTATTTTTACCAAGCATATTTACTACAAAAGTTTTCCTTTTCTTTTCTTTTTTTTTTTAATAATGGTGGGGGAGCTGAGAAGGAGGTCAAGTAGAGGGGGAGAGAAAAGGGGTAGTGATAACGAAAGGAAAAAAAAGAAGGAAGGAAGAATGAGAGGAAAGAAGGAAAGCTAGGGAAGAAGTGAAGAAAGGAAGAAAAGAGGGAAGGGAAAGAGAAAGGAAGGAAAGGAGGGAGGGAGGGAGAAAGAAAAAGAAAGAAGAAAAAAGTCCCTGAAGTACTTTTTTAAAAATGTTCAAACCACAGAAGAAAGGTCACAAAGAAACAGACCAGAACAACTTTGAAAGTTACACAGTGGATTATATATTTAAAAATTAATTTATACATACTTGAAACTCAGTTTCATGTAATCTTTGTGAATCTACTACGTATATGAACATGCTAATGTTATCTGGTGTTAGAAGTTCAGCACGGGATAAATGAATTATGTTAATAAGATAATTACAGAGCACAGGAAGGAAGAGAAGGAGGCCATTCTCTGCATATACTGAGTTTGTGGAATGAACAGTGAAAGACTGAAGGGGGGAGGGAAGGACAAGAAGGGATTCCCTAAAACAAGGCTCTTGGCATGTTTACTTCTTATTCCCAGAGGAAAATGACAGGCCTGGTGCTGGTAGAGAACAGGAGCAGCAGCCACTGGCCTCAGAGACCTTTCTGGGCCAGCTTGAGGCTGTCCTGAACAAAAGGACCCTGATCATTCAGATGAATCCATGGCCTTTTCCTTCAGTCTCTCCTTGATGCCCTTCATTGGGCATACCCTTCCTCTACCAAACTCTAATTTAACTTAATCAACTTAATCAACTTTAAAATATCCATGGGAAGGGCGGCTAGGTAGTGTAGTGGATAGAGCACCAGCCCTGGAGTCAGGAGTACCTGAGTTCAAATCCAGCCTCAGACACTTAATAATTACCTAGCTATGTGGCCTTGGGCAAGCCACTTAACCCCATTTGCCTTGCAAAAACTAAAAAAAAAAAAAAATATATATATATATATATATATATCCATGGGAAACTCACCTGTTATAGGAGTCCTCTTTGAATTCCCCGGAGCCCTTCTCCTACTCAAACTACATTTATGTCATAAAAATTTTAGATATGATTGTATTTTAACTAAATCCTGTAAAGGTTGGGCTGGCTTCACTTATCACCCTCCCTAGGACAGTGCTTGGCTTAACCACTGCTTGTTGACTGATTTGGTTCATTGTATCCTGTTTTTAAATGCTTAGAATTATTACATAAATGTGAACATATTAATGTTTGGGGCAAAATTCAGATGTATTTGTCTCTACCACCAATATCCTAAATACTTGGACTTCAAGCAATGATATTCCTTGCCCTTTATCAATTGTAAATTAGAATTAGAGATCAGGGTTTGATGGCGCATCAACCTACAATTTACAACCAAGAATAAAATGTTAACCATTTGACCCTTAGTCCTTCAAAACTTCAGTTTTCTGCTTATCTTTACTATGCATCCAGCCTATTTTTATTCAGAATAAAAGTGTTTCCCAGGAAAACAAGAAGTGGTTGTTAATAACTTTAAAAGTCTAAATACTTTGAAACCCATTCTCTAAAGATTAGGCCAAAGAATAAGATTCAGAAGCCACATCTGTGCTAGATTACCAAATAAAGATGAGCAGATCATAGAGACAGGCTCAAACTAAAGCCGAGTCGCCCCGAGGCATCCTTGGCCAAGATTCCTCCAAGGCCAGTGATGATGGCTAGCAGTCTGGCCATACACACAAAAAGCCATTGTTCCCCCTGCCCGTGACTCTCCCCAGAGAGCTACACCATCGCTCACAATGGGGGTCTCTGACACAGCAGGTGCAACTGACTGTGGATCACTGACCTCCTGGGAAGAAGCCAACCCCTCACCCCAGCCCCACCACAGGCCTCTGTCGCTCTGGGATTCCTAGTCTTCCCCGGGCTACAACAGCCTATTTCTATTGGATCCAATATATACTCTAAAGTGGACACTTATTTTTATAATGAAAGCAAATTAAAGAGAGTTTCCTAGCACTCATTTTAGAAACTGGATGGGTCTTCATTGAATGCTCCAAAAGCAAAGTGTCTAAAATTCTACATAACTTCTTTGATAAATCTACTGACAATTAATTTATATTTGTGTGTGTAATGGGAGGAATCATTCCAAACCAAGGTTTGGATAAGCCCCTTTATTTAGTTCTACACAATCAACATTTATTAAGTGCTCCCTGGATTGCTAAGCCCTGGAGATACTAGATCTCTACACATTAACAGGGCTAATAACAAATCAGTGAGAATAGAAAGCTTGATCTTGGATCGGAGTAAGGGAGAAAAGAACACCAGTGGTTTCCCACAGCATCATGACAGCATGTTGCCTACAACATATAGAATATCAATGAATTAAAAAAGACTTAAGTCTTTTAGAAAGTAAACCTTTTAAGTATAATTTTCACCCGGGGCCTTTCCTGTTGGAGATTAAGCTTAAATCATAAAATGATAGAAACATAGATTTGGAGCTGGAAGGGTCCTCTTACTGTTGACCTGCCCAGGGTCCCACAACCAGGACGTGCTAGAGGTGAGCTTTGAGCTCAAGTTCCCTGACTCTGAGTCAATTCAAAAGGTCATGCTGCCTGTTCTTCAGGCCTCATTGTTTCAGTTCATGCTTCAGTTAAAAAAAAACAAAACATCAGCCTAGCCCCTCTCTAATAATCCCAACCTGAGTTTCAAACCAGGAAAAGAATAATTTCTTTACAGCAACATTTTCCTTCTGCACCGCTTCCCCCTCCCCAGTTGTCCTTTGGCAAAGATTTAGACAAAAAATAATTTACACCTTGAGCAAATTAGGATATTAGGATCATGAAAGTAGAAGCTGCAAAAGATCTCAGAAGTCAACACACTCACAATAAGGGAAACTGAGGTCTAGAGAGGTTACCCCAAGGTCCGCTGGCTTCTAAATAATAAAATTAACCTGGAATTTGATGGTAAGTTCTCTGACCCGGAATTTAGTAGGCTTTCCAAGACTCACACTGCCTCTCACATTATAGAACAAAGCTTCCTAGTTTGGTGCCAGACATGAGGATTGGCTCCCGAAAGAATGCTGGAACAAGGCATGGTTTGCAAGCTGGCTGCTGTTTGTTTAGCGAGCCTGCCGCCTTTCAGTGGAGAGGCCAGACCTTGGGAACCTGTGCCTCTACATGTGCTATCTTGTGCTTGGGGTTTGTGGAATACAGTGAGTTTTGGTTTACTCTGAAAGGCAAATATGGAGTGGTGGCTTGGTCCAGGAGACAGATGATAGAGTGTTCCCACTACAGAGGTCATCAGTCTTGTCCACTATTGAAATGTCTTCTCACCAGCACTGTTAAACATGAAACCGCAACCTAACTAGATCAACTAGGGAATGGATTTTCTTCAGAATTTTGGGAATATAACATATAACTTCTTTAGACGGAGCCAAACAAATATGTATTATTTCTATTTAAAAGACAAGCACACTTGCACTCTACATGTGGTACAAGAGTACATCTGAAAAAGGCAACCCAGACACTTTTGGCCACTGAAAAACACTTATCTGGCCAAATTCCAATCCAAGTCACCGCACTCTACTCACTTCATGTGGACTTTCTAGTTGGGCAGAGTACTCACTTGCTGCCATTCATTATTTCTTCACCTTGCCTCTAGACTTTTAAAATATCCATTAGGTTTTATCCCACCTGGAAGGTGCCTCAACAGTCTCTGCAAAGAGAACAGTCAACAAAATACATGTTTCATGGATGTCCCTACCAGTCAAGACCCCAGAGTCATCCCACGCTTTTGCTCACACTCTGGAATTCTCCACCCTCTTGCCCTTTCCCACCATACCTGCCCTACCAAATTCCTACACTGGGAACCACACTCTCTTTCCAATTTCAAAACCCACTCTGGCTTTTGGTTGCTAGAAGCAGCTGGAGAATTAGGAAATGAAGTCACTTGGCTCCCCAACAGACTCTATCTATCTGACCTCAGCTGGGCACTCAATGCTGTTTGGTGGAAAAATCCATTGACTTCAACCACAGGGGCTCTTCCAGACTCTTCCTGAAGCTTCCAGGCCCTTGTCTCCCTCTCTGTGGGTAGTTAGGCTTCCTACTTCCCTGAGAAGATTACAACCATCAAGAACGAGTGCCTCCCAATGCTCCTTTCTCTACCTTCTAAGAAGGCTTTATCTCATAAGCAGATGTTGAGATGAAAAGGGTCACCCAGGTCATCTAGTCCTGCTTATGGAAGAGCAGAGAGACAAGGGGCTTGCCTATGATTCCACAGAAAGTGACGGCAGAGGCAGGACTGGGATCCAGGTCCTCCGCCCCAAGCCAAGGGATCTTTTGACTTCACCAGGCAGCTTGAGGCCTTTCCTTCACCATGTTGTTTCCTTGGTATAAATCTGTCTCCAGCTCTGACCTCTCTCTTGAAGTGGTCCAAGGTCACAAAGGTAGATTTAGTCCTGAATCTTTGGCTTCCAAAGTCAGTGTTCCTCTCAAATGCATTCTTCCTCTTAGAATTATAGTCTTTTTTTTTCACCATTTTGAAAAATAAGTGGAGCACAGAAGTTTTCAGATTTAATAAATTAATTAATTTCAAAAGCCTGGCCTAATAGTTACCCATTGTATGAAGTGTTGCTATTCTCTGAGAAGAGATGGCGGGGGCATTGCTTACGATTTGTTTGCTACACTATTAGAAGGCATGGAAGTCCAAAATGCAGGATGAAACTGAGACAAGGTGTCTCCCATGGATACAAACATTAGGTTCTCCTTACACCCCTCTCAACAGTTCAGATGTGGTGGGATCCGGAGGTTCTAGGATCAAAAAGGAATGAAGAAAAAGGGGCAGAATAATGTCAGGGCCCAATGTTCATTCTGCATGTCTTTCCCAAAGTAGGTTGTGGAATCCCAGGAGACTTCTATGGTTTTTGCTCTCAGGAACTGGTCTGAGGGCTCTGCAAAGGGGAAAATGGAGGCTGGCAGGAATGTCCTGTGATCATATGTGTATAGCAGCCATGAGGACAAAGTGAGAAGGGAAGGAGAAGACTAGAGAGGGGGACGAAATGTCGGAACAGACATCAGGGTGAGGCAACAAAATCTACTAAGGGTTTGGATGAGGCCCTGTAGGGAATTATCAAACCCTGCTGAAACTTGCTCCATTCTCTGAGGCCACCACACTCCATGAAACCCTTCTACTACCTCTCCTTCTTCCTTGGTAGGTTATCTTAAACATTTTTAAGTCAAGTCAACAAACACTGATTATTTACTATGGAGCAGGCACTGTATAGTGCTGTGCAAACACAGGTAAAATGAGGAGAGGGAAAGCAGTGCCGGTGGAGGTGGGGAGGGCTGCAAAGCCTCGTGTATGAGGGAAGATGGAAGCTGAAGCTTGAGGGAAGCCAGGAGGTAGAGTTGAGGAAGCCAGACCATTCCAGGGGTGGGTGTGAGGAGATGGAGGGGCCTGTACAAAGGACAATAAGAAGACTGATTGATGCCCTGGCCTGCAGAGAAGCACAGGAATGAATGAATGCTTATTGAACTGAATTCATGTAGTACCATCTCGGGGCAGGTAGGGTAGAACACTGGGCATAGATTTAGGAAGATCTGAATTCAAATCCAGCCTCAGACATGTACTAGCTGTGTGACCCCAGGCAAGCCATTTAACCCCATTTGCTTCAGTTTCCTCATCTGTAAAATGAACTGAAGGAAATGACAAACCACCTCAGGGACTTTGCCAAGAAAACCCTGAATGGAGTCAGAGTCAGAGTCTGGGCTACTGCATGACCTAGGAGAGGGCATTAGACTTGGGAGTCAGGAAGGCTGGGTTCACATTCTGCCTCAGACATCATCGCTCTGTGCCTCAGTTTCTTCATCAATGATAGGAGGGAGCTGGACTTGCTAGCCTCTTCAGTGTCTTCCACTTCAGAACTAGAATCCTATTTTTAAAATAGAGTTAAATAGAAAAATGAGCTCTTGGGTGCTTACAGTTATACAAATGGGAGTGAAATGGTGGAACAGACAGAGAGAGGCTAGCAAATCAAAGCAAAGTTACTAGAGGGAGGTGGTGGGCAGGGCTTTGAAGGCAGACGGGCACCTAGCCTGAGCAGGCAGGGGAGGACAGGGCTCCCAGGCAAGGGGTAAGAGTGAGAGCAGACCTGAGGCAGCTCTGGAGTTGTCGAGCAGGTTTGGTGGCAAGATATCTGCAAAACACAGTTACTGGTCTGAGTTCATCCAGCAAACTTGGGTGAGAAGGGGGGAAATGGGTAATATAGTATTTACTGATGGAAATTTGGGCTCTTCCCAGTCACTGTCATTTCCTACACACACACCCACACCCACAGACACACACGGTGGAGACAAACATCAAAGGGGAAGTTCAGCTGACAACCCAGAACACATCCCACAGTTCTATTTTATTTTAAAGCACAGACTCCTCTTTTGCTTCTGTTAAAGGATAGTTACCACCCCAGGCTATGCAAGTAGCACAGGCAGCATAGGTAGGGGAAAACTGCTGGATGAGGCATGAGTTCAAATCCTGCCTCAAATACTACCTAGCTGGATTAGTCTAGGCCTTAGGTGCCTCAACTAAAGCCAGGGGTTTGGACTTGTGACCTCTCAGTTCCAAATCTATGATCCTATGACAATAAGGCTCCTTTCTTCTCCAAAACACAGAAAAATACAGAAATTATAGTATTAAGGCATTGGAAAAGGAAGGAATGAGCCCTGAAGTGGGCATGGGGTAGGAAAACCAAATTTCTACATCAAAGTGGTCTTTGGAGGACGGGACATGGGAGAAAGGGGAGGAGGCAGCAATAAAACCCAGGCCTTCTCACTTAGAAGAGACTGAAAAACCTCCAACAAGTGAAACCATAGAGCACCAGGAGCCCCAGGCCAGGAGAAAGCCCAGGAGCAGGGCCAAGAAAGCAGAGCTCCCCTGCCGGGGGCAAAGAAAAGCCTCATGCACCAACAAGTTGCTTTCCTGTGGCTTGCCTTGGACTGCCCAATCCACAGGGCCCTCCCAGCGCCTGCCAGCCTCAGAGCTCCAGAGCCTACCATGGGCCTGCCTGGGCAGGGCTGCACCGGGAGCCTGACTTCAGCTGCCATGATCTCACACCAGCCCAGGTTGACCTTCATCTCTGGCCTGACTGGACTGACTCCACCAAGATACAGTCCTATCTAATGTTCCCACAATTCCTTTACAGAGAATACCCAATTTCTCATGACATTTTAACTGGTAAAGTTCCAACTTTACAAATAAAAGTGAAGACATATTTTAGAGGTGAAGACAGCCTAGGAGAAGAAAAGGGAGATTTACTCAAAACTCACGGAATAAAGAGATGATCTAGTCAAACCCCTTGTTTTAGATGTAAGAAAATAATAATAAAAAGAATTTACATTTTACAAAGGACTTGAGAAGGAATGTGAAATAATGGATAGGAGAATGGGCTTGTACTCAGGAAGACCTGAGTTCAAATCCTACCTGCAGACATTTCCTAGCTTTGTGACCCAGACAAGTCATTTAAACTCTCTGTATCTCAGTTTCCTCCACTGTAAGTGTCACTTTTCTAGCTCTAAACTATGATCTTATAAATGATTAAGACAACGAAAATGGAAATATCAATAATACAAAATGAAATGTTTTATAATTCTAAGGCAAAGACTGGACTTGGAAAAGTTAAGAATGTACAGCTACCCTCGGAAGAGGTGAGATTACGGGTACAAAATGCCTCACATCCTGTCATATCTATTCAGTATTGGCTGATTTACTGAATTTATTTTATCCTCTCTTTTCAGCCTGTTATGAAAGTTGGCTTTCAAGGGGAGGCTAGGTGGCACAGTGAATAGAGCAGTGGCCTTGGAGTCAGGAGTACCTGGGTTCAAATCTGGCCTCAGACACTTAATAATTACCTAGCTGTGTGACCTTGGGCAAGCCACTTTATTCCCATTGCCATGAAAAAAAATTTTAAAAATAAAAAAAGAAAGTTAGCTTTCTGGATAGGAAAAGGGGAGAGAGATATGTTCAGAAGTGAATATGAATTATCAAAAATAGTCTCAATAAAAAAAATTTAAAAGAAAAAAGTACATCACCGTGCTTCCCTCACCTGACTTCTCTAAAGCAGGGAGTGTCAGCGCCATCAGCTCAGAGAGGAAGGGGCATACCCAGAGATGCCAAGCCAGACGGTGCAGGGCTGGGATCAGATTGGCAGGAGGGACACATGAGATTAATTATAGGAAAAAGAGCCAGTTGTTTCTAGTTTTATTCTTTGTCCCTCTCCACCAGGCACATTTACAGGACAGCGAGTATTTTATTAGTATCTATTTTATTTTTGACCTTTAGGCATTTAAATAATACTTTATTTTAAATGTCATTCTTTTAAAAAATCAGTAACTTATATTAATGTATATTCACATTATACCTAGTATTCTAATCATCATGAGTAAGACATCATTTTCTCTTCCAATGTCTATGGGTCACAGGGTCTCATACGGAATAACTGACTAAATAGGATTGAATGAAGACAGATGAACACTAAGGTGTTCACCTCCCTGTCCTAATAACACTTCCAAATCCCAGAGGATGAACAAATTCATTTGCTATAAAGGTTCAAATTTATACTATGGACAGAACTGCAGGACTTGAAGATTTGCAAAGGGCTTAACAGATATTACCTTATCTGATTCTCACAACAACCCTGTGGGACAGTCACTGCTATTATTCCTCCTCTTTTATGAGGAAACTAAGATTGATGTGCCCAGGGTCACACAACTGGGAAGTGTCTGAGGTGGGATCCGAATCCATCTCTTTCTGGCTCCAGGCTCAGTGCTCAAGCCATAATGCCACCATACAGTCTCTCTGCCTGAGAATAGGGATTATTTCATTCTTTGCTTATATAATTCGAGCACCTAGCACAGGGTCTGACATAAAGCAAGCCTTCCATAAATGCCTATTGATGGCCTGAAATTCATATAGACAATTCCATTAAATGAAAGCTAGGCTATTACACTGCCTTTCTCATCAGCGACCTGCTGACTCTGTGTTGTCTCAGCAATAATCAGAGGTACTATCTCTCCTACCTGTTCTAGGTTACTGCCAACTCTGACTTGTGAAAGAGACAGAAGAAGGGCAATGGAAGGTGATTCCCAGGCTCTTCCTTCAGTTTGAAAGATAGCCAAAGGAGATCCCTTTGTCCCAGGTAACAAAGGGCAGGGCCCTGTTCTCTCATCTCCAATCGGTGGCTCTCAGGTATGGAAAAATCTCCTCACTAAGAAAGGGCCAGAAGAGGAATCACTACCCATTTAAGCGCTTTGCTTTTCTGTGTGTTTCTTCCATACTTCAAATCAAGTCACTTCTCATTCACAACAATGGAATCAAAGGATAAACCAAAATAAAGTCAGACAGGAGCAAAACCCAACAAAAACAACCAAGAGGAAGGCTTCTAAGATTATTAAAGTACATGTCCATCTTCTCTTCCATCTCAACAAATCAACAACAAGAAGCACCTGGGAAGGTGAGAAACAGCATTAAAACATTCATCAATGTGTGAGTGTATTGGAGGAAGTGATCCTCCAGAAATAAACCCAATGCCAACAGGGCAGATGGGAAGAAAACTCTAAGAAGCATTTCTAAGAGTGATCATCACTATGTTAATGATTTGTAGGGGAAATGGAAAAAAATCTTTCTAAAACTCCACAATGCTGGTAGAACTCCCCTGAAGCATTAGATATAAAGTAAAGAACATGTTACGTCATCAGTGATACACATCTTGGATCCTCCCCCTTCATCCTCTTTCTTCCTGTCTCAGTGCCACCCAGGTCTAGGTCATTAACATTTTAAACCTATGCCTTCCTCCACCCTCCAAGTCTCCAGGCTCCTCCTTCTCCAAATGGGAATTCCTTTACCATACTATCAGACTCACAACTTGGAGAAAGTTTGTCTGAATCCTTGATTTGTTATTTACTAGCTGTGTGACCCTAGACCAAGGCCCTTCCCCTTTGTGGCATTAGATTTCCCCATCTGTGGTTAGATTAGATTATCTATAAAATGCCTCTGCTCGGGGCAGATAGGTGGCACAGTGGATAGAGCACCAGCGCTGGAGTTAGGAGGATCTGAGTTCAAATCTGTCCTCAGACACTTAATAATTGCCTAGCTTGTATGACCTCGGGCAAGTCACTTAACCCCATTGCCTTAAAAAAAATTTTTAAATACCTCTGCTCAACAACCTTCAATAGACTCCCATTTGCTCCTGCATCAAATTTAAACATCTCCTAAAGTTCTCTATAACTTGAACCCACTTACTCTTCCAATCCAACTTTCCTTCTGCCTGCTCCCTCCTGTTTACTGCTCCAGTTCAGCCATCTCCTCACTGTCCTCCAAACACACGATGTATCTTTCCTCACGTGGTATTTCTTCATTTCTCCCCTACACCTCCTCCCTAAGTCCTAGCCATCCTTCAAGTCCTGCTTCCTCCAAGGGCCCTTCCCGCTTGCAAATTCTTATCATCACATTCAGGAGATTTAGAGTTGGAAAGGTCCTTAGAGAATAACTCCATTCACCCCCTTATTTCATGGGGAAGAAATGAAGACCTAGAAAGGAGAGGTGACTTAGACAAGGTCACTAAATTTTGTTGCTGTTACTGAAGGACAATCAGATCTCACAGCAGAAACCTTTTTTATGTGTTATGTCCTTCATTAAAATGTGAAATCTCTGAAAGCAGAAACTGTTTCTGCCCTTCTCTTTATTTGACCCAGAGTAAACAATAAATGTCTTTTCATTCATTCATCCATGCATTCATCCATTCATTCAATAATCATTGATTTTTCTAGAGTTGTTTGGTTCTTGCACTTTTTTATCAAAGAAGACCAGAATGACATCACTATGTTTGAGATAAATTACAATGTGTCCAACTGTGGCTGAGCAGACCACTATGAGCTCGGAATGCTCCAACTTAGGTTGGACACAAATAGTCCATGTAAACGCCTGGGGTGGGTACTCTAAACTTATGGAGGTCACGTTTCCTCTGAGCTGCTTCAATTCTGCCTTCCTCATAGAGTACAGCCCCTCACTGACAAGGGCACGCCATACTGGGTGGTTCTGTGCCAGGGTCTTCCATGTTGTACAATCAGTTCTAAAGTTCTTCAATGAGACTTTCATGCTATCTCGGTATTGCTTCTTCTGACCCCCTTGGGAGCACTTGCCCTGTGTAAGTATGTATCTGGCATTCTAACACCATATGTCCAGCCCATGGTAGTTGCACTCTCTGTGGTATGTTGGAATGCCTGGCAATTTAACTCGAGAAAGGACCCCAGTGTCTGGTGTCTTCTCCTGCCAGGTGATCTTCAGAATCTTCCTGAGATAATTTAAATGGAAATAATTCAGTTTCCTGACATGGCTCTAGTAGACTGTCCAGGTTTCACAGGTATATAGCAATGAGGTCAGCAACAGAGTTTTATAGATTTTCAGTCTGGTAATCAGTCTAATACCTCTACTCTCCCAAACTTTCTTTCAGAGCCTCCCAAATATTGAGCTAGCTCTGGCATTGCATGTGTCAACCCCATTGTCAACATGTACCTCCTTGGAAAGGACACTGCCAAGGGAAGTGAACTTATCCACAGTCCTCAAAACTTCTCTATTTGCTATAATCGATCCTTCCACATTTGGATGGTGTGGTGCTGGCTGATGGAGCACCTGGGTTTTCTTGGTGTTCACTGTTAGACCAAAATGAGCACAGCAGTAGAGAATCAATCTATACTGTGTTACATCTCAGCTTCAGAGGCTGCACTGAGGCACCATCACCTGCAAACAAAAGATCCTGCACTTTGGTCTTGGCTTGTTGCCTTTTCAAGTTGAAGAATTTGCCCTCAGTGCGATAGCTGACCTTGAGGCCACATTCATCCTCAGTGAAGGCATTTGATAATGTGGCTGAAAACAATCATGCTAAAAATTATGGGAACAAAGACACATTTTTGTTTGACTCCATTGGTGACTGGGAAATCTCAAGAGTATCACCCACTATCTAAAACCTGGGCAAACACGAAATCATGAAACTAATGTGCAATAATGATGAACTTCTCTGGGCAACCAAATTTTGACATAATTTTCCATAAACCCTCACACTGACAGTATCAAAGTTTGGTCAGATCTAAAAACATTGTGTACAGGACTCTGTTCTGTTCCTGGCATTTTTCCTGGAGTTACTGGGCAGCAAACACCATATCAACCCTTTCTGAAGCCTTTTCCTGTTTTCCTGTTTCTAGAGTATTTGAAGTTAGAAAGCACTTTCTATTGTATACAATTGGAAAACAAATAAAACATTCATATAATAAAAAAATCACTTTCAGAGCTGGGTATTTAATAAGCAATGGCTTTATCAGTATCACAGGATCCTGCCCAAAATGTTCAGGATGCTTAGGTTTGCTGCAATAAGAGCCATAAGGACTTGAAGTACCAGATGTCTTTAAAAAGAAGTCATCATAAAGTCATGCATAGTTTTCCATCATGATGAATGAGATGCTTTGGACAAGAGAGTTCCCCAGGGGTGGCTAGGTGGCGGAGTGGATAAAGCACTGGCCCTGGAGTCAGGAGTACCTGGGTTCAAATCCGGTCTCAGACACTTAATAATGACCTAGCTGTGTGGCCTTGGGCAAGCCACTTAACCCCATTTGCCTTGCAAAAACCTTAAAGAGAGAGAGAGAGAGAGAGAGAGAGAGTTCCCCAAATAACTGAAGATTTACTATCAAACATAAAACCTGGGGTAGTTAGGTAGTATGGTGGAGAGAGCACTGACCCTGGGGTCAGGAGGTTCTGTGTGACTTTGGGCAAGTCACTTAATCCCATTGCCCCCCCCACACACACACATACAAAAACAAAAAAAACAAACAAACAATAGACCTTCAATATAATTGAAATAAAAGTATTCTTTCACCCTACTATCAAGAGGACTACTCCCAGTGGCTGCTAAGGAAATCAGAGAATGGTGTTTTCCTTTCCTCCTGTTCCCCCACTCATAGTAAAGATCATGCTCATGGCCACTATCCAGCCCTATCTCCAAGCTCTTTTCATCCACGTCCTTTCCCACTCATCACCTCTTCTTTTCTATGCTTTTTCTTATTGATCCCTTTTGTCTTAAAGCTTCTTCTGGGTTTTCATGTGGCAAAGACTAATCATTTATAAATATTAATAGCCAATCAATCTTCACTTCCTTCAGCTCTGTAAACCAAGTCAATAACAATACATCATTTCTAACTATTCTCAACCATTTTCGTTACTAAAAGACTTTGAAAAGAGTAAGTCCAAAGATGGCTTCCTACCCCTTATTACAACTTCTGAGGTGGCACAGTAGATAGAGCACTGGCCTTGGATTCAGGAAGACAGGAGTTCGAATCCAGCTTCAGACACTTCTCACTTAACTAGCTGTGTGACCTTGGGCAAGTCACTTAACCCTGATTACCTAGCATCCAGAGTCGTGATTCATATCTGGCCACTGGACCCAAAATGGCTCTGGAGTGAGGCTGTTTACTTAGCACAGCAAGCACCCCTCTCACTCAAATCCTATTCATGTGCTTATCATGGTATCCCCTTTCTGATGTCATGATCTTCTTTGAAAATGAAGGACAAACATTAATGGACACTTGATGATAACAGAAAGGCTGATACCTAGATGGACAGATGTCTACAATTTTACAGTACTGTCTTCCTAAAAATGATCCCTTGCCAAAATATCTTCAGCTGACATGCCAGCAAGTATTTTTAATACATAAAAGGTGCTCTGCTAGACGCTAGAAATGTAAGAGCTAATATATGGTTAATATACAGTGCTTCTGAAGTCAGCAAAGACTTAATCAAAGGCTGGGAGATGTAGAGATGGAGGGGCCTCAGAGATCACCTAGTCTACCCCATGGTCTTACAGAGGAGTACCTGAGGCACTTATTTCCCCTGAAACCTCATAACATCCCCAAGAACTAAGAACATATAATTCTATAGAACAGCTGACAGAACTGACCATTTTGAGTCTCCAAATCACAGCCACAGCCAGGAAGTATCAGAGGCAGAATCGGAACCTACGCCTTCTTGGCTCCTGTGCACCATTTACTGCTGGCCACCAATCCAATTCTTCCTCCAATAACTCCAGGAACACAATCCTCAGAACCTGGCTGAGAAACAGCACCTCAGTGGAAGCTCATTCTCACTGATCAAGTCCATTCTCACTGGTCCATTCTGTAATATTTGGAGCATCTATTAAGTGGATCTGTGGCTTGGAATAATAATGTTTAAAGTTAGTTCAATCTAGTCATTTGACCAAAAAAAGGAAATGGAAGCACCAAAGAAGCCAAGTGACCTGCCCAAGGTCACACTGCTAGTCAGCAGCAGGGTCAGGCCTAGAAATTCTTGCTCTTTGCACTCTCCTACTTGAAGGCTCAGCTTCCTGCAAGGCTGCTGAGAGTGATCAATGAGGCAGTTCATTTAACAATAAGATGATGCCATGGAGTCCAGACTTGGTACAAAAGTAATAAGTAAATAAGTAAATATTACTCATACCATCCAGCCTCTAAAGTCTCCTTACCTTGTATATCCTTCACACCTAGGCATGTGGCTTGAGGTGCTAGACTAGGGAGTCAGAACTCCTCTGCTTCTGACATCCAGCCTTCAAGATATTTTAGAGACATCCCTTTTCCTACAACTAAGGCCCAACAAGCAGGCAGGCTCTGAGCTTCCAGGGCCCTGAAAGTCACATCCATCACATCTCTTGACACATTCACAATCCCTGTACCTTGTTCCTGTCGAGTAAACTGAACAACGCCCTGCACTCTTGTTCCAGTTACAGAACTCTGGTTGTGTGCCCTTCAGAGTAATCAGTACCCTAAAACTTGAGACAATCAACTAAGGAACTGTTCCCACAGGACCCAGGAGAGACACACATGAGCCTGTCATGGAAACTGCAACTCAAGACCTAAAAATGGTTTTGTCAAGGTCCAGACCACTTGTGAGTTTGATGTATATAAACTCTGCCTTTCCTCCAGCAAGATAATCCCTCCCCCTCAGGAACAATTCCACTTGCAAGAGTTGTTTTCCTCCCTCTGAAATCAATTAAACTTCTGTTTGATCTCTGACTTTTCTGCTCTAACCTGCCCTGTTCAGCTCAGCTCAGCTATTCATAGCTAATTAGAGGCCAGTTCCAGGCAGGTTGACAAATCTGAACCATGTATTAGATGTGTGACCCTGGACAAGTCACTTAACTAACACTTACCTCAGTTTCCTCATCTGTAAAATAGAAACTAACAGCCCAGGGCTGTTGGGAGAATCAAATAAATTAACATTTGTAAAGAGCACAAGCCTTAAAACACTTTATAAAAATTAGCTGTCATTATTATCATTTTTACAGAAATGTGAAATCCTGATAAAAGTAACTTTTGAGATATCAGTCACAAATGAGGAAAACGATATAATTTCTGCTGCTATTTTTTTCATTTATCTCTATTTCCACTACCAAAAGAAAAATGCTGTTACAGAATCCCTTTGCACGTCTTCCTGTGACTGCTGGAACCTTCTGCTGTTATGTCCCCAGACTACTTCAGCCTCCACCCTTTTTCTCACCCTGTTCATCCAAGTTCTCCTGAGCTGATCTCCCCAGTGGCAGATCTGATGGGTCTCGCTCAGTTACAAGACAAAGGCATCCTGGAGGCCTAGCATCTGAATATACCTACCAATGGGGTAAACAGCAGCTCAGCTGTTGCTCAGCCAGCATCCCCACCCCACCCCCCGAAAAATGCTGAAGCCAAGCATCTGGGTCGGTCAGGATGTAATTTGTGCCAATACTGGCTTCCCGTTTAGAGGTGAAACAATGACTAGGCCGATGCCAGTCTGCCTAAGGAATGGCCAAAAGTCAGAGATTTTACTCAGGAGGAAGTCCGAGCTCCCCTTCAGTTCTATCACCTCCTTGGTAGAGATCTATCTAGCTCAGCATGGTATCTTTTAACTAGCAAAGAGACAGAGGAGTTCAGGTCAACATCACTGACTGAGGCAATGAAATCAATGTGATTTTTTTTTTAAAACAAAAGCTGCAAAGAGTCAAGAAAGAATACCAACACGATCCTTTTGTACAATTAAAGAAAGGTAAGAAACTAGGGACTTGAAAAAGCATAAATCTTGCTATTTTAGCTCAAAATATACATTGTGCTGAGAAATGTCAGAGAGGTTTAAATTTTTTAAAGAACTTAGATAAAGAGTCTCTTGTTTTCTTTCCTGAGGGTCAACTGAACCATTCACACGGGGGCCTCACCCACTCCTTCATTTGAGGCCCAATATAGAACACCACAGTTCTTAGCCCACTGGCTCTCTACAGACAGATGTAAGCTTGAGCTGTGGCTTTGAAACCACAATTCTGAATTTACATTGATATGTTTTGGGAGGAGAAAGCAATTTCTCTCTCTCTCTGTGCATATACATATATATATTAATACACACACATACATCCAGATAGATATAGATATATATATAGTCATCTACAAAGTCAAAGTACTTGAACCTAGATAACTAGCCCCAGTGTGGCAAGGTGGAGTCATAGACAAGAATTATGGACAGCAACTTGACCAAGGAAGTTACAGTTGGCATAAGCCGGGCAACAAGATAAGTCTTCAGAGGATCTCCCTGACAAACCACAACTCTATGAGAAACACTTTCCCTTCTCCCAAGAATACCTCAAGACACAGGTTGCACAAAAGCATAGGGCCCCTCCAAATATGACTGGGATCACAGAGCTGCTACAGATGGAGGATTTGCTCTCTGGGATATCAAACAACCCCTAGAGCATCTTTCTCTAGGTGTTTCCTTGAGGGGTTGAAAATTTCTGTTTCATCTAAAGCTACACTTTCTCAGTCATTCCAGGAACTTCATCACAGTTTCTCCCCTATTGTGGGAAGGGGGGGTCTTTAGAATATCAAACTAAACTTTACAAATCCAATTTCTACACAAAAGACACAAATATTAACAGACCCAGTGATAGTGATAAGAGAGGATCACAGATTGAGAACTAGTAAGATCCTTAGACTTCCTTTAGTCCAACCCCCTCCCATTTTACAATTGGGCAAGCTAAGGCCAGAGTCTTAAAGTCACTAACCTAAGGTTACACAGGTAAAATAAGGGGCAGCAACAGCATTTGAACTTGGGTCCTGGGGCGGCTAGGTGGCGCAGTGGATAAAGCACTGGCCCTGGAGTCAGGAGTACCTGGGTTCAAATCTGGTCTCAGACACTTAATAATTACCTAGTTGTGTGGCCTTGGGCAAGCCACTTAACCCCATTTGCCTTGCAAAAACCTAAAAATAAACAAAACTGAACTTGGGTCCTTTGCCTCCAAGGTCATCACTCTTTCTATCTCCTCACACACTGCTCAGATGGGTTTACCACCATACACAGTTTTTGTTCAAGGGTTTTCAAGCCTTAAGAATTTATCATTAGCATTATCAGAGATTTCAAGCAAAAAACACCTGGAAAAGCATAGGTGTTCAGTGTTTATTTGGTGGCTGAGTCATACAACAAAAGCTAGGGATAAAAGACAGACAGAGCTCTAGTATCTGAGGAATGTTAAAAGGAAGCCTCCAGCACCTCAGGAAGATGCTTCATGGAGTACAGATGGGAGACAAAGACAAGAGTCTCCCAGGATGAGAAGTTGTCAGGCAGGCTCCCAAACTGATGAGATCTCAGATCTCCTAAGCAAATTACATTGGCTTGCTAAATGAAAGAAGAACCTGGGACATCAATGACTATGGAGAGACGAGAACATGTTTCTACTGGCTAGTCTTTTCCCTGAAGAGGTTTTCTTCTTGTGGGCATGCGCGCTTAAGTTTGGGGTATTTTCTATCAAATATCTTTTGAAACTCTGAGTTGGTAGGGGTGTCAGCTGTGGAAAATAGCCTGCTACAACTACCTCGGTTGGCCTAGGCTGGCAACGTTCCACTTCCATGTATGGAAATATATGAAACTAGTAAAACCACAGGCATGAGCCCGGGCAGGGCTCAGGGGGTGGGGGCCAGCATTCCTCCAGTCAAAGCAAAGCATGGGCCTAGAGGGATCGTCAACACGAACCTGTCACTGGAATACAAAAAGCTTTCCAGGTCCCCTCCCCCGACTGACACAAGTGTACTGGCTTCTACACTGAAAAAAAGTTTTTTCATTCTTGTCCCTGGTAAATGCCCAGTCTACTCTTCCAGCCCTATTTCACATTGCCCCCTCTGCTGTAACCTACTTAACTGGCTTCCTTCGTGGGCTCTTCATTCACTGCTAACTAACAGTCTCTGAAAAACTCCAGGTTTGACTTCTTCCTTGACTTCTTAAAACCCTAAACTTGTTTCAAGCCCCAGGTCAAATGTCACTTCTATGAGGCCTACCCCCTCACCTGAGGGGGGGTAGGAGTCATCTCTGGTCATAGGGTCCTAACTCTAGAGCTGAAAAGGACTTCCAAAGTCCTTACTAGACAGAGAGGTAAAGGGAGCTAACCAAAGACATTGTATGTCTTTTATTTTCAAAGACAGACAAGGACATCACAGGTGATGACTTGAATCTTGAGTGAATTGGATTTCAGGGAGGTAGAGTTGCCCAAAGACGCCAAAGTGACAAAATACAACTCCAAAACAAAGATTGTAGTTTTTTCCCCAACATCAAGTGACTTTTTCTTCTGAACTCTCACAGCCCTAAGTTTACATCTCTCTCTTACACTAAGCATGTTTACCTTAGACCCTGCCGAGCTGGAAAAGTTTTAGTAGTGGCCAGGGAGCAGGAGGCGAGATGAGAGATCCAGGAGGTTCAGGGACCTGCCCAATGTCATGGAGTCAGTAAGCAGCTAAGGTGAGGTTTGCAGAGCTGGTGCTTCAGAGGTCATCTGTAAAACAAGTCTAGGAAGACCATAGTAGTTTCCTTGTTTAAGCTGCGTAAGAATGTAGCAAAGGGTAGTCTACAGCAGTGGTATAAAATTCAAATAGAAATGTATCTCTACAACCCACATACTGGCTTCAGAAAACTACAAAATTAATGTTATATTATAATTTTATTTATTTTTTTAAAACATGTAATTAAATATTATTTTAATCTGTTTCTTGAGGTTAATGCCTCTTGTTGCTATTGCCCTTCAGTCATTTTTTCAGTCATACCTGATGAGACATAGGTAATCACTCTCTTTTGAGGGTATTCATTGTCATTGTCATTGTCATTGTTCAGTTGCTTTTCTGTCATATCTAACTCCATGACTCCATTTGGGGTATTCTTGACAAAGAAACTGGAATGGTTTGCCATTTCCTTCTCATTTTACAGTTGAAGAAAACTGAGGCAAAAAGGGTTAAAGTGATTTGACCAGAGTCACATAACTAGTAAGTGTCTAAGGCTAGAAATGAACTCAGGAAAATAAGTCTTCCTGACTCCAGGCCAAGTACTCTATCTTCTGTGCCACAACTTTGCCACACTTTATTTATAACGTATTGATATTATTGTTATTGCTGTGATTGCTACTAGTGTATGGAGACAAGACTGTCCTGATTTTCCCAGGCAGTGGGAAAAGAAAGGTGACCCAGCAAAAGCTTCTAGAGTTAAGTGGATAATGGATAGAATACAGGAATTGGGTGTCAAGGAGTTCCAATCCCATCTCAGATATTCCCTGGTTCTGTGATCTTAGACAGGTCAGTTCACCTCTCCTATGCCTCAGCTTCTTCATTTGTAAAATGAGGAAGTTGGACTTGGGAGCTTCTAAGACTCTATATCTGATCTTGCCACTTGGCCCAGATGGCTGCGGAGGAGAGAGTGAGACTGGTGACTTTGGTGTAGTGCTGCCTTCTTTAAGTCCAGTTCACTTGCATGTCATGGCCTCTCTGATGTCGTGCTCTTCTTCAAGAATAAAGGACAAACGATAAAGAGCCTATGAGAATCTTGGCCAGCCAAAAATGCTGTTATATAGATTCATAGAAAGTGAATGCCTCACTGAGATCCATAGACAAGCTGCCTCCGAGGGGGGAAAAAAAAGAGTGGAGAGAGCAGGCTGAGGGAGAGTGCTCATTTCCTTTCCCATTCAGGAAAACACATAGAGTGACTCTCAAACCCAAAAGGAAAAGTGTTTTCTCAGCACAGAGAAGGAATCCCTTTCTGGAGGCTGGCACAGCCCAGCTCATGTTCAACCTGGGCTCTGTGGGCTTTGAGAAAGCGATTCTCTTCTAGTGGCCTCAGTTCCACCTGATCCAGCTATTTAATTGGCTTTGGTTCCTTTGCCTTTTACAACTGTATAACTATCTTCATCTATACAGAGCCAAAATCTCACTACAGTGAGCTTTCATTTTTAGTCAATAAATAATTCACGTTTCCCTTGTGACCTCGGAACAGCCTGCAAAGCAGGGACAGGAAGTGAGGTAGGATGACGATCTCCTTTCCATAATGTTCCAGGATCACATTTCCTATCTTCGATCCCAAGGATGCATCACAGCTAGTGAAATACGTGTATGATTTTATAGCAGTATTTTAGAGTACTTTAAATGATTTATTAATAAGAAATTACTTTTGAAACTAGCCCACTCCAAGGAATTACACCAACTGACTTCTCCCTCTAGTCGGAAACCATTCTGCATTTTATAAGCTCCCCTGCCCAGCTGTCATCATTCTGGATATTCATGAGTCCCAGGATGAACACTTGTCAAGGGCTGCTCTGTCCTGCATTTGCTTTTCGGATACTTCCTCTTCTCTTCCCCAGCTTTGGATGACCTCCACAATGCAGCTGGGCAAATTCCCATGACCCAAGGCCAGTGAGCAGAGTTCCTGAGGCTCAGGTCACTGCCTCCCCCCAGGAGGACTAAAAGTACTCCGAATAGAAGTTCTTTCACTAGAATATGTCAGGTTGACTGAAGAAGAGCCTGGCCATACTCCACGAATCTCTTTACCAGTCCTCCCCCAGGACCCCAAACATGACCAGGGCAGCAGGCAGTCAATACAGCAACAATCACCCTGTGAAACTCTGGGCAAGCTCTTGGCCTTAGTTCAATTCCTTTCTTATACTTTACATATCTTGGTCCTGGGATTCCTCCTCGAGGCCTTCAGGCAGTGAGGTCATCTGTTTGCTTGTTCAGTGGCCAAATTACAAGCACTCAAGGTATCCCATTCAGGAGGCTTCTTTTCTCAGACCACAGAGGCCTGGCCAAAAGACCCAGATAAAATCAGTGGGGCTTCAGCCTCTGTCGTCCCATTCCTTCCCTCCATTCTTCCTCTCAGCAATGCCTCACAAAGGCTCTAATAAATTCTTGTTGATCTGACTCTTTCCCTTTCCCCCTGCCTCTTCCACACAGGGTGAAGAATGCCAAAGTGTCAGGGTGAAGTAGAGTGCAAAGGAGAGTGCAGGCCCAACCATGGGTGTGCCTCTAGTCAGGAACTTTTTGGGTGGTTCAGATACTGTGCACCTTAGGGTCCTAAATTTCTAAGGGGGTGGGCTAGATGACCATTAGGCTTTTTCCCTTCCAGCTCTAAAATGCAGTGACCCTGAAAAGAACAAAGTCGATTTTCATTTTTTCCTCTGGGGCCAAAAGCACCAGAAGAACTCCAGGTGGGGGGAGGGAGGGTAGTTTCTTGGGGTGATGCTGATCCTTCATTCTCAAAGACCATGACAGGGAGACGATGCCATGACAAGCCCATGATCTGAGTGAGAGGATGCTGTGCAAAGTCACCAGCCTCACTTTCTTCTACAGAGCTATCTGGGTCCAGTGGCCAGACAGGGATAAGGATGACTGGAGATGGCCCTGAATGGGAGGCAATGAAGGTTAAATGACTTGCTCAAATTCACATAGCTAGAAAGTGGCAAGTGTCTGAAACTGGATTTGAACTCCCATCCTCCTGACTCCAAGGGTCCCTTCTCTCCACTGCACCACCAAGTTGCCTTGGCTCCCTGGGGTGAACTTGCCTTATATAAGTCATTTATTACAGATAATCAGGGATACCTAGAAGGACAATGCAGACCCTATCTTCATGGGGGGAGGAAAATAACCTCACCATAGGGACAGCTCCTTTTTCCATGAAGAGCTCTTGGCTCTCTAGTATTTGTCCCACCCACCCAATGTTGGGAGGGCAGACTTTACACATGGAGGTGACAAATCCCCTAACTAGGAAGCCTTCTGATCTCTGAGGGCTGTCTCTGACCTGGCAAGGGTTAGCAAACCCAGAAGAGGCTTTCTCAGGTGGAGATCATGACTCAGTGAGAATGACAGCACCCAACTCACATAACTGTCCAAAGGATCAAATGAGATAATATATGTAAATATTTTATAAAACTTAAAGCATTACAGAAATGAGAACTACTATTGTTATTACTATATAACATAAATAAGATAACATATAACATAAATAATACATATATTACTGTCTAAAATGGAGGCAGTGTGTCCTGGTAGAAACATCACTAGACTGGAGGTAAAGTAGCTCAGTCTGAGTCCTTCATTCACTACTTACTCTCTTTATAATCTGGGACAGGTATCAGTTTTCTCTTTTGTATAATAAGTCTGGACTGATCAATGTTAGAAGGGAAGTAGCAAATCTGGGACACTAATACATTGTTGGTGGAGCTGTGAACTCATCCATTTCTGGAGAGCAATTTGGAATTACGCTCAAAGGGCAACAAAAATGTGCATCCCCTTTGATCCAGCAATACCACTACTGGGTCTATACCCTGAAGAGATGATGGGAAAAGGGTAAAAACAGCACTTGTACAAAAATATTCATAGCAGCCCTGTTTGTGATGGCAAAGAATTGGAAATCAAGTAACTGTCCTTCAATTGGGGAAATGGCTTAGCAAACTGTGGTATCTGTATGTCCATGGAACACTATTGTTCTATTAGAAACCAGGAGGGATGGGAATTCAGGGAAGCCTGGAGGGATTTGCATGAACTGATGCTGAGTGAGATGAGCAGAACCAGAAAAACCTTGTACACCCTAACAGCAACATGGGGGTGATGATCAACCTTGATTCCATCAGTGCAACAATCAGGGACAGTTTTGGACTGTCTGTGATGAAGAATACCATCTGTATCCAGAGAAAGAACTGTGGAGTTTGAACAAAGACCAAAGACTATTACCTTCAATTTAGAAAAAAAAACATTATCTTATTATGTAATTTTGCTATCTCTTATACTTTATTTTTCTTCCTTAAGGATATGATTTCTCTCTCATCACATTCAATTTGGATCAATGGAAACAATGTAAAGACTGGCAAATTGCCTTCTATGGGGGGGTGGAGGGAGGGAAGCAAGATTAGGGGAAAAATTATAAAACTCAAAATAAATAAAATCTTTGGGGAAAAATAATAAGTCTGGACTTGTAGTCTGGGAGGGCCCTTTGGGCTCAAAATCTATGGGTCTAGGAGCCTATAAAGTCTAAGAAGCATGATGGCAACAAGGACAGTAATTATGGCACAAACAAACTGGAGAGTTGGCCTTTTCTTTTGGCTGAGCTTGTGGATGTTCAGCAGCTTCTCTCAGACCTCCTTCCACATCACTCAAAGAAGGCACTCGGTCTCCTTTCTTCCATGAAATCTTCCTGATGAGCCTTTTCAACACCAACATCCTATGGTACTTCCTCTCTGACTCTCCCTTGAGGGTTATTTTCCTCCCCTCTGTGAAGACAGGGCCTGCCTGGTCCTTCTGTGTATCCCTGATAATGTGTAATAAGTGACTTATATAAGACAAGCTCTCAAATATTTGTTGGCTGATTGGCTTTTGTTAGAAATAGAACCAATGACAAATTTAAAACTTTCAAAGGAAACTCTCAGTTGCCTACTTAACCAATAAAAATATACCCCACAGAGTGATGCAGAACTAGTTTGGGGGTTTCCAACTAGTGTCCAGAGGGCAAGAAGTTCCTAGAAAACAATTGCCAGCTCTATTACTATATTTAATGACACAACTGTGATTAGCCCCAGCTATTAGCTCTCCTTCAAAACTCTAAGCAGTGGGGACGCCTAGGTGGTGTAGTGGATAAAGCACCAGCCTTGGAGTCAGGAGTACCTGGGTTCAAATCCGGTCTCAGACACTTAATAATGACCTAGCTGTGTGGCCTTGGGCAAGCCACTTAACCCCATTTGCCTTGCAAAAACCTAAAAAAAAAAAACCTCTAAGCAGTGAAAAATACATCACTACCACATACAAAAGGAGAGGCTTGTGTGTGTGTGTGTGTGTGTGTGTGTGTGTGTGTGTGTGTGTGTTCATTCTTCCTCTTCTGTGCCAAAAATTGCCTCATGAATCCATACCTACATTTCCATTTCAACATCCAGAGCCCAGAAGCAGGCCTTTACCCTCTCACTCCTGCACAACTGTGACCTGTTTGGCCAGAGTTACAGAATATAAACATCCACCCTTCCAAATAACTGCCACAAAACTTTCTACCTCTAAAGCTACATTGATGTGTGTGATTCCACAAAGGATCTTAGAGCTTTTAGAAATCAATTTGAAGAATCCTGCCCACCATGCAACCTTTCACCATTATAAATCCAATCTTCAAAGTAATAGTGATATCTGAAAGAAAAGGAAGATGAAAAAGAGTATCAATGAATTCCTTTAAAAAAAATATACAGACAAGAGCAGAAGGAAGCTCAGAAGGGAATGCAAACAAGTACGGCAGTGTTGGAACCAACATGGTAAATCAGAAATATGCTTTTCTTTTGGCAAGGCAATGGGGTTATGTGACTTGCCCAAGGTCACACAGCTAGATAATTATTAAGCATCTGATAACTCAGGTCCTTCTGACTCCAAAGCCAGTGCTCTGTCCACTATGCCACCTAGCTACCCCCAGAAACATACTTTTAAGAAACAAGCTATACATAGTAGAGACTCATGACTTTGGAAGCAGTCCTCTTTTTCTGTTCTTTATATAGGGATTTGTTTACATTTATCAAATTCAGACTACTAATAAAAAATAATTATATCTGCTTCTCAAAAAATCTTTCAGGGAGTCCCTGTTAACAGCCTCCCTGTTTCTGCTTACTGATATAAACACTGCTTCTTCATCCTTCCTAATCCTGTATTCCTGGATGTAGCCTGGAATATTTTAGGTCTGGGATTTCATTTACATAGGAAAGTCCCATGCCTGCTCTGCTTCTTCCAGTTACCTGTGGCCCTGGGGAGGGAGATGCTTTGTCCAGACAGGGTGTGTCAGAAGTAGGACCTGACCTCAGGCCTCCTTTGTTATCCCAGTTCTGCTCACTTCATTTTGCTTCAGTTCATCTAAGTCTTTATGAATCTGTCCCTTCACTATTTTTTATAACATAATAGTATTCTATTCCATTCATGGACCATAAACGAATTTGTTTAGTCATTCCCCAACTGATGGGTATTCACTTAGTTTCCAATTCTTTGCTACCATAAAAAAAAAAAGCTGCTATAAATATTTTTGCATGGATCTTTTCCCTTTCCCTTTGATCTCTTTGGAGTATGGAACTAGTAGCAATATTGCTGGGTCAAAGGGTACACACTTCCTAGAATTAATTGTACTAATATACCTGGTTTTTCCACAGTCCCTCCAGCATCTATCCCTTTTTTTTTGTTAACTTTGCCAATCTAATGGATGCTCAATGGAACCACAGAGAGTTTTAGCTTGCATTTTTCTAATCATTAGTGATTAAGAAAATCTGGTTATTGATAGCTTAGATATCTTCCAGTGGAAACTTCTTATTCATATTCTTTGGCCAATTATCAATTAGGGAATGGCCATTATTCTTGTATATTTGAATCATTTTCCTATATATCACAGAAATGAGTCTTTTATTAGAGAAATTTATTACATTTAAACACTTCTTATAATATCAATTGCATTGCTTTTATTTGTGCAAAATTTTAAAAATTTTATGTTATCACAGTTATCTATTTCACCTTCTATGATCCTCCCTGTCTCTTTTTTTGGTCATGATAGTCCTAGATTTGACAGGTACTTTCTTCCTAGCCCCAGTAAACACTAAGTAACTACTATATAGCAGTCACTAGACTAGTTCCTGGGGAAACAAGGTCAAAAATAAACCAGTCCCTGGCCTCAAAGAGTTTATATCCTCTCAAAGGAAACAACACATACACACATAAGTAAATATTCACATACTGGAGACTGCCTTGGGAAAGGTCTTTTGTTAGGAGGCAGCTCTGGAAGTGAGACTGGAAGAAAGAAAGAGGATTGTAAGAGGTGAAAGCAAAGGTGTAGAGGCATAGTGATCGGAGTGGCACGCTCTGTAGGAGCAAATGCAGGAAGTTCTGCTTAGCTGAAGCAAGAGTCTGGGAAAGGAAGTAATATTTCTCATCTGTAGAGATTCCTTTCTAATCCATCAACATTAATTTGGTGCCTCTATGTAAGAGGCTTTTTCCTAAAAAAAAAAAAAAAAAAAAAAAAAAAAAAAAAAAAAAAAAAAGTAAAACAATCTGTCCTCCAGGATCTTTTAACCTATTGGGAGGTGGGGGTAAGGAGAATAGGGAAGGGAAGAGAGTATTATCTTCAGACAGTAAGTCTGTGGGTCTGTGGGGAGGTAGGAGAAGGGCCATCTCAGCAACTCCACTGAAGGAGACTGAGACCTGCAGGTAGCTCAAGGCTCCAAGTGACAGAGGTGTAGATGGATACAGAAATGGGGCTTATCCTGTGCAAATGCAAGGATATGGGAGATGGAATGGAAGACATTTTTTGGCCTCTTCATTGTTCTATTCCAGAATCATGTCATTAGTTGGTTAGGGAGAAGACTAAAAGACTATCACCAAAAAATGAAAAGAGAACATCTTAAGAGAAAGGAAATGAATAATTACAGATGTGGGAGTCATTTCCAAATCCTCTGTTTATGAGCAGCCAGATTGTCTATTAGTTGAAACAAAACTTCAAATCAAGACTAAACAAGAAAAGTGGATAAAGATGAACAGAGACTGTGTCCAATTAGAATAGCTATAACCTAATTTTTTCAAATAAGTTGCTGATGCCTCCAAATGGGTAAGAGGCAAAGGAAATTGCGGTAGTAATTATTATTAGTAGTACCATATCCTGTAAAAATTGAGCTGATATAAAACAATTACCACACTGAGGAGGTCAAAAGAACCCAGAAATGGCCCCAGCCCTCAAATACTTGAACTCTTTGCTAAGCAAAGAAACATGGCAACGATGGTCAACAAGGTTTTATTATATAAACTCATGTGTGAAATACGACAGGTTAGCTACTGAAAGAGTACAAGTAGTACGGCCTCAACAAACCAGAAGAGCAGCAGAGGATCTGAAAGAATTGGAAGGTAAATCAGAGGACATTGATGACAAAGGACCTCTCAGAAGATTCAGAGCTTAAGGGACTTGCCTAAGGCCACAAAGGCAGCCAAGTGGAAGAACTTGAGGCAATGAGTTTGTCTGTAGAGAAGTTTGTCATGGGGACCAAAAGATCTTACCATTATAAAAGAAGCAGGTTGGATCACTGGATTACTATGATCAATCTCTTTCCTACTTGAGAGAGAGAGAGAGAGAGAGAGAGAGAGAGAGAGAGAGAGAAGATGAATGGATACCACACAGATACAACATAGATAAATGGATAGATAGATAGATAGATACATGCATAGATGGATACAAATATACATAGATACCTATATAGAGGATGAACAGATACAAAAATAAGTGGGTAGAGTCAGTGAAGAAGCATTTATTTTACTGTTTAGTATGTGCCAAATCCTATGCTAAACACTGGAAAAGTGTCAGTTCCTGTCTTCAAGGTATTTAGGTTCTAATGGGGTAGGACAACACCTATAGAGGAACTAAAAAGGTAAGAGAAAAGAGTTCAGATGCATGTCGTGACATGGGTATGACAAAGCCCAGGAAGTGGAATGAAAGCCTGATCCTAGGTAAAATTTTACTTATCCAAGGTTCCAGAAGAAGGCAGATGAGCATGATAATGGCCTGAAGGTAGTATGATATAGAAACCACTTAAGGTCTCTAAATGTTACAGCAGTGAAGAGATAAGGTTCCCTGTACACTAAAAAACAACCCCAAAAGAATATCTTTATCTCAATAGAGACAGATACATATATTTGTGTGCCATTACTTATACAAAGTATATACCCTTTAATATATTCCATTTCACCATCCCTTTAATGTAGAATGATGACCATATTTCTACTAGATAAAAAACTGTATACTGTTGAAACTCAGCCATCAACATTTATGATGGTTTTGATGACATTAAAAATAAAATTTCTCTCATTCTGAAGTCAATCTGAATTTCCACTCTAATACTTTATTCTCCCTTCTTGGCTTATTCTAAGTCAATCTCTATAGTCTGCCTTTCCTAATTGCTGTCTTTGGTCTATTTAAACATTCCCATAGCAACACATTAGAATAGCTTATGAAATATATCAGGGCTTCCCTTGTGAACCTTGAATAGGATTTATAAGCAGTTTTCTTCATTTAATAACATAACAGTAAAGAATCAGAAGGTTTGGGATTTTCTGTACCTAGTCCTTGACAAAAAGAGATTTTCGTGTGGAACTTGTCCATCTTCCAACTATAGATGTGTCCCTAAAAAGTTATAAAGATCATTTTTCTACTTTGGACATTTTAAATGCTTTGTAAGTTACTTCTTATTTAAAGGATCCTGGCAGGATCCTTTCATAAACTTTCATAAACTTTCCTTTCATAAACTCCACATACTCACTTAGCCCTTAATTTATCTGTTTTGTAACTTTGGGGGTTTGTGGGGTGGGATTTTTTTAAAGTGGGGCACACTTCACTGACAAAAACCCCATATGCAATAGAAACCGCCTGAGACATCTCCATAAAAGGCACTGCCTACACAAATGCCCTCTCACCCAAAAATCTCTTATCCTTTTATGAATCTGACCACTCTTGAAAGGGAAGATTGACAGCTCCAGAGAATGAACCTCTTAATTTATCCAAATGACTGGGCAGCAGTAGTGGGAATCTCACAGACACTCTCTTCTCATTGCTGCAGGTCAATACTATGGGGGCCCCTTTCTGAAGGGACTGAAAATGCTTTCAAATGTCTACCTAATCTATGTCCCTACTAAGCTTGTCAGAGGGATTCACTGAGAGAGAGAGAGAAAGACAAAGAGAGAAAGAGAAGAGGGCGTGAAGAAAGAGAAGGAAAGAGGGGTAGACAGAGTCGGAGGAGAGAGAAAAAAGTGGAGCGAAGTGGAAAAGAAAAGAGAGGAGAACAGAAGAAAAGAGGAAAGGAGAGAGAAGAAGTTTCATTAACTCTACTTGCCTTCACTAGAAATTATTGAGACATTTCACACAAAGTTACCTCAGAGATAATGATTAGCGACATCTCAGATTTGTTACCCACCTAAGATACAGCTGAATGCTGAGAATTTCTCTATCATTAGCAAACATTAATTAGCAAGTTTCATTTAAAGTATTCACTCTAATAAAGAGGGGCTGAAGTGTCCTGAAATTGGAGTCAGAGGACATAGGTTCAAATATAGATGTACCACTTCCTACTTATAACTTTGGATAAGCTGTTTAACTTAATCTCATTTTTTAAAATGGGAAGAGTAGACTAGATGCCCTTGGAGATGCTTCCTACCTCTAAATCTATGTTCCTACGATCCTTTTGAGAATAGGAAAAAAGTTACTGAGTGGAAAAAATATTTTTTAGTAATTATGCCTGGCAGGACAAGAAATATTGACTGCATTTAAAAAATAAAAACTACATAAAACAATGTTGTTATTGGCTTGATTGTGCACATATAAAAGTGTCTTGGACTACAGAGATACAAAATACCTTAATCACATAAGGGAAACCAAGCACATACTTTCATTCTCATGGAGAAAGGACTTAGATCAACTCAAAAAAGCATTCATTATTGGGTATCTAGTGCTTCAAGAGCCTCAAAATTCAGAGTTCCACCAAATTAGGTCCCAATAAACTTCTAAAATTTCAACAAATCCACATAAAAGAAAATGTTCATTTGACAATATTCTACCCAAAAGAGTGAGTTTGGGGGAAAAGTTCAACACATTTCTGAAGCACCATGAGATACAAATACAAAGAATCCAAATCCCTACTCCACTGCTCACAAAGAGTAAAAGATGTACACGTCAAAGTCTAGATGAAATAAATCCAAGGTAATTTGGAAAGAGGCACTTGCAGATGAGGAGATCAGAAAAGCTTCCCATAGAAAGAAATGGTAGACCTGAACTTTGAGGGAATAAATGGGGAAAGAAAAGAAATACACTTCTTAATTAAGGCACAAGTTTTAAGATAAGGAGATTTATCCTAAGAAATGATTGACAGGGGTGGCTAGATGACATAGTGGATAAAGCACCGGCCTTGGAGTCAGGAGTACCTGGGTTCAAATCCAGTCTCAGACACTTAATAATGACCTAGCTGTGTGGCCTTGGGCAAGCCCCTTAATCCCATTTGCCTTGCAAAAAAAAAAAAACCTTAAAAAAAAAGGAATGATTGATAATAAAAAAAGAAATCAACCCACTAGGTTGCTTCATAGTCTGTTCTAGTACATTTTTAATTAAAAAAAAAAACCCTAACCCTCCATGATTATTCACTCCAGTTTTCAGTTTTCCTGTTAGGAATGGAAGAAAACAATGATCATAAAGAATAAGGTCCCCAAGATCCCTGAAGAAGAGGAAGGGAAAGAAGAGGGAAAGGAGGTAGGGCAGGGGAAATCACTTTGGTAGAATATTGCTAACCTCCCCACACAATGACCACCCAGATCTTATCTAGGAAGTCCTCCTGGTCACCTAGGAAGGAGGAAGAGGTGGTCTCAGGGAATACTTGCTGCTGGGAAATATATAAATAGGCTAACAGCAAGGTAGTCATTTACTGCTGGCGCAGCAACGATCATTCCACTAAGAGACAGTCCTGGGGATTACAAAGAATTTACAGAGGTGGTTTAGGGTTCTTTTTTTGGCGGGAGGAAGAGGCTTGAAAACAGTGGGGAGGAGGGGGAATCAGAGAAGGGGGGGAGAAAGAAGAGGAGGACAAGAAAGAAGAAAATCGCCATAGAGAGGAGATGGAAAGAAAAGAAAGGAAATGATAGGATCACAGATTTAGATCTAGGAAGGCCCTTAGCAATCACTGAATTAAAAAACCCCTTTACCTTACAGATGAGAAAACTTAAGCCCCCAGGAGTGATGTGAAACATATAGGTCATCTAATTCCCCAATCCAGGGATCTTTCCAAGTCTGACTGGGGGGCCTGGGGGAAATGGGGGAAGGAGAACTTCAATGATGCTGATAAAGAAACAAGGAGATCTATAGTTCAACTTATTTCTCCATAAATCTCCTGACTCTAAGGAAAGAATAAAGTCCATTTGATATTGACAACATGCAGTTATGTTCAATTAAAAACTTTTCAGATGTTCCACAGCATCAATGAAATATTTGTTGAATGCAAGACATGATATGAAGTCCAGAATAATGTAGACTTCATAAATATAGATTATTACCAGTCATCAAAGGAATGGAACAAGACACCTTAGAAAAAGATTTCCTTTTTTAAGGGCAATATTTTAAAGAATAATGATGTATCATCATTTGGGAATATTTCAATTGAAAGGTCACTGCAAAATGATGGAGCTGAAAATTGAAATGCATTGAAAACACTACTGGAAGAGTCTCCAGATTTGCAGTCATTCAGAGGTCTGTTGGCAGCTGCACCACTATTTCCGTGGACATTTTACTCTGTCCAGTCTTTATACTTCACATCAAAATTTAAGCAATGAGTAACAGATGAGGGGTTGGTGCTGCAAGTTAGTATGATCAAAAGAATACTGGGCTGACTGGATCACACTTAAATAAGGGGGGATGCTAGCTAGGGGAGGCAAGGGGATGGGGAAAAGGAATATCTTTTGATTTTAACCAGATTAAATCCATACAGATTTTCAGCCTGGGACTTTTACTGGGGATGGGGGGGGGAGGTGGGGGGGGGAGGCAAAACAGAGTCATCTGGATAAAATTCCCTAAGAAAAAAGTGAAATTTTATCCCCCACACAGTCAATCTTACCACACCCAGCTTGAGACTACTCAGAAACAGTCCAAGATCAAAACTTCTTGACTGCGGAAAAGTTATAGGAATCTACCTTCAATTAGTGTCTATGCCAATGTTTCAGGGAGAGGTAGAAGTAAATTGCTTTGCCTTTTGGACTTCAGTTTCTTTTTCTGTAATATAGAGGGATTGAACTAGGGTATTCCCAAATCTTGGAAGAGACAACACTAACTCCTAATTTTAAGAGTATTGTCCTCAGTTTGTTAAACTGTTGTAGTACATATAAAAATATACAGTGAATTTGGTCTAAGAGTGAGCACCAAACAAATGCATGTTTGTTTTTAATCAAAGATGCCACAGAACTTAAAGTTTCCATTACATGGTTTTGCTGTGGAATCAGAGAACTTAAACAACTTTCAATTACTGTACTTCTTACTTGTCCTAAAGGAGAGTCTGACATTTCACTGAGGGCTAGAGGACTGATGGAGTCCTGGAAGACTGATGGAATCCTGGAGGACTGATGGAGTCCTGGAGGACTGATGGAGTCCCAGGCTCACTGCAAAGCCTCTCCAGCCCAGGCCGAGGAACAGTCTTCCTTCTGAAATCAATCTGTAGGTTTCATGTCTGGGTCCCATTGGCTCTTTGAGTTTGAAACTGTTATTGTTTAATCTGCTATGAGGGGCAGCTAGGTGGCACAGTGGATGGAGCACCGGCCCTGGAGTCAGGAGTATCGGAGTTCAAATCTAGCCTTAGACACTTAATAATTACCTAGCTGTGTGGCCTTGGGCAAGCCACTTAACCCCATTGCCTTGCAAAAAAACAAAAAACAAACCTTAAAAAAAAAGATATAATCTGCTATGAGAAAGTAAAGCTTGTATCTTTACCTTTCAACCTATGTGAAAAGAACCTGTTGAACTTTCTATAAATTTTGAGGCTTAATAGGTGAAGTCAATACTATTAAAGTTCAAAGCCCAGTAACTTCTTACAAAATATTCCACTTGGTTTTCATTTTCAAAGACATTCATAATCATTAACTGTCCTTCAAAATGATGAGTAAAAATACGTTTTAACAAAAAAAAAGAAATTGTTGCTTTTAACTTTGTATCTCTAGAGTCTGGCAATTCTGGAGGGAATCTTTCCTGATCTTCCCCCCCCCCCCAAGGGCCGTTGTCCCCTCACTCCCAAACTACCTTGCATTTCTTCTCTCTCTGTATACACATCTCCTCTGAAACAATGTAAGCTCAGTGTTTTGGATTTGTCTATTACCAGTAGCTAGTACACAAAAGATGCTTAATAAATCCTGATTTGCTGACTGAGTACAATTAGCAGTGATGGAGAAAGCCCATAAAATATATACTTGAACAGAAAAGGGTAAACTTTTCCCCTTCTTTTATTCTGAATTCATTCTCTTTTCCAATGGAATTCTAGATGCACTGTCCCCTGAAATTTCTTTAAGAAGAAATCAAGAGCCCAGTAACAAACTTGAGAACTTGAGAATACTTGGTGTTTCTTTCCCTGTCATCAATACCATGTGTGATAAAGACTTCTCCTCTCTCTGCTCTGAGCTCTTCTTCTACGCTGTTCCTTACTTATTCATTTATTTTCCATTAAATACTTTTGAGTAAGTCAAAATGTTGAACTTCGGGGCGGCTAGGTGGCGCAGTGGATAGAGCACCAGCCCTGGAGTCAGGAGGACCTGAGTTCAAAACCAGCCTCAGGTACTCAATAATTACCTAGCTGTGGGGCCTTGGGCAAGCCACTTAACCCCATTTGCCTTGCAAAAACTAAAAAAAAAAAATGTTGAACTTCCTGCTATCTACCTTATGGGACACTAGGAAAATTAATAGGAAAAAAGCCCAGAATGCATTTCAAATGGCTTAAAAGTGGCAAACATAGAAACATGAAATAATGCTTCTTAAAAAACACATTTAGAGTCTGTAAACAGAAGATGAGAGATTAAATTGACTGACCTAACAAAAGTCCATTTTGCCCTCTAGATTTAAAGGATGACACAACTGAAATTGAGCACTGAGTTTTTGGAATAGTCTCCCTGCTTTCTTACCCATGATTAGTTACAAGATTATGGGTCAATACCTCTGTACAAACTGAAATATCTTGAGCTTTCCTCAGCTGGGACATTTATTTATTCATTTAAATATCCTCAAAGGCATTAATTAAGTGAAACCACATACTGCCTACCCTATAAGGGATCAGAGAGTTTAATTAAAACCCTCTTGCAATAATGTAAAAATACTAAAAACAAGGTGATTGCTAGAAAAAAAAAACTCCTTAATTATCTCCTAAAGAGAAAGAATGGTTTAGGTGGAGAGTAGATAATCGAGAAAGAATCACATTTTTGAACCTGCCAAACTTTGTCAGGTTTGCCTTTATCTTAGGAGTATCTGATACTCTTGTACTCACACCAAACTAACTCACTTCCATCTTCCCTAAAATATTTCAGTTATTGTGCAACAAATTGTTGAAGGATTCAATTAAGGGAACAGAAATGCTATTAAACCCAACTTGGGGGAGGGGGGCACCTGAAAGAAAAAGTACTCACAAATGTGATCTGGGAAAGTGCTAATTTTGAAAGCACAATAAATTGTTACCTTAATCTACCCTTCTTCCTGCCAAAAATAAAATGAAATATATAGTTTTTACTTAAGAAAAATCTCAATACATTGCTTTTTGCATTCCTTTGTCCATTCTTCAGAGTAACCATAAAAAGGTTAAAAACTGTATTTTTATTTTGACTCATAAAATATTCCAATTCTTCCATGTATACAAGCTAATTTATAATAACTGTGTACCAACTGCTTTTCAATCATTGGGTGGGTAGGGAGAGATGGGAAGGGGACAGTTTTCCTGGAAGCTTTAATTTTAAATTATGACATCTGAATCTAAGGAAGAACTGCCTTCTTCTGTCTCTTAAAGCTGGAACTTTGAGGTGAACTCATTTCAATTCTTTGCATTTTTTTCTATTTCACCTCTTTATAATGCCACTCAGTCTCCAAGAAAGAAAACTGTCATCCACATTTAGCAGACAAGTCCATGGTTTCTCTCCTCATTCTGTGTTTTCAACAAAAGTAAAATATATTCATATTTGATGTCAGCTGTAAATTCTCTTCTAGTTACTTACATTGAGTTGCAGCCCTTTATGGCTCCTAGGGATTTAAATAAATATTGGAATGGATGATTCAATAGATCTTAATTATTTAGAAAACAGTAAAAGGCAAAGTAGAAACACAGAGGCCTGCTAAAGTTGGAAGGCTTGCCAGTAAGAAACTAAGTCAATTCATAACCAATTTGTTCAATGGACATCCTTAAGCATCCATAAAGGTAAAAATAATTAAGTACAAGGCTTTAAACACTCTTAAAATCATCCAGGTGAATAGATGAGAGATCAGGAGGGAAGGGAAAAGAGAGAGCGAGCTATAAGGTAGAGCAGTAAATCTCCTTTTCTTGCTGATCCCTCATCCCACCCCTCCCCCCTTCATCATGGGCTGGAAAGGAAAGAGGGTGGAGGCTTGTCCAATTTTAATCTTCTCCCCTAAACAAAACTATGCTGTGAGGTTTTGAACAACCTCTGAAATAACTTTGTTCATGAGTCTTGGCAATTCCTGACTCCTATGGGTTTCTGAGCCCAAAGGGGCAGTAAATCGCAGGGTTCTACAGGGTCACTGACAGAGAGCCAGAAAGGTCCTTAGAAGCCACTAAATTCAAATCCCTTTTCATAAATGAAGAAACCAAGGCACAGAGAGGTTAAAGAGCTTGCCTACAATCACATCCCTAATACTTGAAGAGAAATCTGAACCCAATTCTTTTTGATTCCAAGGGCAGACTTTAACCCCTATATCAATGGTGTCAAATTCAAACAGAATGAGGTGCTAATCTATACATAAGGATGCCTAGGAACATACTGAATTAGTTTTAAAATGTAATGTAAGCTATGTTTTATTATATTTCTATTTATTTTTGTTAAATATTTTCCAATTACATTTTAATCTCCCTCAGACTCCACTAGGGAGTGTTGCTGGTAGTGTGCATATTTCTGCCTTATACCAGCTCTGAATCTGTCTTTCTGTCCAATATACCGGATTTCTAAATCTGCCAGTCCAAATTGTGCAGACATAATATGAGGCTCACTCTTCCCCAAAAGGGGGCAAGAGATAAAACCAGTACCAATGTGAATCAATAACCTAGTCCCTAAACCTCATTTTTGTCCTTATTTTCGTTTAGTTACCAATCATTATCAGATAACAAATCAATAGCAGCAAGCAGCTGTGGATATCTGAGCCAAAACCAGACCTAAGCAGTCTATTAGAGGATGTGAATTGAACTCAAAATGGCTTAACATCTGAGCAAACCTTTCATAAAGAAATCCACAGCCCAAGGAAAAGAGAAGGATTTTCCACTGCTACAGACAGATGTTTGCCAATTCACTGTACGGTATCACGTTTCCAATACGGAGAAAACACAACCCTGTAATCTACCAAACTGCCCAAATCTGACTAGTGTAAGCAGAATGACATTTAATCATCTTAGCAACCACCAGATTCTAAGAAGAGGCAGCTGCACAAAAGAAGGTGCATGCTACTCAGTAGAGATCTTATTTGGAATTCCTCAGCCCACTTACTAGATAGAGGACCATGAACCAGTCACATAGCTTCTAGGAACTGATTTCTTTAGTTGTAATATGGGATGACAATACTAACTATAGGTATAGGAGTGGTTGTGAGTTTGAAAGTGTGTAACCATTGCTTTACAATCCAAAATTAAACTCAAAAGCTGCTGCTACTGTTGCTGCCTGGACCCACTTTTTAGAGGTAGACCATCATGTTTTGACTTTAGGGTCCAACATGGCCTGTGGACAGACTAGTAGATAAAAGAGAAGAAAGATCTGTCATTATTAATGATACCCTGGGGCTTGAGGAAACTGAGATCTTCTGTGATCACTTGTTTTCTTAGCTGTTTCATTTCTACGCCTCTTAATCTTCAATGAGAATCTAAACTCCTTGAAGAGAGTTCTTTTATAGTACCCATGCCCCAGCATGGGGGGTGGGGGTGGCAGAGGGACAGAGTGTTCTATAATGTACACAGAGCAAGTCCCTCAAATGCCTACTGAATGAATAATACATTTGGAAATTTCTCATGGTATTGGCTATTTCTTTTTTTGTGAGTTCTTTTTTTCTTACAACCACTTTCCAATGACTTTGTGATTGTGTAATTTGATAAATTCCAAAGCCTCAAGTTGTGGTAACCACAAGGTATGTGGGGTGTGATTAAGCAACTAGAAAGCAGAAATGAAAAAATCTGGGGTCAGCACCCCAGAAAAATCTTTTGCTTAAGTCTTTTAAAGTAGGAAGAAAACCTTTTGCTTAATTCTTTTAAAACTAGACAGGACATAATTCTGAAAAACTCTGACTCCCATGACACCCATCTCCAACCTAGTCTTTCTAAGAAAAGGGCTAAGCACTATAATTATCACAACCTTTTATTCCAGGTTATTTTTCATTCTTTCTAAAGTGAATATCTATATTTTCTAAACCTCTGCTCTTCCCACCACAGTATATATTAGGATTATGTATAATACTATTCCTAAATACTTTTGTCTCAATTATCTTTATAAGGCCCCATTTTATTTGTAAAATATTTAACTGATATAATTCGTACACCACAATCACTTCCCTATACATTCCTTTACATTGCCCTCTCATTAAAAATAAAACATGGGACAGTTTTGAAAAATCATCCAGTAAGGAGTAGATGAATAAATTATACTATATTAAATATAACAAGGCCATAAAAATGACTGAAAGGAATGTTTTTAGAGAAATATGGGGAAATGTGTATGAACTGATGCAGAGGGAAGTGAGCAGAAACAGGAGAACAATCTATGTTTTAGCAATAACATTGTAAAGAAAAAAATGTTGAAAAACTTAACTTTAATCAATGTAATCATCTAATGAAGCCTGCTCCCCATCTCCTTAGAAAGAGGTGATGGAGGGGCAGCTAGGTGGCACAGTGGATAGAGCACTGGCTCTGGAATCAGAAGGACCTAAATTCAAATCTAATTTCCAATCCAGGGCTCTTTCCAAGTCTGATTCAGGGCATGGGAGGATGGGGAAGGAGAACTTCAATGATGCTGGACAAGAAACAAGAGAATTCATAGTTCAGCTTATTTCTCCATAAATCTCCTAACTTGCAGCTAAGTGGCACAGTGGATAGAGTACCAATCCTGGAGGAGGACCTGAGTTCAGCCTCAGACACTTAATAATTTCCTAGCTTTAATAATTGTTCTAGTGGGCAAGTCATTTTGACCCTATTGCCTTGCAAAAAAAAAAAGGTGATAGATAGAAATTTTCTGTAACTCTGTTTTCTGTGACCAAATTAACTTGTTCTAAGGGGATGATTTCCTTCCCCCCTTTTGGGAGAGAGGGAGGAAGAATTAGGAGAAAAAGGAAAGAATCCTCTTAGCATTAATGTAAAAAAAAAGTGTGTCAATGAAGCATCTTTTAAAATGCACAGAAATGATAGCAGCTCAGAAGGAAACAGACAAGCAGGAAAGTTTTTTGGGACTATGCTGAATTTATTATATACTTTTAAAAACAAAAAGACATAAAACAAGTTGTGCATAAGGAGATTTATGAGTTCATATATAAGATGTTCTTTTTTTTGCTCTTTGTATATAGAAACGTTCAGGTTTGTTCACATTTGTCAAGTTAGAATAACAAAAAAAAATTTTAAACTTGTCCAACCCATTCACCAAGAAGGAATGAGAGTCATAAATATTCCATACCCACAGTTGACCTCTGTTGAGAAGGAAATATATTCCAGTATCAGTCCTCTGCAACCAACATTGGTCACTGCATTTGATCTGACTTTTGTTATCCTTCAGTGTTATCTACATTTAAATAATTGTGTATATCATTCTCTTAGTACTGATTCCTTTGTACTATATCAGTTTCTCTGAATTATTCATAGTCTTTTCTTAATTTGCAATAATATTCCACTGTATTCAGGTAAATAATTTATTTGGTCATTCCCAATGGCTATTTGTTTCTAATTTTTCATTGCTACAAAAAGTATTTCTATGAATATTTTAGAATATATATGGAAACTTTTCTTCTTTGATTAATCTCAGAGATATAGATGCTTGGATCAAAAGTTATGGACAGGTAAGCAATTTTTCTCACATACTCCTCTAATTCAACTGGCAGATTCAAATTCTCATTTTGAAGAATATCCTTTTTGGAAGGGGAAAAGAAGGGAGGAAAGAAAGAAAGAAAGAAAAAAAGAGAAAGAAAGAAAGAAAGGAAGGAAGGAAGGAAGGAAGGAAGGAAGGAAGGAAGGAAGGAAGGAAGGAAAAGAAGCCCAACTTCTACTGGAATGACAAAAAATTTTACCTTTTCATCTGGGTCATGTACATTTGGAGTAACTTAAAAAAAACTTTTAAAAGGTTTTGTGTGTTATATAAACAGTTCTTTAATACAGGTCCTGGATAGATCTTCCATAATCCAAATTACTTAGGAGATCCAGATTATTCTAAGGAGGACCTAAGCATCTAGGTTTTTTTCCCCCCTCTAGGATCATTTCAGATAAAATCAGATAAAACACAAAACAAAACAATTTTCTGAAGAGCCTTCTAACACAGAAATGATCCAGTCCTCTATGGGGGTACCAGTCAGCTCAGGGATGACCTACAACCAAGACAGATATCACTAAAGTTTATTACAGATCAGAACTGACCCCCTTAAGCTTATCTCATGAGGACTGGGAGTTGTAAAGCTGAAACTAAATACACTTTTTTTTAAAAATACACTTCTAAAGAGAAAGGCACTCACCTTAAGGAGAGAGATTAGTCCTCTTTAACCCAAAGCAGGAATGCCAGAAACCCAACTCTAAGCATCCTATGACCATCAAAGCTTAGCCCTATGACTAGTAGATGGAATATCAATTAATTCTTTCTTTGCCACAGAGTGGGATGAAAGAGACTCCTCAACTATTCTTGAGCTAGATGAATATATACTAAATACACAAAAGTCTATAAGTATATCAACTTTACAAATTAAATACATTATCTTCTATCTATCTGGGAACATATAAGAAATAAAAATTACCAAAAAACCTGCTGAAATGCAAGAAATGCTGCCTGTTTGAAAAAGGGATGTTTTCAAATAAATCTGATATTTAGACATCTGATATCATGACATAATTGCCCTGATAAACAACCCAAAAGGACTGTTTATCCTTGAGTATATCTTGATTAAAATTTCCACTTCGTTCCATAACATCCAATGTTAAAAAACAAATAAAAACCTAAGACATAAATTACTTTTATAGTTCCTACTAAAACAAGCCTGATCAGGTTGAACTTTCTTAGGGGTAGCTCAATCCCCATAATCTTTTTATGTATTGTTTTCTCACAGCACTTATGGGGGCTGAACAGAAATACACACAATATAGGAGGCTCATCCCCAAAGCTGATTACTATAAAAAAGGGAAACTACTAGGGAAAAAAAAAGAAATGCCACACAATATTTTCTTTTCCCTACATAATTTTTGGGTTTTCTCTAGAGAAATGCCAACCAGTAAATAATTAGAACCATAATCCTCTGTTATACCACTGGGAAAAAGGATGTGAAGGGCTTTAAAGAATATTAGTTATTACCTACCTGATGATGTTAATGGATACTTTAAAAAAGTAGTAATCTGTAACTTTTATTTCCTTTCAGTGTGAAATGCTACTTTTATAGTCAGTGAAAAAGTATATGGACACAGTCCAGGAAGAAAAGGGGAAATTTCATCACCAAGGCAGGGCTAGCAGACCACCCATTTAGGGTTCCAGCTAAGGGCTTCTGAATATTTCTTCACTACCAAATCATTAATATTAATTATATTATGTCTCATATCACCTAGACCTCAATTTCAGAAAACGGCACCATGTTCTAATGTCAGCAAAACTTCTCTCTATTGTTTCTACTTGCATATTACCGTCAAAAAGAATGACTAGTTTGAGGTACATTCCATTTTCCATCTCCAGGAATTGCCACAAAATGCCACCCATCCCTAAAATGCTCTCATTCATCTTCCTTCAGAGAGCAGCTTGGGTGCTGTTTCTGAATCCTCCCTTCCAACAGTACCGGGCTTCTCCTTACTATATATATATGTCATATCCCCCAACTGAATGTCAGCTTCTCATGAGTAGGGATTTTGAATTCATTGGTCCTGCTCTGCAAATGGAAGGTACTTAAATGTATGAAATTTCTGCCCTCAGAGTCGCAGGCTCTACCGATTAATGGACCACAAAGAGCAGAATTAGGCTTCTTTGAAACTGTCACTTTCAGCAAAGAGATGGAAGCTTCCTGTTTCACACAAGTCAGGGGCAGGGAGAGGGAATGAAAGAGAGGAAGAGCCCCTGTGATCACTTCCAAAGATCCAAACCCATCCTTCCTAGCTTTGCTGTGTCTGTCCAGGGCCTTACAAACTTTCCAGGTTTCTCCACCTCAGAGTCATTCCAATGGCAATGGCGCTGCCCTCATCCAACACATCCTGGTCTTCTTGGCTTTGTGTACTATCTCTCACTCTTCTCACAGCCATATTTCCAGTCCTCAGAATCTCTTCTCTGGATAACTGCAATAGTCACCATTCTCTAATCCAGGGCTATCCAAAATGCGGCTGCCTGAGGGTTTACTAAATGTTTTAGTAAAGGAAGCCAAGCTGCAGCAGAACTCTCACTAAAATGGCAGATCAAAATATATAGTCCATTGCTTCAATAAAAACTTTTAAGAGTAAGGTTGGACAGCCTTGCTCTAATCTGTTCTTCCCCAGTTGCCAAAGTGATATCCTTAACACACGTCTGTACAAAAAATGCTCATGGTTCCCTGTTGCTATTTCCATTTTTGGCAACAGAAACTCATCTTACTCCTGGGAAGACCTGTCAGGTCTCAGACCAAACTAGAAGCCTGGGTTCTGGAGGGAACCTGAAACTGTTCAATACTTTAGAATGTACATAAGCTACCTGGTTCCAGCCCAAAGACTTACTATATATGATTTTGCTTTATGCACTGTAGGCTAACGTGCTGCCCTTCATTCATGAGTAACACGCCTCCCCCATGCCCCACAACCCTTGAATGCATTCTCTCTTCACTTCTGCCTCTTAGGTGACTTAGCTTCATTCAAAACTCATCTCCTAGAACACGAGGCCTTTTCAGAGCTCCCCACCATGAGGAGAAATTAACTTCTGTTTATTTTATATGAATGCATGTGCAACATATATATATATATATATATATATATATATATGCTATAGATGACTCTTGGACATGGTGTCTCTCCAGCATAACATAATACTGAAAGGTTTGGGTTTTTTTTGTCTAACTCCAGCACCCTACAAATAGCCTGGCACTCAGAAGGTGCTTAATAAAGGGTTTCTGATTCTAATATTCTCAATCCATAGTAGTGAAACAGAATTAGGGGAATGCCCAAAGCATCAGGAATTGTTTCTATAGTAGGGATGAGTTTTATAGAGAGAGAGAGAGAGAGAGAGAGAGAGTCATGAAGAATCTGTCACTCTTTATGAATAAAGCTCACAGAACTGTTCTCTGTCCCTAATTCACTGGCCCATATAGGAACAACTTTATTAACACCTTATTCTTTCAGTCATTCAGTAAGCATACCAGAACTGTTTGTTGATTGAATTTGTGGTCCAAACAATTGAGCCCAGGTCCCCTGAGTATACAACATTGATTTTCTAAGTTTGTAGGATAACTAACTTTCCTCCATATTTCAGTTCCATTCTTTATCAGTGAAAAATATCCAGGAATAGATCTTAATCTTTTCAAAGCTTTTCTTTAAGATTTTGGCACTGGAGTACAGGGTTTCAAATGCCAGCAAATTTTATTAGCTAACCAATGAGAAAGTTGGGGGTTTTTTTTAATGCTAGGCAACACTAAAATTGGCCATAGGAGCCTAAGCTATCCTTTTAGTAAACAACTATAAACTTAACTTTTTCCCTCCTTCAAGGACTACTTTTTATCAGTCATGCATGCTTGTAATTTGCCCATATCCATGACTAGGATGGGGTGCCACAACGGGATGAACAATGTGCCCAGGGTCAGAGCACCTGGATCTTCTCAGAGTCCAATACAGTCTTGGAAGCTTCCAGAAAATTGATTCTGGACTACCAGCAAAACCAAGTTACACTGGCCTCACTTGGCTTTTGTGAACACAATGCTTGGCTATATCAAAAAGTGCTTAATATATGTAGAAAGTGGGCAAAAGAATCAAGAATACAGCCTCAATCCAAACTCTACCTTATTTAATTGGTGCCCTGGAAGAAATACTGAAAACAGAGAAGCCCAGAAGGATGTCTAAGAGCAAAGGAAACCTGAAGGAAGCAGAACCAGTAAAACATAATATATGGAAAGACCAACAAAAGGAGTCAAACTGAATGTTGTTCAATTAATGGCCAAGCTTGAACCCAAAGAAGATACGGTTCTATGCCATCTCCCCATTCTTGGCGGGGGCAGTTCCTAGAGGTGTGGAACATTTTATAAAGTCAGACTTAGAATTATGTTGGGGAGCTTTGCTAAGCCATTTTTTTCCACTTGGGTTGGAAATGGGAGGCTACAATAGGAAATGTGAGGTAAAAAACAAAGGGTATCAATAAAAATGCACTTTTTAAACAAAGAATAACTCATTCAAGTAGTGCAGAGTCGCGAAGGGTGGCAACAGTTTGCGTGGGCATGTCTCCAGGGTCTACCTTGGTGCCTGGCAAACGAAGATGCCTTCCCAGTGTCAAGTATACAAGATGCAATTGTTCAATTGTGCTGCACATTTCCAAACTCACACAGTACCTGACCCTCTCTAAAAGAAAAAAGATGAATTCAAGCCATTTAAAACCACTTCTTAAGCCAGATCTTTGCCCTACTCCCTCAAATCTAACCAAATGGCTAGGCAGATTCCTCTCATGATGTAAGGCATGTGTTTGGTGCCATCCCACTTCCTAAATGACCTCAACTACTTCTATACAAATCTGCTGCTGACCTCATAAACTGAGCTTCTTAGGGAAAAGACGTTCAATGATTCACAATCGCCTAGATTTGATTAGGCACAAGAATGAAACACCCACCCGGCCCCAAACCCGTTCATTTCATCCAAGAGCTGCCCTAGCCAAATAACCATCTCCGTGCAGACGGCTCGTTCCTCATCTTCAGAGTAATTTAATAAAGAGGGCGCGTGTCAGTGCCACCCACTTTCTCATGTCCCCAGAATCCCGATCTCCAACTACCAGCTCAGGACCTACATCTACGAGGTAAAAATCTCCTTGGGCCGGACTCGAGGCGCCGGTCCACGGCTCCAAACCCGCTCTCGCTCCACGCCGGAGGAGCTTTCCCGAGGGAGAGCCGCCCAGGGGCAGGAGGGCTTCTTGGGGGCCAGCATCCCACGTGGTGCAGAAAGCCACTCCTTCACCCGACGCTGCTCAGGACCCTCGGGGAACGCGGGAGGCACTCAAGGTGCCTCTTCTCCAAAACCGCTCCCCTACCCTTTTGTCCCAGATGCCCTTTCCCAAGGCAGGAACATCGGGGCACCCATCCCCAAGCCATCTCCACGGAGGAGGCTAGTCCGGGGAAACTCCTTCCAGGGCGGCAAAGGACCAAGCCTCCTGGTGCCGGCATGCTGGGTTGGGGGTCGACCCCCTCCCCCACTACAGGCTATCAATCGGCCACAAGTCGAGAGGCTGCGGGAAAGGAGGGGGCCCCTCCCGCCACGTCTGGCCGGCCTGGGCTCGGTCCTTCCGATCGGAAGGCACGGATTTCTGCAGGGGAGCCGTCCCGGGCCCTCGTGGCAGGGGCCGAAGGCGTGGGGGGCCGCTCACGCCGGGCAGCCCGAGTTCGGCCGCGTCAACGTGGTCGGGGTGGGAAAGGCCCGGGGCAGGGGGCGAGGCCGGCCCGGGAGGATCCTCCTCACCTCGAGCCGCGGCCCCGGGGCGCCGGGAGCGGGGTCTGGGCGCCCGGGGCCAAGCCGGCCCGGCTCGGGAAGCCGCGGCCCCGGCAGCCGGGGGCGGGGCGCGGGTGTCAAACTTTGTTGGCCGCCTGCTTCGCGGGGAGCCCCGGAGCCCCGGCGCGGAGAGCGCGGCTGCGGGCCGGCGGGGGCCGGGGCCGGGGCCGGGGCCGGGGCCGGGGCTCACCTTCCGGTGCTTCTCCTTGTAGGGCAGCGCCAGCCACGGCATGTCCCGCACGAACTCCTGCCACTGCTGCTGGTCCTGGTCCGAGGACACGAAGACGATCTCCAGGCGGCGGCGCGGCTCGGGCTCGGGCTCGGCGGCCCCGGCCCCGGCCCCGGCCCCGGCCCCGGCGGCTCCCGGGCCCGGCGCGTCCCCCCGCAGGCGGCCGTAGAAGGCGGCCAGGCTGGCGCCGAGCTGCGCGCAGGGGGCGCTGAGGCTGCAGCCGAAGTAGAGCCCGAGCAGCGAGAGCCCGCGGGCGGCCAGCGAGTGCACGTCCACCTCCTCGCCGCCGCCGGCCACCAGCTTCTCGCCCAGCAGCTCCAGCAGGAAGCCCGACATCCTGGCTCCGGCCCGGCCCCGGCCCCGGCCCCGGCCCCGGCTGCCGCCGCCCGGCCGCGTCCCAGCCTGCGCCGCGCACAACAGCGGGCAGCCCGGCGCGCAGGCGGCAGAGGCGGCCCCGAGAGCCGCCCGCCCCGCCCCCACGCCGCCGCCGCCGCCCCGCTGCCCCGCGGGGCCGCCAGGGGGCTCCGTGGGGCCCCGGCGGCGCCCGCTGCCCGGGCCGGCGGCGGGGGCGGGGCGGGGCCCCGAGGCCGCGGCCCGGGTCCCCCCGAGGCGGCGGCCCGGGTCCCCCCGAGGCGGCGGCCCGGGTCCCCCCGAGGCGGCGGCCCGGGTCCCCCCGAGGCGGCGGCCCGGGTCCCCCCGAGGCGGCGGCCCGGGTCCCCCCGAGGCGGCGGCCCGGGTCCCCCCGAGGCGGCGGCCCGGGTCCCCCCGAGGCGGCGGCCCGGGTCCCCCCGAGGCGGCGGCCCGGGTCCCCCCGAGGCCGCGGCCCGGGTCCCCCCGAGGCCGCGGCCCGGGTCCCCCCGAGGCCGCGGCCCGGGTCCCCCCGAGGCCGCGGCCCAGGTCCGAGAGTGCGAAGCCAGCCCCGGTTCCCGGCCCGGCGCCCCTGGCCTCGGCCTCCCTCCTCTGCCATGGCGGGGGCTGGTGCTTCGCGCAGGCCGGTGTGGGGCCGCAGGGCAAGCGACTGCTCAGCGGAGCCCTGGGGGGTCGCTGCTCTCCGTGCCCCACTCTGGAACATTCGTCCGGTTCCAGAGTGTTCTAGATTGAGAGGGGAAGAGACCTGGAGGCCATCCAGCCTGCCTCACCCATCGCCCAGATGGTGAAACCGAGGTCGGGGTGACCTGCTCAGGGCCTCCGGGCTGCCGACACCATCAGCTCCCCCCAGACTGCCTTTTCCTCTTCATTTCCTCTTCACTTCCAGAATTCCCAGTTCTCTATCCAAGTTTCTTTCCCATGATACGCCCATTGCCGCACTCCACCAATCGTCTTGCATTCAACCTCTCCATCCTCACAAGATCTCCTTCCTTCCCTCCCTTCCCATCCCCTTGCCCCCACCAGCCCAACGTCCCTTTCTTTCTCCACAGCCTCTCCATCCTTCAAAGCCAAGTTCCATTTCCCTAGGCACTAGAAGGAAAGAAACGTTAGAAACTTCTAGCAAGGCTCCTTCAGGACCAGAGCGCTACAGTGACTTGGCCAGAAATCTCAAACGGGGGTGGCAAAGCCACATTCAAATGCGGGTCCTCCAACTGCAAAGTGAAGAAGACCTGTCTACTCTTTTCCACGAAGTCTAAACTAGCAGTTATGTTCCACATGGGTGTCTCTCCTTTAACTCCTACTTTATTTCTGGTCGTTACCATACAACTGATACTGTTACATCTGTTCAGATTCTAATGCTGTCAGATGCCTAAACCCAATTTGCCAACTACATTATAATGATGATGATGGTGGTGGTGTTTGTCATTCATCCTCAAAGAAGACCATGACACCAGGAATATGATGCCATGACAAGAACATGAATCAAATTTGACTGAGGGGGTTGCCGTGCTAAGCCACCAACCTTGCTTTCTCTTCTAGAATCATCTGGACCCAGTGGCCTGATATGAATCAGAACGACTAGAGGTGGCCCTGGACGAGAGGACATCAGGGTTAAGTGACCTGCCCAAGGTCACACAGCTAATATGTATCAAGTGTCTGAGGCAGCTAGGTGGAAGAATGGCTCCAGCACCTGACCTGGAGTCAAGGGGACCTGAGATTGTAATCTTGGAGCTAGGAACAGTGCCATACTCTATGTCCTTCATCCCCCTCAACTACTCCGTAAGTATTTGAGTTGACTGAATGTATCTGGATCTACCCTTTGGTGTGACAGGCCAACAGTTTCAGAGCAAGTGAGTGGTATATTTTGATCAAGAAAGAGGGTCAAGAAAAAGTGGTCATCTCACCAAAATCTTATGCTCAAGATACCACATCATTTTTTATGAACACCTAAATGATACCAAATGGCACCACTACTTGTAACAGGCTGGGCATGAAATAATGATAATAATTCCTATATAGTCTCTGTGATTCAGAATTACTAGGCCAGTATGCAAAAGATCCAGATGATCCTCATTTTTCAGAGGAGAAAACCAAGGGCCCCAGAGTGGCAGAATAATTTGTAGAGTGCTACAGAAGTAGTAAATAACGATTTACGTTTGAACCTAGGTCCTTTTACTCAAAATCCAGTGCCCTTTCCACTACAATAGGTTAGGGATATCTGGATTCAGCCTAAATGTTCAGATGCAAGATCACAGCTGCAAAACACGGGGACACCTCTAACCTTAGCTTCGTAAACCGGGAGAGCCCAGGAGTAGAGGGAGAGTAAAACTCGTTTATTGGACTCTATCGCCATCTAGTGGACGAAGCCCTGAACAAATGTCTACATTCCAAAATCCAGTACGAAAACAAGATCCTGACTAGTGCCAAGCAGAATATTTTGATTTTCTATAGTGGCTTTCCACCAACAATCTTAAAATGCTTTACAGGAGCTAATTTAAGCCTCAGAACATAACCACAAGTTTCTGGCATAGCAATGAAAATTCAGGGCTAAGATTCTCAATTTTTTTTATTGTAGAACAAGGCAGTACGTAGATTTTCAGTTCAGTAAAATGTTACTACATAAACCCCAGGAAAGTTTGAAGGGAAAGCCAAGAGGAGAGGAACAATATAAATATATATGTATGTATATATATATATATATATATATATATATATATATATATATACACACACATACAAGTTATGTCTCCTTACTTTGCCCTTTGCCCCTAGTACTATTGCTCATTCTGCATCTTTGGATAAAGGGTTGCCTCTATAATTACAATGAGTAACACTGCTCAAACAGCACAGATGGGTTTACATGTTAGTTGCCCACTACAGTGACAATATTAACTATTACTGCTTAATTACACATAGATATGTATGTATGTGTGTATTTGCATAAATAGATGAAGTGTTGGGTTTTAATTAAATCACTGAGATGTTCATACCACATGCCTAAAGGTTCCTGAATGTCCAAAAATGTTTCTATGTATGTGTAGGAATGCTGCAGTTTTTTTTTTTATCAAAACATTTATTGGGGCAGCTGGGTGGTGTAGTAGATAGAGCACCAGCCCAGGAGTTAGGTGTACCTGAGTTCAAATCCTGCCTCAGACACTTAATAATTACCTGGTTGTGTGGCCTTGGACAAGCCACTTAACCCCATTGCCTTGCAAAACCCTAAAAAAACCCCAAAAATATTTACTAAACCCTTATTGGCATGTTATGTCTTAAGTACCATTTGAAGCATATAAACTTTATATGCTTTTAAACATATAGCTTTAAACTCTAGAGCTCACAGATACATAAATACTGTAAGCATTTACATTACATGTCAGGAAAAAGGCAAGTCCATTTAGCTGGAATGGTAAGAGAAGAGGGCATCATGGAATTTGCAAGTTCAGGCAAAATAGTGAACTCATGATTATACTGCTTCCCTTGGGTAGTGCCAGTGGTGTAGTAGGGGCAAATGTGAAATAAAATGTGTGTGTGTGTGTGTGTGTGTGTGTGTGTGTGTGTGTGTGTGTGTGTCCAACACTTCACTTTTACTACTTTAGAGGAAAGCACTTTCCCCTGGAGTATGTCCAAACCAGCATCTGGCACCTGGAAAAGTGAGAGTTTGAGCCTACTACACATGAAATAAAAATCAGTGTAAATAAAATTTAGAGAATCACTGGTAAAGCAGATTTTGGTTTGAAGCCAAGTGTACCAGCTGCCTTTTAAATTGGTGTGGAAAGGGGAATTTCCAATGGAAATGATTCCAGAATCATAATACTAGTGAGTGCTTATTAGAAAAAGTAGTCCAATGAGGCCAGTTTAGCTTCCTAGAATAATAGTTGACATCCCTTGAATTATGGAGACCACTCAAACTTTCTGTGTATCAAAAGACCAATTGCAATAGAATGTCCCTCCTAGCATTTAGCAAATTATTCATACTGGTCACTCAGGCATATTATTACTGCTCATAAATTTATGACTTACAGCATGTTTGGCACAATACGGAAATTAATAATTACATTTACAGAGCACATTGCTCCCTCACAACAACCTTGTGAGAGTGCAGACATTATTATTCCCATTTTTCTGATAAGGAAACAGATTCATAGAGGTTAAGTGACTTGTTCAGAGTCATGGCAGAAGGGCAGCTCCAAACTGGTTCTTTGAATTCAAATCTAGGATGCTTTCCACTAGCCCTTTCCTCTAGTAAACCAGATGGTTTCTTCCAGTTGTAGGGCACTACACTCAAAGGCATATAAAATCTTATGTGCAGTGTAAAACATGCACACACACGCCACATGTATAGTCATTCTTTTTTTAAAATTATAGGTTAAATCCTATTATAATAAAGATTTCTATATCTCAGAAGTATTCTATACCATATACCACAATAAGCACAAAATGGATATATGGCTTGAATAAAAATTTCATACACAAAAATAATTCAAAGAGAATAGGATCAGGCATCTTTCATAGCTATGGTTAGGGGAAGAGTTCTCAAGCAAACAAGGAAAAAAAGCAGTAACAAAAAATAAACGGATAATTTCCATTACAAGAAATTGAAAAGGTTTTGAACAAAATGAATGACATTAAGATTAGAAATGAAGTTGGTGAGTGAGAAAAATCTTTTTATCAAATATCTCTGCTAAAGATCTGAAAATTTCAGATTTACTGGAAATTAACACAGATAAGATCAAATGCTATTTCCCAGTGGATAATTAGTGAGAGGTTATGAACAGTTATCAAAAGAACAATTACAAACTATTAATAGCCAAACAAATTATTGTTCTAAATGGCTAATAAGAGAAATGAAAATCAAGACAACTGAAGTTTTACTTTACATCCAGTAAATTGACAAAGATGACGAAAGAAGGAAATAGAGAATGCTAAAATAGCTGAGGAAAGGAAGGCATACTAATATACTTTTTTTTTTAAGTTTTTTGCAAGGCAAATGGGGTTAAGTGGCTTGCCCAAGGCCACACAGCTAGGTAATTATTAAGTGTCTGAGGCCAGATTTTAACTCAGATACTCCTGACTCCAGGGTCAGTGCTCTATCTACTGCGCCACCTAGCTGCCCCCATCCTAATATACTCTTCATGGAATTGTGAGTTTCAGTATAAAACATATATGTGAAAAAAATAAGATAAAACATATATGTGTGGATACATATAAGTATATAAATCTGTGTATGTTTATGAGTATATTTTAAGTGACTAAAATGTTCATATTTACTGATCCCACTTCTTCCCAAGGAAGTAAAAACCAGAAATAAAGGTCTCAGATAAATGAAGATATTAATAGCATCACTCTGTAGTATAAAAGAGCTAAAAAAAAAAGATGCCTATCATTTGAAAAATGTCTAAAGAAATTATGACATATGAATGGAATGGAATATTGCTGTGCCACAAGAAATGATGAATATAGGGCTTTCAGAAAAGCCTGTGAAGACATATGATGTGACACAGAATGAAACAGAAGGAAAATAGAATACAAAATGACTACAACAGGATAAATAAAAAGAACAAAACAATGAAAAAGAATGCTAGGTAATTAACATGGCCAAGTCTCTTAGCTTTAGAAAAAAGACCATGTATCTCATTTCTTTTCAGAGATGGAAGAATATGGGCATTGCTTGTTATATATATTGTCAGACTTAATTGAACTGGTTTTGCCGAGCAAGTCTTTTTTCCTCTTTTTTTGAATTTTTTGTTAAAATAAATGATTCATTGGGTAGTTGAGCAAGGAGGAATATATTAGTAAATGAATATATCAGTAAAAAAAAAAATCAAAAATTTAAAATACTTATTTCCAAATCCTCCTTAGGCAGCTAGGTGGCACTGCAGAGAGGGTGATGGAATTAGGAAGCTTCTATTTCCTGAGTTCAAATCTGCCCTCAGACACTTGCTAGTTGTGTGTGATTCTGGGCAAGTCACTTTACCCTTTTTGCCTCACGCTCATCTGCCAAATAAGGTGGTGAAGGAAATGGCAAACTAGTCTAGTATCTTTGCCAAGAAAACCTCAAATGAGGCCATAAAGACTTGGACACATCTAAAGAACAACAACAAAATCCTAGCTACTGTCCCACTTATTTGAAATATTTGATTCAACAATATTAAAGAATCATTCAAAATATCTGAACATCTCCTTAGAGTGGCAGGATAGGAATTGAACCTGTGATCTCCTTGAATAGGTAAAGTACTTGGTACACCAAGTGCTTTAAAAATGTTAGTTGAGGAGGGGCAGAACCAAGGGGCAGCACCAGGCACAAGGACAGGATTTCCTAGGAGTTCTCTTCCAAAATATTCCCAAAACCTTAAAATTAGGATTCTAACTAAATTTGAGAGACAGAACCCACAGAAAGATCCAGTAAGGCAATTTTCCAACCCAAGGTAACCTGGAAGAGGTTATGAAGGCTCTGTTCCACGGGGTTGGAGGGGACAGCAGTTGCAGCCAGGATTACTGTAGGAGCAAAGGAGCTCTAGCCTTAGGGTAACAGCCCGCAGGGTGCCTGGTCCCCTGGGAGTGCTGGCTTGTGGAAGCAGAAGCAGTTTCCAGACCTGCCAACCCAGGGAACACCAAGCACAATCTGGAATATCAGTGGGGAAACTCTGCCAGAGTGAGCATGAGACCAGGTCAGTATGACCCTCAGCTCAGCTCTCGGCACAGCCCAGTCCTGGGAAATGAAAACAGGCCCACTGAACCCCCCCAGCAGTGTCAGCTCAGTACCTGCTCCCAGAGCGCTCAGCCCACAGAAGGTAAGGGGGTGGGAGTAGACTCTCAAGGTCTCCCCTCTGTCCCTGGGACAGGACTCTGGTGCTTCGTCCATACTCAGATCCAGGTCACAGTCTGAGCATCCATACTACCATAGTGGAACAGAGACACTCCTCACAGCTCCAGGGCAGAGGGGTGTGATTGTGGCCATCCACAGACCAGAGCACAGAACAGAAGAACAGAAGGAACTGAAGTCCTTGTGGGGGTGTCCCAACAATAACTCAAAAGCTCAGGAAGCACCCCAAAACCAGGGCACAGGCTGGAGGAAATGAGTAAACAGAAAAAAAGAAACCTGACCAAAGACAATTACTTTGGTCCCACAGAGGATCAAAACACACATTCAGAAGATGATAAAATCAAAACTTCTGTATCCGAAGCCTCCAAGAAAAATAGGGAGGTAGGCTCAGGCTATGACAGAGCTAAAAAAAAAATTTTGCAAATCAGGTAAGGAAGGTGGAGGAAAAATTGAGAAGAGAAATGAGAGCAATGCAGAAAAACCATGAAAACCAAGTCAGCAGCTTAGTCAAGGAGATCCAAAAAATGCTGAAGGAAACAACATATTAAAAACCAGTTAGGTTAGATGCAAAAGCAGTCCAAAAAGTTAATGCAGAGAAGAATACCTTAAAAAGCAAAATTGGACAGACGGAAAAGGAGATAAGAAAGCTCTCTGAAGAAAACAACTCCTTCAAAAGTAGAAATGAAGCTAATGGAAGATGATGACTGTGAGGAATCAAGGAAACAATAAAACAATTCCAAAAAAATGAAAAACTAGAAGAAAATGTGAAATATCTCATTGGAAAAACAACTGACCTAGAGAACAGATCTAGAAGCAACAATTTAAAAATTATTGGGCCACCTGAGAGTCATGATCAGGAAAAAAAAGCTTTGACTTCATTTTTTAAAGAATTCCTACAGGAAAATTGTCCTTATATCCCAGAAACAGAGGACAAAATAGAAATTGAGAGAATGCACCATTCTCCTCCTGAAACAGACCCAAAAAAACCAAAACAAAACAACTAAACAACCCAGGAATTATATAGCCAAATTCCAGAACTCCCAAATCTAAGAGAAAATATTACAAGCAGCCAAAATGAAACAATTCAAATATCATGGAGCTACAATCAGGATTACACAGAACTTAGCAGGGCTCATAGGGCTTGGAACATAATATTCCAGGGGGCAAAAGAGCTTGGAATGCAACCAAGAATCAATTACCCAATAAAACTGAACATCCTTTTCTAGGGAAAAAGATGGACATTCAATGAAATAGGGGAATTTCAAATGTTCTTGTTGGAAAAAGTCAGAGCTGAACAGAAAGTTGATCTTCAGGTATAGGACTCAGGTGAAGCAAAGAGAGGGCGGACAAGAAGGGTAAATTATGATGAATTTAATGATGTTGAACTAAGTGTATTCCTGCATGGGAAGATAATACTGATATTACTCATATGAACCTTCTCATTTATTAGAGCAGATGGACCAAGGATGCCAATTATCACCACTAGAAATGTTAGCTTTAGCAATAAGAGAAGAAAAAGAAATCAAAGGAATTAGAATAGGCAATGAGGAAATAAAATTCTCACTCTTTGCAAATGATATGATGATTATACTTAGAGAATCAACCAAAAAACTACTTCATACAATTAACTTTAACAGAGTTGCAGGACTTTAAACCCCACATAAAAATGTTAGTTGATTTGACTCTACCAATGCAGATTGGCATCCAGAGATTGTGGCTTGCCCAAGGTCATAAAACCAGTGTGGTCAGAGGTAGACTTGAGCCTAGGTCTTCTGGCTCTGAGGCTGGCTCATATCCATTATATCGATTGTTCACTTGGTCCTACTCCTTCTCATCTTCTCCAGAAAATTAAATCATTAATCTTCACTTCCCAAAGCCCACTCTCTAACCTTTAACTCCCCATCTATTGATTGCTCTCCTACCTCCTTTAAGACATATCCAGGTCTTCCTCTGCTTAAAAAACCCATTTCCTCTAGCCATCATCCTACAACTTTCCTCTCAAGATCTCTTAAAACCTTATGAGCTAATGCCATCCTCTTGGAGGCTTTTCTGGTCTGCCAAATGCATGGTTAATAAATAGTTTTTTGATTGGCTGCAGACTCAAAAGTGTAATATACACAAAAAAGGACTGAGAGTCAAAGCTATTTCCTTTTCCTCCTTGATTTTACTGAAGGAAAACATGATATAAGCCTCTGTGACAAGAGAGAACTGAAATTTTACTGTGTCATTTTGAGCACAAAGTGGATAGGGTGGAAGCCCTGAGATACACCCAACAGCAACAGGCATGACCTGGATGAAGATCAGAAAGGAGACTAAAAAAGAGTGGTCAGGCAAAAAAAAACAAAACAAAACAAAACTAGATCCAAGATAGAGTTGGGGCATAGAAACACAGAAGAGAGTATCAAGAAAAATATGTCTAAAAGCATGGGGTTTGAAAAATAGCCATTGCATTTGGTAACTTTAGAGAAGTTTTTGTAAAATTCATTAGGTAGGGGCAGCTAGGTGGTTCAGTGAATAGAGCACAGGCCCTGGAGGCAGGAGTACTTGATTTCAAATGGGCCTCAGACACTTAATAATTACCTAGCTGTTTGGCCTTGGGCAAGCCATTTAACCCAATTGTCTTGCAAAAACCTAAAAAAAAATTCATTAGGTAGAGAATTAAAATGACTGAGAGAAAAGAAAGTGGAAGTACTTATTGCAGAGGGTCTTTTCAAAAAGTTTAGACAAAAAAGGGAGAAGAGATATGGGAATTACAATTAGTTTAGATTATTTGAGGATGGGAGAGTCATGAATATATTTCTAGGGAGTAGGAAAGCAGCCAGTAGAAAGAAATTGAAGAAGAGTGAGGAGGAGAAAATGAAGGAAAGGGCAATCTGCTGAAGATGAGGTAGAATAGGATAATTTTTGTATGTAGAGTAGTTTGCCTTGGCAAGAAGGGCCACCTCCATGCCCATCAATTGGGGAATGGCTGAACAATTTGTGGTATATAATTTGCTGGTGTACTATTGTCTGTAAGAAATCATGAGCAATGAAGTGGTGCATTTGTTTCTTTTTTTAAAAAAAAAAGATTTTTCAAGGCAATGGGATTAAGTGGCTTGCCCAAGGCCACATAGCTAGATAATTTATTAAGTGTCTGAGGTTGGATTTGAACTCAGGTACTCCTGACTCCAAGGTCAGTGCTCTATCCACAGTACCACCTAGCTGCCCCAAAGTGGTACATTCATGAGTGATGACAAGATAAAAAATATTGCCTTCCTTGTGCGTGGTTCAGGTTGGGGTAGAAACATAAGTCACATGAAATGCTTGAGCTGAGAAAGTATGAGGTTAAGTTGCTTGATGGAGTATCCCTATGTATGTTGATAGTGGAGGAATTGAGAAGAGAAAGGTGGAGTTAGGCTCTGAACAGATTGGTGAAAGACAAGAAGTGTTCTAGAGGTATGCTGATAACTGCTATACAACTACAAGTCAATGTGTTTTAATTAAGTCCCTGCTGTGAGCAAGGCTTTACTATGGAAAATACAATTATATCTACATGTTCTTTCAGGAGAAAGGTACATTCCAAGAACTTACTTTGTTTTCAGAACTTTCATTACTTGAGTAAAAATATCAGAAGGGAACATTCTTATATAATATGGGTCACACTGAGCATGTGCAGATCTATCCAGTCTGCTTCTGATGTAGCACAGGGATGATTCAGCATCTGGGCACCCTGAAGGCCACAAATTCCCTGGCTATTTCTGACTGAGTGATGACCTGGTGCTGAAAAGCCTTGTCCTGAGGTATATCAGAAAATTCAGAAGACTCCCTTAGACCTCTACCTGATGTCTCCCTTGAAGAATGGCAGAAGGGGAGAGGGCTCTCTTTGAAAAGGAGAACTAGCTTCTGATTAGCTATCTTCTTTCAGTCCTCAAAGTGGCATCATGTCGCCCTGACATTGTCAGTGATGGGTGCAGAAGAGCTGGTCCTTCTCTACCCCCACCCCCTTCTGGAATCAAGGTGACAATACCAAAACTGCTAAAGCAGGAATTCAACTTGACCATGCTTGTGCCCAGATTGTGGCTGTCTTTTAGTTTTTTTGTTTTATGTTTATTTTCCTGAGAATTAATTGAACATCAGCCTCCATTATAAAGATATCCAGATGTGAGGTCGGAGTGGTGCAGAGGTGCATCAGGAAGTGCTGTCTAGCAGCCAGGGACCACCTGTAAAAACAGTGATTGGAGTTGTGTGGAGAGAACTGAGGCAAGAGGAAATGTGGACATGTTCTTCCATGGGATCACAAACTGCTCTTGGATGATGAGATATAGGAATAACTTTCTTTTGAGGGTATTTGTTGTGATCCAGGCATTTCAGTGGTGCTTGACTCTTCATGACCCCACTTGAGATTTTCTTTATAAAGAGACTGGTGTGGTTTTCCATTTCTTTCTCATTTTACAGATAAGGAAACTGAGGCACAAGGGTTAAGTGACTTGCACAGGGTCACACAGGTAATAAGTATCTGAAGCTAGATTTGCACTCATAAAGAAGAGACTTCCTAATTCCAGGTCCAGTCTCTCCATCCACTACACCATTTTATTCTTTCTTGAGGATATAATAAAAGTTATAAGTTAAGTTACTTAATTCTGTTTTTAGTTATTCTGTTAATTCATGCTGTAGGACATTTTTGTCCATTACTATTCCTTTGGTAGAGTGAACAATAACTTAATATATGATATTATACATTGAATACCTTTCTCCTTCCATTTTGGTAAAGTCCTAGACAAATTAAAGTTTGTGGAAGCTTCATGAGTCAGAGTTAAGAAAATAGAGCCTAACCCCTCAGATGCTCCCAGGGTTGAACCTATTTCAGACTATGGACAAAGGTGCACAGATCTGAGGGACCCCTTAGTGGAAGAGGGAATAAGTGGAATATTCCATCCCCTTAGGCTCAGACGAGATTTCTTGATTCTAGAGCAGAATGTCAGAAAAAGTAAAAGTTATAGTAGGCAAATTAGGTGGTACTAAACACAACCACAAATATTCAATGTGATGGAATCTTGGGATAATGATTAGGAAGAGAAGGAACAGATGCACTCAGTCAGAGAGGGAAAGAGAGCTGGTGGGAAGTGGAGTAGGGAAGCCTGTTAGGTTGATTTGGGTTGATTTTAAGTTCTAGAAGAAATAGATCAATTTCTCGACCAACATTTGAACTTTTTCCATAAACTTTACTATAAACATCCCCAGTGGAGCAAAAAAGACAAGACCACCCTTCTAAAATGAATTGCCCCATATCATTCCCAAAGGGCTAATCAGGTTTATTTTAGCTTTATTTTGCCCTATATGTAATTTATAAAAAAGAGAACTAGGCTTTTTGAACAGTCTGCATAATAGGTAAATCCCTTGGCCTCTTTATCTGTAAATCAGACAATCAACTATGAAAGATTTAGCTACAATATCAATATAGCTATAAATATTATATATATATATATATATATATATATATATATATATATATATATATATCAATGTAGTGATCCATAATAAAGAAAGAGAGAACAGAACTGTTGAGGGCAGACTGAAGCACATTTCCCCCCTTAAAACATGACTAACATAGAAGGTATTATATTCTTTGCCTTTTCAATGAGTAGGGGAGGGGTGGTGAAGAAGAGAATTTGGAACTGCAAAAAAAAAAAGATGATTGTTGAGATTGGAGTTCAGATGACTTGGGGATTCTGATAGACATTTAGTAGTTAATTGTATGACCATAGGCAAGTAATTTAACCACAGTGAAACAGTTTCCTTATCTATAAAAATGAGAGGGTTAGACTTGATGGCTTCTAAATTTATTTCCAGCTCTTAATCTATAATCCTATGATTAAAAACTAGAAATAAAATATGTGCTTATAAATTGTGGTTAAGTATGTGTCATAGAATATCACACTACTATAAAAACAATGAATATGAAGAATTCAGAATGGGAAGTATGGGAAGACTTCTATGAACTGATACAAAGTGGAAAACAATATCCATAGTGGGTATAATGTAAATGGAAACAATCAAAAAAGTGAAACTGGATGCTATATAATTATAATGACATAATTTGTATTTTTAAAAAGAATAAGAAAATTGATATCTCTCCCTTCTTTGAATAGGTAGGAGACTAAAGATATAATGAGATATTTTAAAAATATCATTAGACGTTGATGTATCATCCTTGGATCAGACTCTAACATGTCTCAGGTACGGTCTTCTTCCCTCCCCACTCTGTTTCCTTTTGTGAGATTGTAAGTTTCAGGAGAGCAGGGACTTTCTTTTTCTTATTTGTAAACCCAGTACTTGGATTTGCCAAAAACATTATTTTAGGGGCAGCTAGGTGGTGCAGTGGATAGAGTACCAGCTGGAGTCAGGAATACCTGAGTTCAAATCCCACTTCAGACACTTAATAATTGCCTAGCTGTGTGGCCTTGGGCAAGTCATTAACCTCATTTGCCTTGCAAAAACCTAAACTAAATAAACAAATGAACAAATAAATAAATAAAAGGATTATTTTATGAAGAACTCACAAGAGGGTCAGAAAAATTGACACAAAGACCCTCTCAAAGTCTCTCCTGAGAACTTTGGAATTGATTGTGCAGCATGGGAGACACTGGCACCACAAGACCACTCAAAGGAAGTTTAGAGAACCCACCCCACATGTTCCCAAGGGCTATTTGTTTTCTTTTTTAGGCTAAGTGACTTTCCCAAAGTCACACAGTTAGGCAATTATTAAATGTCTGAGGTCACATTTAAACTCAGGTCCTCCTGACTCCAGGGCTGGTGCTCTATCCACTGTGCCACCTAGCTGCCCCCCCCCCCCCCAGGACTATTTGTGTCCAACCTGTGGTAGAGCATCTGAGCTCATGTTGGTCTGATCAGTCACAGTTGGACACATTATACCTTGCTTCTAACATAGTGATGTTGTTTTGGTTCTCTTTGATAACAAAGGACAAGAACCAATTATAGTCAGCACATACCACAGTGTTGTGCACACAGTACGCATTTAATAAATGTTTGTTGACTAATGATTTTTTTATTAAAGATTTTATTTATTTTGAGTTTTACAATTTTCCCCCTAATCTTACTCCCCCCCCCCCCAGAAAGCAATTTGTCAGTCTTTACATTGTTTCCATGGTATACATTGATCCAAATTGAGTGTGATGAGAGAGAAATCATATCTTTAAGGAAGAAACATAAAGTATAAGAGATAACAAGATCAGACAATAAGATATCAGGTTTTTTCCCTAAATTGAAAGTAATAGTCTTTGGTCTTTGTTCAAACTCCACAGCTCTTTATCTGGATACAGATGGTATTCTCCACTGCAGACAGCTCCAAATTGTCCCTGATTGTTGCACTGATGAAATGAGTGAGTCCTTCAAGGTTGATCATCATCCCCATTTTGTTGTTAGGGTGTACAGTGTTTTTCTGGTTCTGCTTGTCTCACTCAGCATCTGACTAATGATTCTTGTTGCTTATTTTTGCTTAACTCCTTTCTCTCCCCTCTTTATTATTCTTTCATAACTCTATTTCTTTTTTCTTTCTTTTTTTTTTTTTTTTTTTTTGGAGATGGCATCCAGGACAGAGATCATTTTTCTTTGTGTTCTGGGAATGATTGAGACTATTGTGAATTCTAAGTCCTTCATACAATTCCCACCCAATGGGAGCTCATGAACTAACCCTGAGGTGGTGGCAGGAGTAGCTGGATGTTGGCTGTAAAGTTATCTTTCTAATTTCTATTTAATTAATTTCTACTTCTTTTGCCAGTTAGATAGATAAATTATATCACTCTAATTACCGTTGATCAGCAGGTCACCTCATTTGCAGAGTGAATGCAGGAAGAACCCTGTTTTGACAATGGCATAGAGAGATTCAGAAAAGTCCAGATCAGAGTCTGGGTCCTCCAATGTGCCAGGTTTTCTCCTAGTTGTGAGAGATGACCTTTAATGAAGTTTCCTCATTAAAAAAACAAAAACCTTATTTGTACAGTTTCGGGGTTTGCCTTGGGAGACAGATTCCCGAGTCCTTAATGTTGTCTACAGTTACTGTAAATGGAATTTCTCTTTTGGTCTCTTGTCCTTGGACTTCGTTATTCATAGATAGAAAGAAAATATTCTTATACACAGGTGGGGAGAATGATGGCTCTTCAGTGAACTTTGAATACATTTTTGTGCACATTCTGGTGAAAATGACCTTCAATGAAATTTCCTTATGAATGCATTTTTATATTCCTTATCAATCTTGTTCACTGGGAGAGAAAAACACTGTCTGGTTCCCATATTCTTGGAACCTGAGGTAATTTAAGAAGGGCTGAACCAATTGTCTGATTAGACATCTCCAAATTTGGTCAAAGGAAATGATGTAGTTTTGTAAATATATCATTTTAAAAGGGAATAGATTAGCTATAAATAATTATGGTAATAAGGGATTGAAAACTTTCTCATAGGATAGAGATTAGTTATAAATAATTAGGATAATGGGGGCGGCTAGGTGGCGTAGTGGATAAAGCACCGGTCCTGGAACCAGGAGTACCTGGGTTCAAATCCAGTCTCAGATACTTAATAATGACCTAGCTGTGTGGCCTTGGGCAAGCCACTTAACCCCTTTTGCCTTGCAAAAAAAAAACCCTAAAAAAATAATTAGGAAAATGAAGATTGAATTTGCTTTGTGTCAGTTGGATAATATTAGCAAAAAGACTGTGAACTTGTCTTACCAGCCAATGGTATAATACAGAATTTAGAAGTAGGATTTTTTTATTACTATAAAAACGACTGTGAGTCTTTGGTATTCAATACTCCTTGGCTGGTGCTGCTTGGCAATGGGGGATTATATCCTTTTTCTTCGAAGAAAAATAAACCCTTTTCTGCTCTCCAACTTAGACTCCAGATTCCTGATTCACACATGGTCAAGGACTCAACCAATTATTAATTACTTTTATCAATTTCCCAAAGGCAGTTTTCCTAATGATCTTAGGCTAAAATGGGTGTCAGAACATTTTGGTGTCTGGGACAAGGCGGGCCTATTGGGCCACGCAGGTCCAGAGAAAGCTTGATCCAGGACAAACACACACACATGGTGACTGGAGACTGGGGATGGCCTGGTAAGAGGAGAGAAAGTGAGGCTAGACCTGTGATGACACCCACATTCTGGAGGTAAGGGCCAGAAAAGGGAGTCTTTTGACTTTACTTCCTACCTCCAGACTGGCAAAGGAAGACAACACCTCATCACAAAGGAAGCAGAAAGGACACATCTGGAAATGAAGATGACCTAAAAGTAAAACGTATAAATAAAATACTGGCTCTTTTTACATGTGCTCAGCTTTGCTCTCTACTGGATTAAATGTTAAATTATCATCTCTCCTCTGCAAATGTAGCCCTACCTGATTTCTTTTCTTTTTTTTTTTTAAGACTTTTGTAAGGCAAATGGGGTTAAGTGGCTTGCCCAAGGCCACACAGCTAGGTAATTATTAAGTGTGTGAGACCAGATTTGAACCCAGGTACTCCTGACTCCAAGGGCGGTGCTTTATCCACTACACCACCTAGCCACCCCTTACCTGATTACAATTTCAGGGAACATGATGCCTTGCTCTACCTGCTCCCTTCTTCCTTTCCCCCTCCCAATTCTTGCCCAGCTTTCCAGTCTTCTTTTGGTTACTGTTTCCCTTTTTGACTTGCAAGCTTCTTGAGGGCATGGGCTGTCTTTCTTTTTTATTAATTGTATCTCTAGTACTTAGTACAGTATCTGACACTTGATAAATACTGATTAAACTAGATTGTTTCATATTCCTAAATTTCTTTCTCTTTCAGACCTGCCAACTCCAAACCATGCTGCCTTCAGTTCTGTCATCATCCCCATCTCTACCCACCCACTCCCACCTCCAAGCCAGCCTCCAAGCTACCACCCATCTCCTCACCAGGCTACCTTCTCTCCACCACTTTCAAGTGCTTGTTTGTTGTTCCCTCTTTAAAATGGAAACTCCTAGAGGACTGGAACCATCCTATCTGCTTCATATATCCTGAGGGCTTAGGACATGGTAAATAAACACTTTATATCTGCCCCAGTTATCTGTCTAACCTCTCAAAGTCACTCATCATAAGTGATACCTGCTTGGATTTTCTTTGAAAAAGTGAAGTTGAGGAAATATTAGAGAAAAATGTTAGGCCAAATATTATTTCCTTCTGTGCTGGCATTGCATATCCTGTGGGCATCTGATTTCCTTTCCATTATTATCTAGAATAACTCCCATTGTGGGCCACCTAGAACCTATATAGGAAAGCTATCCCACCGAAAGGGGTAGTGAGATATAAAGAACTCAATAAAATTCAACTTCTTCACACCTAGGAGGCCCAAAGATTATTCCACCAAAGAGGGGAACTGAACAATAAATTCATGGGATAATAGAAATTACCTCAAATCCTTTTCCTAACACCTCCCTTACCCCTTTCCCAGCATAAATACCTATCCTGCTCTTCTGTAAAAACCTGACCCTATTCCCACCCCCTTTTTAAAAACCCTATTCATTTCTGATTGCAGCTTTTATCAGCCCAGTTGCAAGAGCCTTGCATCAGTCCCAGATTTCTTCATGTTACTCTTTCCCTATGATTTTCACTCCTTGCTGGCTGCTGATTCTGTCTGGTTGCAATCACTTTGCAACTGTCCCTAATTTCTCTAGGTTTTGGTTTGCAGAGGCTGCTGCTGCTGATCAGTCCACTAACCTTCTCTAATTGCCCAACTAAATCTCCATTTCTGTTTACTTTGTTAAAAGAATGAACTTTTTTTGTCCTTAAATACTTCTGGGTTAAGAGCCAGAATTTGTTAATACACATTCTTGAACCCCAAACTAGTCCACACCCCATCTTTTTTTCCTTCATCAGAAGGATTTGAAGCTAAATAATTCACTATGAAGGAAGCAATATAAAATCAGTTCATATCCAATGCAGAAAGAGATGCTCTCTCTTTGTCTTGTGAAGGGAATGAATGAATGGATGCCCACCTGTCCATTAGCACAAAGGTGGTACTATTTTAACTTGAATCTTTACATTCTCATGATCCACATAATGCAGTCATACTCAAACCTCAGAAATCTGGTAGAGTTTATATTATTAATAATAAATTATATAGTTATATATTATTAGAGCTGTAAACAATTTTAATGATTATCTATGTCCAATTCTTTCATTTTACAGGACCAGAAATTAAGGTCCTGAGAAGTTAATGAAATATAGTGGTGGGTAGTAATAATTCCTTTGAGGCCTCACCTTCTTCTCCAACTCAGGAGAAGCCCATCCAGAAGGAATGTAAAATATTTAAATGTGAGCTATTATAAAGATCATTATATGTATATGTATTATAAGTATTTATATGTTTATATAGTGTATATATATGTATAAAGTGTCATTCTTTTGTAAAACATTTTTCTCATGATAACCTTATGAATTAGGCAATGCAGATATTATTGGAAGTTCCTTGTGGAACCTGTTTCAATTTTCTCTGTCTTTTCATTATTAACTGATGAATTTTCTTAGTAAAGGGGTAATATCTTCAATTGAAAGGGTGGAAGGGTTTGGAACTTCCCTTTCAGGAGAGGGAAAGGGGATCAGATGGGGAACCATAAAAGGACTGCCTTTCAGAAGTGAGAGCCAATGAAGTCCAGATATCATCAGTTTGTAGTATACCCAGTCAATTTGGTTATGGACAGCATGGGAGTAGTAACAAGTAGTGAATGGCAGAAGTAATCCAGGGTAGGAGACCTTCAAGAGATGAGTGGTCATGGGATGAGGAGAGAAGGGATTTCAGAATAAAAGAGTGTTTATAGGATGAGACTGAGAAGGGTGGAAAGTGAAATAAGGAGAGGGAATGGCCAGAGAAAGTACTGATGGGGGATTGGAGGTCAGGATATAAGAGAAAAGTAAGTTTAGGAAGGGTAAGGCATAGAAATAGATGGAATGACAGAAGGGGATATAGTCATGCATTGGATAAGTCAGTCTATCTATATGTTCATATATAAATGTATATATGTATATCTAGGTATTTTATACACCTCTTATCTCTTGATCTTTTATTTTATACATCATTTACAAATATTATATATCTATGTATGTTCATAGGAAAAAAGACTCAGAGATATATGTTTACAAATATGGACATACACACACACATATATATGTGCATATGCCTGGATGGGTGTGTGTGTGTGTATTTCTGGAGGTGTGTGTTCCATACGGATACACACACACACACATGCATGTGCATGCGTGCATGTAGACATTCCCAGGCCTTTTATTCCACACACACACGCTTGCACACACCTGCAAATGTACGGACACATTCATGGTGTACCCGTGCCCCCCACACTAGTGCACGTGTGGTCGAGCGTGCATACGCGTGCACACGTGTGGTGACGTGTGTCCATAGGTAGACAGACGTGTGTCTGGGTCTTTTGTTCTGGCCCATGTGACTGTGTGTGCATGCACCCACGCATGGCGTGTAGGTGCATGTGGATGTGTGCCCATGTGTCTATGCAGCCCGCTCCGGGGCTTTCGGTCCATGCACACACGCACGCGGTACGGACACATGGTTGTGCACGTGTGTCCACTTGTTCTCCGCACGCATGTGCACACACGTGTGCATCGTCACGCGTGCACACGTGTAGGCGGCGTGTGGCTCCCCACGGGGGCAGTTTCGAGTGGCTACAGCTTGGCTCCCCCAGGTCGCCCCCCGCCGTCCGGTACCCCAGGCCGACCTGGCGATGCCAGCCCTCCTCACCTTTCCTGGGGGGCCCGGCCCCCCTGCCTTGTCCTCACCCGGACCCTGGAGCCCGGGGTCACGTGGGAAAGCGCGGCAACGGCGCCTCGTGCTGGCGGGAGGGGAGGGAGGAGCTGGGCGCATGCGCGTCCGCCTCGCTCCCGGAGCCCGCCTATCTCCGCCCTTCCTCGAGCGCCCTGCAAAGCGCTCCCAGACCTCTAGGGGGAGAAGTCCACAGGAAGTCTCTCTGGGAAAGGTGTCTCCCAAGTTCGGACTACAGCTCCCGTCGCGCCTCGCGCGGCCGACAACAAGTCAGCGTCCGACTCCTCAACATTCCCAAACGGCTAACGCTGCTCGACGGTGTCTTGAGTCAAACGCGACCATCCTTAAAAACCAAGAAAAATCTCGTATTTCTTAAATAGCTCTGGGAGCGAATGAATTTCGTTTGTGTCCGGGGACAGCCCGTGAAGGCGCGACGCGGCGTGTGTCGAATCTGCCGCAGCGGAATCCGCCACTGGCGGAAGCGCGGGCGAGGCCGAGGGGGCGGAAGTCAGTTAGTCCGTGCGGCGGAGCCGGCAGGCTCGGGGCAGCGGCGGTCATGGCGGCGGCTCCCGGGCCCGGCGGAGCTGTGCCCGAGGGGGCGGCCGACGCCCCGCTCCAGCACAGCCTGCTCCTGCGGTACCTGGTGGGGGACAAGCGGCAGCCGCGGCTCCTGGAGCCCGGCGCCCTGGGCGGGATCCCGAGCCCCGCCAAGAGCGAGGAGCAGAAGATGATGGAGAAGGCCATGGAGAGCTGCGCCTTCAAGGCGGCGCTGGCCTGCGTCGGGGGTGAGTGGGGCTCGGGGTGCCTGCGGGGGCTGGTGACGTCACCGGGCCCTCCAGCCCCCCCCAACAAGCTCCTGAGTGACCCCGGGGGGCTGCGGACGGAGGGGGCCCTGGGCCCTGGCGCCCCCACAAGCAATCGTGGGCCGAAGAGGGAGAAGCCAGAGGGATCACCTGGACTTAGGGCTAAGACGGATTTCAAGTCGACCTCCAAGTGAAGGGTGTTTCATTCGATTATCTAAAAGCAGCGTTCCGACGAGGGGCCGTTGATTTCCCCAGATTGCCTCAGTGGGTTCATGACACCCCAAAATGTTGCAGTCTCTTGGTCCGGACTAATTTCATTTTCTTTTTTTTTTTTTAGTTTTTTTTTTTTTGCAAGGCGATGGGGTTAAGTGGCTTGCCCAAGGCCACACAGCTAGTTTTCTGAGGCTGGATTTGAACTCAGGTCCTCCTGACTCCAGGGCCGGTGCTCTAGCCACTGTGCCACCTAGCCGCCCCCTGACTTCATTTTATTATGAGAAACCTCAGACCCAGAGCAATTAAGTCACACCCGAGATAGTGGATCCAGGTCATCTTGACTCCAAACTCGGTGTTGATTCCATTACACTGGATTGCCATAAAAAAGTAAGGGACTTTCAATGTATAATGTAACAGGAAAGAGATCAACACCTGAAAAACTGCTATTATAAGGGACTGTATGATAGATGAATAGTATAAATTATAAGTGTGCAAGGAGTTCGGAGGAAAGTTCAGTCACTGTGACAGGCTGGGTGGGAAAAGGCATGGAGGAGAAACATTGATCCCAGGTACAGGGGGAAGAGATAAATAACTAAATAATTAAGTAATAAGTAGTAATTGGGACCATTTTTGGTATAAAACATGTATCTTCATCCCCACTTTGCAAAGAAAGAAACTGAGGCCTGGAGGGGCCAAGTGATTTAGAACATGGTTATGTGAGGAGAAAGGGTCAAACAGGATTTGAACCTTGATATTTCTGGTTTTAAGTATCCAGTATCAAGAGGAAGAGGTTTGTGGCACACAGGCCCTGGAGTCAGGAGGACCTGAGTTTAAATCCAACCTCAGACACTTAATAATTACCTGGCTGTGTGGTCTTGGGCAAGCCACTTAACCCCATTGCCTTGCAAAAAAAAAAAAAGGAAGAGGTTTGTTTTCTCTTAAGCAAAACCAACCTGGGGAGATGTTTCAGAACCTGATTTATGATAGGTCTTGAATGCCAATTTAAAGAGTGTGGACTTTATTCTGTAAAACTTGAGGAGTTTTTTGGGGGGCAGTAATAAGGATCTGTACTAGAATGGTAGCATTGGAAATGGAAAAGGATGAACATATGAGACATTCTCAATAAAAAGACATAGAACTTGGTAACTATGATATAGAGACAATGAGAAATAAATGAGATTTTAAGGCTAATGTCTTGGGGAAAGTGGTGGTGTCTTTGACAGGAATAGGGTAGGTTAGGAGAGAACTACTACCTTTTCATTTCATGTGGGGAGGGACAGGGAATGGGGTGAAGCTGGTGAAAGGAGGGAGGGATGGTTTCCATTCAGGTATGTGATGTTTGACTGAAGTCAAAATGTCAGGCAGATGGAAACAAATTGGTGCTTGTTGGAAGGATAAGGGGCTATAGACAAAGATTTAGACATTTTTCAGTTAGTAGTTGAAACTGAGCAGAGATGAGTTCTCTGAGGGAGAGTCAAGAGGGTGGCAGCAGTGAGTAGTAAACCTTGAGAAATACCTACACTTAGGAGGTAGAGGTTCTGGAGGCATAGGAGGGTAGGAAATAATTTTAGATGCTACATTGAGGTTGAAGAGAATGAGGATGGGGAAAAGATTTGGTGATTAGGGTCTAGTCAAAGTACATTCATTTTCACTAGCATAATGAGGGTGAAGCCAAATTGGAATAAACCTGGAGTGACTAGGAGTAGAAATGGAGAATTAGACCAAACTGATGAAATGTGTTGGGCATTGAAAGTAAGAACAAAAGTGGTCAGTTAAGCTTTTGGAGTATATGTGAAAGTCAAGGGTGCTGGAAGGTCAGGGAGATGAAGGTCTCCCTGTTTTAGTTAATATTGGGTGCTGACCTTGCATGCCTTTGCCTAGGCCACTCCTCCTGACCTATGGGGTAATTTAAGAGATGAGAAAGACTCTCTTGCTACTGAGCAGTCATTGGAATGGATATACTAAAATTAATTATACCTTTAGAAATTTTATCTAGATTCCTTCCTTCTTTCTTTTACTTTTTATACTTTTAAAAACAAATCATTTCCCATGCTACATTCCCACTATACATTCCCCCCAATTGAATTGTTTCAATTAACACAAATTTGAGCTAAACTTGATCCACGAAACATTTATGTCTCATAGGCTGTGTAACCTTCCATGCTGTGGTTCCCCCTCTCTCTCTCCTGGAAGGGGGAGGTTTTGTTATTTCTCTGGGACCAAGACAGATTTTTAAATTTTGTTTTTGTTTTTGCAAGGCAGTGGAGTTAAGTGACTTGTCCAAGATTAGATAGGTTGGGACTTATTAGGGCTGGATTTGAACTCAGGTCCTTCTGGCCTCTGACTCTTGGAATCCCTAGCATCCATCCAGATTTTCATGCACAGGTCCCTTCTTCCTTAGAATCTTTCCTGTCTTCATTTTCTTCCCCTTCCAAATTGTAAGTCTGTTGCTGTGATTTTGTACATGTGTGTGTGTGTGTGTGTGTGTGTGTGTGTGTATTACATTCTCCTTTTCCCCCCAAAGGATTGTTAACTTCCTTGGGAATGGGAACTTTTACATTGTTGACCCAGTGTGATGGCATAGCGATTAGAGCACTAGACTTGAAATCCGGAAGACCTGAATTCGATCCTTCAGTCATTTCCTAACTGTGACCCTAGGCAAGTTATTTAACTTCTCAACCTCAGCTTCATAAAATGGGAATGAAAAAAGCATCTGCCTCAGATGGTTATTATGAGAATCCAATGTGATAATAATACATGTCAAAAACTTTGCATACCTTAAAGGGCCTTTTAAATGTTATTATCTGTGCATGTGATCATTGTTTAATGAAAGGTTTGACTAGTGACTCTTTCTCTAGCATGCAAGTTGCTTCTCACATAAAGAGGGTGAAGATGAATCTGGATTCTCAGAAGAAAGGGAGGGAGCTGGGAGATTGTTTACTCTTCCTTCTGTGGCAGTTTCCTTTTTACTGGATTTCAAGGAGAATTGCCTTGCATCTCCCTGTTCAGAGATACCTCTGAACTTGAGGAATAGCTTCAAGTCTAACTAACTCTAGGGTTATGTGGCAGGGTTTAGAATGAGTCGTTGGTCTACTGTATTTTATATGTTTATATTCTCTCATCCAGGAAGCAAAAATTTGGGAACTAAGAATTGGTCGCACGGTGTAGACATTTTATCTCTTGTATCTTTTTATTTGTCCTTCATTTTTGAAAAAGACCATGACATCAGGGAGATGGTGCCATGACAAACACTTGATTTGGATTTGAGTGAGGGAGAGGCAAGGCTTAAGTCACCAGCCTCACTTTTTCCTCCAGAACCATCTGGGTCCAGTGGCCAGATATGAATCAGGACAACTGGAGATGACCCTGGATGGGGCCCAAAGTCACACAGCTAGTAAGATAAAGTGTCTGAGGCTGAATTCAAACTTCGGTCCTCCTGACTCCAGGGCCAGTGCTCTATCCACTGTGCCACCTAGCTGTCCTCTCTTGAATACTCGTACCTGCTCCTTTTATGACATTACCCACAAACAGTGTCTGGTGAGCTTGTCTTGTCCCCAGACACTTTCCAAAATGAAGTGACATCAAGATAATTTAAACTGTTGGCAGAGGTCATTTTGTAACTTTGCAAAGTAATATTTTTCCTTTTAGGATTTGTCTTGGGAGGAGCATTTGGGGTGTTCACTGCCGGCATTGATACGAACGTGGGCTTTGACCCAAAGGATCCATATCGAACACCAACTGCAAAAGAAGTTCTTAAAGATATGGGACAGAGAGGAATGTCCTATGCCAAAAATTTTGCCATCGTGGGAGCCATATTTTCCTGTACGGAGTGTTTGGTAGAATCCGTAAGTGATGGTTTTTTGAAAGGTTTTGCTTTATGGATATTAACCTTTAGCATCTCTGTCTCATACAAATGTTCTGGAACTTGTGTACCAGAAAAACATCAAGAGACTTAAAATCAGAGACTCTTGTCTTTCCTCAGAAAGGCTATTTTCCTAGTTCTCTGGCAGGTTGCCCTTTACAGAGACATCAAAGGTTTTGTCTCATGCATATACTGGTGTTTTTCCTCCTTGTGGACTAAAAACTGACTTCCTTTTCCATATGAAAGTTATAAGGATGGGGACAGCTAGGTGGTACAGTGGATAGAGCACCGGCCCTGGAGTCAGGAGTACCTGAGTTCAAATCTGGCCTCAGACACTTAATAATTACCTAGCTGTGTGTCCTTAGGCAAGCCACTTAAGGTTATGATTTCAATTAATCCACCTGTGTCAGGCTAGTCAGGAAGAGAGACTGTGGCATCCTAACTGCTTTGGATCTTTTGTATCATGTTTCCGTGCCATCTGCAGGAAATGCCTTGGAACAAATCTAAACTTAAAGAATTGTCATTGAATTTGCAAAATTTTTTTGCAAAATTTTAAAAAATGAGTATTAAAAATTGTTTCTATAACTGGAAAAAATATTTGAAAATAATAATTGTCTTTGAAAAAAGATAGGATCCTTGTTATCAAGAAAATGAATTAACTAACTAGAAATCTGTTTATTTCTTAATTGTTTTGTCTGGTTTATTTCTGTGATACTGACCTGCATTTCTCAAATCCCACAGTACCGGGGAAAATCTGACTGGAAGAACAGCGTCCTTAGTGGCTGTATCACTGGAGGAGCCATTGGCTTTAGAGGTCAGTGCACTCTTGTGGGAGTGTTTTTTGTCATTGTGACTGGCATTGCCAAAAGGTAGCCCAGGACACAGGTAGGCACTTGATTACTATCATTTCCTAATGACTACAGTTAAGATTTATTCACAAATGAATGTTGATGTACAGGTGGCACTTCACTGAACTTTGTGACATAGAAGAAAGAGGATTGGTTTTGAAATCTGAGAATTTGGGGTTCGAATCTTGTATAACTCTGGAATGATCTCTTTTATGTTTTTTTTATCTGTAAGAAGTAGGGGTTGAGGGGCGGCTAGGTGGTGCAGTGGATAGAACACCGGCCCTGGAGTCAAATCCGGTCTCGGACACTTAATAATTACCTAGCTATGTGACCTTGGGCAAGTGACTTAACCCCATTGCCTTGCAAAAAAAAAAAAAAAGAAGAAGAAGTAGGGTTTGGACCTGTGGAGGAATTTAGAAATGAGAAAGAATCTCTTGCAACTGAGCAGTCACTGGAATGGATATACTGAAATTAATTACACCATTAGGAATTTTATCTAGGTTCCTTCCTCTTTCTTTAGCTTTTTAAACTTTTTAAAAAAAGATTCATTTCCTACTATATTACTCCTCACAATTGAATTGTTTCAATTAACACACAAATTTGAACTAAACTTGATAAATAAAACAATTGTGTCTTGTAGGCTATGTAACCTTTCATGCTGTAGTCCCTTCCCTCTCTCCTGATTGGAAGGTGGAGGTTTTGTTGTTTCTATAGGACCAAGACAGATTTTTTTTTTTAATTTAGCTTTTGCAAGGTAATGGGTTTAAGTGACTTGCTCAAGATCACACAGCTAGGTACTTATTAAGGCTGGATTTGAACTCAGGTCCTCCTGACTCCAGGGCCAGTACTCTTATCCACTGTGCCACCTAGCTGCCCCCAAGACAGAATTTTGAATTTGAGGGCCTGAGGTTAGACCTGAGTTCTACTTCTTACCTCTTACCCCATCTGAGCTTTGCAGCTTTATTCCCCATTACTCCACTTCCTGTGACCTAGTCTCATCTGTTACTCTCTGCCATCTCTGGGCTTTGTCTGTTTTCTCCCATGCCTGGCTTGCTCTCTTTCTGCCCTTCTACTCCTGGCAATCCCATCTTCTTCAAGTCTCAGCTCCCACACACCGATGGGAGGCAATGGTCTGTGAAGCAATAGTGTTCAACTCAGAGAAACAGGGTGGTCTTCTCTGTTCCTGTGAAGTGTGTGTGTGTGTGTGTGTGTGTGTGTGTGTGTTTGTCTCAGTTTGAAAATAAACTATCCATGTTTGCATGGATGTATGCATCTTTATTTGTATTGTTATATATTTCTTGATTACTTTTTCATTTGTGTGTTAAGACATCCTGGTGTAGAGATCTCAAAGCCAGGAAGCCATGAGTTGTCTAGGGTGACTGCCCTAGTGAAGAAATCTCCTTGGGGGGGGGGGGGGGGGAAGGCACCAGCCTGCTGGGATCAGAGGTGGCCCCGAGTCTCTCTGGTCCGTGGCCCATGCCTCTGTGGACACATCTGCTTGAGAGCAAAGACAATTTATTCAACCTTTGTCTTTATATCTACTCTGCCTAGGCCAGAGTAAGCAGAATGCCTTGGTTGGCTTGGGTTTCACTGTTTCATGTTGAAAACAAGGGTTAATTAAATGATGTCTCTAAGGGTCCTTTCAGCCCTGAGTCCTTGATCCTCTGACTTGAGTTGGGCAGGATTTTAGCATTTTCACATCATTGAAGTTGTATATATTATTCTCTTGATTTTTTTCTCAGAACTCAGAATTAGTTCACGTTTCATTGATTTCCTCACATTCACCATTTTTTTCTGATAGAAAACTATTGTATTACATTATCAGGCTGCAGTTTACTCAACCATTCCTCCTTAGACATCCATATTGTTTGCAGTTTTTTGCTACCAAAAAAAGTGGCTGCTATAAAAATTTTCCTCTTTTTGCTTTTGGTGGGGGCATATTCCAGGAATGGGCATGACTTTTCTCGCATAATTACAAAATATTTTCTAGCCTGATTAGAATAACCTCTAGCTCCATTAGCAGCCTTATTAACATGTCTGTGGTTTCACAGTTCCTCCAGTATTGACTGATGCTCTCTCTTAGCATTTCTGCCAATCTGATGTGCATGTGAGAAAAACTCTTAAGATCCTTTTTGAAAAAGGCAGATTCCTCAGAAAAAGCCAGTGATTCTGTTCTCTTATTTTGAGTCCTTTGGACCCCATTTTGCCCTTTGAAGCATTTAGATAATGTGTTCAATATTCTGTTGGCCTGCTCGCCTCATTGTAGCAGGTCCCCCACCCAAACACAGGTACTCAAGTGATGTTAGATGAGTAACTTTTAAACATTTCATTTTCTATTCCCCTCCCTTAGCGTAAAATTTACAAGTTATTTTGTTATTCAGCCGCCATCTGTTGGTCAAGGAGGTAAAGAGTCCTTTGGAAGCAGCTTTCCTGCCACCGTCATCTTTTGGTTTACCCAGAGCCAAATTCCTTTTTTTTTTTTTTGTCTGTAATTGCTGAAAGATTTGTTATTATTACCCTTGCCCTTGAGTCTTAACAAAACAGTTGTATTTGATGGAGGAGTAGGTAGAACTCAGTTCTTCTACTGAGTCTTCTCCTGCCTTGGCTCCTGCCTTAGAGCAAATTGGCTGCCTTCCATCCTCCTCTTTCTGGGGAATTTCTTCTATAAACAAATGTCAGGGTGACAGGCTTATCTGCTTTTCCTTGATTCCAAGGCTGATACTCTTAGACAGGACTCCTGTTTTAAAAGAAGCTTTTGCCATGAAACTGAACTGATAAATTCTCTGGGATGAGAGGAGCCACATGAATAGGTGGCCTAGGTGTTGCAAGGAGGCATGATTGTCGGGGGCCTTGCTGGCCTCAGTCAAATCGGTCAGTTTATCTGTGCAGTTGCAGTTTTCTAGCTCAACATCTCTTGTAAATCTGGAGTGTTTGATCTTCCTGTTTGTTTTGCAGCTGGTTTAAAGGCTGGGGCCCTTGGCTGTGGAGGTTTCGCTGCTTTCTCTGCTGCTATTGATTATTACTTAAGATGAGAGGACCTTCTGGAGGAGGAGCCCAGTACCCCATCAGGAGCCATGCAGTAGAGGCGGCTTGTCCACGGAGGACTTTGACTGGACCATCATTGTGAAAGATTCGTTCATTTGCTTCCCCTCTTGAAAGGTGGGTGCCGTGAGGCGTGTTCTGGTGACTGCTGTTGCCATCGCTGCTGCCTCCACTTTGCTGAGCAGCTATACTCAGCTCTTTCCAGGTGCTGGCAGACTGCCTTCCATGATAACCACCAGTCCTTCCTGGATTCCACCCAGAGCTTTCTAGTGAGAAATGCCCCTTTGAAAATCAGGGACAGGAGTTCTGAATCCAGACTGCAACGGGCCATCCTGCCTTAGTTATTGCTAAAATGGACATTCTTTACTATCTTGTGTTGGGGTTTTTTGCAAGTATCATAGGGACCCCTTATTTGAGGAAAGGGGGAGGGTGTAGGGGGCAAAGTAAAAGTTCCTTGTTCCTTCTAGCCCATTCTGTGGCTGGGGAATGGTTCCATTCTATTAGCCACCACCAGGCCATCCTTGCTGTGAAAATTGTTTATTTAAATACAACTTGAAAAGACAAATTTGGTGGTCTTTTTCTTTTTCTTTTTTTTTTTTTTTGTCAAATTCCTCCAAAAGCGGGGCTACCATGTGTGACCCAAAGGGAAAGAGGGTGGGAGGCTCTGGCTAAGGGTAAACACAGAGAGGTAATCGTTGTCAGAGAACATTCCAAACATTCTCATTTAATATGTTCCTGGGATGCATGGAATCCTCTTTGTATAAACCTTTTAGCTTACTGACAGGCATGTTTCCAGTTGCCCGTACTAGGTTGGTTATCTGACTACCTGACATTGGCTTAAGGAGATGGGTGAGCCTGAGCCACATCCCTCAGTAGCTCTAGCAAAAGTTGGTGAGAGGGTATTCTCCAGTCCCTCTTCTCCAGTATCAGTCTTGGCTTTGACTGAGTCTGGAGCAGCCAAATTCAACCAACAGCCACTAACCCTGCTTCCATCCTGCTATATTTGGCAGAATCGATTTGTTTCATATCTGCAACTTGGATATGCTTTATTGCCTAGTTGACTGTCAGAAAGAAAAGAACTTCAGATTGATAGGAAAAAGTAAAAAAAAAAAAGTTTGGTTTCCTAGCAAGAGATGCAGCTTCAATAGACCAAGTTTGAGCTGTCTTATATCCTATAGCAATTTTTTATTAGCACAAATTCTGTATGTTCTCTCACCATCTCTCATATTAATTTATAGCATCCTTTTTAAAAAGGACTCACAATCCACTTTAAATATCTCTGCATAGGGGCGGCTAGGTGGCGTAGTAGATAAAGCACTGGCCCTGGAGTCAGGAGTACCTGGGTTCAAATCCGGCCTCAGACACTTAATAATTACCTAGCTGTGTGGCCTTGGGCAAGCCACTTAACCCCGTTTGCCTTACAAAAACCCAAAATAAATATCTCTGCATAGAGGAGCAATTTAACTAGGCAGGATATTGTGCAGGGGAGGGGGGACCTAGCCTGCTTATGGGGAATGGCCTTCTGTATGCTTTTGCTTTGATCTCTCAGCAGTTATCCTGCAGCCAAGATGGACTGGATGGGGTGCCAGCTATGGACCCCTTGCCTTTTCTACCACACTGGGCAACCACTTTTGTTTTGTCTCTTGCCTGCTTCATCACCTTGATTCTTGACCTCCTTTCATCAAAAAGCAGGAGTCAAATTTGTTCAAATGTTGACCCGTTGAGTATGTCTGCACCTAAACAGTGTTATCCAAGATGAATAGTGATACCCTATTCTGATTGCTTGTCTCTTTTCTCTTGTGCAGTACAAGTTCCTACAGATTCCTACAGCATTCTGGTCTCTTTTTTTTATTTTTTAGGGTTTTTTGCAAGGCAAATGGGGTTAAGTGGCTTGCCCAAGGCCACACAGCTAGGTAATTAGTAAGTGTCTGAGACCGGATTTGAACCCAGGTACTCCTGACTCCAAGGCCGGTGCTTTATCCACTACGCCACCTAGCCACCCCTGGTCTCTTATTAATAGTACCTTTCAGGGCAGTTCAACATCCCTAGCTTTCTCCCTTATGGCATTTTGGGGTAATCCATGGAGGCAAGGAGCTTTTTAAAATTATTTTTGCAAGGCAATGGGGTTAAGTAGCTTGCCCAAGACCACACAGCTAGGTAATTATTAAGTGTCTGAGGCCAGATTTGAACTCAGGTTCTCCTGACTCCAGACCCAGTGCTCTAGCCACTGCGCCACCTAGCAAGGAGCTTTCTAACCCTCTCTGATTACCTGTCAGAGTATTAGGACACCACAATAGCCAGTTTGAATATAACATCCAGCCTAGCCTGTGGCTTGGGTCCCTGAATGTCATTATTAATGAATCAATGAAATGCTGTATTCCCCATTGCCTTTGAAAAGATGAGCTCTGTGGAAGCTGGTTCAATAAACTGAGCCTTGTCAGAATTGACTATTCAATCAGAAGAGGAGATGAATGGTTTCCTGTTTTAGATGGCCAGATCTATAGTATGAGCTCATAAACTAAACACTAATTTTCAAAGACATCTGTTCTCTATCTTCAGAATAAACATAGTGTTGGGCGAGCTTTGGCCTGGTGGGAGCCAGCATTAACCCTACTGGCACCCCTGGATGAGAACTTCGGGACTTCACTGTATTTCAGCCTCTTTATGAACAAGATATTCTTTTTTTTTTGTTTGTTTTGTTTTGTTTTTTTTTAGGTTTTTGCAAGGCAAATGGTGTTAAGTGGCTTGCCCAAGGCCACACAGCTAGGTAATTATTAAGTGTCTGAGACTGGATTTGAACCCAGGTACCCGACTCCAAGGCCGGTGCCTTATCCACTACGCCACCTAGCCGCCCCGCAAGATGTTCTTTACATTAGGCCTGGCCCTCGGCAGAGAACAGTCTCTGTCTTTCATTAGAAAATTTGGGGAAATTGAAGAGAGAAAACCCATTGTGTTGCTTGAAAACACAAGACCTCCCAACTCTTACCCACCATCTAACCACTTTTGGGGGTTCCCTCACCCTCTGAACTTTTGGGGAATTGGTATCCTACTGGGTAGGGTCAAGCAATTGATTGCAAAAGCACCAGCTGTCCTGGCTGAACCCAGAGTGGCTCAACCAAGATGCAGGGTGTTGGCTGAGAAGTTGGATTGCTTAAAGCTCACCTCCATCTTTGAGAAGAAGGGGAGGGGCATAGTGGAGGAACTGGTCTTCAGGAAGCTTGCATCCAGAGGCCACTCCACCAGAGAGGTCAGTGTTTGGACTCCAGGTCTTTGCTGGATCAGTGAAAATGCAAACATCCACACCACAGGGCTGTTTTGTGCAAATGTTGGGGCTTTGCATTTTTATTAACATTTTCCTCACATGGTTTACATCCATTTAGAATAATCTACATAATTGAAACAACACAGACAAAAAAATATATCCTTACCAACTTATTAAAGTCAAATTATTAATGAACAGTCCTATCCTACCTGTATCTGCAAAACTCTCCAAATCTCCCAGGCCCCTGCTTGGGAGAGAGCAAGGCGACATGGAACAGGGAGGATAGCTGCAGCCCATCCTCTGGGCACCTGTTGGAACCCAACGTGAGCCACACAACAGGCTACCATGTCTGGGGCTTCTCAATTGAGAAACCAAAGGCGCTCTCTTACACAGTTTTGTCCTGGCTTAGTACCTATCCTTTCTTCTCATTGTGGATTTTAGATATATAAATATTTGTATTCTTTTACCTTCTCCTTAACCTTTACTTTTCTCCTGCTCCTCTTCTCCCATGCAAGTCTCCAGGTGGCAGCAGATGACTCTCTAAGAAGCCAGAAGTTGCTTCTCTTTTTCCACTAGCTTCCTGTTGGGGACCTTGGAGAAGAGGCCTCCCCTTTAGCGTTGCTGCCCCCAATTAAGTTTTCTCTTCCGTCAAACGAAGGGCCTAGGGACAGGAGGCCAACTTTGGCATGCCAAGGCTGCTAGGCAGCCAGGGCCTTTGGCCTGGAGTATTTCCTCTTTTCATCTAGTATCCTGGTACTTTTGCTGCCAGTGGCTCTCCCTCCTATCAACATTTTCCTTTCCCTAACCTTGCCAGAGCATGACTATAATCCAGTTTTCGGATAAGGGAGAAAAAGGATCAGAGAGGAGAACTGCTTCTCATTGAAGGGACTGCATCTTTGATGTGCCTTTAAGATTTGACCCCGAGCACCAGCCAGGCTGGATTCCAAGAGGCCAGGAATAAACCGATGGCTATCTTCTTCCAAATGCACTCAAACACAGGGAACCCTGCCTTTATACAGAAGTTGACTCTATTACACTATTGTGTGGATGGAAAACTCAATGGGTTATCCAGTCCAAAACCTAGGAGTAAAGACTTGGGGAGGTCCCTTCTCTTCTCAGCCCTAAGAAGCTCAGGTGGGTGAGGATCCAACTTGTTCTTCACAAGTCATGCTAGGGAATGCAAATAGGTCTCCTGAAAGAACTGGGTGTGTGTCAGCCCATCTGAAAAGCAGTCCTCAAGAGGCCATATTGCTCGCTTCCTCCAACCCCCTTCTTCCTGTAGCTGGGCAGGAAGGGAACTGCCAGAAGCTGGTAGGGAGAAGCGGGACAGCACCATGGAGGCCTGCTGTGACTATCATACCCAGGCCTCGAACTGTTCCTACCCCAGGTGCCCTAACGAGGCAGGAGAGGGGGTCAGTACCCTAGCTGACTCACCCCCTCCTGCTGGCTGGGCAGGGATAGAGGGGGTCTGGGGGGAGAAGGGGATTTCAGAGATCCTACAGGATCTCCCTGGGGCCTAAGGGGCTACCCTGTGGCAGTGCCACACTGCAATGCTCACAGGTCTAAGGCAAAGGTTCTGACTGAGGAGGTAGGAGAGGTTCCAAGGGCTGCCTCTTCTGGGCACCTGGTTCACTTCTTTGTGTCACCCCACCTCCCAGCTCTCCCCTTTCTCAGGGACCCCAGGGCTATCCTTGGTACCTCTCACTTTTCAACCTGCGAACACACAATGGGGAGAAGTGGCCCAAACTCGTTTCCCCAGGATCAGAGATTTAGAGGAGAGGAAGAAGTCTCCAGGTCTTCCAGGTCAAGACCTGTATTTGGCAGATGAGGAAACAGGATCAGACGGGGAATGACATGCCTAAGGTCACATACACCCTGTGAGCAAAGAGTTTCCCCAACCCTCTGGCCAGACAACAGGTCACCCACCATGAGTCTGCACACAAAGGAAATAGAATACCAGAAGGAACTGAAAAGCAAGGGAAGTAAATCAGGTGATCATCCCTCTGGAGATGGGGTTATAAAGTGGGGGAACGAAATAAAGGAAGCTTAAAGACATACTCCCAGGAACAGATGCTCAAATGGCACCTCCCCAAGTTGTCTCTGGGCCCTCACTCAGAGCTTGGGGGGCAAGCACAGCCCTAACTCACAGTCCAACATCCCCACCAGCAACAGGCTTTGCAGAGAGCTCTCCGAGAGGAGGGGACCCGGGCTGAGGCTTCACATGCAGGGGTGTGGGGTGGGAGTCGGTGGAGGAAGCAACGAGGAGGGGCTTCTGGGAGCCTGCGGTCTGGGAGCAGTGCCAGGAGAGGGCAGCTTGGCAGAAGTCAAACCCGGCAAACGAAAAACCTTTGCATTTAAGACTTGGAAGGAATGAAAATGCCGGAGGAGGAAAGAAAGCCCCAGAGCTGGCTGTTTGGGTCCCCAGCCTGAGTCGGCCACCACAAATATACAGAGGACGATTCCTGAATGCCAATGGAGCATCAGACATGAGCGGATTATAGAGGGGCGGGGGATGAGCCTGGTGGGGCGAGGGCGGCACCGGGGAGGACGAGGTCAGCTTTGTACAAGGCTGCTCAGGAGACGCGCACCTTCTAGGTCTCAGAAATCTGTTCCCTTGGTGGCCGGTTTGCTCCCTCCAGTTTTGTGGGGTTGGATTTTCAAGTCTGTGCTGAGTCCTGGGGTCGAGCCGGGAGGGACTGGTGCCCCCAGGGTGGACCCCGTTTCACCCATGCCTGCGCTAAACGTCCGTGGAGAAGTACAGTGTGTTCCGTTTTAGTTCCGCAAAGGAGATGGGAGGGTGCTGCAGGTAATAAAGGAGAACCTGGACCTATGGAGAAACAGAAGTGGTAAGGGGGCAGCTAGGTGGTGCAGTGGATAGAGCACTGGCCCTGGAGTCAGGAGTACCCAAGTTCAAATCCGGCCTCAGACATTTAATAATTACCTAGCTGTGTGGCCTTGGGCAAGCCACTTAGTCACTTAACCCCAATGCTTTGCAAAAACCTAAAAAAAATGGATCCAGAAGTGTTAAGGACTGGACGCTGCCCTAGACCTGGAGCCACAGTTTTCCAGGGGGAAAGAGAACACCCTGGCCTTCTCCCCTCATAATCTAGCACCATAAGCATTTACACTCTCCCCAAAGAACCTGTGGGATAGGGCCATACATGACAGGGTCATACACCAAGAGCTACCAGAGACCTTGCCATCCTCTCATCCAACCTGTGTTGAGTCCCTTTCCTGGACGTTTCTGTTGAGTCTGGACTCCTTCAATCTTCCCCAGGTGAGCATTGGAGACAAGGATGACAAGGGAGGCAAATACTCCATCAAAATCTCCAAGTGCTCCGTTTATTCACCAAAACACCAGTGCCTATACCTTTGCAGTCTCTAATCTGCTCCCACTCCTGTGGCACTTAGTAAAACAAGGCTCTGATGTTCAAGCACACCAGGTGAAGATAATTTACAATGTTCCCAAATACAACAGTTCCCAACAGACCTGGTTGTTTTGGTGATGAGGAAACCCAGGCTTGGGTCATACCAGGGAGGCGTGTGAACTGAGATGCTCTTCCTTGACCCATTGAATGGGCTCGATTAGGAGAGGCATCACCTTTAGACTGCACGGCCTTAGGAGGCTGGGGAATCTGCTCTAGCTCTGCAGCCCCAGTGGGCAGGGGACATGATGGCTTGGGCTGCTACCTCACACCCATCCTGGAAGGGCAAAGGTTTCCAGGCTGAGAAGGGAGAAAAGCGGGTCAACCTGGATGGGAGCAGGAGCCTCCAGGGAGCTGGCGTGGGAATCTGATCAAACATTGAAGGCCTGGCTCCTTGCCAACCACTGATGCTAACTCCAGGAACTGCCTGTTTTACAGGGGGCAGTTAGCCATGCCAGGGCCTGAAAGAGCAACTCTGACCAGAGCTTGCTTGCTCCTACTCTGCATGCTCTGCTGCACATATTCTGGAGAGTTGGGGGGGGCGGGGCTCAGGGATGAATAAGGCCAGGGTTCTTAAACCTGTTTGTATTCTGGTTCTCCTGGAGGTCTGGGAACCCTTCCCATGAGTATTTTTAAATGTATAAATTAAAACCCATAGGATTACATAGGAAACCAATTACAAAGAAACAGTTCATATATGTTTATGGATACACACACACACACACACACACACACACACAGAAACAAGCCAGTTTACAGACCTGAGGTTAAGAAACCTCATCCTCCTCCCCACAAATAATGTTGGGGTTGGGGAGGGGCAGGAAGGAGGAAGAGAACTGGAATTCAATATTTTTTTAAATGTTAAAAAATCTTTTTAATTTGGGAAATTTTTAACAAATGTAAAAAAAATTAAATGTTAAATTTTTTTAAACTGGGAAATAAAGAACAAAATAAAATATATTAAAAAAAAAAAAAGAAACCCTGCCCTAAGCTCCAGGGAACAAGAGAAGCTTGGGGATGACCCACAGACCCCAAGTGAATTCCACATGGCTTTTCTTCCATAGAGGAGAGAAGCACAGAATCACCGGAGCTGGAAGAGCCCCTAAATCCAACCCCCTCATCAGTCAGATGAAGAAACTGAGGCAGAGGGATTAAGTGGCTTGTTAAGGTCAGAATCCAGTGGCTAAAGCAGGATTTGAACTTGTCTTCCTTGACTCCAAAGCCACTAGGACATGTTGCTTCTCAGCCGCCAATGCTTGGGGGGTGGGGGGGGGACAGGATGTGGAAGAGAGAAATGCTAGCACCAAAGAGGGATCCTGGGAAAAGCCTGCCCTGTTCTGAGGAGGGGAGCTTGTTTAGCCTGCCTTCCCCACGCATCGCAGGCCCCAGCCCTCTGGAGGAGGGGCATCTTACAAATGGAGGTCTGGAAGGAGGATCTGTCCCATGGACCAGGAGCTAGAGGATTGCGTCATCTCTCCCAGGCCCTCCCAGACCACATGGATCAGGTTGTAATTCAGCGCTGATAACAATCACCAGTTTTTATAGAGGGTTTTAAGGTTGGCAAAGTTCTTTACCAATGTTATCTCCCTAGATTGTCATCCCCACTTCACAGCTAAGGAGGCAACTTAACTGAACAGAGAAGTTAAGTGGCTTGCCCAGGGTCACACAAACTCAGTGGCTTCCTGACTATGCCCAGCTCCCTCTATGGGGAAGGCTCAAGGAGGTGAGCCCTCAACCAGCTCAGATCTTGGGAGGCAAGAGCAGGGTTCCACAGCCAGAATGTCCCCCAGGACATGGCCTATTACCCCTTGCCCTCTGGTTCTTTGAAGGAAACTGGCTCTCTTGCTTTTCCCTAGGCCAGTGGGAGACAGAGGCACCTCGCCCCCCCAGGTGATTACCTGCGCCATGACGTCGTGAGACCAGATGTCAGAGGCCGAGGTCAGGTGTCCTTTGCTCTCCACCTCAGATGGTCTCAGTAATGTTGGGCCAAACACAGTGGCCAGGTTGTGAAGGGACATTTTATTGATGGGCTCCTTTTCAGCAACCCTGGGGGTGGCGTGGGGAGGAAGGGAGGGAGAGAGGGAAGTTATTTTGATGGGCCTTGAAGGGATGTTTAATTTATAGACCTCAAAAGCTCTTCATGGTCATTCGTTCAGGCCCTCATTTCACAGAAGGGGAAACTGAGGCTTGGGAGACTCACAGCATCACTGATTTAGAGCTAGAAGGGACCTTAAAATTTACTGAGCACAACCCTCTTGGGCTGATTTTTTTTTTTTTAATGTGAGGGAAAATGGGAGCCAAGAAGGTGAGCAGATTTGCCCTGGGTCATAAGGCGGACTCTAAGTCATTTCTCCATCTATCTCATCACTTCTCTACTTCAGTCTAGTCCCTAGGGTCCATGACTCCCCCCAAAGACCATCATGTCAAAGTGGGATTAGAACCATCCAGTGCATCTGAGGGGAGAGCCGAGGCCAGGAGAGCCAAATGAAGGTCACTTGGCCAGTGAGGGATGGCTGGGCTCAGAGAAGGGAGCTCCCTGTGGCTTTGGGCTGGAGCCGGCCCTGCGGAGGGAGCTCCTGGAGCTGGACGGAGCCTCTCCAAAGGCGGGGTGCAGAGTCGGTCCCTCCCCACTTCGGGATGACACTAATGCTCTGAAGTCTGCCTCTTGTTCTCCCTGCCCTCCTTTCTCTTACATAACGGGCCAGATGCACTCGCTGAATGCAAGCAGCAGGTATTAGCTGCTGTCTGTGGCTGCCTGGGCCCCCCTTCCCCGCCAACCTCCGTCCTAGGGTCATTTAACAATGAAACCTGTTCCTGGCCTGTCTCCAGCACCAGCACCCCACAGCCACTGGAGAAGAGGGGCCTGTGCGACAATTCCCAGTCCCACCTACAACCCCCCCCCCGTCCCCCAAGGGCCACCACCATCCTGGGGGGGAGCCCAGGCCCTGCCCAAATGGAGCAGTCCATCTCCTTGGAAACAGGCAGGAAAACAGGGCCATGTCAGGAGGCAGCTGTGCAGGCCTCCTCCGCCCCCAACCCACAGAGGACTTGAGCCCCGTCCAGGGGACCAGATGTGGGAACAGACTGTGCCCGGTTCTCAGGGTGGAAAACCTAATGGATTTTCCCTTCGCCCTTCTCCCTGGATGTTCCTTCTCACTCTTCAAACTGTTTGGGAACTGGATGGGATTTTGGTCCCGGCCAAACCAGAGGGAAAAGCGCCTGAGGATGGGAGGAACGTGAAACCCGAGCTGCCTCCCGGGCTTCTCCCCCCGGCCCAGCTCCATCTCCCACTCCTCGGGCCCCTTCGGAGGGGTGGGAAAGGCCCAGTCTTCTGAACAGTCAGCTTCTGCCCTGCCTGAACCAATGTTCACCAAGGCAGATTCTCAGAAGACAACCCAGACCTGGAGCCCAACAGATGGAGGGGGGATGGGAGAGGCGAGGCAGTGATTTCTCAGAAATGCAATCCCTCTCTCCAGCCCATACCCCAGGGCTGCCATCCAAGCTCACAGGTCCATCAATCAAGAGCTGTGGGTCGGAGCTCTATAGCTACAATGGACCTCAGAGGTGGGTGAGTCCACCCCTCCTACCCCCATTTGACAGAGGAGATAAGTGATGGATCCAAGGTCACACGAAGCAATAAGCCTTGAAAGCAGATCTGATCCCAGAGTCAGGTGGTTTGCTGAATGCAAGCAGCAGGTATTAGCTGCTGTCTGTGGCTGCCTGGGCCCCCCTTCCCTCCCAATCTCCGCCCTAGGGTTATTGAACAATGAAACCTTTTCCTGGCCTGTCCCCAGCACCAGCACCCCACAGCCACTGGAGAAGAGGGGCCTGTGGGACCATTCCCAGCCTCTCCTCCTCCTCTTCCCTGGGGGCTTGGGGACCAAGAGGTTACCAGAATACACAGCTCTGGATGCAAACTTCCCAATACCTCGTTACCTTTTCAAGTGTTCTAGCAAGAAGAGGAAAGTGATGAGGTTGGGATCGGGAAGAGTCCGGAGAAGGTGCATCATACAGTTTTCCTTGGCAGCAGGATCTGAGAGGGCTGGAGACAAACAGGGGAAAAGGAGTCAGCAAGGGAGTGAGCTTTATCAGGACCAAGTGAGTGCCAACACCTCACCTACACGACCCTACACCTTCGTCTAGCCGAGTGACTTCAAGGAACTGGGCAGGGGGAATGTCCTCCGCTAGATGTGCAAATGTGATTGTCCTCAGTTTCCCCAGGAAGGGAATCGTTGAAATAGAGGGAGAGTGCTGCCCACAATAAACCATACTACAACCAAGTCTAAGCCATTCCATCAGGATCAGTTATATCAAAGACCAGCTCTGTTCTCCTGGATAGGGAGCCCTATGGAACAAATGGCCTGGGGTCATCCCCAACATCCTAATGGCTAGTAGTTTTCTAGAGGATTTGGGTCTTCAGGGCATTTGGGGGCAGAAATCTTCCTCCTTCAACTCGCTCTCCAACTTAAATGAAAGGAAGGGATAGCGCTAATAACCAGCCACATTTCTCGTTCCTTCTTAAATGTTTGCCATTCCCAGGGATCTCCCAGATAGGAACCCCAACTGCCAGCCTTGAGCCCGAGAGAGGGTCCCCACTGGAGCCCTCAGAAACCTGGGTCAAGTCTCACCAATGCCCTCCATGAAGGCTGGATAGAGTCTGTCGGTGAGGAGGGGTTCTGGGAGCTCCCGGAAGTAGAGCTTCAAGGTCCCCGCGATGGCGTTGATGTCCATGTCACTCAGCATCACCAGCACATCCTTATTGTCTGTGGGGGAGAGGAGTGGGGATCAGTCACCCTCACGGAGACACAGCATCTTGGAACCGGGAGCTAGGAATGCATCTAAGGCACCCCCCTAAAGGTTCCTCTGGTCTCCATCTCAAGCCTTCTGGGAATGGCGAGCACGTTCCCTACCCTGGCTGCTTATCCCAGTTTGGGAGAACTAGAATTGTTAGAAAGCTCTTCCTTGCTGTGTCCATCCTGTCACTTTACAGAGGAGGAACCTGAGGTTGTGAGACATTAAGGAACCCCAAGGCCAGGTGTGAAGACAGAAAGCTGAAGGCAAGTCCAGAGCTCTGGCCGGCCGGGAGCAAAAGAGACAGAAAGTGAGACGAGTCACAAAAAACTGACTTTGAAATCCTGGCCTCAGACATGTTACTATCTGTGATCCTAGGCAAATCACACCTTTTCTCAGCCTTGGTTTCCACATCTGTAAATGGGACAGTAACAACACAGACCTCCCAGGTCTATTGTAGGGGCCAAATGAGACCATACTAGATTGTACACCTTAACATCCTAAGGCAAGTCCAAATAGCTATTATTATTACTACTGTTTCCTTCATTATACTACTTCTCCAGTATTATTCTTAAGAATAAGGCAGGGCCAAGACAAATTCCCAGAGATGTCTGGACAAGTTTGGGACTTACCAAGCCCCTAGTTCTCAGCCTTTGCAGGGTAGGGGGTGCTGTGCCCTGAGGCTGTAATCTGGCTTGCTTTGCCCAAGAGTCTCCCATGTGAAGCGTGGAGAAGGGGATGAAGGAGAGGGGGAAAGTCAGTTCCTTGATGCTGAGCTCTGGGACATGGTAATACCAAACAGAAGGTTCTGTCCTCACTGACAGGCTCAGTTAAGCCCCTCTTTGGAAAGCTCGGCACATTTTTTATACCTAAAATCATGTTCAACCAAGCCTTGGTTTTCAGGCCACGAAAAGAAATCTGGGCCAGGAACAATCAGCTCTGTGCCAATATCTCTCCCTCAGCCTCCTGGCCCTTTTCTTTCCTCTCTATTCTCCTGACCTCCCTCATCCTACCCATTCTTACTGGCCTCTCCCCTGCAAAAAAGGATGCTACCACCCATCAGGACCTCTGCCACTCCTGGGGTAGGAGTGGGGATGGGAGAGGAAGGGCCAAGGGTAGGATTCAGGCTGGTTCTTCAGGAGCTGTCCAGCTTAGCCTCTAAGGGACTGCCCTGTTTGGCTTTCCCAGATGGTGGGCAGCCAGTCCATATCTTGTATAACAAGACATAACCCTACAGGATCTTATGAATGAAATTAAGGGCCTGGGGCCCAGCCTTTGGGAGTCTTACTACCCTAAAACAGAAGGATAGAGACTTGATTTTAATTGGAACAGAGATTTCCTGGGTGAGGAAACTACTTTTGCTAAAACAGCTTGGCCCCTTCTGTACAACTAATAGTTTTAGGGTCTCTTAACCTGGGGGTCTTGAATTTCAAAACTGTAAATTTTTGATATATTTTCTTCAATGTAACTGGTTTCCTTTGTAATCCTAAACATCTTATGCTTTTTTTTAGTTTTTTTTTTGCAAGGCAATGGGGTTAAGTGACTTGCCCAAGGCCACACAGCTAGGTCATTAGTAAGTGTCTGAGGCTGGACTTGAACTTAGGTACTCCTGACTTCAGGGCTGGTGCTCTATCCACTGCGCCACCTAGCCACCCCACATCTTATGCTTTTAAAAACATTTTTTTTCATGGGCTTTAGTGCACCATCCAAGGAGGTTTTGAGATGAAAATGTGAAGAAGGCCTTGTCTTAGAGGGATACCCAGAACCCTGGGCAGAGAAGCCCTTCACCCAGGATCCTGCAATGCTCCTCAAATTCTACTGAGAAAGACCTCAGGAGTCTGGCATCCAGAAGGTGAGAAGTGTGAGCTTAGGGCTTCTAAATCAGTCTCCCCTGAGACTCAATTTCAGCTTTGTCAGAGACAAGGCTTCCCCAGTACCTGCAAGTCTAGGCAGGTGTGGGGAGAACACCTGAGGGCCAGACAAGAAAGCATGGCAGTCCCACCCTCTCAGCCCATCTCCTGCCCCCCCTTTCCCTGGGACTCACTGGCATCAAAGACAGCCTTCAGTGCCTGGATGTCAGTGGCCACCCCCGAAATTCGGTAGATTCCGATTTCCTCAATGCCTCTTTTCTCCACCTCCTCCACACATTGCCGGACGATGTAGGGGACCTTGGAGCGCTCTCGTCTGTGGAGGCAGGGTGTGGGCAGCCCAGTGACTACCTTTGCCATGATAGCAGAGTCCCCTGACCTCCCACCCATGATTCCATTCCTCTACCTTGGGTAGCCCTGGCTGGTTGGAAGGGGGGGGGGGAGAAGAACAGAAGGAAATATCCCCAGGGCTTGCTGTGTACACACACAGGGAGGGAAAGGGTGGGGGCGTTGGATCTGGGACACAGGGTCTCTGTTCTGCTTTCACACATTGATACCAAGAGAAAGAAGGCTCATGGATCAAATGTTTGGGGTTCCTAAGAGGGAGTCAGATTAAACAGAAACTCAAGGGAATGGAAGAGGGTTTTCCTTTGGGAAAACCCTATGGAGTTTTATTGAGGATACACACACCCTGGGAACTCTCCTCCTACGGGAGGATGAGGTATCTGTTTCTAGGGACAAGACAAGAGTTCCCTGTGGCAAAGACTTGCATTTCTGAGATAAGACCCAAGCCCCACCCTTCTGCATAGGATATCAAAAGATCCCAGATTTAGACCTAAGAAGCTGTCAAGCCCCAAAGTCATACAGAGAGTATGCAGGAAGATAGGATTTGAATCTAGAACCTGTCTAAAGTCAGGGCTCTTTCCCTGTCCTAAATTGCCTTTTCCTAGAAGACGCTGCATTGCCAACTGGATGAAGTAGCCAACTTTTGAATCAATCAATTATCATTTGTTATGTCCTACTATATGTTAGGCCTGTGTTAAGCACTGGAATCAGCCTTTCAGAACTGAAAAGAACCTTAGAGATCACTTAGTCTAACCATACACACTCCATCTGACAGAGGAAGAAACTGAGGCCAGGGACTTATCCAAGGCCAGAGTTGGTTAGGTGGCACAGTAATTAAAGTGTTGGGTCTAGGGTTAGGAAAATCCATCTTCCAGAGTTCAATCACTAGCTTTGTGACTCTGGGTAAGTCACTTTATTTGCCTCCATTTCCTCATCTGTAAAATGAGCCAGGGAAGGAAATGGCAACTCTTTGACAAGAAAACCCCAAAGAGGGTTTCAAGTGGAGATCTGAATCTAGAATGTGGGCTCATTTTACTCCAACCCTTGGGGAAATGTGGGTCTAGGGAGAGAGGAGGGGCCTTGGGAATACAGGCTCCAGGAATGGTACATACTTTGTCACGACACTGATCTTCACCCCAAACACCCCGGTCTGCTTTTTAGACGGGGTCCTCTTCAGGCTCATGTCGCGGCTGGTGAATTTCATGGAGAACTCGACTTTGATCTGAATCAAGAAAAAGGCCGAGTTGGGGCAAAGGGTAGTCAACGCTCTGGAAATATCTCCAAGACACAAAGTGGTGTTGGAGAGTCCCCAAAAGGGGTCTGGACACAAGAGGAGCATATGTGGGAGGGCAGGTGAATGGGCCACTTCTATCCTCCAAGGGCAAGACAGCTTCTGAAATGCCCCTAGGGTAGGGAGCAGCAGAAAAGAAAAACAGAACCTTCCTTGAAGCTGGGAGTGACAAAAGGAGGCCCACCATGCCAAGCTGAGATGTGGCCTTACCCCATTCATCTCGATCACATCCATGTGCCAGTTCTTCGTCTGTACAGTCTGTGGGTCCAGCTGCAAAAACAGAGGAAATGGGGAATGTTACATGTGGCACAGCCTTCACCAGAGGCAGAGGCAGATGTCTGCCTGCATGCTGTTTGGATTTTGGGGGTGCTGGCAGGCCTTGCCTCCCAAATCGACTGCAAACTTTTTGTGAATCCCGAATACCACTAGCACAGTAAGTAGCACAGAATAGAAGAAACATCTGTTTTATCTAGAAATAAATGGATGAGACTCAGGAGCCCAGGATGGACAATGGGGATTATGAGGAAAGACAGGAAGAACTGATTCACCAACAAGCCAAGAATTGGGTGGGTGCCGAGGATCCCCAAGAAGCAGCCTAGTCTGCCCTCAGAGAGTTTACCTTCTATTGGAGGAACCATAGGTATACATAAGCTAAACACTTACTGAAGGTGAGGGACTATGCCAAGCCCTGAAGCTAACAAGAAAGGCAAAAACCTGATTCTTGCTCTTTGAAGGTTCTCACTCTAACATGAAGATAACAGACACCAACTATGGTCAGATGAGGGAATCCCAAAGAAATGCAAAATAATCTGGGGGATAGGAGAGGCACTAGCTATCTGGGGGACTCAAGAAAGGCCTCACGCAGGAAGCAGAACCCGAGCTGAACACTGAAGGAAACTAGAGGTTCTAAGAAATGTTCCAAAGGGATGGTGTTTCATGTCTGAGTCCCTGGTATCTCTGAGCAAAGGTGTGGAAATGGGAGATGGAATATTGCAGCAGATCACCCTAAAGAGATCTTAAGTAAACCAGGCTCAGAAAAGGAAATACACCCAGGGGGTAATGGACCTACCAAAGAGGTAAAAAATCTGGTGTTGACAAATTTACAGAGGAATTAAATCAAACTTTTAGAATGTTTTCTTTCTTAACAAATCTACACAATTTTTCCCTCGATATTTAAGAAAAAAGCACTATCAGATTCCCTCTTACATCACAAATGGAATCCTAATACTGAAACCAGGGAAGGATAAAATAAAAAAGGAGAAGTACAGCCCGATATCATTAATGGATATATATTCAATATTTTCAAATGAAATCCCATCAAACGGACAATTCAAGAAATGATTCATTCTGACTGAAGTGGATTTCTACAGGGAGGCGAGGTTCATTCAACAACAAAAAAACAATGAACATAATACTTTTTTGAAAGACAAGCATCCAGAACTACAGGTTCATCTCAATATTTAGATAAAGAAAAGGCCTTTGATTAAGAACAGAACTCATTTATGCTAAAAAAAACCCCAAAAACCCAAACTTACAAACAATCATATAAAAGTAATCTTTTTGTTAACATCATTAAAAATAACTATTTAAAAACCAAAAAGCAATTATTATATATAATGAAGAGACCCTAGAAACTTTCCCAGTAAATAAAGGAATACTAACCCCTTTTATAGCTGAAGAAACAGGTTTGGCGGTAAAGAGGATAGTCCAAAGCTATAGTGACACAAGTCACCCAGCACCCTAAGGAGCAGGAGAACTCAAAGGACCTTGGAAGAAGGCCACCTCCAGCACAAAATGTCTGCTGATAGCCGAGACAGAAAAGAAAAACAGGGAATCCCAAAAAAGACACTCACCCCAAGTTTCCTGGGGAGGGGAGAGGAGGTCCTTGAATGTTAGAAAAGAGCAGCTCCTAATCTCCCCAATATTCAGTTCATTAAATAGGACCATACACCTGATGCTGGAAGAAGTGATGGAATATCCAAATTCTTATTTTACAAATGAGAAACAGAGGCCCAGGGAGGTGAAGTGACTTGTCCAGGGTCAAACACAGTAGATTCTCACTCCCAATTCAGCATTCTTTTCATCAGGCTATGCTCTTCTGAGAAGCAGGGCCACCGTGAACACTGTACTGATCCGAATTCGAGTCCTTTGATATCTACTGGTTATGGGACCTTGAGCAAGTCGTACCCTAGTCTCCAGATGACTCCTTATAACTAGAAGTTGATGAAAAGGTGCCAACCTGAATTGTTAGGGGAAAGTCCAGTTCCTACCCCTTAATCTTATGAATCAATGAATGCCCCCCCCAACACCCCAACTGTTCCAGCTTAGGAGCTCTCTTCTTCAACCACCCACTCTGACCACAGTCTAGATAATATTCAAAACTCAGTCACATCCTGTCTCACGGGTGCTTGCTAAGGCAGGGAGGCTGTCTTTTTTTGTGATCCCCCCACTCCCTGGTGCCTACACAGTGCCTATCTAACACAGTTCCCCCATTCCTTCACTGCAGCTGTGCCCCAACTCTGCAGAAGGGCACGAGGCCCCTCTCTGCCCCCCTCCAATGCCAGCTCTGTCTCTAGGGAGCAGAGTAACTTCCATAAATGAAGGCTATTTCAGGATGTCATTTTAATACAGAGGCATGGAGAGGGATGGGGCACATTTTCCAGTGAAATTATGTCTGTTGAATTGCTGTGGCTATTTATAACCCCTGGGAAATGTGCACTCTGCTATTTCCTGATTAGATTAGTGGTCTGGGGGGGGGTGGAGGGCTCTGGGAGGGGGCTGGAGGCTTGGCAGGGGCCAAATTTGGAATCTAGGGAGGGGGGTACCTGAAGCATCCTAGTGTGGGGACTTTTGTGACACCATCTGCCGAACACAACCAAGAATGGAAGAAAATATAAGACAGTCAGAATCAGAAAATGCAGAATGATTATCATGAGAACGGACTCAGGCTAGGTTGGACTACCTCATCCAACCCATTCAGGATTTGTCACACACTCAACAAGTGTCTGCTTGAAGACCTCCTGCAAGACAGAGCCAGGCCCCTTCCTCTCCCTCTCCTTACCAGAGCAGCCCACTCTCTGTGGAAGCTTTTTCTAACATCAAACCTAGATTTAATTCATCCAGAACCATTTACAGGCACCTAAAGCATGCCAAATGCAGGGGTTATAAAGACAAAAATCAAACCTGCCCCCCCCCTTCCCAGTCTGCATTATATAAACCCACACAGACAAGGAGTGGTCAAGAAGATATGTATGGCTCCAGGGTCAAATGTTGCCAAGCTGACCCCCCCCACAAGGGAACCCTTCAAATATCCGCCTGGTCTGGCTCCTTGCCCCCCATTTCCTTTGACTGACCTTCATGATGTGGCCTCAAAACCATTCTTTGATTTTGAAAGCCTTAAGAGCTGACCTTGGCAGTGGCCAGCCATGATCACACAAGGCCCATGACAAAGCAAGACTTCCATCAGAGGGAGGCGGAGAAGGGGGGGTGCATGTGTCCCCTCTGCAGAATGAGACATTTTAGGAGGGCCATGGTCAATGAGAGAACTCCTTTGGCTTGAATATTCAAATTAGTAAGGTTGGTTTGTTCTTTGTTTTCAATGGAAGGGAGGTAGGGAAAGAAAATTACTTTGTGGTTGAAAAAAGGAAAGTTGATTAATGGGGGAACAGAGGAAGACAGCACAGCACAATAGAAAGCAGGCTGCATTAATAAGCAGAAGCGTAGGTCTTGTCTCTGCCACTTTATTCTGTGACCTTAGGCAAGTCACTTTGTCCCTCTTGGCCTCAGTTTACCTCTGTAAAATCAGGTGACTGGACTTGTTTTCAAAGAGCCCAAGAGTTCTAAATACACCCAACCAATTACAAAGAAATGAGACCACCCTGCACCACTCTGGCCTCAGCTTCCACATCTGGAAAATGAAGAGATTAGACTAGAAAGCTATCAGAAAGCTATCAAAACTCCTTCCAGCTTTGGGACTGACTTGCTTTGCTTAGCCTGAGGTCAGCCTGTGGTCCTGTGAGACCTCTGTACAGCCTCTGGGAGGCCCATGGAGGACAGGGCATCCAGCCCAGCTCTGTGATCCTGCAGATAAGGAAACTGAGACCCTGAATGTTCAAGGAAGAAACCTGTGGAGCTCATGCTACAGATGAGGAAACTGAGGCCCAGGGAAATGAAGTGGATCCAGCTTACCAGCTCTGACAAGTGACAAAGGAGCAGCTTACTAGTTGGGGCAAATGACAAAATCGGAATTGGAATCCAGGCCCTGGGGCATCAAGATCAGAGTTTTTTCCATCAGACCATGTTTTCTTCACTTCCATTACGGTTGTAATTGTGCATGTCATTCAGGGAGCCTGTTTTTAAAAAGAGGCCTTCATTGCATTCCAGGAGCCTGGAAACAGAACCATTTGGAATGGGTCAGCTTGACCAAAGGCTGACAGGTGACCCTGAGCCAAAACCAGAAAGAGAATGTCCAGAAAACATTCTCCTAAGGACCTGGCTCCTTGGAAGAAAAGTATTCAGCAACAGTATTTATAAAACTCCTGAAGTCGGAGAGGTACCCAAATAAATGAAGGCTGCCTGGGAGCTTACACTCCAGGGAGCTTACACTCTAAAAGTCGAGACAGGATGGTCCCGTGGGGTGGGGGTGCAGGAAGAAAGCTGGCTCAACCACATGCACAACGTGGCCTTGAGATGCTAGTTCTGTGATCCTGGGAAGTCATTCCATCTGCCTGGACCTTGGCAGATGAGCCAGAAGTCCTTCCACCTCCAATAGCTTTATCGATTAGCTTTTATTAAGCTGTGGGCCAGGTACAGGGGGCTGTGATACTCTGATGCTTCCCAGGGCACAACCTAGAGCAGGGTCAAGGCTCACAGAGGCCTCTTTAGTCTTGGGCATATTTCACACATAGCTCAGGGCTTGGAGGCCTCGGGGAGAGGATCTCCCCCCAGCCACACACATACACACACCACCACCGACACGAGCTGCTTTGGGAGAAATGGAGGGGAAGAATACTGGGGTTTGGAGTCAGAATTCTGCCATCCAGAGCCATGTCATAGACATCCTAGGCCTCAATTTCCTCTTCTGTAAAGTGAGGAGGATAGATCCAAATCAAAGACCCTTTGAGTGAGTAGGCTACCTGCCCCCTACCCCCTACCCTCCAAGCCCTTCTTACCCTCACATGGACAAATATGGATAGATGGGGCTGGGGAGGAGGCCTCTTAGGGGACTGGCTTTGGAAGAAGGAAGGAATAAATGGTTCCACCCAATAGCTCAAGGTCCATCCAAGCTTTGGATGCCTTTGCTCAGCTTCAATCATCAGTTAGTTGGTCTATTAGGGGAGTAGTGCACAAAGCCCTTCTTATATCACAGGGGATCATCAAAGCAAATCAGAACCAGAAGGGACATTCAGAGACCTTCACGAGGGAGGAAACTGAGACTGGGGGAGGAGACTTGTCCAAGGTCATAATTAATAAAAGAGCAAAAGCTACTTATTGTAGGAGACCTACTTCCCAGTCCCTATGTTATCCCAGGGAAGTCTGAGCCCTGGGGTCCAGGCACCTTAGTTCTGTGGTTCTGGAAGAGTTCCCTACTTAGGAGTTGAATCTGGGTAAGGGGAGGGGAAGCCTAATGGGAAAAATGTTACTAGGTATAAGACATGTGGAACTTATATCTTAAGGAGCAACACAGGACTAAAACATAGATTTGAGAAGCACTTAAGATAAAATAATTATGATTACTGATTGAAAATTATAATGGGGGGGAGTTAGGTAGTGAAATGGATAGAGTACAGGACCCAAAGTCAGAAGACTCAAGTTTCTGGGTTCAAATCTGACCTCAGACACTTATAGCTGTGTGACCCTGGGCAAGTCACTTCACCCTGTTTGCTTTAGTGTCCTCTTCTGTAAAATGAGCAGAAGGAAATGGCAAACCACTCCAGTTTCTTTTGCAAAGAAAACCTCAAATGAGATCATGAGGACTTGAACACACCTGAAATGACTGAACAACAAATGCCCCAAATTGTGAGGGCTTGAGGTGTCATGGGATTGCAGCTGTGGGGCTAAAGGGCATCACAGGGGTCATTAGTACAGGTAATTTTCCAAAGTAGGAAACTGAGGCTCAGCAGATAAAGAACCATCCTGGAAACTCCCAGGTGGGAAGCAGATGATCTGAATTTGAACTCAGACCTGTAGGCTACAAATCTATGGTTCTCTTCATCTTCTCTTAATCCACTTCAATGCTATTTTGGATTTATGAGGATGGGGGGGGGCAGGGGGCAGCACACTGCTTCTGAGGGTTTTAAAGGACCCTGACGAATCCCAGGCTACCCTATCACCTACCACATGGTTCGAGGCCTGAGCGAGCTGGTGTCTGGGCTTCCCCTTTTCCTCCAACCCTTGCAAAATGGGAAAAAAGGAAGAAAGAAACATCGACACACACATACCCAACTGAGGTCATGCTAACTGTGCTGTGCCAGGGCCAGTCTATCATTGGGGGAGACCACAGGCACGAGAAGCATGAAGGGGCTGGTGAGAGGGACAGATGAGTGCATCAGGAGCCTGCCTGCCTCCCTCAGGCAGAGATGCCAGAGGGCTCAAGCAACGTGGCTGTCGCCTTGGGGTGGGGGCGGGTGGGAGAGGGAAGTGGTGCTGACAGGCCCACCAGACAGGCATGGGGGAAGGGGATGAGGGATGGCACAAGGGCTTCCCCCACCCCTAGCCCTGACCCCGCTCCAGCCCATCACCCACTATGTCACCTGACCCTGTCTGGGCTTCCTCCATCCTTGCCCCTCCGGAGGGCAAGTTGGCATCAAGGGCTGTCTGCCTATCCTGTCCCTAGGCCTTCCCTTCCTCCCCCTGGAGACACCACACACACACACACACTTCAATGCACACCCAATACTGGATCCCAATGGAATCCTTTCCAAACAACCCTAGCTTCTGGCCCCTCTCCCTCCCCCAACTTTTCTCCTCCCTCCCACTTAAACAGAATTTTGAAGTCCCAGAGTTCCACATATGGAAGGGTTTCAGCTGGCCGCTGAATGCAGCCTTTATTAAATCCAGGTTAGCCCTGATCTGCACCGCCTACCTGCTCTCCACACCACTCTGCATTCCTCTAGCTCCTAGGTTTAACCCTTCTTTCTGCTCAGCATGGAGGCAGCCCATTGCTTCACAGTAAAAACTCACCACTTTCCAAGCCTCCCTATTCCCCCTGCTCAGATAAACTAAGGAGGGGGAGAGGGAGAGGGAGAGGGAGAGAGAGAGGGAGAGAGAGAATGTTTCAGAGCTACTGGGATTATAGAGGTGGAGCTGAGTCTGTATTTGGGGTCTTAGTCCTCCAAAGTCCTCCAAAGCCCTTACATGACCCTTTAAGTCAACTGATCTCTTTTGGGTAAGGTCACTGGTCACTGCTGACTGCCCCAAGCAGCAAGGAGACTCACTTCACCTCCAGATAACTCCAAGGCTCTGCTGCATGGCCAGTCCCATGCCAGCTACTTGCATACCATCTAACTAACCCAAATTCAATGCCAAGAGATAATGGAGTGAAGAGGATAGAGTTCTGGACCTGAAATCTGCCTCGGATCCTAACTACTGTGGGAGCTTGGCTGGGTGACTTGCTCCTCTCTTGCCTCAGTTTCTTTCTCTGTAAAATGATGGGGTTAAACCTCAGGGGTCCCTTCCAGCTCTAAATCTATAATCTATAGTTATGTCAGAGAGTAAGGAGGAAGGTTCATGAGGGGCAGAAAGAAATGGCATCTCAGAAGAAAACGTGCAAAGCATTCATTGTATCCAAAAAGAATATACATGATCACACTGTTCTCAAGAAAGTCCCCAGGGAGCCAGCCTGGCCTGCCCTTCCCTGGCTCAGCTGCCTGTTTTTTGAAGGTTAGGAAACAGCATGGAGGTCAAAGCCAAGGGAAGGGGCCAGCTGGGGTCCTGACACGGAAACTATAAGTTAGGTTTAAAGATGAGGCCAAATTCCTCGGAAAGCAATTAAGGAAAGGCCCGGTGCGCCGCTGGCTACAAGGGACCCTTTCCATCCTTGCACTTTGTTGCTGAGCAGTTTGGAAAGAGAAAAATCCTTCCAACAGTCAGCTCCACCCTGCCCAGCACAGTCAATGCATCCTGAGCCAGCCCCAGCTCCCAACCACTGGTTAGAGGAGGAGTATAGGCACGGCTGCCCGGCCATTCCATGTCAGCTCAATGCATCCTCTGGCTCCCAAGTAAATCAATGCACTCTCATTCTATACAAGGCACAATGAACTGGCTCTAGGGAAACAAAGAGATAAGGGTATCAGCCATACCTTCATGGTCTTATGATCTGGCTGGATAGGCAGCTCCTATACAGAGGGACGTGCCCTGATTCTAGGGTCTCAGGGGCTGGACTCAAATCCAAGCTCCCCTCTTTCCTCTTGGGGGCCACCTAGGAGGCTTAGAAGGCAAGGAAGTAAGAAGCAGGTCAGGTTGTGAAAGGGCTCTTAACGATGGGGAATTTTACATTTGAACCTGGAGATAATAGGGAGCCATTAGAGTTTAACCTTTTGGGAAATTACTTTGAGTGAAGAACAGATTGGTGTGGGGAGAGGCTAGAGGCAGCGAGGCCAGCCAAAAGGTCACTGCAGCAGTTCAGGTGTGTGAGTAGAGAGATAGGACTTTTTAAAGAGATGTTGTAAAGGGAGAAAAAAGATCTGGCAATGAGGGAAATATATGGAGAGAATGAAAATGAGAAGTTGAGGATGTAGGCCAAGGTTGTAGGCCTGGGTGGCTAGAGGATGAAGACAACATCAAAAGATTGGGAGCAGAAAGGGCAACAAAAATGTGCATACCCTCTGACCCAGCAAAACCACTACTGGGTCTATTATATACCCTGAAGAGATGATGAAAAAGGGTAAAAACATTATTTGTACAAAAATATTCATAGCAGCCCTGTTTGTGATGGCAAAGAATTGGAAATCAAGTAAAATGTCCTTCAATTGGGGAATGGCTTAGCAAACTGTGGTATATGTATGTCATGGAACGCTATTGTTTTATTAGAAACCAGGAGGGATGGGAATTCAGGGAAGCCTGGAGGGATTTGCATGAACCGATGCTAAGTGAGATGAGCAGAACCAGAAAGACACTGTACACCCTAACAGCAACATGGGGGTGATGATCAACCCTGATGGACTTGCTCATTCCATTAGTGCAACAATCAGGGACAATTTGGGGCTGTCTGCAATGGAGAATACCATCTGTATCCAGAGAAAGAATTGTGGAGTTTGAACAAAGACCAAGGACTATTACCTTAAATTTAGAAAAAAACAAAACAAAATGATATCTTATTGTCTGATCTTGCTATATCTTATACTTTATGTTTCTTCCTTGGGGATATGATTTCTCTCTCATCACACTCAATTTGGAACAATGTATACCATGGAAACAATATAAAGACTGACAGATTGCCTTCTGTGGGGGGTGGGGGGAGGGAAGCAAGATTAAGGGAAAAATTGTAAAACTCAAAATAAATAAAATCTTTAATAAAAAAAAAGGTTGGGAGCCGGAGGAAGATATTGAATTCCACTTTGGATACCTATGGTTATTCACTTTGAGATATCCTTGGGCAGCTAGATATCCTTGGGCACAGTGGATAGAGCACCAGCCCAGGAGTCAGGAGGACCAGAGTTCTAATCCAGCCTCTGACACCTAATACTTATTTAGCGGTGTGACCTTGGGCAAGTCACTTAATCCCACTGTCTAGCAAAAAGAAAAAAAAAAGTTCAGCTTGAGATATCCAGGAACTCAGCAAACAGCCTATTATGGATGCACAGATCTGAGGATAACTGAACTCATGGGAGCTGAAGAGATGAATCATGGAAGGAGGGAGCAAGAGAAGAGAGCCCAAGTCAGAACCTTAGGGACTCCCATAGTTTGTACCCATATCCCAGATGAAGACCCAGCAAAAGATTTATATGTGAACACTTATTTTCAGGGCAATATGAGACCTCTCTTTCTAGATGAAAATAGTGGCTTGTATTTATCAAGTCCCATAAGATCTGCATAGCAAATTTATATATTTATCCACATGCTGTCTCCCTTATTTGATTGGAAGCTCCTTGAGCAAGTGCTGTCTTTTGCCTCTTTTTGGCAACCTTAGTGTTTAGTCTGAGGCTGACACTTAGGTTCTTAATGAATGTTTATTGAATGAATGAATGATCTCATTTGCTAGCTTTATTTTTCAAAGCAGAGATGCTGTTTCCTCCCTCTGACCAACACCTTAGGGCCCTCACCTCCACAGTATACCACAGCAGCTTCCTTGATGAGAAGATCATCTCTTCCCCAAGCACTTTAGCTAACTTCACCGATCGGTGGTCTGGCTCCCTCTCATCTACCACCTTCAGCAAATTCAGCTCTCAAGCCCCACAACATTCATGAAGGCTCTTGCTGGAATCCCTGCCATACTCCAAAACTACAGGAGAGAAGGAAGTAGTAGAAGGGAAATCCGGTTTGCCTCAGTTTCCTTATCTGTAAAATGAGCTGGAGAAGCATATGGCAAACCACCCCACTTTTTTGTGAAGAAAACCCCAAGTGGGTCACGAATGATCCAGTTGGATGGGACTGAAGTGATTGAACAACATTTTAAATGCGTCCATTTCACAGTCCTCCTCAGTAGACTCCTGGAGGGCAGGCAGGGACCAGGTCGTTTGCAAGTTTTGCTGCATTAGTAGCCTGGCCCGGCAGCTTACACTCAGTTGGTGTTTAAGAAATTTTTGTGAAACTGAGATCAACTGTGTGATTAGCAAAGGCATACAGCTTTTTCCACTTTTGGCTCTGTCTTTTTGATCCCACTGGGAGTAGCGAGCAAAGAAGAGGAACCTTGCAGAGGGTGGCCTGGGACAATGACCAACCTAGTTTGACTCTGAGATCAACTTATAGGTACTGAAGCCACAAACCGATTGGGAAATTCCTATTTAACACCATAAAGGCTTAAGGAAAACCATTTTGAAAGAAATGCAATAGTTGGCCAAAGGAAACTAGAGCTCCTTTTCTGGAAGATTTCAAAGAAGAAAATCTCTGCTGCCACGGGACAGAAGGGAAGTGATACTACCCAAGAGAAGGAAGATGCATGGACCTCCTCTGGGACCCTTTGCATGTCAACTGTTGAAAAGAAGCAAAAGGAATTCTTAAAAGCCACAAGATGACAGATTTAGGAGCTGAAAGGGACTTTTGAGGTGCTGAAGAATCCCCCCAACTCATTTCATAGGTGAAAAATCTGAGGGAAAATAAGACCTTTGATTGACATTCAGGCCTCTTTCCAAAGGGATAGGGTTAGAATTGGAGGAGCCCTTCCGGATCATCAAGCATCATCCTATCAGAATCATGAATTGCTTTGAAACATCCCTGACAAGTGACAGTGGAGCCCTCACTCACCAGTGACAGAGAATTTTTCTCCAGAGGTCATTTCTACTTTTGGACAGCTCCAGTCATCAAAAGGTATTCCTCCTATTGAGCCAAAATCAGCCTTGTGCTATTTCCCCCAAGTGGTCCTAGATGGGACTTCTGAAGCCAAGTAGAGTCACTGCTAGTCCTTTCCCGTATGGCAGGCCCTTAAACGCTAGGAGGATTTAGCTCGATCCTTGCTGCTGACTAGCTGTGTGAGGGGAAGGGCTTCCACAAAGGTTCAGAATCTCAGTTTCCTCATCTGTAAAATGGAACGACAATAGCACCCATCTCCCAGGGTGGATGTGAGAATCCAATGAACTACACAGTGTCTGGTACACATTAGCTATTAGCTACGATTACTGTTATTGTTGTCTTTGTTATCTTATGATTACCTCCTGGGGTGATGATGAGGATCGAGTAAGAGAATTGTAAAGTGCTTTGTGCAGTGATTGGAAGACAGCAGGGTTGTTTAAATGTTAGCTATTATTACACATGCAGGGGAAAAAGGGGAGGATGTTTAGGGGGCATGGAAATACGTTGATAAGGCAGGGGCAGTGTTACCTTGGAAAGTATGCTGGATTTGGTGTCCAAAGAGAGGGTTTTGAACCCCAGCTCCACCATTTACTATCTGTGTGACCTCAGATAAACAACTTAACCTCTCCGGACTTCACTGTTCTCAGATATAAAACACAGGGAGGTCAGAAGACTAGATGACCACAACAGCTTCCTTGTAGGTCTAAATCTAGGATCCCCTGCATAGGATATTTCTTCTACAAAGAATAAGTCCCATGGGATTTCTGTGGAGAGTGCTTTGCGAACCTTAAAGTCCTATGGAGATCTGGACTATCATTCAGTTTGTCTAGCTGTGCATGGATCTGGGACAGGCATTGTTATATGGACAAGACCTGGATCCAGAACTGAATAAGAGCAAGAGAGTGAGGTAAGGTAGGCTCAATACAAGTGGAGGGAGGACTCCATCAAGAGAGGACGAATCCATCAAAATAGAATTATTTTAGCACTGGATCAAAACTATGATTTCATCAGTGTAGAGAACTCTCAGGTGAGAAAACTCCATCCATGCAGCTCAGGACCTGCCTTGCCAACTTAAGACTAAGAGTTGATTGTGGGCACCAAGAAGTTAAGTGACTCGCCCAGGGTCATCACAGCAATTGTGCTATTTGTCATTTGGAAAAGGGCCTGAATTTATTGGCCCCAGAGAGCTAGTGAGTAAAAACAAACATAATGTAGACTTTGACTCACTTCTGATGAGAGTTATCTAAAAGTGGAAATGAGTTGTTTGAGTAGGTAAGAGGTACCTTATATAAGGTGGTACCATAGTGAATTGCACACTGGGCCTTAAGTCAGTTCAAACCTCAGACTTTGCTATCTGTATGACCCTGAGTAAGTCACTTCATCTCTGTTTTTCTTAGTTTTCCTAGCTGTAAAATAGTGATAATAATGGCATCTACTTCCCAAAGTTGTCATAATAGAGCAAATGGGATAATAATTGTAAAGTGATTAACACCATATCTGGTCCATAGTAGATGCTATATGAATGCTAATTATTTTATCTTTGGTTCCTATTACACTTGACAAGTAATCTGCTAGGTTCCAAAAATATTATTATTCTATTAACACGTTCCTGAAGTTCATAGTAAAATTATGAAATATCCAAGAAAGTCAGAGACATATCTATGGGGTCATAGGTTTATAATTTGCAAGGATTATGCCATTGAGTATGAGATCGATTTTTCTGAGAGCCAATTGGGATTAAGTGACTTGCCCACGATCTCACAGCTAACAGAATTCAAGTCTTCCTGACTTCAGGGTTGATGTCCTATCCACTATACCCCCTAGTTGTCTTCCTGAGACAGATTTTAAAAACCTGTCTTGCCATCCTGTGTATTGATATGGTCTATTTATATGCAAACATATGCATACACACATACATATATTTTTCCTTTGTTATGAGGAAAGGAGATAGGTACAGACATAAAATATATATATATTTGGATCCATACACATATACATCTATAGGGAAGGGAGAGAGAGAAAAAAGGTTTAGGCAAACTCATCAATAGTCCTGACAATACATGCAGTCCCTCTACCACTGCAAAGAAAGGAAGAAAGTACATTCAATCTGAGGGAGTTTTCAAGCAGAATGTCAGAGAGCTCCATAGTGATATTGGTTATGCCAGAGAATTCCCTCAATGACTCTCCATAAGCTGAATCACCTCCAGGGAGGACCAACAGCTGTTCCTCAAAATTGCTGCTCTAGGAGAGCACATCAGATTGAGCTCAGCCTAGAACACTTGAGAAATTCCCAAGAAAGGGCATTTGTTCACTTTCTCTAAGCCCTGAGGGTGAGAGGATGAGTCCTTCTGGTCACTGGGAATTCCCAGACTCCTATGGTCATCTGGCAGACGGAAGAGATGAGGCTATCATGAGCAACCTCCAACTCAGCCTCCACAGAATCCAGGCAATTTCCCAACTGTGTCTCTATCTATGTTTCCCTCTCCCCTTCCCCCACTTTATTCCAATTCTACACAAATGGCATCTTTGGGAGGGAGCCAGAGGCCAGAAGCTCTCCAGCCTGGCCTGACTTGGGGCTGCAAGCATCTTTCTCGCTATCTCTGTGATGGCCCTGTGCTAAGTGCTTCCAACACCTATCCCTTTTTTTTTTTTAGGTTTTTTCAAGGCAAATGGGGTTAAGTGGCTTGCCCAAGACCACACAGCTAGGTAATTATTAAGTGTCTGAGACCAGATTTGAACCCAGATACTCCTGACTCCAAGGCCCGTGCTTTATCCACTTCACCACCTAGCCGCCCCTCCAACACCTATCTCCTGATCTTCATAACAACCCTTTGTGGTAGGTGCTGTTCTAATTCCCATTTTACAGTTGAGGAAATTGAGGCAGGCAACAGTTCAGTGACTTCCCCAGGGTCACATTAACTAATCTCTGACAGTATTTGAACAAGGCTCTACCCACATCCATCGCACTACCAGCTGCACTGTGCAAGGAACAGGAAATACAAAGACAAATAACCCCTGCCTGCCCTCAAAGAGTTTACATTTATTTGGAGGTACCAAGGAAGGGGGTAGATACCAGGCATGGGTATAGTGGAAATGGTTATTTGTCTCTTCTCATTTAACTGTCAGGGATAAATTATCATCTATGAGCAAGTTCAAAGGCAAAAAGAAAACACACCAAAAAACAGGAAATGAAAATGGAAAAAAAAAGTCAAAGTTACATGCTCGTCTGTATTGTTTCCCCTGATATATGCCTGAGAAAGAAACCTATGTCCGAGGTCACTGCTGGGCCCCGGGCAGGGAGAGCCTGGTCTCTGACTCTCAGGGGGAGCAAGATCAGAGGATCACATACCATGGGCTAGAAGGGATCTCAGAGGTCATGGAGTTCACCCATTCTCATTTTGTAGAGGAGAAACCTGAGGTTCTAGAAGGTGAAGGGGCATGCTCAATGTTACACTCATTAGAAGGCAGAATTTTTCTTTTTTGCAAGGCAGTGAGATGAAGTGACTTGTCCAGGGTCACACAGATGGGTAATTATTAAGTGTCTGAGGTCAAATTTGACCTCAGATCCTCCTGACTCAGACTATCGAGTCCGAATTCTTTTTACTGAGCTGCCCTGCCTTCCCATGAGACTCTGCATGAAGAGCTGAAGCTGAATTCCTTAATCCATTCTCTGGTCAGAGCTCTACAGCTAAACATAGGGTATTTTAAACATTTGGATTCAATATTGTGATGTACTGAGACTTCAACCCCAGCAAGTGGTCTCCTGATGACTCATTCATGGCTTCCTGAAGTCTTTAAAAGGGAATAGGAAAAAGCTGGGTCTTTCTGGCAAATCAGATGCCACTGAATCCTTGGGGCAAAGATCATGCAGTGACAGGCCAGCTTTGGGAACTATCAAGAGTTAACCACGGAGCAAGCTCCCCTGGAGAAAGCTCCTGCTTAATCCCTCCCCAGGGAGGGGCTAGTCCCTTAAGCCCAGGCTGCTCTAGGAAAAATAGGTTAATGCAGCAGTGGTGACAGTGAGCTGGGAAAAGAAAGGTGGGCCCGCAGCAGGCCTGGCTAGAAAGTCTGCTTGCAAGTAGGAAGGCAGAAACAGGCTAGCAAACCCCACTTGGTTACCACACAAACTTGCATCTCAGATACTGACCCACTTTGTCACACAGAGAATGCCAGGGGACTGAGTCAGCCTCTGAATCATGTATGCCAACCACTGCTGTTCCTGGGAGAGCCACCCTGTGATCGACTAGATGAAGTGACCCAGGCATGCTGTCTTGGGGAGCCAGTCTTACCAGCCTGAAGACGTGCTCACCTCAGGGGCATTTCTACAGAAAAAGGCAGGGTGGAACCAGGAAAGGAAAGCACAGGGTATGGAGGGAGGACCTGGCTCCAATCTGGCCCGTGCCATGGATGATCTACGTTGCCTTGGGCAGGTCACTAACACAGAGACTGGCTCTACAGTCAAAGATAGATGAAAATGACACTAGCTGGGGGATCCTTGGCGAGGACTCAAACTTTGGGGGGGTTTTAATTTCTTCATGTGTCAAATGGGAGGGTTGGACAAAATGGCTTCTGCAGTCTCTTCTTAGTCTAGAGTGACAATCTTCTGAACCTCAGTTTCCTCCTCTGTGACCCGAAGGGGTTGGCCTCAGAGATCTTTAAGTTACCTTGAGTTTTAAGTCTCTATTGTGTGAATGGTAAAAGAATTCCTTTTAGGGCCTTCTTAGGATCCTAGACTTAAAAGGAAAGGGAATGCAGAGGCCATTTGTTCAGCTTTCTCATTTCACAGATAAGGAAACTGAGGACCAGAAGATGAAATGACTTGCCCAAGGCCAACCAAGCAGTGGAGGGATTTGAGCCTAGGTCCTTAACTTCAAAAACTCCAGGTCAGAGATTTTAAGCTAGAAAAAAATCTCTGAATCCGTCTCATCTCCAGTTTCTCATTTTATATGAAGGTTAAGGGATTTGAAGTCCTAAATTGAAGTCCCTAAATGACAGAGGCAAGATTTGAACCCAAATCTCCTGGGCTCTCTCCTCCACTGTACCACACTGCCTTCTTTTGGTGACAATCCAAGCCAAAGGGAAAAAGTCAAGGAGAGTTGAGCTGGGGAGTGAATGGAAAATTTGAGGCTTAAAGGCAAAAAGGCCCCTGCAGTATTGGCAAGGCTCACAGTTCACATTAGGACACCTCATTCAGGTGTAAGGTAAGCCTAAAGAGTTCCTATTTTGGTAGCCTCTGTTCAGTAAACCTATAAAGTTGAGTCATCATCCAACTTGATACCTAGGAGAGAGTGGTGAGGAGGTGGCACTGGGCCAGGCTTGAGAGCTCAGGGCTGCTGCACCAGTGGATGGCAGAGTGCAAGCAGGACAGGTGAGGGAGGGAGGGAGGGAAGGCCGCGGCACCAGGCTGCTTGCCACAACAGCTGTCTCAGCAGCTAGGGGGACATCAGAGCTCTGCTGGTCTGGTCCCCAGGGAGGCTGAAGGTGAGACAGGGGCCAGGGCATAGTAGCTCATGTTGCAGGTCCTACCCAGTACTTTTTAGGGTTGATGTCACTTTTGTTAGGGTGTATCTGTCCCCTAAAATCAATGTTCCAGAGTCCAGGCCCCCTTATTCTTTGAGCAAGTCACTGGTCCCTTTTCCCTTCAACTTCCCCATCTTCAAAATGAAAAGGCTGTGTTAGATCCAGAGCTCTTAGTCTACAGTCCAGATATCCAAATGAACCATGGATAGATTGGGGGGATGGGGGGAGCGCAGGCAGTCCATGGGCTTGGATGGAGGAAAAATGATATCCTTATTTTCACTAACTGAAATGTAGCACTTTCTTGAATCATTAAAAAAAAGTTCTGAGAGGTCTAAAGGCTTCCCCAAAGGGGTCCAGGGCACTAAGAAAAGGTGAAGTTCCCTTGGGCTGGATGATCCTTGAGGCTGGTACCAGAACCTAAATCCTTATCCCTACCCCCGTCCCTGCAGGTGCAAGGAGCTGGGAGAGAAAGCACTCCCAGTGAAACCTCCAGGGGTCCCAGCAGGAGAGCTGAGAAGGAAAAAATTCCTGTTTTTTGCCCAAACCAAAGCAGGGAAAAGAAACTCTGAAGGAAAGACCTATGGCCTAGATCAATCTATTAACTAATTAGCTTTTATTAAGCCCCTACTACGTTCCAGATACTGCACTAAGTCGGGGGGTGGTGGCATTCAGATGGAATAGTCTCTGCTCTCAAGGAGTCTACATTTTAAGGGGTGGGGGGAGTCCAGAGAGGGGACAGGGTCGAATCTGACATTTTACTAGAATATGGAACGTTCTCTACCAAGGAAGGGCAGCACCACCTTCTCTGTAAACCAGAGCTGCCCCAAGAGTTAAGAGGCCAAGCCACAGTCATTAGGTGTCACAAGTGGGACCCAAACCAGATGTGGAGGCCAAAGAGAGCCTCTGTTCTCTAGAGCACTAGGGATCTTCTCTGACACCCAATCCACTCCCTTGCTTAGCCGGCACAACCGCGGAGAATAAAGAAACTGCTTTCCTCAGATCCCAGGGTCCAATTCTGGTAGAAGCTGGGAGGTGATGGAGCCTACGCCCTCATCTTACAGGTGAGTGGAAAAGAGGCCCAGAGAGGGTACTTGGTATGTATCACACTGCTCCAGAACCCAGCCTCCCTGATCTGGAGCCCAGGGTTCTCTCCGGTTACACAACAGCCCGCTCCTCACCACTCAAGAGGAGAAGCTTCATTTCTCTGATCCGAGTTGGGACCTGCTCATGCCTCCAGCCAGCCCACCCTGACTACACTCCGTGCAGTCTGGTCCCCCCACCCGGGGGTCTTCCTGCAATATGCGCCTGTGACTCAGTTTCCTACAGGCCTCGGCCAACCGCGAGCAGGAAGAGCTGAAAAGCCTGGCCCCCTCAGAATCCAAGCAGCATTTCCTCTGCAGACCCTCACCCTTTATCTTCCACCCCCTCAGTTTCCCCGGGGGTCCCGCTCCTGGGATAAACCACTCAGCATGTGCGCCAGACCCAGCAGCTGGGCAGAGGGGGTCCTCCTCTCTCCACAAAGCGGGGGCCAGATGCGGAGGGGGGGTGCTGCCAGACGTCAGTCATCACGGTAGCAGATTCGATGCAGCCCCTCCCTCTCCCGCTGCCCACCCTGCGTTCCCGGGGCCGCCGGGCTTTTCAGGTGTCCGGGCTGCCCGGCCAAGGGGCGCCAGATAAGAGGAGTCTGGGGGGTTGGGGGGCTTCCCGGATGGGGGGCGCCTGCTCCCAGCGCTGCAGTCGGGAGCGGGGCCCCTCTGGGGAGCCCCCGCCGCCAGCCCCTCAGGACCACCCCGCCCCCGAGCCCGGGACAGACAGACAGACACGGCACCTTTTGGCGGAGCAGCTTGCTGCGGACCCGGCCCCAGAGGCGGGCCCCAGAGTTGGGGGGCCGCTTGCCCGCCGGCCCCTCCGCGATCTCCAGGCAGTGGCCTTCCGGGGGCTCCCCCACGGAGCTGAGGCTGCAGTCGGCCTGGCCCGGGACGCCCGTCATTCTGCCGCGCCGGCTGGGGCACGAGGAAAGGGGCCCGGGCGGGCGGCGGGAGCCTGGCCTGGGGCGCCTCACCGGGGCCGGGGAGACGCTCCCATGGCCCCGGGCCGCGGCTCTCCGGCCCGGCCCCGCGAGGCTCGGCGGCGAGGCGGGAGCGGGCCCCTGCGCGCTGTCCGCGGCTCCCCGGCTGCGAGGTGCACCGAGCCGGGCGAGAGCTGGACCGAGCCGGGCGAGAGCTGGACCGAGCCGGGCGAGAGCTGGACCGAGCTGGGTGAGTGCTGGACCGAGCCGAGGGAGAGCTGGCGAGGGGCGGCCCGGCCCCGCCCCGGGCCCCGCCCCCGCCGCGGCCGCCGCCACTGAGCGCAGGGGGAGGCGGAGCCAGGTCCGGATCTCCCCGCCCCGGACCCGCCCCCGCCGCGGCCGCCGCCACTGAGCGCAGGGGAGGCGGAGCCAGGTCCGGATCGGCCCGCCCCCGCCGCCCCCCGCCCTTTAACTCTTTCTCTGCCCCAAGGCCCCACGGAATAGAGTCAGACAAGCTGAGATACACAATCCAGCCCCCCTTAACTCCTTTGGCGCCAGGGCCCACCAGAGGCCGGCACAACCTCCCCGAGAGCCCCCTCCTCACTCTAGGGACTTTAAATGCTACACAGGAGGCCAATTAGATCGAAAACCGGACACAAAGCATCAGTTCCCTGACGCCCCCCTCCAATGCGCCCCGGGCTTGGGGCTGGGGGCTTTGGATCTCCGGCAGAGAACCCGTGATCCGGCTCAAGGCTCCATCTCTCAAAGCCGGGCAGCCCAGGCTGCAGGCAAGGGCGATCTGAGCAATGGGACAGTGGTACCCCCCACGCCCCCCCAAGTCACCAAGCCTTCCCCCCATTCATTCAACATTTGGGAATCCTTGCTCCCATGACTCCTGGGGTCCTCTTGGGCATGGGCGAAGCAGGCCCTTCCTTCAAGGTGCTTCCGTTCTGTCTCAGGACAGAGAGCAGGGAGAAGAGGGAGCCCCCCAGGTGGGGATCACACCTCCCTTGGCCCCAATGCATACGATTTCCGCCCTGCTCCCAGACACAAGCCTTTTTAATTGCTGTCACGTGGGCTCTTTGCAAACCGGCCCGGAGCACGTGTGGAGACCTATCAGCCTGAGGCTGATAGGAACAAAGCTCCCCTTGTGCCTCCTGCGATGTTTATTTAGGGCATTCTCTGCCAAATGGGAAGCAAATGCAGAGATTGGAAGATGAGCCCTGTGAGAGGCTCGCCTTTCCCAGTCTATCCCCCTTTCTGCTCTCCCACAATGGGGATCTGGGGCTCATTGCTGCAGACGCTCTTTGGGGACGTGGGCACAATGGAAGCCAACGGCACCTGCCATCTGTGCCCAGCTGGCATCACCCCTCATCCCTGGGGTATACTCCTTGAACATCAGACTCCAATCAAGTCAGAATGGGGGGGAGGGTGAACCTAAGGGCCTTCACCTGGGATCAACACTGGCCACCTACTTCCCCCAAGCAATCCTGCTTTTACTTAAAGAAGCAAAAATGAAAAGTCAAAACCATAGAATGTAAGCTGCTAGAGGGCAGGGGTCATTGCCTTTAGTTCTCAGCACAATGATTGTGGAATGGATCTACTAACAAAGTGAGGGAAATCAGGTATACACGTGTGAAAAGTTAAGTAATGATACAGAATTAAGTAATGACATAATTATACCCAAGGCAAGCATATAATTAATTGACAAATGAATGGTACGAGAAGTTCTGCCTTAGTAAGATGAGGGGGTTGGACTGAATGATCTGAGAGGCCCTGGGAGCTCTGACTTTTCATGATTTCGTGACAATGGATGCTGTGGATGTTAAGAGGAAGGAGACTGTGGGCTGCCCACGAGATGCTATGTGATCGGGAAGTGGAAGTCGATTCATCTCCCAAACTGGGGGGGGGGGGCACTATAGTGATAGTTTGAACTCAGATTGGGCTAGGAATGCCTTGCTCACTGGGGCAAGACCAAATCTGATGGAATATTTCACATAAAATTTCCCCGAACTCCCAGGAGAACCTAGCTCTAGATCTCAAGGACAGGGCCTAAAGGAGTCAGCAGTTAGGTAGCCTATGGAAGACAGAACCTTGAACTTGGGAGTATAAAAGCCCTGAGTTCAAATCCTAACCCTCAAGACACTTTCCAGCTATAGGACCCTAAGTGAGTCACTTAAATTTTCCTAGGCTCACTTTCATCCTCTGTAAAAAAATGGGACTAATAGAAAAATCCAGCTCACAGGGTGGTTATGAAGAGCAAATGAAAGAACATAGGAAAATCACTTTTCAAACATTAAGTACAATACAATCAGTGTGGAGGAGGAAGAAGACTACAGAAGGTCCTAGGGCTCCATTTTCCATTGTGCCTGTGCTCCAGGGCAACTGCATCACAAGGTTCCAGATGTGACAGATGTAGCAGAAGGAATTGTGGCAGGGCAGGAAGGTAGAGAGATCTCAGCAAGCCAAGGATGTGAAAGATGGAGGGTGGAGGAGAGTAAAGTGGAGGCACAGATGCAAAGAGAGGGACGAAGTGAAGGTATTCTCTTTTCCTTTTTTAACTACTTGAATCCTATTGAAAAGTTTTGCTTTCAAAATGTTTATCCTCTGCAGGGAGTATTCATGATTCCAGATGACCCATGATGAAACTTGCTACCCACTTCTTGACAGAGGGGTGATGGATTCAAGGTGCAGATTGAGACAAAGCTTTTGGCCATGGCTAAGGTGGGAATTTCTGTTGCTTAACCATATTTGCTTGTTACAAAGATCTCAATTTTGTTTTTATTTTTCAGTGTGGGCAGAGGAGGATAAAAGTTTGATAATTGAAAAATAATTTTAATTAATTTTTTAAAAACAAAATGTGTGTTCTTGATTTACCAGCATGGTGCAAATTGAGTCTGGATGACTTTGGAAGTTTATCAACAGAGCTGGGATAGGGGCTCAAACCAAATAAGGAATTCTTATCATGTAAATAGCCCATCCTGACCCAAGTAATCCATGTGACTCCAGAGCTAGGTGGAATGAGGGCAACAGAAAGACCCCAGATAAGATTGGCACTCTCACTGGTCTGGTTCAGGTTATTCCCATCTTGGGATCTGAGAAGACAACCTGGGCACTGTACAGAAAGCCAGATGTCCCCTGCTTCAAAGAAGGACCTGGAATTGAGACTCCCAAGTTTTCTGCAGGGTCTTCACCCCCAAAGAAAAGAGAGAATGAGCCCAGGCTTTGCTCTGTAGGCTCCTTCAGGCCCCCTCTGTGCAGGGAATAAGGGAATCAGTTGCAGACAGCTCCTCAGACAAACCCCGCTGGGGACATACAGAGCATTCCCACCGTTTCTTCATCTGTTCCTGCGGAGCATTTGTCTGAGGAGCAGCCCAAGTGGAAGGTAGCCAGAGCCTGGATGGCAAGAGCCCCCATGCTGGAGAGAAGCAACAATTTTCCCATTGCTTCCGCAAGGAGAGAAGAAGAGAAATACCTACAGATGTCTAGCCTTGGCACTGGTCAAGGAATCTGCAAGGGTTGCTTCTGCAGACTGCTGACCTGGCCTGCCTCCCTTCCCTCCCTGGCTGAAGGGAACCAAGACAGAGGATCGTACCCAGGGGAATTATGCTCTTGGGGCAGAAGTTCCTACCAGCTAAGTTCAACCTTACTGTGTGATTCCAGGTAAGTTACTTTGCTCTGTTTGTCTCAGTTTCCTCATCTGGCAAATGAGCTGGAGAAGTTAATGGCAAACCATTCCAGTATCATTGCCAAGTAACCCCCAAATGGCCTGAAGAAGAGTTGAACATGACTGAAGAACAACAATGTAACTGGATTTCTATAAAATCCTCTTAACAAACATCATTCTGAGAAGCCCCGAGGTTTTACCAGAATGCCTTGCTAGAAGGTTCTAGCACACATACATACACCCAAACACACACACACCACACACACACACACACACACACACATGATGAAGAACACCGGACCTTAAGGAATATCAGATAACTAAAATTATGGCTAAAGTGAACTTTCTAAAGAACTAGCTCTTCAATTTATCTCTTCTAGGAAGTCCCCTGGTATCAACCACACAATCTCATTTCTTCAGGCTGTATTTCTTCCCCTCCCCTACCACCCGAAGTAGAATATAAGCCTCATGAGGGCTGAAACTGTTTAGTATTCCTAATACTAAGCATAGTGAAGACAAGGCTGGCAGCCATAAAAATGTTCTTTTCCTTCCCAATGGAAATCAGGGATTCCATTTTTCTTCACTTCTGCCTAGCTTGCTCCTGTTGGACCCGACCACTTCCTCATTCACTAATTCTGCTCCAGGGTGAGATCTGTGCTGGGGAGGAGAATGTACTCTTCCCTTTTCTTTCCCTATCAATGGTAATGGTCGAGTGGAGGGAGCAATGGACACGTCAGGAAGACAGGTTCAAATCCCACCTCAGATGCTAGTAATGTGACACTGTGCAGCATCTGTGCACCTCAGTTTCCACATCTGTAACATGAGAGGCTTGGAGAGGGAAGCTTCTGCAGTCCCTTCTAGGTCAAAGTCTATGATTTTGTGACATTTCTGGATCTCAGTTTCCTCATCGTAAAATGAGGAGGGGTGGACTGAATGACCTCTAAGGGCTAAACATATGATCCCATGAGCTACTGTCTTGGCAGCTACCCGAGCCCATCTCTAACATTCACATCCAGATGTTAGCTTGGCTCTTCTGCCACATGCCCCATCTTCAGTTCCTGTGACTGAAATGTTCAGGACCCTCAAGAAAACAAAGGAGTGACTGGAACCAAGTCTTGAACTGGGATCTGCCCAGTCTTGTATGCCAAAGAATGCATCCAAGGGATACCAGCCAATCTCTCTCAAGACCTGTCGAACTGGATGGCTGTTTCCCACTCCTGGGGCTGTGTGTGGGCACAAATGATACCTCCAGAAGGAATCAAGAGAGCTCAGTCACAAAAACAAATTCCTGGGTAAAGAATGAAAGATCTGGGGGGGGGCACAGGTGATGTCTTCATCACTGTTGGCTCAATGAAGAATTGAGAAGAAAAAAGGCATATCTGGGAGATGGTCGAGATGATGGGACTTGAGAAGGCAAGTGTGACTTCCTGGCCAGGATGGAGGATTCTTGACCAGAGTGGATCTGTTGGAGTCTTACAAATTAAATCAGAGACAGATTGAGGCTTGATGTATGGGGGAGACACCCCCTAATACTTCCAGCTATTCAAAAGGGCTTTAAAGGGGTTGTCTTGGGAGGTAGTAAGCTTATGAGTGGTATAGTAGGCAAGGCCTGAGATAGAATCCTGCCTCAGGTATCTGGGGCCATCTCCAGTCATCCTGATCCATATCTGGCTACTAGACCCAGAGAGAGAGAGAGAGAGAGAGAGAGAGAGAGAGAGAGAGAGGCTGATGACTTTGTACAGCACCCCCCTCTCCCCCCTTTAAATCCAATTCATTTGAGTCATGACATCTCCTTCCTGATGTCACGGTCCTTTCTGGGAATGAAGGGCAAACAACAGCAACATATGTTCCCAAGGAAACATTTCTATTTGGTCATAACTAGGGTCAGTCCTATTTGCATCAAAAATCAGCTACAAATGATGGTCCACATTGGCTTTTACAGGCTTTCTGGGAATGAAGCACAACACTTTCCAAACAACTCACCGATGAACATTGGGAACACAACCTGTTTCAAAGTCGAGGCCTGCCTGTATTTTATGGTTGTTGCTATGGTGTTTCTTCTGCAATTCTCCTGAAATGTTATTTTAATTTTTTTTCTCTCTCATCATAGAAGCAGGAACAGTTTCACTTCTGTGCTGGTGTCCCTGGCTTGTCACAGAGCACATCCTTCACAGATGCTTGTTGATAGATGGATTGTCTTCCCAAGGCCTGGATTCTTCCAAATTTTTCAAGATTCTTTTTTTTTCCCCCATCCAAGACCCTAGGGAAGCATTGCCAGTACAAGACACACTCTAAACAACTTTTCTAACCTCATCTCACACTGCTGCCAAACCAACAGCCTAAACTCCAACAAAACCAGACTAACAGCAGATTCCTAAATATGTATGCTCTTTGATTTCCCATTGGCATGTTCTTGCTCACACAGTTCCTTTCCCCCAAATGTCCTTCCCATAATCCAACCCTGCCTTTATAATTCCTAATCCACAGGATCTTTTGAGTTTAACCTAGAAGAGACCTTAGAGAACATCAGCTCTAATCCTTTCATTTTATAGATGAGGAAACTGAGGTCTAAAAAGGTTAAGTGATTTGCATAGGGTCATAGAGCTAGAAAATATTTGAGGCAAGTTTTGAACTCAGGCCCTTCCTACCTTTACAGAGCCACCTAACTACTTCCTGTCCTCATAGCCAGGAATAACCTTTTCCTCTATTTAATTAACATAGATAGAATTTTCAGATCTGTGTATAATTAACAAGTTATAATTCATATGAGAATTGCCTCATTATACCTCTTATCATTCTTGCTAGGCTATTAAAGTCTAATGGACTATGTTTTAGATTCTTTGGATCACATAATTTAATGATGGAAAGCTGTAGTTGCTCAGTCACGTCCAACTCTTTGTGACCCCCCTCAAGGGTTTTCCTGATAAAATACTGGAGTGGTTTGCTATTTCCTTTTCCAACTCATTTTACAAATGAGGCAAACAGGGTAAAGTAACTTGCCCAAGGCCATAAAGTCAGTATAAGGCAGAGGTTATATCTGAACTCAGGAAGAAGAGTCCTCCTGACTCAAGGCCTAGAACTCTATCCATTGTCCTACCTAGCTGCCCATGATGTTAAGAGCAGCCTCTTTTTTACAGATGAGAATGAAGTAAAATGACTTATTCACAATCACATGGACCTGCTATTCAAATTTAGGCTTGCCAACTTCAAATTCAGAATTTTTTCTGTTACCTCACAAAGTCTTCTTTTCTCCTTCCCCCGCACTGCCTAGCTTATCTATGTTGACTCAAAAACTGGTACTTGATAAATATTGGTTGAATGAATGAGTACTAAAGATCACTGTGGCTTTCTAGTTATCTTTCCCCTTCACTCCCAAACAAAGAGAGAACTCCATTCCCTTTTTCCAGGGTCATGCATCGGGGTAGTATTCTGCTGGCTTAGACTAGTGAGGAGAGAACTCACAGTCCCTTAATAACTGTAAGCCTCAGCAGAAAAAGGTCTGATTCTTGCTTATGTAGGTGTGGAGGCTGGAGGAGGAGGAGGAGGAGGAATAATATGGATGAAGGGCCCTGGGAGCCAGTCAATCCCAAGAGCCTCTAAAATGAGGCTTTTTTGGATAGAGAAGCATTAGATTGGAGGAAAGCTGTCTGGTTGGTATCCATAGCAACCCCAGTGCCTCAGCAGATGGGACCTGAGCGGGAGCTCTATCCCTTCCTCCCCATGGACTGGGGGCTCTTTTTGGGTCATCCAACTTCCCCAGATAATCCAGACGTCGCCTACCTTGAGGCCCTACTCACATTCCCGTCCCCAACTTTCCCAAGCCCAACTCATCTCATCCAACCTTATTTCTATTGTTCAGGAGAAGTAGATCTGTTTAAATCTCAATCTCTTCCCCCTCAGAAATTTCCTGAGAAGCATCAGACTGAATGAAAAGTTTCCAATTCACCTTGACTCAGACAGGACCAGTCAATGAGTAAGGGCAGACTTCTACCTTACACCTACCCATCCAACCAATCTTGCCAAAGCAGAGCTCTGAGAATGCACAGAGGCAACATGAGCCTCACCCAGGAAAAATGGAACCCAGCCACGGATGCCAATGATGAACGGATGCCAATACATGTTGGAAAAACCCTGTCCAAGAAGCACTTCCAATGCTTCCTAAATTCCTCTGGGATCTCAGTCAGAGGGGTGTAACCAGGTGCTTATAATCTTTTTGTTTTTGTCCCATAAACCTCTTTTTCAGAATCGTGTTTTTAAATGCACAAATTTAAATGCATGAAAATCTTTTAAAAATTAAGATTACAAAAGAAATTATTTAAATAGAAATAAAGATTCCATCCCCTTGCCTATGCAAGTTCCTGGACCCACTGCAATTCATCTTCATATGCCCCAGGAAACCCAAGGTCAGAATTCATGGCCTGGTGGGATGTGAAGCTCAGGGTCATTTGCAAGAAGGTGTGAGGCTGGGGAAGTTGACCTTGTGTGACTTTATCTGATATTTTTATTCAGGGAATATGAAATTAGATGTAAAGGGAAACTTCTCCTCTAAGTCATTTCTTAGTAGTCACTCGAATAGATGGGAACCTGCAAAGCCCAAGACCTTGGGTATAAAATAGAATCTGAAATGGGGAGATGTTAGGGTAGAGAGAAGCTAGGATGGCAAGTCAGGGCAGAATGTGACATTACAACACTAGGCTTTTACAGGTAGATCTGTCTGCTGTCATCCACCTCTTCTTTCAGGTGCACAAAGGTCCCAGTATGGCAGATTGTGTAGTTACTGTTGGTGAAGGACTACTCCACTGTCTGCTTCTACCTGACTAGGGGAGAGATGGGGCCAGGGTGGGCATGGAGAGGGCTTTTCTCCAACACATACTGCACTTCTCAAGTGGGCTCAACAATGAGATCCCGTGCCAGAAGTTGAAATCCAAGAAGTCAACCAGGGAAAAGGACCAAAATGAAGGATAGATGAGTGTATGAAGTAGCCTCTATTATAGGTTCTGCCCCAGAGAGGAGAGTCCAATCAGATAAAAGCAAGAGAAAGGCTTCTAGCAAAAAGATGGTACAAGGTAGAGTTAGCTGCAAAGGAGTACTGAGGGGTCTGGGTTGATGGGTTATGGGATTCAGAAAAACGGCAGTATGGATGGCTGCCAAAATTCTCTATAGGGAGTTACTGAAGGATGAGGTTGGTGTACTAAGAGTCACAGAACTTCAGAATTTTAAGTTTCTTCTGCTGATATCACCAAACTTAGCACACAGTAGGCACTCAATACTTATATTGCTTAGACCAATCTGCCTTTGAGCAGAATCTTCTCTCCAATAACACTCAACAGTTACAGAGACTTTGAAGACCTCTGGCAAGGAGGAGCTCGTGATCCCTGGGCCTGCCCATTCCACTTTTAGACACTTCTACTGGATAGTAAGCTAACATTGACCCCATCTTCAGGGGCCAAGAACACAAGGTGAATTCTATTTGAGGGCCTTTCTGTTCCTTAAAGGCAATTATCCTTTGATTGGTTTCTATTTTTAAGCATTCATTTATTATGGCCTATGACTTCATCAGGGTCTGTTGCCTGAAGGTATTGTCCAGGACCACCCAGCCTGTATGGGTCAGCTGACTCAAAGGTCAGCTCCCATTCACCCTATTGCTCTGTTTCTTGGGCTTTCTGCCTCTTACTCCAGGTCAAACACCCCAAGACCCCTGGGGAGCAGTGTATTAAGTCCTTAGCCATGCTGGTGGTCCTGCTCTGGAAACTCTTGAGGCTCTCCACATCCTTTTTATAAGTTCCTGCTCACCTTACAGACCTGAGCAGAAGGCAGGGGGAGGAAGAGGGCTGTGTTTCTGTCAATTCTCACTGTTGTTGATTCAGTGAGTTTGTACCCCCTACCTACTCCCACAATTTCCTTCAAACCAAGTGGTGGCTGGCCATGACTCCCTCACCTTGTACTTAATGGAGTTGATGCATGTCTAAAACTCCATATTTATCCCTATTACAATGCATCCTCTCAAATCCAGTCCAATGTTCTAGTCTGATGCAATCTCCTTGGTTTCTGCCCCTGCTATTGGGCATATTAGCTATCCCTCCCAGTCCTGTGCCAGCTGCACACATCTGATAAGAAGCCATTAATAAAATGGTAACCTGCATAGGGCCCCCAGAGACCTCCCTGCCTGTTGACAATGAGTTGCTTTCCCTCACCTTTCTCCTCATTGGATTGCCTGTGAGTTAGACCACAACAGCGATGGGGGGTCCTACTTTAGAGAAGGAATATCTCTGACTTTTGTTTATTTAGTCATTCATTTATCCAATCACTTCTTTACTGAGCACCCACCAAGAAGCAGATTAAGGTCCAATGTAGACTCAGAAAAGGAAGGGATTTGCCCTCACCCCACCCCCCACTGAGGGTTGGGGCAGGAGCAGGACTGGCAGCCTGACTAGGCTCATGCTGCCCCAGTCTCAGCCTTGGTGGGACTGGGAACATCAGGAGCCCCATGTCAACTGCCTGGACCTTATAGGTAGGTATCCTGCTTGTGGAAGCTCTCTGCTTCCCTAAACCTACCGTAGGGGGCTGATTGCACTTCTCTTTAGAAGCAGAGTCAATGGTATTACTGAGGGAAATCAGGAGCAATGGGTGTTTGAGGTTGAATAAGACAGAAGACAGGAAAGAGGGGAGGAAAAGGAGAAGGATGGAATAGATAAAGGAGAGAAGAAGAAAAGGAAGAGAAGGGAGAAGAGCACAAAGAAGAGAGAGGAAAGGAAGAAAAGGGGAAGGAAGAGAAGAAAAAGGGAAGAAATGGAGAGAAAGACTGAAGGAACAGGAAAGGAGGAAAGGGAAAAGGGAAGATCAGAGAGGGGAGAAAGGGAAGGAGAGGGGAAAATGGAAAGGGAAGAAAAGGGAAAGGGAGAAAAGAGAAAGAGAGGAGAAAGGAGGGAAGGGAAGAAGCACTCTGCCTTCTGGCAGTTGTTAAGAGGGGAAGGAGCCTGCCTATTTTATCAGGGAAAAAAAGAACAGCAAGTAATTTCCAGTCATGCCACTTGGAGCCCTCTTCAATGACAAGTCATTTCCACAAACCCTTTCCAACTCCAGGTCCAGGGGTGCCACAGGATCCCAAACTGATGGAAGTGACCCCAGATCCCAGAAGATAGAAAGAAAGCACCTCAGAGTCTGACACCCACTATTTTACAGACAAGCCAAGTAAGGGTCTGAGGGGTGTCCCTCACTTGCCTGTATCATCTACAAGAAGGGGTTTGTAGGATTGAGGTGAGTGGGGCTTAGAGTTTTTACAGTTGAGAAAACTGAGGTTCAGTAACTTTCCAAGACCACCCAGGTAAAAAGGAGCAGAGCCACGATTGGAACAACCATCACAAAATAAGGTCATGGAATTTTTTTTTTTTTTTTTTAGGTTTTTGCAAGGCAAATGGGGTTAAGTGGCTTGCCCAAAAGGTCATGGATTGAAAGCCATCTAACCATATTTTTCAGATGAAGAAATACCCAGGACATTGAAGGGATTGACACAAGGCTGTCCAGAAAGTGAGCAGCAGGAGCAAGATTTGCACCCAGGTCCTTAAGTCCAGAGCCAGGGCTCTTCCTGCTGCACCTCCCCACCTCCCTGTTACATAACAGTACTAGATTTGCCAAGTACCTTACAGATGATCTCATTTGCCATGCGGTAATTCCTACTTTACAGATAAGGAAACAGAGCTGTGGCCCTTTCTTCATTGAGAAAGCCTCTCTTGGGCTGGTCTAGCCCTCATCGGGTCAGGTGGGCTGGCCCCCGGAGGCTGGGAAGCCTTATGGTCAAGGCTGCACTTGCTGAGCCTGCCCTCTAGCACCGAGTAGGTAGAGAAGCCCCAGAATTAGGAGGAGTTGTCCCTCCACATCACCCCAGAGACCCCAGGAGTCCTCTGGATCACAGTGGAAGAATGAAAGTCCATTTGAGCTCCTCTTTCAGCTGAGGCCTCTTTAGAACATCTTGTTTCGCACAAACTAGAACTCCCACACAATAACTCGCCAGCGCTCTTCCCCTTACAAAAACCACCCATAGCTGAGGATAATGCCAGGTTTTCCTTGGGTCTTCTCTCTGTTTGCCATCTGAAGGAAATGATGCAAAGAGAAAAAGAAAATACTGCAGGCAAAGTGTGCCTCAAAGCTTCTATTACTAACTATGGAGAGGGTGCAAGTGATGCCAGATGAGGCCTCCCAGAGTATAGGTCGGGGGTGTGGGGGGCACAGCTGCCCCTGGAGTGGGAAGGAAGGAGGCCTCAGCAGAAGGCAGCCTGGGAAGGGGCCAGGAAGACAGTGATAGTGGTCTTGCCTCTCTTTTCTTTCCCCTTCCTTCCCTTTCTCATCTATGTTAAGAAGCAAGTCTCCTGCCATGGACACTCCAAAAGACCCTCTCAAATGGCCTCAAATATTTTTTTCTTTAAAAAAAAATTTCTATTGCTCTCCCCTGTCTTATTATCACCTTGTTTTTCAAGTATATCCCTCCCTCTTCTCAGTGGTTCCCTGTGAACCATCTTTCATATTAAAGAATAAAAAAGGGACCAATAAAAGAACTCCGCAAAACTTACAGACCTGAATTGTGCCCCTCTATGATCCTGCCATCTTTTGAAAGAGAAAGGAATTGCATTCCCGCCCCCCCCCCCCCACTTAGGATCTGGAAGAGATCTCAGAAGCCATATAGTCCTAGCCCCCTGACTATATAGATAAGGAGACTGAGGCCCAGTGAGACCTCTCTTTGCCATTAAATTGTAAACTCCTTGAGGATTGTCCAGGGTCTGTCTTTGCCCTTTTCATATCACCAGTGTTATGCCAGAGATACCAGGTTAGTCTGGCAGACAGAGGTCCTTAATAAATATTTACTGCTAGACTGACTAGGAGGTGGACATCTGGCTTTGGGTTCCAAGATTCTGTGTGATCTGTAGCAAATGGTTTATCATCTCTGGACTTTAGAATCTGAAAGTTTTTAAACGTCTATGATTTTTTTAAAGTTAATTTAAGGAAATGGGGTTAAATGACTTGCCCATGGCCACACAGCTAGGTAATTATTAAGTGTCTGAGGCCAAATTTGAACTCAGGTCCTCTTGACTCCAGGGCTGGTGCTCTATCCACTGAGCCAACTAGCTACCTCCTCAATACCTAGGATTACAAAGGAAATCTATTTCATTAAAATATAGCTTTCAAGATATTAACAATAAAATGAAAGTAAATTCAGGTGGAGAAGCCGTGAAGACATGATCTTTCTGGGTCCTTTGCCAGCCAGCGTTGAGTCAATGACTGGGGACTGGGTGAAGGAGGGAAAGTCTGGAAAACCCTCTGAGATAAAGCCTGTCTGGGAAAAACCATTGCGCAGGCGTGTCTCCTTTTTTAAGCAGCAAGTTTATAATTGAAAATGGAATGATCACCATAAACAATGAAAAGGAGATAATGGGAATAATTTAACAACTCACAAATAGGATGCTTTCAATTAGGATGTATAAAGAGCTTTCCCTAAAACAACCCAGGCAGGTCAAATCTGGGCTTAGATGCTGGTCGGGCTATATAAACCTCCAGGGAGAGGGTGAGTGAGTCACTGAGCCTCAGTTTCCTCATTTGTAACATCGGAAGGATGACACCAGCCTGTCCTTCCTGGGCTGGTTGGGAGGGCCAAATGAGGGCATGATGTTATTACTGAGTAGGCATGTGGAGTTGGGAGGAGCTGGGCTCAGCCTCACATTGGATGCTGACCACCTGTGTGATGGGGGACAAATTATTTAATGTCTCTGAGTCCAAGATAGTCCTCTGAGAACTGTCTGTCTCTCTTTTTTTTTAGGGTTTTTTTTTTTTGCAAGGCAAATGGGGTTAAGTGGCTTGCCCAAGGCCACACAGCTAGGTAATTATTAAGTGTCTGAGGCCGGATTTGAACTCAGGTCCTCCTGACTCCAGGGCCAGTGCTCTATCCACTGCGCCACCTAGCCACTCCAAGAACTGTCTCTTAAGCTAAATAATCTAGGCTGCACCCATAGGGCCCAAATCACATCTCCTCAATATACCTGCCTCATAGGGTTAAAGAGGGGACTCTACCAGACTCATTATGACTGAACAGACAAGGGCAAGGGGAGTCCTGACAGTTCAATCTGTCTTCTTTTTTCTTCCCCTTCTCCATCCCCAACCCTGGTCCTTTTGTCAAAGAGATTATATAAAAAGTCACTAAGAGTAACCACAGGTGGGTGGGTGGGGGGCAGAGAAGAGGGCAGAACTGACCTTGTCTTGCATCACAGGTCTACTCTGGCCCGGACACTGAGCAAAAAAGAAGGGTTAGAGATAGTCTCTGCCCTCGAGGAGGTCACAATCGAATGGGGTGGGAGGGGAAAGGCAACATGTAAACAACTATGTCCAAACAATATTCAGACAGGAACCTTTAGAGGGGATCTAAGAGGAAAGGCATGAGTATGAAGGGGGATAGGGCAGGGCTTCATGGTGTTTGTTGTTCTCATTTTAAAGCAAGCTGTTTGGTGAGATTTCTAGAGTTCTCTTTTCTGTGCCATCCTGGCCCAGCATCGACTGTTCCCCATGAGGAATCTGGGTCACTGCTTCACTTGGGAAGAATGCCAGCAATGCCAGACCTAGCAGTGGTCCAGGGGATGGATGTCCATGTGACTGCCATCGTCATCAAGTTTGTGACCAAGGCCACATTTCACAGGATGGTGCATTTCATAAACAGAAGGATCAATGTGTCATATTAAAAATTATTCTCTCAGAATGGTGTGTGATTTAATGCAGAACAAATTTATAACTAGAAAAGGAAGTCTGAGGTTGGTCAAAGAATGATATAGGATGATAGATCTACAGCTGAAAGGAACCTCAGAGGGCAACTCATTTAATTCCCTTCATTTTACAGATGAGGAAACTGAAGTGGAGAAAGATGAAGTGACTCTGCCTGAGGATCTGAACCTGGGTCTCCTGATTTCCAGAGCCCTTGGAGAAAGAGAGAAGAGGCAGCTAAATAGAACAATGGTTAATAGTGTGCAATTGGGAGTCAGGAAGACCCGAGTTTGAATCTAATCTCTGACCCTAGGCAAATGACTTAACTTCTGTTTATCTGTATCTCTATAAAAAGGGGATAATAGGCACCTACCTCTCAGAGTTGTAAAGATAAAAATGGGATATCTATAATGGGCTTTGCAAATCTTAAAAGTTAATTATTAATTATTATTATAACTCATCTCATATCACATTGACATTTTATGGTAGACAAATAAGGCACCTGATCTGGAAGGAACAAGGCCTTCTTTCTCTTATCTTGAAAGAGGATACAATCTGTTGGACCTCGTAGTCCTGAGGGATTCTCCCAACAACATGGTAGAGAGCCAGGCTTAAAGTATATAAAACCTGGACTTGAGAGTTACTGTGTGACCTTGAACAAATCACTTCATCTCAGGCCTCAGTTTCCTGCATTGTTAAAATGAGTGGGTGTGCCCAAGCAGCCTCTGAGGCTTCCAGTGTGGGTCCTCACACTTCTAAAATAAATGTGGGGTGGCTAGGTAGCATAGTGGATAAAGCATCGGCCTTGGAGTCAGGAGTACTTGGGTTCAAATCCAGTCTCAGACACTTAATAATTACCTAGCTGTGTGGCCTTGGGCAAGCCACTTAACTCCATTTGCCTTGCAAAAACCTAAATAAAATAAAATAAAATAAAATAAATGCACGTGGACTGTATGACCTCCTTCAATAAATAAGGCAATCTGGGAGATGATGACTAAGGTCCTATAAAGACCAGGAGCAGAGGTGCTGTGGCAGACTCCATGAGGAAAGCTGCGAAGGGTTGGCCTGACAAACCCCTATACGGAATTTCAGAACAGGTTTGAATTTCTCTGGTGAAAGCATCATCTCATCTTTGCAAGCTCAGTCAGATAACATGAAAGGAGGGAGTTGGAGAAGGTCAGAGCTGGAAGGGACCCTGGGAGTCCTTTCATGCAAACTTCATTCATGCTAGGGTGGAGGGATGGAACAATTACTCAAGGCCAGATAGGGCTAGAACCTGAAGATCTATTGGAATATGAGTTGAAATCCTTGAAGATAGGGACTGGTTTTTGCCTATTTTTGTAACCCCAATGATTAGCACAGTAACTGACTGCTAATCATTCCTATATAGCACTGATCTCCCCCTCCCACTTTTTTTCTACTTTCCTTTCAGGCAGGTGAGAGAATGGGTGTTCTCATGGAGAAAGTGTTGTAATATAATAATAATATTAATAATAATAACAATGTTTGTCTTTTTTTTTTTTTTAGCAAGGCAATGGGGTTAAGTGGCTTGCCCAAGGCCACACAGCTAGGTAATTATTAAGTGTCTGAGGATGAATTTGAACTCAGGTACTCCTGACTCCAGGGCCTCTATCCACTGTGCCACCTATCCGCCCCTTGTCCTTCATTTTCAAAGAAGATCACAGTATCAGGGAAGTGATGTTATGACAAGCACATGAATTAGATTTGAGTAAGGGGGATGCTATGCTAAGTTACCAGCCTCACTTTCTCCTCCAGGGCATTTGGGTCCAATGACTACATATAAATCAAGACAAATGGAGATGGCCCTGGATGCAAGGCAATCAGGATCACACAACTAGTAAGCGGCAAGTGTCTGAGGTTGGATTCAAACTCCTGACTTCCTGATTCCAAGGTCAGTGCTCTATCCACTGTCCAATTCCAAGAACTCTCTAAAAGTCCGGATCAAGGGTCCATAGATTTGTTTTTGGAAAAAAAAATCCCAAAATACTTCTCTGGTCTTTGGAGTCCTAAGAGGAGTCCTCAGGCTTTAACAGATGTAGCCCAAGGGGTTTGGGAGACAGGAATGCTAGGAGTCCCAACTCTAGAGTCAGTCCTTAGTCACTGCATGGTTTTCAATTCTGGTAAAAAAAGATCACAGTATCTCCCTAAGATTCTGAGCTATGAGGGATCTCAGACCCCCTCCTCTTGTAAATGAAGTAACTGAGGCCCATAGAAGTGAAGGGACAAGACAGAGGCAGAATTTGAATCCAGGTCCACTGACCCTATAAGTTGAGTTCTTTCCATGGAGTCTGGTTTAGAATTGGGAAAAGAGAAGAGAGCTGAAGCAGACATCTGGTTGCTATTAAAGTTTCCTGTCTCACGAGTTCACTTGGAAAAGTTTGGGTTGGCCAAACTAAGAACACCTGGGAGAAAGAAAAGGTAAGGGCAGAGAGAGAGAGAGAGAGAGAGAGAGAGAGAGAGAGAGAGAGAGAGAGAGAGAGAGAGAGAGAGAGAGAAAGTTTCCTCTTCAAAGTTTTGGGAAAAACCATTTCTGATGAGGCTGATGTGGGCTGGCAAATATAAGAAAGCCCTGACGTGGGTTTCTCTAGGTCTCAGACAAGTTTCCTCAAGGATTTCCAGGGTCCCCAGCTTTGCACAGTGAGAGGTCAATGGACACCACTATAAAGGCAGAGGTCAGGGAGGGAATGGGTCCAAGAACCAAACTGGGAAGATTCAGGTTTTCCAAGACATCTCAGATTTCTACTCTGTGGCCAAAACAAACACTTCAGGAAGGGACCACCAACAGCCATCACCATCACCATCGCCATCACCATCGCCATCACCATCACCATCACCATCACCATCACCATCACCATCACCACCACCACCACCACCACCACCACCTAGATGGTAGACAGTGACTTGAAACAGGGACTCCTGAGTGCAAATCCTACCTTATACCAGCAATTATGTGACCCTAAGTAAGTCACTTCACTTCTGGACCTTAATGACATTATCTGCAAAATGGGGATAATGCTGGGAGGCAGCTTCAGAATTAGGCTGCCTTGCCCCTGATTTGTTCTGACTGTGTGACCTTGGAAAAGTCACAGATGTTGAGAAGGTATGATCTACATTGGTAGAGAGGAGGAGTTCCTTATGGAGAGGATCTGACATTCAGGGAGAAAAAAAGGAAATGATCCACACCTTGCAAAGTTAAAATTTGATAGGTAGTAAAAATAACAATAGGTAACATTAGAAAAGGCTCACATAACAACTAGCACTTAGCATTTCTAGGCTTTGCAGAAGTCTTTACAAATATTAACTCATTTGATTCTCACGATCTCCCTGGGGGAGGGGATGAGGGCTGTTATTATGCCCATTTTAGAGAGAAGGAGACTGAAGCTAAGAAAGATTAAAGGATTTGCTCAGGGTCATACAGCTAAGTGAGGACTCAAGTCTTCCAAGTCCAGGATCTGAGCACTTGCCTCTAAGGTCTGTAAAACCCTTTGGAGGGGTGGCTAGGTGGTGTAGTGGATAAAGCACCCACCTTGGAGTCAGGAGTACCGGGGTTCAAATCCGGTCTCAGACACTTAATAATTACCTAGCTGTGTGGCCTCGGGCAAGCCACTTAACCCCATTTGCCTTGCAAAAACCTAAAAAACAAAACAAAACAAAAACCCTTTGGAAACTTTGAAACAGTAAGTAAATGTCAGCTATTATCAGTACTGGGGCAACATTTCTTCCCTCAGCTGTATGAACAAAGTCCTGCCATCACACACACAGTAGAAGATCAATCCTAGAGGTCACTCCGCTAGTATCACAGATATATCTGAACCCCAGCTGCCCAGCTCCAAGCCTCCTGTTGTATTCATGCTGCCTCTTATGTGTTCATGAGTAAGCAAAAACAAGGTAATTGGAGCAAATGTGGGATATTATGATTAATTACAGAATTATTAATAATGACATAATGGTGTAATATAATTATTAATAATGCATAGAGCCATGGAAAGAATGTTAGAGGACCTGAGTTTAAAATTCCACCTCTAATGTGTTCTGTGGATGGACCCTGAATGAATCCCTAGATCTCAGTTTCCTCCTCTGTAAAAAATGACATCAAAAAAGGGGAAAGGCTAGCCTACAGGCCTCTGAGGTTTCCAGCTTCAGATCTGCTTCTATGAGCCCCAAGGGCCTCCTGGTATCACGAGGATTCAAACAACAAGCTTGTTTGATGAGGAATGCACAGGCAGGAAGAAGATAACGGGAGCACTTGAGATAGGCCGGTGAAGCCCCTTGGGAGAGCTGGCTACTGCTGCCACGTCCATTTGTGGGAGGAAGGAATGCAGCTTCCGAATGCCAACAGCTTTGGGCCTCCTTTCAAGCCCAGGGTCACTTGGGAGACCCCAGGGAGGGGGCAGGGGACAGGAGAGGTAGGACAAAAAAATGAAGGACAATGATCCTGCTCCCTCCCCTGGAGCCCTGGCTTCCTCCCAGTCAAAATAAGCCTTCCCACAGCAGTCAGGGTCATGGTCTCATTCTGTGGCCTTGAAATATGTGGGAGTGATGGCCAGACTCAGAGCACCAGAGCCTGCCATGGTATGAGAGCATCAAAGGCTGCAGTGATCCCCAAATCCTCCTTCAATACGGATCTGCTACAGCGGAAATAAGGATGTCTCTGGAGTCAGAAGAGCTGAGTTCCAATCCCTCCTGAGACACAGTATATCTCCTTTCCAATTAGACTGGGAACTCCTTGAGGGTAGGGACCGTCTCTTGCCTCATTTTATATGTCTGGACATAACACTGGCACATAGTAGGTAGGAGCTTAATAAATGTTTAGTGACACTTCCTACCTGTGTGACATTGGGCAAATCATTTACCTCCAATAGGTCTCAATTTCTTCGTCTATAAAATAAAGACACTGGTCTAGATGTTCACTGGGTCTTTTCATCTCAAGAGCTACAATCCTTCAAATTATTTAAAACTATAAACAGTCACAGGATGTCAGAACTGAACTTCAGAGCTGATCAGTTTTGAGTCCCTAATTTTTAGAGAGAAAATGAAAGACAGAGAGATGCCCAGGAGCCAATATCCTTTGACCCAAGAGATGCCCCTGTTAGGTCAAAGACAGAAAGTTTGTAGATACACATGAATATTTATAATTCTATTTTTTGATGGCAATACAGATGTGGACATAAAGTAGATGCCCACCGATTAGGGCAAGGCTAAATAAATTGCAGTGAATGAATGGAATGGGATTTAAGGGGCTGTGATGAAAAGGATGGGAACTACGATTTCACTGATTTAGGGATTTCCCAAGAGAGAAAATTCCCTCCTCCAGTGGAAGTTGACATGCCCTCTGTAAATTCTAGTCTTAGAGAGACTAAAATGGGGGCAGCTAGGTGGTGCAGTGGATAGAGCACCGGCCCTGGATTCAGGAGTACCTGAGTTCAAATCTGGCCTCAGACACTTAATAATTACCTAGCTGTGTGGCCTTGGGCAAGTCACTTAACCCCATTGCCTTGCAAAAACTAGAAGAAAGAGAGAGAGAGAGAGAGAGAGAGAGAGAGAGAGAGAGAGAGAGAGAGAGACTAAAATGGTCTCAAAACGGTTAGAGATGAAGTGACTTGTCCAGGGTCACTGAACCAATAATCAGAGAGGAAATTTGAACTCAGGTCTTTCTGGCTGTGGGCCTAGCCAGATTACTTCTAATGAGTAGGACATGGAAAGACTCACAGGAAATGGCCCTAAAGGAAGGAAGCAGAGCCAGGAAAACAGCAGATGCAATGACGACAACAATGTCCATGGCAAAGAATGACAGCGAAGCAATCTGAGATGAATATTGGGAAATTCCAATGACCAAGCTTGAGTGAAAAAGACCTCCTGTGCTCCTCTACAGAGGTGGGGGCCTACAGCTGTGAAATGGTGCCTATAATATCAGATCTATTTTGTGGTCTTGGATGGTTTTCCTTGATCCGTGCTTCATCTCAATGACCCCTTTCTACTCTAGGTCTCATGATTCTCCCTCTATGAAGTGGCATTAGAAAAAAATCATCTATTAAGCACCACAGATAAGTTATTCCAGCTTTACACTATAGATCCTTTTACCCAAGTCTTATCCTAGCTCCCTCTCTTCCTCTTTCCCTTGCTCTACTTCCCTGAAAAGATGGGGCCAACCCTTGCCTTGGGGTGATTTCTGTAGGCATGCAATGGGCAATTCAATCGACCTTGAACTCAAATCAAGGACTCAGAAGGGTTAGGACAATTTTAGTCCCCAGGGCTGTGTGGCTGGTCTGAGTCAAATGGCCCTGAGGATGAGAAAGGACACACACACACACACACACACACACACACCATACATAGTCACATATATACCCTTGACTACAAGGTCACTATTCTTCCTCTGCCTTAGGACATGGGTTCTGAGACTCTGAGGAGAGTGTTGGGTTGGGTTGTCTTTGCTCTTCCTCAGCTGCTCCAACCCCAGCCCCATGGAAAGAGGCCATGGTGGACCCAAACTCACTCCTCAACTTCCTTACAGTCTTTGGAGTAATTGAAACCAGGAATAGACCCGACAAGGCTCACAGTACCCTCTTGTTCCCCAGCTCCCCTCCTTAGCTGGCATTGCTTAGCCCAGGTGGATGAATTCCTGAGAAGGGATGAGCTCCCCAGTCATCTGGGTTCCAAGACCAGAGAAAGCCACCACAAGACCAACTCCAGTCCCATGGGTCACTCACTGCAGTGATTTTTCTGACTTGCTCCCAGGAGAGCCAAGTAGGCCTCACCTCACTGCAGGTGTCTGGACCAAATGAGCTCTGGCTGGGGAGGCCACCACCCAATGATCACTTATTTCACAACACACAGCAGTCCTACATTTCTTTATCAAGGACTTGGGGGTGCAGGCTCACAGGTTCTAGATTTAGAAGAGGCCATCAAACACCACCTTCTCATTTTACAGATTGGGGAAACCAAGGCCCAGGGAGTGCCATGCCAAAGGTCACACAGGTAACTGTATCTAGATTATCACACTCTAAATTCAGTTCAGGATAATCACTGGGAAGGAACTGGAAGAGGCCTTAGAAGTCACCTCCTTATTTTACAGTTGAAAAAACTGAGACCAAGAGAGGTCTAGTGACTTGCCCAAGGTCATACAGGGTGTTAGGGGCAGAACTGGGATTAGAATCCAGGTCCTCGGACTCTAAACTCAGCATTCTTTCTTCTGTACCATTTAGAAGGCAACAAATGAGTAATAAATAGTCTGAATTGGAAGGGGATAATTGATTAAAATGAATGTTCTAAATTTTAAGTAAGGTATAAATAGTTATTTAAATATAGGGAGACTTGCTCCACTCTAGTTTATTAGTATTTATTGAGCGTGCTGTGACGGTTGTTTTTAATTGAGGAGCATCAGCTAAGGCACTGGGGGGGGGGGGGGTGCAGGGAGGCAGAGGATGAAGACTGAATGTTCAGCCCTCCTGCCCTTGCCCTCCCCACCCAAGATCCGGCATAGCAGCAAGCACGTCTGATACCAACCTCTCCTTTGACAGATACTGGAAAGCCCAGTCAGAGAAGCAGGTGCAGCTGGCTTCTGTGAGGTGACCAGTGCATTCTGCCTTCTGGGGCCAGCTGGGATGGGCTTCAGGCCACGCAGTCAGAACTCCCAGGAGCCACAATCCCCCCAGTGTGGTCCAGCACAGCCCCCGATGTGGGGGACACCAAACAAGGTCTAGGCGCTGAGCCCAGGAGACAGATGGGAGCTGTGGTCTTGTCTCTCACTCGATTGTGGCTGGCAGCCCCAAGGGCTGGGTGGTATGAAAACCGAAGGCCCCATCCTTGGCCTTTGCCTCAGCTAACCTGAGAAGGGAAGCCCAAGAGGAGCTGACCCCCAATACTTGTCTGAGGCCAATATTAGGGTCCCAGAGCAGAAATGAGAAAGGACCTCAGAGGTGTCATTGAGTTCAACTCCCTCATTTTACAGAGAAAGAAACTGAGGCCAAGGAAGGCTAAATGATTTCCTACACTCAAGTCAGAAAGAACTTCAGAGGCTACAAGTTCACCCTCCTCATTTTACAGAGAAAGTGAGTGAGGCCAAAGGAGGTTGAGAGGCTTTATAGATCTGGAGAAAGAATCTGAGAAGCCATCTGTGTACCCCACAAGGAGCCTGGATCACCAGCAAGATCTGAACCCAGGTCCTCTGGTCCCAGAGCTAAGTCTTCTCCCTGAACAGAGATGATGATTTTGACCAATGCTCAAGTATAGCTTATACCAAAGGTAAGGACTTTGGGAAGCCTCAATGCTCCTGCAGACGATTCTAGAGCCTCACCTGCCTCCTTGATTCACAAACACTCCTGTCCTTAACTACCTCCCTCTGTCTCAAGCCGCTTAGAAAACTAGAACTAAAAAATAGTGGCATGCTCTTCAGTTTCCCCAAAGTTCTGAGTCTGACTCAGCCCAGACTGAGAACCCATTGCCACCCCTAAAGCTGGGCAGACCCCACAACTGAATGGTTCATCTCCTCTCCTGACCCAAGCAAACCCCCCTGTGCAAGGACAGAAGAGCAGGTCCTACCCAAAGAAGTCATTCAGCAGGCAGGTAGTGGAACGAGAGCTCTTTTCTACCTGAGTAAATTGAGTCTCAGCTCTTCTCTGGATATCAGTGTTCTCTGAAAAATGGGGGATCTGGTCTGAAATCTTCTCCCTCATCACCTCTGGCTCTTAGAAGCCCTGGTTCCCCTCCCAAAGGGAACTCATGCATGTACCCCCTTCTCCAGGAGGCTATTCCTCACTGCGCCCTGCCTGCCCAGCCCAGGTCTTCGTCCCCTCTCCTACCATGAACTCCCCTGGATCCATTCACTCTGTGGTCATTTCTATATGGACACACTTTCTCCCATGTTAGAATGTAAGCTTTCTGAGGACTTTAAAAAATGTGTTTTCTGGGGTGGCTAGGTGGCACAGTGGATAGAGCACTGGCCCTGGAGTCAGGAGTATCTGAGTTCAAATCCGGCTTCAGACACTTAATAATTACCTAGCTGTGTGGCCTTGGGCAAGCCACTTAACCCCACAACCTTGCAAAAAAAAAATGTGTTTTCCTTGGGCCGAGCTCATAGCAAGTATTTAATAAATGTCTACTGATTGACGGAATCCAGGAGGAAGACAGCAAGTCCTAAAAGGAATAACAATGGGCACAGCTAATGGGCACAGAGCTAGGAAAGTGTGATGGATCAAGAATCAAGAGGACCTGGGCCAGAATCCTTCTACTTTCCACCTGTATGACCTTGGAGAAGTCAGTTAACCTGCATGAGCCTTGGTTTTCTCTTTTGTAAAATGATAGGTAGGGCTGCATCAGATGACCTTTGGGGTTCTTACCAGTGCTACATCAATGCTCTTGTGATCCTTGGGTCTCTCACATCTCTTTGGGCCTCAGTTTCCCCTTATGCACACACACAGATTTCAAAAGGGCAAGTTGATGTTTTCTGTGGCCACCAAGTGTTAAGGACAAATGATAATGGGAGGGTGGTTCCCCTGGGATATTCTGTGGTCCTCTCCCTCCCTTGTAGACAACTTACCTTGATACTTCTTCAAATTCTGATTCATCTTTTTTTTTTGGTAATTATTAAGTGTCTGAGGCCAGATTTGAACTCAGGTACTCCTGACTCTAGAGCCAGTGCTCTATCCACTATGCCACCTAGCCACCCCTGATTCATCTTTTGAGGATCAGCACCTTGTCCAGTGCCTCTTGCACCAGCATGGGAAGATGGGAAGGTGGGAAGAGCTGGGTTGAGATCTTGCCCCAACAAGTCTCTGTGCCCCAGTCCTCTCAGGGAGAAAGGCAAGGAAGGAGGTGGATGAAGTGACTGCTAAGGTCTTTTAATCAATAATACTCCATCCTGTTCTTTTATACGTTAGACACTCTGCAGGTGAGGTGGAGAGAGAGAGAGGAAGGAAGGGAGGAAAGGGAAAAAGAAAGGAAGGAAGTGAAAAGAAAAGAAGGAAATATGGAGGATAGGAGGGAAGGAGGAAGGAGAAAAAGAAGAAAGGAAGAGAAAAGAAAAGAAGGAAAATATGGAGGAAGGAAGACAGAGGGAAGGAGAGAAGTGAGGAAAGACAAAAAAATGAAATGAAGAAAGGAAAAGCAGAGAAGGGAGGAAGGGAAAGAAAAAGGGAAGGGGAAAGACAGACAGGAGAAAGAAGAAAAAAGAAGAAAGGATGAAAGGGAAAAGGAAAGAAAGAAGGGAGGAAGGGAAGCAAAGAAGGAAGGGAAGGAAAGAAGGGAGGAAAGATAGAAAGAAGGAAGAAGGGAGGGAAAAGGGAAAGAGGAAGCAGGGAAAGGAAGAAAGGAGGGAGGGGAAAAGGGAAAGAGAAAGGGAGGAGAGAAGGAAGGAAGAAGGGAGGGAAAAGGAAAAGAGGAAGGAGGGAAGGGGAAGGGGGGGTCTGTCATGCCCTCAAGAAGCCTATGTTTTATTGGAATGTTTACTGAACTGCTCTGACATGAAGCCTACTTCTTCATAGGGGGCTAAAATATTGGAATTAGAGGCTGAGGAGGCTCCGAGTACAGAACCTTGGGTCAAGGAAAAAGCCAAAGAAAAGCTAGCCCCACATGCTGGGGTCTTTGCTGCCTACATCCCTGGCTACCTGGGAGCAGAGGTTGTGTGAGATGACCTCCCAAGGCTCTTTGGGGGCTCAGCCACTTCCCAAGTCACTGGGGTCTAGGCAGCTGCCCTCTCCTGCCGAGGAAACCCTGAAACTGGCTTCCTGGGGAGGAGGAAGGTGAAGGTGAGCGCTGAGCTCCAGAGGAAGGATGACCCCAAACCCAAGGCCAGGAAGCTTGCTCCAGAGAAGACTGCTTGCCTTCTGCCAGTCCCTCTGGGCTCTGGATCAAAGGTTCTCTCCCACCCAGACCATACTTTGCCCCACCGCAGTTCGGGTTCCAGTGGGAGGCCTTTATCTGCTGGCTTCATGGGAAAGTGAGCCTGTCTTTTGCTCTGGGGGTGGGGAACTTCCAGCCTGTAGGAAGCCTCAAGCTTCATTTGAAATAGCAGGAGCAAAGAAAAGATGGGGGGGACGAGAGAACAGACGGAGTCTGGCTTTTGGAGGCTCAGATGGGGCCTGCAGACCCAGTTCTCTCAGCAGGCCTCTGAGGGATGGGTCTAACCATGGGAACGTGTGGATCAGTCAGCATGCAGGTCCCGTTGGGGACAGGAGCATCTGGAGGATGGGGAAAATGTGGGGGCTGTTATCGGAAATAGGCTTTGTGTAAACAGACGGCTGAGTCACTCCAGCCCAGGGCTGGGGGTGGGAGTGGGAACACAGCAGAGAGCCGGGAGGCTTTGGATGAGGGAGGCTTACCTTTCAGCAGAGAGGGAGACCAAAGGCAGGTTGGGTTGGATAATTAACAAAAATTGCACAGACCCCCCCCCCCACAAATTGGAGGGGGAGCCCCTCTAGTGCAATTTCCAGCCTAAAAGAAATCCTGTGTGCAAACCTCCCTGATGAGCAGTGACTAGGTCTTTGCTTGAACATCTCCAGTGACAGGGAACTCACTACCTGTTGAGAAGGTAGCTAACTTTGTGGGGAGAATCCAGTGAGCTACACTAAGCATCATGATGCTGAAGTGCTACGCAACATTTTTAATCATTACTTAAACTCTTCCTGCCATCAAGTCTAAATCTCCCTCTCTGCAAGGTCTTTGTTCTGCCTAAGGAGGTCAACGAGAGCCAGTCTGATCCTTTTCCTTCTCTTTGTATGAAGACACCTTTCATCACCACCCCCCCCCCCCCGGTAAAATTCATCATTCCTTCCCATCCATCTTGCTATGGCCTGATACTAAGAACCCTTCACTTCTCTGGGCTGTCTCCAGCTTCCCAAGGCTCCTACTTCAAATGTGGGACCTGGAAATGAACATGGTGATCCAGAGGGGGTCTGAGGAGGGCTGAGAAGCCCTTCCCAATCTGAGGTTGACTCAGAAGCAAGGATTCTTAACCTGGATCTACACCCTTGTTTGGAAAGAGATTTGGCTGGGTTTTGATCTAACTTTGCAGTCCCATGCATTTAAAAACAAGATACTAAGTAGGGGAGCATAAGCTTGACCAAAGGTTAAAAGCCCCCCCCCCCATTCTGGATGAAGGAGGCCTGGATAAAGGTAAGAAAATGTTCACGGTATCAATGTGGGACACTAGAGAAATGCCCATAGATGAGAGTTAGAGGAATAGCCAAGAGGCCAGAGTCATTGGATGGAAGAGGCTGTGTGGGGGAGTAAGAAGTGAGAAAGGAAAGAGGGGTGAGAGCAGGTGATAAGGGGCTTTGAGCACCAGCCAGGATTTTCCATTTGATCCTGGAGGTGATGGGAAGCCACTGGAGTACCTATGCCTAGAAGGAACTTTAATGAATGTTTGTTGATTGACTCACCAATTTTCTTCTTGTCTATCCTGCCTAGCCTAGGATCTCAAGTGGTTCTGTAGCTGCCTCCTGCCTACATCTCTCTCCTTTTAGACTGCAAGCTCCCCAGGGGCAGGGCCCATAGCTTCTTTTTCTCTTGAACCTGGAACCTCAAACAGAGAGGTAGAGCAGGTCACAAGACAGGTCTCTTTATGCCTTCATCTTTTCCTTTCTACTGGCCCAGACGAGGGGCAGTGGAAGCAAAGTCTTCCTTCTCTCCTGTCCCTCACATGGAGCAGATAGGCAGGAACATCTTTATAAGAAAAAGCCAGAGTCTTGCCTCTAAGGAATAAATAAAGATGACTCCTCACATTCATTCATCATTTTCAAGTGGACCCAGTTTCCCCCCAAATCTGGTGAGGAAGGAAATCACTTCATAGTAAGTATTCTTAAAACACAACCTCCCTCCCACTGACAGATGAGGAAACTGAGGCTCAGAGTAGGATTATAAGACCATGGATTTAGAGCTGAAGAGGACCTCAGAGACCAAGTCCAACCCCCCCCGATTCTACATAGCAGGAATCTGAAGCCCAGAAAGGTGAGCTACCTCACACACAGTCACACAGATGCTGCAATGTTACTTAACTCCAGATTCATCCCTCCTTTCTGTCACAAAATAGTCTTATAACCTGGCATGCCCACCTGGCTCCTTTCTTCTGAAAAATGTTTTATAAAACACTCATTTTTTTTTTAGGTTTTTGCAAGGCAAATGGGGTTAAGTGGCTTGCCCAAGGCCTCACAGCTAGGTAATTATTAAGTATCTGAGACCAGATTTGAACCCAGGTACTCCTGACTCCAGGGCAGGTGCTGTATCCACTGCGCCACCTAGCCACCCCTAAACACCCATTTTGTAAAGATCACCGTCACTTCCCCTAACAACAAAATCTTCTTCCCTTGCAGTGTAGTCAGACAAAACAAATGTGGTGGTCTCACAGGCTTCATTCTGCATCTCACCCCCCCCCCCCACTGCCTCTCCACCAGCAGGAAGGAGAGATGAATCCCTACTTCATCTCTCAGTCTTGTTAATAAACTCAGACACAATTCTCACTCAAGCCTTTCAGGGGACAGTCACACAATATCTATCCTGGCAGACTGGACCATCATTCATGCATCTGTTCATCCCTTTGTTCATTCATTCACTGAGTCAACAAACACCGATTTGAGACAGCTAGGTGGTAGGGTCGATACAGTACCAGCTCTGGAGTCAAAAGGACCTGAGTTCGAATGCGACATTTACTAGCTGTGTGAACTTAGGCAAGTCACTTAACCCCAATTGCTTCAAAAATAAGATAAAACAAACATTGGTTATTCTGTTTGGTGTCGAGGGAACCCAAAACGACATGCCCATAATACCAGATCATGATGGTACAAAGGAGCGATCCTGATGCAGTGACCCAGGAAGAGTCAAGGTGGGCAGAGAACTATTCCTGCTGCGGGAAAGAAGATGGCATCCTGGCTGAGCCTTGAAGAAAAAGAAGGGCTCTGTTGGCAGAGATGAGGAGGAGGGGATAAGGAAACCTATGTGGATGCTTGGAGGAACTGTGAGGAGTCTAATTAAGCTGGGACATAAAGCCCACATGGGAAGAGCCATAATGGGAAATAATGTGGCTGTGATAACTGGAAGCCAAATTGTGGGCTGTAAAGGATGCGATAAGGGGTTTGCATTTTATAGCAGGGACAATAGGGAGCTATTAAAGACTTATGAGTAAGGGAATGAGGTGGTCTGACCAGGTGAGAGGAGAATTATTTTTTGGCAACAGTGTGAAGGCTAGATTGGAATTGGAAGAGAATTAGTGATTCCACAGAATGCAGTCAACTGGGGCCAACTGATATATCATTGGTGCGAGAACTCAGGAGCTACTCTATGAAATCATGTCCATAGAGCAGGAAGGGGCCAGAGAGTCTAACTCTCATTTTGCAGAGGAGGAAACTGAGGCACAGAAGAATGGTAAAGCGATACAGGATCATAGGGAATATATTGGATTGAAACCTTTAACCACCTAGCCTAACCCCTTTTACAGATTAAAACTAACAACAAAAAAAAAAAACAAAAAAAACTGAGGCCCAGGAAAGCTGCCCAAGGGCAAGATTCAAACCTAAGTCTTTTTGATTTCAACTCCAGCCTCTATCCAATTAATCCCCATTGTTTAGAGTCACCTAAGTAATGAGGGATGGGTGAAGATTTGAACCCAGGTCCTCTGTCTTTCTTTGGTTCTGCAGGCTCTCCCTGGTAGCTTTGGTGTTGGGGGAGGACCATAGCCAGCAGGAACCAGGGAACCTTCTTTCCCATGTCAACCAAGCACCTTCTTTCTTGCTCATTGGGGCAGAACTAGACATCAGGTGCTGGAGGATTCTGGTGGGATAGTACCCCAGGCCACCCTCTCCCCATGTGCAGAGAAGCTAGATGAGGTCCAGGGGCTGGGCCAGCTCCCTTCCAAAGGGAAGATATCTCTGTGGCTGGTTTGGGGAGCCAAACCACCCGCTGGAGGGGCTGCAGGGCAAACTAACACTCCTGACTCAGTCCCACATTACCCAGACCTCCCCAATGGGGCCATTTTAGGAATTCCAGCTCCATAGAGACCTGTGACAAAGAGCAGGAAGCCAGACCCTGGAGGGTGGCTGGGAGGATTCAAACTGCCCACTTCTGGGCTCAAGGTCAGCTGGCAATCCTGATCATAGATTTCTTTTAATATCAACTCCCAGGCAGGTAACATCTTTAAAAGTTTAAATATAAAAACATTTCCCTATCAGTCTGAGCTCTCCTCTATGCCAAATGCAACAGAGATTCTCCTTCCTCTCCCCTCCTTCTTCCCCTTCCCCCCATCTGCATCTGCCACAAAGACATAATGATTTATGGCTTATTTCCCTTGGGGGCCTGGGAGACTAGGGAATGGGAGGGACCAAACAGAGGGGAAGGGAAACTCAGGTGGCCAGCAGGGGTCCCCCCCAGTGAGCGAGTTTCCATAACAATATTCAGAGAATAGGGATGGGGGAGTGAGAACTCCAAATTTCCTATGTTAATTGGTGGCACTGATGCCATTCCAGAACACCCTCTCCCTGGCCCTCTTGCCCCCCCCAAAAAAAAACAGCAGAGGGAACAAATGACGGTCACCCACTTCTTTACTATGGAGACATGCAGTGTTCTAGCAAAACCCATGCTGGGCTGGAAATCTCCTGGGATCAGGAGATCAACTAAGTTCTAAGTGAGGAGGGGGTGAACAGACAGACAGGGACAATGTGGGCACCAGACCTCCCCATGAGCCTTGTCTGGACACCCCAGGAACTGTCTGGATTTGGAGATGGGATCACCACCAGAATCCTATTACCCACACACAGGAAAAACTTCTGAGAGCTCTCTCTCTCTCTCTCTCTCTCTCTCTCTCTCTCTCTCTCTCTCTCTCTCCTCTCTGTCTCTCTCTCCACCCCCTACTCTCTTGGTCTCCCTTCCTTCCTCTTTCTCTCTGCACCTTTTCTGTCTTTCCCTCCCCCCCCCATTTCCTCTCTCCCTCCTCTCTCACTCTCTTATTCTATCTCCCTTCCTCCCTCTTTTTCTGTCCATCTCTCTGTACTTTCTCTGTCTTCCCCCCATTTTTCTCTCTCCCTCCTCTTTTGGTTTCTCTCCCTTCCTCCTTCTTTCTCTGTCTCTCCCCCCTCCCCATATTTCTCTCTCTCTCTCTCTCTCTCTCTCCTCCTCCCAGTGCTGCTCTCTCTATAATGAAGCACCAGCTTGCGGTTGTCTTGGCAGCACTGGTTTCCCTGGTGACAGTGCCAAGGAATAAGGAGCAAGCCTGGTACATCAGGATGCCATAGTGAGTGGCAGCAGGAGGGGGCAGACAGACAGGCAGTCCGTGCGTGCCATCCTCCTCACCCCCACCAAACTCATGATGGTAGAGACAACAGAAGTAATCAGCACATCAAAAAATAGCCCCTACCCTCTGCAAAGGAGTAGAGGAAGGAATCTCTCCATGAGACCATGCTTCTTTTTCACTCTTCTTCTATTAGTTCTCCTAGTGTTCAATTCATAGAATCTCTTTTCATTACTTCATTAGTTCATTCATTAAATGACTAAGACAATGCCACCAAGAAACAAGGACTGTAGCCAGGAAGCTCCCGTTCTGGTCTGAGAAGAGGCCATCACTAGGGACATTCCTCGCCCTCCCTAGAGAAGCAGAAAGTATTGGGATGGCTATTTACAGTGGCCTGTGGGCTCCATGGTAAATGAGAGCATGGTGTTAATGAGACCTCAAGCTCCATTCCAACGGAGGCTTGGGAGCTTCATACAGTCAACCAGTCAGAGAGGTGACCCCTGAACCAGGTCACACTCATTTTTGATAAATACCCATGGGGGGGCAGAACCAGGTGAGGAAGTACAGATGGTTCAGTGTGATCCATCACCACTGCAGAAGAAACAAAACTCAAAAGAGAAAGGAGAAATCTCCTTCTAAGAGTTGATCAGAAGTAATGACAGAAGAGACAGTGCTGCCGAGACCAGCCTAAGAGAGGAACAGGAGACCTGGTCAGTAACGAGGGCTGATGAATGATGGGGGGGACCCCTTTGGCAAAGTTGGGGGTCTACAGGATCTTGGTCTCCTTCCTCACTCATGAAGCCTAGAGATTTTCTGCTTGTACTGGGGGCAGACCAGAAAGACTAGAGCTACCTGAGTGATGGAACAGTATAGGAAGAAAACCAGACTCCCTGGGCCTCTTTTTCTGCTTTATATTCCCCAAGTTTAACCCCGGGTTTCACACACAGGTGGTGATTAATCAATGTTTACTGCATTCAGTTGTAGCTCACAGCAGGGCCAAGCCACTGTAGGAAGACAGAGATATTGGGCAGAGCCAGGCCCCCAGGGAGGGGAAAAAACAGGCTCAAGTGAAACAGATGAAGCAGAGCTTCCTGGGAGACCTATGGGCGTAGTCTCTCCACTACCCTTCCCCTCTTCACCCCCACCAAGCGTCTGACCTGGATCTGCCCTTTGCCCATGATCTTGTCCACGATCTCATTGTTGTCCTTGTTGACCTTGGTCTTATCATAGCATTTCTCGTAGCAGAGGATTCGCAGAGACTGGGAGCCCTCCAGCTCGATCTCAAACTCCTACGGGAAGCAGAGAACAGAGTCACAGACCCTTCCCTAGGTCACCACACTCCCTCCAAGATGACCTGGAGTGGAGGAAACCCTCTTGGGCTCATCTGAGGGACCGGTACAATGGGTTTGGGAGACCCCAGAGATGTCCAGAGTGGAAGCTGAGATAAGCAAGGGACCAGAGAGCACAAGGGATAGCTAGATCCCCAGCCCCCTGGCTCATCCCAGCCCAGCTCTGGCCAAACAACCAGTGAACATGTGCTTCCGTGATGGGTACTAACATACAAATTCTCAAATGACAGTGGGCTCTATCCTCTAGAGCTGTGGTCTCTCTGTGGGGTTACCAGTGCTTTCCATCTTTCTGAAGGTCAGTCCCTCCACTTCACTCACCTCATTCCATTGGGGTTCCGTCGTGTCCCGAAAAACCCTGGTTTTTGCTTTGCTGACAAAGTAGCCAAACGAGTCCACCTCTAACGTACAGTACAAGTCTGGGGAAGAAAGGGAAATCAGAGGGGTGCTGAGGTTTTGGGGGATCAGGAATGGGGGTTCAGGGGCGGAGAGAATCAGCAACAGATCGATGGATAGTACGGTGTAAGGCAAAGGAACACAGAGAATCAGGAAACCTGGGCAAAATCATTTAGCTTGGGTCAACTCGTGGGTAAAATGAAAGGGCTGGGCTAGAGGAAGACAGGAAGGATGTAGGAGTCAACTTGGAGTAATGGAAAGAGTCTGGGATTTGGGAGGGGGACAGACCTCAATTCAAATCTCTCCTTCCTGCTAAGGATCTAAGTGAAGGTGACTCAGTCATTTCTTCTCTGGGCTCCAAGGCCTCCATTAAAATCAGGATTTGAGGTCCTTGTATTTCTCATCCTGCAAAAAGGAGAACTCCCTCACAGGGCCCTTTTGAGGATCCGTCCTCTATACATCTTCCCTCATTCAAGGGTAAGCACCTCAAAAGCAAGAACTGGTTCCTTTTTCCTTTTCTGTAGAAAACAATTTCCTGGGGATTTTTTGTTTCTATTTTTCTGTATCCTACACCTGTCCCTCTCAGAGAACCAATCCTTAAAATGTCAAAAAAAGAAAAAAAAAAAGGAATGAGAATCAAACAGAACTAATCAGCATGTCCAAAAATAGCCCCTACCCTCTGCAAAGGAGTAGGGGAAGGAATCTCTCCATGAGACCACGCTTCTTTTCCACTCTCGTCTTCTTCTATTTAGTTCTCCTAGTGCTCAATTCAAAGAACCTATTTTCATTACTTCATTAGTTCATTCATTAAATGAACTCGTTATGGAAAGGTGTTCTGTAACCATAAATAAGGCGATATACAAATTGAAAGGATAACTGGAGCCCCTTCTACAAAGGGAAAGAGACAGATACTCCTAGAGAGAAGAGATGTCTAGTCTAACTTCCCCATTGTGAGGCCCAAGAAGGTCAAGTGATTAACAGAATTGGAAAAAAGATCAAGTTCGACTGTCTCCGTGTTTAGTGCTTCTTCCTATACATTCAGCCCTTCCCCACAACCCATTAAAGGATGGCTTCTTATGTCCCACGACAGGACTAGGATTACCAAAGAGGACAGATGGGCAAGTCTAATATTTGGTTCCAGAAGCTGGGGCAGCTGCCAGTTGGGAACCCTTCTCCTCGCCCACCCCCCACCCCCAACCAAGTCTTCCTACAGGAAAGGGTTGATCTCTGGGGTCCTTCCTGCCTCCTTCCACTGACCATGTGTAGCAAGAGGCATGAAGGTGAATAGCCAAGTGGGGGCCACTGCTCTGAAGTGAGAGATCAGTGGCCCAGAGATAAAACCTGAGGATTCTTGCTCTGTTCAGACCCCATGGATCACATTACTCTCATTAGCATCAAAGGATAAGCTCTGGGGCTGCCTTCCATCAGGAGAGATTTAAAATGGCAGAAGGGGGACAGGAGAGGAAGAAGCTGCTCCCCCTCCTCCCTCTTTACCCCCCAGCCTCTCAGCATCCAGCCAAGACTGACTCCTATCCACCATAAGTCCCAAACCAAATTCTGGAGGGGGAGAGTGAAAAAGGAAAATGAATAAACAGGTGAAATTAGAAATCCCCAAGTCATCTACAGTTCTAGAAGCCTGGAAAACTAGGGAACAATTTGGCATGCTGGCCACAAGGGAGGAGGAGGAGCCAATGTCTCCTGTATGCCCTGCGGCATGGATGGGTACACCCCTTTTGAGGAAAACTGGGCTTATGTGGGACCTTTTGGAAAAGAAGAAGATCCTGAAACCTAACAGTCAGATATGGCCTAAAGGCACTGGCCAAGTCCAAAAATAACCAAGGAACACTAAATTAAATCTCCCAGTGGGACAGGAGGCAGGGGGAGGATACAAATAGAAATGGGAAGGAGCATCTGAGATCATAAACCCATCGTTAGGCCTGGAAGCAACTGTAAAGATCACTGAGTCCAATGTCCTCATTTTAAAAAACACCACTCCTTTATTATAAGGAGCAGAACGAAACAAAAGATTTAGAACAGTGATGCTGCCACTGATGAGGGGACCCAGGTGGCAGGGCCAGGTAGCTGGGAAATGATGTGGAAACAAATAGGACCCACCGGGAGACTCATTTTACATTAGCTAGAGAGATTTCACTGCCAAAAAATGGAACAACCAAGTCGGGAAAATGAAGGCTTAGAAAAGGGAAGTGATTCATTTAAGGTCACCCAGAAAGGGCCAGGTCAGGATTCAAATTCAGTTCTTCTGATTCTAAATCCTCTGCTCTTGGAATTAGTAGTAACAAAAATAATCATTGTTTAGTTATAATTTTTAGTACTTTTTACTTTTTCAGTACTTTTTAAGTTGTAAAGTGATAATGTATTTTACTTCATTTGATCCTGATCTTCCCAATGACCTTGGGAAGTAGATTCTATATTATGCCCATTTTGCAGATAAGAAAACTGAGGCTGAGAGAGTAACTTGCTCAAGGTTATCCATCCAATAAATGCTTGAAGCAAGATTAGAACTCAGGTCTCCAGGCTAGAGCTCCATCCCCTGCAAGTCCTAGCTTTCATAGCATGCACATTTCATTTCCTTACACTTCTATGAAAAGTTCCCTGACTTCAGAAGACCTGGATTCAAATCCTCTCTTTTGACGATTATTACCTATATGACCTTTGGTAAGTCAGCTTCATTTCCAATAGTCTCAATTTTGTCACAGGGGTTCTTTGTTTTTTGTGTCAGGGTCCAATTCACTAACTCTATGGTAAAGCCTAGGGATCCTCCTTTTCAAAATCAGGTTTTAAAATGCATTAAAATATATTACATAGGATTAAAAAGAAACCCATTACAGTGAAATATGGCTATCAGAATATTCTAAGCTAATTAATAAAGTAAATTAATTATTAAATTACTAAATTAAATATTAATAAAAATGAATTAAAAGTTACGCATTACAAGTTCCCAGGCGTCCTGTAATACATCTACAGATGCTTTGGAAATCTGTAGATCCCAGGTTAAAAACTCCTAGTTGGGATGTTTGTTTCTTTATTTAAGTTGCTTTCCAGTTCTAAATCTCCGATCCTATATACTATAGAAAAGTAGCAGGAAGAAACTTTGGGAAACTAGGGAAATTTCTTCATATGATGGGGGAGGAGACTGAAGCCCAATGGGAAAATGGCTTGTCCAAGGTCACAAGAATACTGAATGGAAGAATTGGGCTCATGCATACATACCCCAGGTCCAATGGGGTTGTGTCCTGGTGATGCTTGGTCATGCCTATACTACATACCTCCCATTCTACCTTGGGACAACTAATGGCTAATAAGTTCTTCCTGATATCAAACCTAGATTGGACAATATCAAGCCTAGCATGGCCCCGCATCTCTGGAATAAGAGAAATCCCACCCTTGGGTCTAACTACCCTGCATAGCGCTCCCTCCACCTTCCCACCTTCCCAATCAGATCTTCCAACTGATCCTTATAGTCATGGCCTCAAAGTTCATCTTTCTTGTTCTCTTTTTACTCTCTAGCTTATCTGGGTCTTCCTTAAACTGAGGCATCAGAACTAAGCCCTAATTAAATACTCTGACACAGGCAGAATACAGTGGAAATATCTTGATTTTGGCAACCAAGCCACCCTTGATGGGTCTTTTCACTGCCCCATCACACTATTGGCTCAAACTGAGCTGGGCAGCCCACTAAAACCCCTCCATCCTGTTCAGAGTCACCGCTGTCTAGCCATGCCTCTGCCATCTTGTATATGTGAAATTCATTTTTCTGTCCAAGTGTGAGATGCTACCTTTACCCCTACCTACTAAATTTCATCTTCCTATATTTGGTCCCAAGTCCTGGTATGTTAGAACCCTTTTGGATAGAATATAAAGAGAATGTATTGAGTGTCTACTGTATAAAAGACACTGTGTTGGGAACTGAGGATACAGAGACAAAACCAAAGGCCTTCTGGCCTCAAGGGGTTTATGATGAACACTTGTTTGATTCATGAGAAAACCAACTTAGGAGGTTGACCTTTTCTTTCCTTTTGAGTTTTTTAAAATAGATTTTTTTCCAATTACATGTAAAAACAGTTTTCAACATTTGCTTTTCATAAGATTTTGAGTTCCAAATTTTTCTTCCTCCCTTCTTTCCCTTCCTTAAGACAGTAAGCAATCTGATATAGGTTATCCATGAGCAATCATGTTATAAAGATTTCTATTGCTAATGTCCTTTTCTAACATCACCTACATTAAGTAGTTTTGGGGGAAGGAGAGAAGAACGCTTTTTTGTTGTCGTTGTTAAGACAAGAGAGGCTCAGCTAAGAGAGATGCAGGGACCCATCATTAGGCTACCCTTCTGGGGAGAGGCATTCAAGCTGTTTTACTTCACACTGCTTCATTATGTATGCTAGACCACAGACAAACTGGACAATTTGCTATTTCTGGAATTCAACATGCTTGCCTCCCACCTCAGTGGATCATTCATTGCCTAGAATGCATTCCCTCAGATAGGGTGCTAGACATAGAATCAGGAAAATCTAGATTCAAATGCCACCTCAGATATTTACTGGTTCTGTTTCCTCAATTATAAAATGAGGATGAGGGAGGACTAGGTAGGCAATGCCTAGAATATCCAATCAAGGTCTAAATCTATCATTCTAAGTCATTTAACCTCTTTGGGTCTCAGTTTCCTCAACTGCAAAATGCAGGTTGTTGGACTGGATGGCCTCAGTTTCCCCATCTATAAAATGAGAATGCTAGAACAGATGGTCTCTAAGGTCCTTTCTAGTTCTAAATCTATGACCTATGTAAGTCACTTAGCTTCCCTGGGTGTCTATCTATAAAATGGGAATACTAGAATAGATGGTCTCTAAGGTCCTTCCCAGCTCTGTGTCCAGGCTCTTAGTATAATAGGTCCAAACCTCTGTGACGTATGGACCAGAGTTCTTTGATCAGCAAGCAAATGAGGCTCTGAAAAGTGAAGGGACTCCTCTCAAGTCACCAGGGTTGGGGGGTTCCCTGCTATTTCCAGTCACTTTCTCCAAGGATGGGAGGACCAGGGGCACTTACTGGCTGACTGTTTAAACCCCTTAGCGGAGTGGACGATGACGTGCAGGAAGCCATAGAGTCCTGGGGCCTCGTCATCTGAAACAGAACAAAAGGAGATGATTTTTGACAGCGCCAACCTGACCCTCGGGATCTCTGGATGGGAGCCTCTGGATCGGAACCTGGACTCAACAGAACAAAAAGCAGACTTCCCAGAGCCTTGGTCCGACAGCACCACCTGGTGGCCAACCCCCTCCACGCTAGCTGGAGCAACTCCACCCAAGGCAGTCAGCCCAACAAAGATGAGGTCAAGCCGGCCCGGTTCTTACAGCCGGGGCTGGGCCAGGCAAAAAGAGGTTGAAGGCATGGCTTGTTTTCCATCCCACCTCAGGACAGACCTTTCTCAGCCACTCCTCGCCCATATAAAAGGGATCCACTGAGATGGAATGCAGGCTCTGAGGAGAATTAGCCAGGGCTCCCCAGCTCCCCTCCCTTCACCAGGTAGGTATCTGCATCTTATCAGGGGCCTCCTAGAATAATGGCACCCCCTTCTACTGGGGGAGATGTCCAGGATATGGAGAGCAGCTGGCATACTCACCATCTTTATTGCTGGTGACAGGAATATTATGAACAGTTCGCAATTTGAAACAGGACCCTGTGAGTACTTGGAGTTCCACTGAACTCAAGACAAAGGCCTGGAGATCTGAAAATTAAGCAGAAGTGGTATCAACACCACAGGTCCACTGGGGCCTACTTCTCGTCCTCTATAAGGAACTTACTGAATGAGGAAGGGGATAGCCCTGGACTTTGGGGCACTGGATGTCCTAGTCTAGGCAATAACAGTGTAAAGAATATGGACTTGACATGGGAGAATTCAGGTTCCAATCTTGGTTCTTGTGCTTTTTACCTGCTCTCATGAGAGTAATCATTTCACCTATTGGGCTTCAATCTCTTCATTTGTATAATGACACAGTCTAATTCAATGGACTGTGAGTTCTCCTATTGTCAGGAGGGCAGAGACACACAGACAGTTCATTAGTAAAGAGGGCAAGGGGAGGGACCCAAGAAAGAGCAATGGGCTGGAAATGAGGGGAGGGGGCTTCCATTGGTGCCATGGAATCACTATAGGCCTAATCTCCTCATTTGTAAAATGGAGGGGAATGGTATCTGCCTACGTTCCTTACAAGGGACAAAGAGGGGGAGAGAAAGAGAGACAGAGAGAGACAGAAACATAAAGAGACAGACATAGAAAGAAAGAGACAGTGATAGAGACAGAGAGAAGACAGAGACAGAGAGAGAGAGAAGGAGAAAGAAGGATACAGGGAGGGAGGGAAGGAGGGAGAGAGAGAGAGAGAAAACATAAAAAAAGCTGAAAAAGGGAGGGCAAGACTTTACCTTTCTTTTTTTTTATTTTAGGTTTTTGCAAAGCAATGGGGTTAAGTGGCTTGCCCAAGGCCACACAGCTAGGTCATTATTAAGTGTTTGAGACCGGATTTGAACCCAGGTACTCCTGACTTCAGGGCTGGTGCTTTATCCACTGCACCACCTAGCCACCCCTAGACTTTACCTTTCTTCTGTAGTTTCTGAATTGCTTCTCTCCACTCCGACCTCTCATAGTCTGATGACAGGAGGAACAGGTAGCTCTAAAAAGAAGAAATGAGAATTTATGGTAATGGCTGGGGCAAGGCTCTCCCCACTGGCTCCGGTCAGCTTTCAAGGAGGAAGTGGTATCAGAGATGGCCACAGAAACACTGCTGAGGCCTGCCATCCCCAGACACTGTCACAGATCTCACGTCCCTAGACTTTGGCCTTGCTTACCCTGCCCCTCCATTGCTCTTCAGGACACAGAGCTAAGAGAGCTACAGACTTCCAATCCCTTAGTGTTGGGTTCAAACTGATGCCTCAGAGGCTGGATTCCCCTGGACCTTAGTTTCCTCATTTTTCAAAAAGGAGGCTTGGTCCTGAAGACCTGTATGGCCCCTTTCAGCCTTCTAACTCTAAACTCTTTGAGGGAACCAGCCCCGACTGGCCAGCCCTCACCAGCCCCAGTAAGGGTTCCCCCGAAGATCAGCCTTCCCAAGTGAAAGGGTAGAGAGTTCCCAGACATGTCTCGTGGGCTGGGCCCCTGCCTGGCCCACGGGCAGCCTGCTCACCTTTCCGTTGCGGTTGTGGATCCGGAAGGGGATTGTTGGAGAATTTAGCAGCAATAAGAACTCATTCTCAAACATTTTCTTCTTTAACCTCTCAATAGCTCGACTCTGACCTTTGCTGGCTCTCTGCAAGACACAAAAGGGGGGACCCCAAAGTCACCATGCTCTTAGAAAAGCCTTTCTTCAAGCCCCCCCCCCGAGTGTTAGATCAAGAAGAGATCTGGTTTGGAAGTCTGGAGACCCGAGTTCAAATCCTACCTGGAAAGCTTACTACCGATGTGACCTCAGATGAGTTACTTCCCTCTACAGGCCTCAGTTTCCTTATCTGTAGCATGAGATGGTTGGGCAAGCGGGCCTCTGAAACCTAGGTTTAGGATTCCATGCCAGCCAACATCCTCTTGCACAGACCAATCAGATGAGAGAACCTGGCCTGGGAGATATATCCCAGAGCACCTTAACAGAGAAACCTCCCCAACTGCTGAGGAGGCTCAGTGCTCAGGACTCCAAGAAAAAATGGGTTTTTCTCTTGGCTGGTGACAACTGTCCCATGTTTCCCTGCCACCGTGTTCTTGTTTATGGTGTTCTGTCTCTCTGGAATGCCTTCTCCTCTACTTATAGAAAATGGATCCTGGAGTCAGGAGGACCTGAGTTCAGATCCAGCCTCAGTCATTTGATGTTTACTAGTTGGGAAAGTCACTTAACCACCATTGCCTCCCACAAAACAAAATAAACATAAAAGAAAACTTATCAGTCTATTCCTGTTTATTCAGAGATTTCAATGCCAGGCTTCTACACCTGGGAGTTTCAAAGACAAAAAGACACATGGATGACAGTAAAGACCTGGAGACAAAGTAGGGGAATGGAAGCACATGAATGAAGGGAGGGACTATTATGTCATAAGAAAGGAGGAATATGAAGGAGCTAGGAATATATTTGATATAATAAAAAGTATGATGATATATTATCACACACTGCTTCTAAAGTCTTTCCAAGTAAAACTTCTCTTTGAAAACTTCCAACCTTGAACCAAGGGGAGGGACAGATTTGTTCAGGCCTTGACCAGGATGGGCAGAAAGAAGAGTGGAGCCTGAGGTATGGAGAGGATTCCAGTTTGTGGTCCTGGGCCCCTTTGTCTGTAGTCTGGTGAAGCTTACAGACAGATCCTCTTGTCACAATATGGCAAGCTTTCAGTGAGCAGGGATAAGGAATCCAGTGAAATAAAGTGGTTTCATTATTTGAATTCTCACTTTTTCAAAGTGAAATTATATGTAAAATATGGTCATAGGTTTCAGCCCAATGGCCACATTCTCATAACGTGACTCATTGTTTGCTCAAATTGGGACTGTGATGTTTTTCCATGCATAAAAAACACTCTGTAGGATTATAAAAGAAACCAATGGAATTGAAATAGTTACCAAGATTTTATATTATGTGTGTGTGTGTGTGTGTGTGTGTGTGTGTGTGTCTCTCTCTCTCTCTCTCTCTCTCTATATATATATATATATATATACTTATTTATTTATTTATTTTATATATATACACATGTCAAAAGTTACCAAGATTATATACAATATACACTATATATATGCATACATATATATATATATTAATATTTTAAAGTTTACAGGCCTTGGGTTAAGAACCCTCCTCCCCAGATGGACCTCTAGTCTTCAGCCTCATCCCTTCTCTATCCCTTTCCTCCAGTCACAGGAGAGAAATGTCCTGTGCTTTCCTGCCTGAGTGAGGATTTTGCTCTAGCTTTTCCACTCTCCGCTTCTCTTGCTGCATTCTCTCTTTCCCATCTGCTTACTCATTTACTCAGGCCTCCCCAATTCTAAAATGAAGTTATTCTGAGCCCTTCTAGAACACTGTCCCATCACTACTCTTCACTGTCCCTGCTCAGCTTGTCTACACCCAATACTTCAACTTGTTTATTAACCTGTTCTCTTAAACATCTCGTAGTTGGCCTTCTGCCCATGGTACAGAGGATAGAACACCAGCCCTATAGTCAGGAGGGCCTGAGTTCAAATCCAGCCTCAGTCACTAGCTACATGACCCTGGACAGGTTACCAAACACCAACTGACCTCCCACCAAAAAAATGCAACTGACAAACCAGACAAACAAAAAAACTACTTGTTAAGGGCATCAGTAAACATCAAGTCCAAAGACCTCATCTTCTATGTTTCTTCCACTTGGTACTATTTGCCACTATCTCCTCCTGGGCCCTCCCTTCTCACTCTCATCACTCCTTTTTGAACTCTTCATCCTTTCTGACTCTTGAACATGGCAATTGGCCCTCTATCTTCTCTCTATTCTTTCTCTCCTGGAAATCTCATTCACTCCCTTAGTTTCAAAAGTCACTGTTATGAGGTCTATCTTGATCTCTCATCTGAATTCCAGACTCCTCAAACCCAGGGCAGAGGCGATTAACCTGGGGTCCATGGTCCCTAGATTTCAGAAGGAATGAGAATTTGGTTAGGAACAAACCTGACTCATTATTTTCCTCAGAAATCTATTTTTCCCTCTGTCTGTCCCATTTTTCTCACTATTTACCCAGTCTCTTGTGTTTATAATCTTGATGCTCTTTGACTCTTCTATCTTCGTCCTCATCTCTTATATCCAATTATTTTCCAAGTCCTGTAAGTTATCTGTGCAATCTCCCTAGGCCAGTCTCACTACTTCCATGTTAGTGATATCTTGTACAGGATGTTTCTATCTCCACACTCCCAATTCATTTTTCACATTGCTTCCCAGAATCAGCTAAAGCCAACTGTTGCTTCTCCATCCAAAAATCACTAATGGCGCTACATGACTGATATTGAAGGCCCTCCACAATCTGATGCCAACCTAATTCTAGCCTTATTTCATATTATTAACTACTAAACCGTGATCATTCAATTAATCAATTAATAAACTTTTTAAAACATCTCTAAGGAGCCAAAGCCCAAAGAGTCCCTGCCCTCAAGGAGTTTATGTTCTTTTGGAAAGACAGAATGAATTAATATGTATATAAGAAATATAATTTGGAGTAGGAGGCACCCCACTAAAGATTTGGAGGGAGGAAAATGATGAGGAAAGGGGTCAGGTAAAGATGGAGCTTGAGCTGAGTTTGGGAGGAATCCAGGGTTTGAAGCTGCAGAGGGGAGGAAGGAATACCTTACAGAGGACAAGAGATGTGAAGAGCACCAGGAGAAAGATCAGTTTAGGTGGCTGTGAAGGGAAATGGAGTCAGAGTCTGGAGAGGCAGGCTGGAATCAGTTTCAGAAGGATTCTATATACCCAGAGGAATTCTTAGTTGCACCTTGTGGAAATGATGACGCATTGGGATTTATTAAGGGAATGACAGGGTTAAACCTACACTTTAGGAAAACTTTCTGGCAGTGATATGGAAGATGGATCGGAGAAGTGAGAAGTTTAAAGAGATGAGACCAATTCTGCAAGAACCAGGAGAGAGGTGAGGAGGGCTTGAGTCATGTGGGAGTTGCATGAGTTGGGGCTTGCTTCTGTCCCCACCAATCCTCTCTGCCCCCAGGAATTTCCACCTAGGGCCTATCGTGCACCCATTAAAAACCACCTTCTCTATCTGAAGTACCCTTTTCTGAATGACCAATTAATTCTTCAAAATTCAACATTTCTGGGAAACCTTCCATGAAAAGCCCCATCTGACTAGCACCCTCAACACATTTTATTTGATGGATTTAGGAGTCAAAGAACCTAGGTTCAAATTCCTGTTCAGTCAGTGTATGACAAGTCATGAGGATCCAAGTTCAAATCTTGTCCCAGACACTACTTGTGTGACTAAGAGCAAGTCATTTAAACCGGATTCAATTTCTTTATCTGTAAAATAAGGGGGTTATGCTCAACTGCCTCCATGTCCTTTCCAGCTTCAAATCTATGATCCTATGACCTTAGGTAATTCTTGCTTAACTTTCTGGACTTCTCAGCAATGGTTCTTGGGGTGGAGGGTCACCAGTTCTTCTTACCTCCTTCTGGATTTCACTCTTGAGAGCAGAGATCTTCATTTTCATGTCTTCCAGTTCATGGTCTGGGAAGGGGTGCACTTGGGGGCTAGGTTCTGACTCCTCTGGGGATGGGAAAACCAGATCTGCCAGCGGGATGTACCACTTGCAGTCATACTGCTGGTGTTTTCTGCAAAGAGATAGTGGTAGGAAACATAGGAGAGCATGAGCTGTTGGGTTAGCCACCCTAACAGCTTCTCCCAACAATCAGAATGGCAGCATGTGAGAGGGAGTTTGGGCAGCATAATGAGAAGAGGGTGATGGAGTCCCAAGATCCACATATATGGAACAAGGAAACCTGTTGTTTAAATTCTGATCTATCTACATGAATTGGAGAGGCAAAATCCTCTTAGCCTCTATTTCCTCAACTAAATAGGGACAACAAACGAAATATAATCTATTCCCCAAAGGAATGTTGTGAGTGAACCATCCTACATACTGCAAAGCACTAAAGAAAGATATGTCATTATTACTATACGTGGGGCTGGGGTGTGATCCCTGATTTACTTGATGAGATCCCCAATCCATGGCTTTGGAGTCAAGAGGGTTTGGGTTCAAATCCTGCCTCTTACATTACTGCATCTTCCTCCTTGGCCTCTATTTCTTTATCCATAAAAAAGCTATCTCATTGGCTTCCTCCCATCTCTAGACCTGAAGCTACAATTACAGCATATAAGATGTTTAGAAGCACATATCTCATAGTATAAGTTTGACCACTGGTACTTTACTGAGAGGATACAAAAATCGATCTTGGGTTTCAGAGACTGAGGCAGCTTGGGCCTCCAGTCCAGATGGACTTCCATTAGAGGTGCAGTCCTATCAAGAAAGTGAAGGCAACTCTTGATCCCTTTCTCCTTGCCCTTTTTCCCTGTTCAGCAGATGGATCAGGGCCCAGTAGGAGAGACTTCATTCTGTCTTCACTAAGGAGGTGGAAGAGTATAGTCTTGCAGTCTTTCCTCCCCCTAGAATCTGGCAGTGCCTGCCAGGAGATAAAAACACATGGGACTCCCCCAGAGCTTTGAAGTATAGGTGAGAAAAAGAGAGCTCTTGGGAGTAGACTTTCTCTGATTTAAAAATGGCAGCAGCCAGGGAACTAAGAGAACTGCCACAGAAGCTGAAGGAGGCATCAATCAATCAATTAATAACCACTACTTTGTGTCAGGGATTGGAGTACAAGGAAGAAAAAAAAAGCCCCTGTTCTTAAGGAGATATATTCTATTGGGTCTTGCCTTTTCCTACTACATTATCTTTTTTTTTCATTTGATCCATTTGGGCCAAGAGAGGCCATGGAAAATACTTCTGAGCCCCAACTTTCTGTGTAAAAAAAGAGAAAATGGGATTTCTAGGCAGCATTATAGCAAAACATAGCCTTCTAACTAGCGATTTCCTGGGAAATGTTAATCTTGAAGAGTTGCTTTGTGGGTAACCACAAACTTAAAATTTTGGGGACCAGATTTTCTAGATACAAATAGGGATTTACTGATGTAGTGACAATCATACAAATGTGACTGTGTCCCTCCCTCTCAAGTTCAATTCCCCTTTGAAGGGAGCTAATGGGCTACTTGAGTATTTTGTGTTTCTTGTCTACTGGCAAACCCAGTGTCTTCTGTGTTTTCTGGGCAGTGAAGTGAAGACCGTCCTACTTCATATGCATTGCCCCCTTGAGGACCTTTACAGGATCAAGGTTCCAATTATTCACATCTGGGAAGACCTAAAAATAAGCTGTGGGCAGTTAGGGGGCCACAGTGGATAGATTTCCAGGCTTGGAGGCAGAAAAACTCATCTTCCTTAGTTTAAATTTGGTCTGAGACATTTCCTGGCTGTCTGATCCCAGATGAGTCACTTCACCCCTATTTGCCTCAGTTTCCTCATTTGTAAAATGAGCTAGAGAAAAAAATGGCAAACTACTCAAGTTTATTTGCCAAGAAAACCCCAAATGGGGTCATGAAGAATCAAGTATGACTGAAACAACTGAATAATAACAAAAGCTTAAGATGTAGCTAATTCATGTATGTTGGAAATTTCATTTGGTGAAATATCCAGGGTGGGGGGAATAAGAAATCAGAGAGAAAATAATTAGTATTTCAGACCCACAGAATTAGATCATTTGATCCTGGGGGATTGTCAGGTTGGGGATCTCAGGTTATACTATCAAAATTATAGTGTGTGTGTGTGTGTGTGTGTGTGTGTGTGTGTGTGTGTGTGTGTTTACATATTTGTATATATGTGGGAGGAGGGAGAAGAAATTTACAAAAAAAATGTAGAAATAATCATTATCCTCACGGAATTTAAAGCTAATCTACCCATGAAACCATTAGGAAACCTCACAGACAGTAAGTACATGTGACTCCCAGGTTGGGAGGTGCTAAGCTCCCTGCCCCAGTGGAGTTCTAACTTCAGTCTGGAGGTGGTTCTGAGAGATACTGATGCCTCCAAAGCTCAGAGACACCAGGCTACTGAATCAGGAAGACCTAAGTTCTAACCCAGTCTTAAGTATTTCCTAGCCCTGGGATGCTCTGGATCTATGAGGGAATCATCTTCAAACAATGAGTCCTTGGAATGAATCACCTTTCCCCTTATTGTGGATGGCAAGGTTAGCAACATCTGAGGAACATGGGAAAAGCCAGTCAACAAAGGAGGAACACTGAATTTGGGACATGGTCAGGGCCAGGAGCACATAAGGCAGGGTGACTGGCTCCTGAAGTGGGAGATAGCACTTGACAAGTCTGTACTTTGATAATTTATTTTACTTTCTCTCAACCTTACTTACTAAGGGAGGATCACAGGATCAGAGTAGAAAGGGACCTAAGATTTCAAAATTCTCAGCTTTTAGATGGGGAAACTGAGGCCCAGAGAAATGAAGAGATCTGCCTAGGGTTGCCCATCTAGTAAGGGTCTGAGGAAGAATTTGAACGCAGGTTCCACTTACTCCAGGTCCAGTGCTCAGTACCCTGGATCCTCTCAAACTAAGAGTAACATCATTATGAAAAAGTAAACTTCTATCTTGGAGTTCACAGAGAGGAAGAGGGAATTTATCTAAAGACTAAAGGAGCTACCATCCAATAGAGATCAAATAGTAGATGGGTAGGGCACCTAGATGGCATAGTGGATAGAGTACTGGTCTTGGAATCAGGAGGATGGAAGTTTCAATTCAGCTGACACTAACTAGCTGCGTGACCTTGGGCAAGTCACTTAGCCTGACTGTCTCACATCCAGGTTCATCTCTAGTTGTCCTGATTCATATCTGGCCACTGGACCCAGATGGCTCTGGAGGAGAAAGTGAGGCTGGGGACTTAGCACAGCACCTCCCCCCCCCACTCCAATTCATGTGCTTGTCATGACATCACCTTCCTGATGTCATGGTCTTCTTTGAATAATGAAGGACAGGGGGCAGCTAAGTGGTACAGTGGCGGGGGGGGCGGCTAGGTGGTGCAATAGATAGAACACCGGCCCTGGAGTCAGGAGTACCTGAGTTCAAATCCAGCCTCAAACACTTAATAATTACCTAGCTGTGTGGCCTTGGGCAAGCCATTTAACCCTATTTGCCTTGCAAAAGCCAAAAAAAAAAGAAGAAAAAAAAAGAAAAAACAAGTAGATGGACAATGTCGAGGTGGAGTCCTGAAAGGCAGGCCTCTTCTGGTCTGGGGTCATTTCCCATTATGTTCTCCCAGCCTGCCGACCCCCTCTGCTTGTTCTGCTTTAGGGGATGGTTTGGAATCAGAGTGGTTTCGAAAGACCTAGGTTCTAATCTGAATACCTCCAGTATTTATTAACTGAAAGATGGGGCAAGACATTTGACTTCCAGAGCCTCCCGGTTTCTATGTTTATAAAGGGGGGGACAGTGAAACCCACCCTGGCTGTGGGGAGGAGAGTTCTTTGCAGGATTCAAAAATATCTGGTAAATGTAAGACACGATGATGTACACTCAACTGACCCTCCACAAACTCAGCCCTGGCTCCTCCATCCCTGACTTCTCTGAACTTCTGGGAGGAGGGGGGAGCAGTGGAAAGAGGGATGGGTAGACCAGGCTTTCCCTGCACAGGGACCAGCAGGGACCCTAGGTTGCAGATTTATTTTTCAGGCATATTATCAGGGGAAACAGTACAGACAAACTTTAATTTTGACATTTTTTATATTAAAAGAATGCTAAATGAGACAGCTAACTGGTGCAGTGGATAGAGCATTGGCCCTGGAATCAGGCAGACCTAAGTTCAAATCTGACCTCAGACACTTAATAATTACCTAGCTGTGTGACCTTGGACAAGTCACTTAACCCCACTGCCTTGCAAAAAAACAAAAAACAAAAAGAATGCTAAAAATAAATAATTTTAAAAAACCCAAAATAAACAAGAAGACTGGATGAGACAGCTCTAGATGGAGGATCTACGCCACTTCATCTTCCTGGACCTCAGTTTCCTCTTCTGTAACAAGAGGGAATTGACTTCTACGGCTTTGGGAGGGCCCTTTCAGCTCTAGATATAGGAGACTCTAGTTCTACTCCAGAATCCACTGTTCTCTTTCTTCTCTGACTTACTTTCCTATCTAGATAAATTATAGATTCTCTTAGGTCATTCCAATTGGGCATATCTTGTTTCTCCAGTTGGATTTTTGAGGCTTCTGGGGCTCCAACCATGTGGAGTCCTCTTGTGCCCCTTGCAGGACCTACGTGTGTGTATGTGTGTGTGTGTTTGTGTGTGTGTGTGTCTGTCTGTGTATCTGTGTGTGCATGTGTGTGTGCATGCACAGACTGCTCGCAAGCCTCCACCCCTGCCCCCCCCGGCCCTGTTAGCCTCACCCCACGGATGTCTTCTTCAGCTTGGCACATAGTAGGACATCTGTGAAGAGGAAGACGTGCCGAAGCTTCCTGGAACTCTCTGCCATCTCCACGAGGAAGCCATCCTTCACCAGCTGCCGGGTCTGATGGGAGACAGCACCAACCCAGTCCTGCTCAGAGGGGTGCTGTGGTGGGTCAGCTAAGTGAATGGGCTGGGGGGAAGCTCCCTCTCCATAAGGATCTAGGCATCCAAGAGGGCCAGCCCTACTCTTGGGGAAGGGCAAGACCCCCACAGGAATCTCTGGGTGTTCTCCATGTAACCAAACACATGTCCTGGGAATTTCACCTGGCCCAAGAAGTGGATCAATTCTAGATTCACTATAGGAAGGGTAGATCCTTCCTAATGGTGTGTACTCCCCACCAGCTTATATTGGACCCCAGGATCTGCCTTCAATTCATGGACCCTGTGCCCACCCCAATTCCCAGGACAACCAGCAAGAACCTAAAGTACACTTGCATTCAGACCCCAGTTCCTTTGCTCCAAGGTCTTCCAAGGGACTCGTTTATCTACATTCTGGTCCAGACCCCAATTTCCCTTCCACTCTGTCATAGAAGCAGGATGCAACCTCAGCACCAGTAGCTATCAGTTGTTTTTCTTGAGTTTCCATATCTTATCACTGTTTGACTTTTTAACACCTCTCCTCCTCTCACCTCTTCCTAAAAATACACCCCAGCACTTGAGAGCTCTCTCCTCTCTCTCTCTCTCTCTCTCTCTCTCTCTCTCTGTCTCTCTCTCACACACACACACACACACACACACACACACACACCACACACCACCACACCACAGTAAAAAGAGTACAACATCAGAAACAGAGGGCATGGGTTTGAGTTCTGCTACTTTCTTCCAGTGTCTCTGGGCAAGTCCCTTAACATCCCTGGGCTTTCAGACCTCAGCTGACAAGAAGAGAGTCCCTTCCAGTTCAAAATCTGAGACCCCTCTGCCCACCAGTTGAATATTGAATACTTCTATGGCATGGATCAAAAATCTAAAATATAGCTGAAACTTGCAAGCATCAAAAATGAACTGAGAATAATCAAAATGAATGAAAACAGATAGGCTTTGGAGCACTTCAGAGAATTCCCAGACTTCTCCTTGAGAATAATGGGAACATCCTCAGAAATCACACACAGTGCAAGGGCTCTGCTTCCTGCCTCCCTCCATCGCTCAGCTCAGCCTGTGGACTTGAGCTTTATAAATCAGATAAAGGATTATGACCTAGCCTTCACAGTTTGGTACCCTCTAGTCACTTTTATTGGACAACGAGCCATGTATTCCTGCTTCCTGTCTAAGAACTTGGGACCCCAAAAGAAAGGAAGTATTTGATGACCCTTGTCATTACCTAGTGCCTACATTTTATCTATAGGTAACCTCCAAGGCCCTTCCTACATCTATGATCAGAGATTCTTAATCTTTATGGAGGATCGTGGTTCCCCCCTTGGCACACAATCTGTGAAGTGATTTTTGCCTCCTGGACCCTTCCTCAGAATCATGTTTTTAAGTGTATAAATTATGGAGCATCCCAAAGAAAATCAATTATATTGAAATATTATTATCCAAGTACTTAAAAAGAATAAATTTATAGACCCAAGGTTGAGAACTTCTCCTCTAGAGGAGGCATCAACCACCCTAGACTTCCTGAAGCATGGGCAATGACCTGGGGACCAAAACTCAATCAGAAATGGAATCATTCATCTACTGCCATGGTCTCAAGGCAAAGAGGACAGCAGTTAGCGAGCCGGGACTGGTCTTTATTGGTAGAGGGGAATTTACTGGTGGCATGACCTTGGGTTTGTCACAATTTCCCTGAGCCTCAGTTTCCTCATCTGTTGAATGAAGCAGCTGGATTCAATGAGGTCCCTTCTAACTCTAGAACTACGATCCTAATACTTAGCCCTAAAAGTAGACACAGATCCTCCATTCTATCAGGGTTCCCAGGATACATACAGGCTTCTGGTCTTGGTTTAGAGTATATCTGGGGCAGGGCACAGCTGGGAGGCCCTGCACTCAGGAAGACCTGAGTTCAAATTTGCTCTCAGATACTAAATGCTAGTATCTCAGATACTAAATACTTACTTAGCTTTGTGACTGTGGGCAAGTCACTTGACTCCCACTGCCTCACCAAAAAAAAAAAAAATATAACAAATAGAATCAATTAAAAAAATAGATCCAGGGGAGGATAACTGAAGCCAGCTAATGCAAAGGATAAGAACAGACCCAGGTGAAGGTGGGGGCAGAGAAAGCATATTCTTCTTTGAATGCTTGCCATTTGACTAAGATGGCACTGCTTACCTCTCCCTTAGGGGTAGTGACTGCAGTCCGGCGGGGGTCAATATCCTCATTGATGCTGGAGAGGAAGTTCTGGGAGATTCGCAAGGCATCCTGAAGTAATGGGTAGTCAGGATGGTCCACGGGAGTGTGCTTGAGGAGGTCCTTTGTAGAAAATATGGAGGAGAAAGTGGGTGACTTATGGAGGCAACATCTATCACTTCTATCTCCCAGAGACTGGGGCAAGGAAAAAACCCTCTTTGCCCACCAGACTTCCCTTGGATGGCACCTTTGTGCAGGACCAGAGTCTATGAGAATTACTTTTGAAAGAATAGTTTAGAAAAGACCATCCCCCTAACCCAGCCCTAGTCCCTGTTTTGAACAGGAAATGGAAAGAAAGGGAGAGAGGGCATAGGGTGGGAAGTAAATTGCCATCCTCCTGAGCAATGGGAGCGTTTGGCCAAATATCAGGTTTAGTAGCCAAGCTATATTTAGGTCCAAGGCTGGTTGGCATGGTTACCATGGTCCAAGCAGGCGCAGTTGGAGCCAGGGGACCCTCTGCCCAGCTGCCCAGATTAGCCATTCTGGGCATGACACTATTTCTAACACTCCAACCACCCTTGGACTTGGCCACCTTCCTCTTTCAACCCCCTCCCACACCCAATTTGATACTCACATGAAGGACAAGGGTGCTCCGTGTGACACGGTCAATGGGCTTGTAAAGCAGTGCTGGGTGGGAAATTTGGGGAACAGAGGAAGGAGAGAAGAGCACAAGAACTTGGTAAGACACTGGAGACAAGTAGACTGGGGGCCCATCATAATGGCCAACAATGGCATGCTTCATGCATGGCAGGATGCCCCAATAAGGAACCAGAGTTCACCCTTGATGCTATTCCCTATCTCACACAAGCAGGATTTCTCTCCAACTCCTCTATTCACACCCCATTTTCCCCTTCAGATTCAGGGGGCAACTCATGGATGCCCCTTCCTGTTCATTGCAGCTGAGTTGGAAGAGACCTCAGAGGCCCCCCTGGCCAATCCACAATTCTATCACTCCCCAAACACTGGGGGGCTATTATTAAACAACCTATTATCATTTATTAACTGCCAGGCAGGTGCTTTCATCTGATCCACCTTGCAGGGTCCAATTGTTTCACTTCAGGAGGCACAAATGATCCCACAGATGCGCTTACTCACAGCCCCAGTCCCGAAAACCAACAAAAGAGAATGGGAGTCCTCTTCCATTATTCCTAGCTGGGGTATCCAGACCACTCAGCCCTGCTTGGAAACATCACTCTTTTCAAAATAACCTACGTGTCAGTCACTGCGTTCTGCAGGCATCTGAGTGAGAAGGAGCCAGCCTGCCTCTACTTGAGGTTAAAGGTCTCAAGCAACGGGAATCCAACCAACTTTTGGAGCAGTCTGGCCTATTGGGGGAGCTCTCATCATTACTAAGTTTTTTTTCCCATGTCAAGCCAAAATGACCTTCTACCTGTTCCTGGGAATTTCTGCCCTCTAAAGCCAGAAAATTACTCTGTCTTCAAGTGCTTGAAAACAGTTAAGCCTTCTCTCTCTCTCTCTCTCTCTCTCTCTCTCTCTCTCTCTCTCTCTCTCTCTCTCTCCCCTCTCCTCTCTTTTCTCTTTCCTTCTCTTTCTCATTCTCCCTTCTTTTCTTCTCTTCACGGTCCCCCTCTCCTCTCCCATTCTCTCTCCACTCTCTTATCTTCTCTCATTTTCTTACTCTTTTCTCTCTTCCCCTCCTCCCTTTTTCTCTCATCTTTCCTTCTCTCTCCCTCACTTCACTCTTCCCCTCTCCCTCTTCCTCTCTCCTTTCCTTCTTTTCCATTTTCCTCTCTCATTTCTTCTCTCTTCTTTTAACTCTCCCCCTCCTCTCCTTTCTTCCTTCTCTCACTCACTCTGTCCTCTCTTCTTTCTCTTCCCTTCTTTCTCTCTCCTTTCCTCTCTTTTCCTCTTTTCTTATCTCTCTCCCCCTTTCTAAACCGCCTTTTCATATATGTGTATATATACATATATGTGTACATAGGTATGCATGCATGTATGTATGTATGTATGTATGTATAACCATTTTCAGTTCCCCCAAGGGGTGCAGACCAGGTATGTTCTGCAGTTCTCTGAATACAGCCAGGTCACCAATGTCCTTCCCCAATATACCACCGAGGACAGAGCACCATGGTCTGATGAGAGGAGGAGTCCAAGGAGGCTATGAGAGTCCTGTTAGCTTTTCTGTCTCTTTTTTCCCATTTCTGATTCACATGGAGCCCACAAGGCCCTAAAAGCCCCAGCATTTCTTGCTCCCACATGGCCTCTAGTCCAGCCAGGCATCCCTCATCTTGCCTTTTATAGCTAATTTTTTGGACCCATCTGTAGAACTTTACATTTAACTCAAGTTCACAGGAGTTCACCTTGTTTGAAAAATTGTCCTCAATCCTTTCCCTTGGATTCCTCTCAAAGCCTGTTAGACTTGGCCTCACATTGTCTGGACATCGCCAGCCCTTCATACTATTTGGAGGGCACGTTGTGGCCTAGCAGGAGGAATTGCCACTTTGCCCAGACAGGCTGGCTGCCCCCACTTCTATCATCTTCCATCACTCTCTGCCTCAACAAGGTGGGAGCCCACCAAGGCCAGGAAGGACAAGCTTCCTGTCTATACTCTCATCCCCTTCTCCTTAGAGAGAGGAGTCCTTGCACTGAAAGATCCATGAAGGGAAGGGATGTGCAGGGGGAGGCCCACAGGACAGAAATACCCTTTCTGAGAAAAGCTTCTGTACTTAGACAAAGAACAGCCCTGGGGGGAAGGAAGGAGGGATGCTGGAGGCCGGCCTAGAATGTGAGAAGCCACCTGGACTGAAGACTGGGGCTGGCAGCAGCCAAACGAAGCATACCCTGTTCCTTGTCCCCACCACTCAGAACCCCCACTGCTCAGAGCCCGCTCTTTAGATTGGCTATTGGACGAGGATCACCGGGCCTCAGTGGAGACAGGTGGAGACAGCAGCTGGCAGCCGAGTCTGACAGTTTTTCCCAACTACCAATTCAAAAAAACCATTTCCTTCAAAAAGCAGTCATACCCTTCTCTCCCTCCCTGAGAGGGTCCAACCCACATTAACTGCAGATTTTGGGTCTTTCAGGGCACAGCATGGGAAAGAATAATCTTGGAGATGGGATCCATGGTTTGGTCTCCTAGACAAATGGAGGGACTCAGTGGGGGAAGGGCCAGGGGAATCTCAGGACGGCAGCCTTCAGCCTGGCCCTTTGCCAACATTCCCACCCCATAACAAATAGCCCAGGCCATTTGCTAAACAGAAGACAGCTCCCCATAGCCACAGAGCACAGCCCTTGAGGGGCAATTTGTTCCTCATAAATACAGGTGAAGTTTTTGAGCAGGGTGGGGTGAACGTCTGGAGAGCCAGTGGCAGCCTACACTTCACTCCCCTACATCCCCTACATCCCCACCATCAGCCCTTCAGATTCTTTCCTGGAAATGCCTGGACTGGGGCCTGGAAGCTGTAGCAGGATGGGATGCCCAGGCAAGATGGGGGAGAGGAAAACACAGGCATGGTGATGGGCATGGCCCCCCAGAGATGAAGGGTCATAGATATGGAACTGGAAGGGACTGTGGAAGCCATCAGCTTGACAGAGAAACAGACACTAAGGAGGTGACCACCAACTGGAGAATGGCTGAATCAAGTATAGTCTGGGAATGGAAGACTATGGAACTGTAAAATATGATGAAAGAAAGAGATGGCTTCAGGGAAACCCAGCATGAACCAAGGAAGGATGGAGGGAATAGAAGACAATTTACATGGTTGTAGAAATTAATAAATTTACCACACTGGAAAGACAAACAAAAGACCTTGAAAGACTTTAATTGATCAATGCAATGAGTGGGCTCAAGAGACTCATGATGAAATACATCACTGGCCGGCTCACCGGGACATGGTTAAATGGGACTTAGTTTTGCTTGTTTAGGCATATCTGCTACAAGGGTTTTCCTATTTATCAAAGTGAATAAATAAATGTTTGTTAATTGTTTGTTAATTTTTTTAGTTTAGTTTTTTAAAAAAAAATCACTTAGTTTAGCTTGCTCATTTTACAGATGGGGAAAACTGAGGCCCAGAGAGATTAAGGGAGTTCCCTCAAGTGGCAGAAGCAGCAGCCTTTCACTGCACCATCCCAGGAGAGAGAGGAAAAGAGAGAAAGGAAGGAACAAGGCACAGACAGAAGGAGCGGCCCTCCCATCCCAGGCCCTGGGAAAGCTGATGCAGCACCCTCAGCTCAAAGCCTTTGGGTCCCGGGGGAAGAAGTTTCTGACTAAATCTGCTGGCTCTTTTAGTTGCTAGAGAGACATCTGCATAAGTCAAGGGTCTGGTTTCAGAGGGATTATTAATACCACTACTGCTCCCCTCTAGAGACTGCTTGGTTTTAAAGACCAGTGAACCAAGACCCAAAGTCTCAGCTTCACACCTGGCGGGGTGGTCAGACCCAAACCACAGCAGCTATACCATGGGCACAAGAAGGAGCACAAGGTAGTGATGGGAGAACTGCAAGGGACAAAGACCAGCTGCCTGGTTCTGAGGTACAAGCAGAAACAGGGGTTAAGCTTCAGTGGGTATCCCCTCAGTGGTCACTCATCCATTCTCCAGATCAAATATAGATCTCTATTCTTAGATTTCAAGGCCTTCCCTTTGAGGGAATCTCATCAGCAATTCCAACCCCTCTATCTGTTCTGAGGAACTAAACTTCTTTACACATGGCTCATTCCAATTCTACTTTTCCCACTTGCAAATACATTGCCTCTCCCATGATGCCCCCATTACCTGGAATAATTTATGCACCATGCCCCCATTCCCCCATTTCCCTCTACTCTCTATTCCTTCTCATTCTGTCAGAAAGCCTTTCCAAAACTGATAAGAATAGGCCAATCAAACAGCCCAAAGGACATTCTACCTGCAAAGAGATTAAAAACCAAAAAGATAGAATGGCCTCCATTTGTCTCTGTCTGGTCTTTTTCAGCAAAGCATCAGGGGAGGAAAGGGTGGGAGTAAGGCTCTGTTATTCCATTAGGGTGCTTACAAGCAATCCATGATCTCTCCCAGGGAACCAACTTGGTAAAATCTACCAATAAGAAGCAACTGGAAATACCACTGACATCAATTCATTCATCCAACTAAATTATTTCCTTTGAGGCATCATTTCATTAAATAAGCAACCAACAAACATTTATTAAACACCTACTGAGTACATAATACTGTGACATGCTCTGGGGGAAATAGCAAAGTTAGACAACTTTATTACCTGTGCTTTTATTATCTTTCTCCTAAACCCATCCTTCCTCTGAGCTTCTACTTACTTCTGTTTAGGACACCACCATCTTTCCAAGTCATCCAGATTCACAACCTAAGAATCATTCTTACTCTTCCCCATCAGAAGACAAGTCTTATTGATTCTGCATTAATCAGCCATCAAACAATTACCAAGCACTAGCTTGTGCTGGGAATACTAGTACAAAGGATGAAAAATGCCATGTCTCTAACTGATGTGGTGGGAAGTGTCTTGGCCTTAGAATCATTGGAATGCAATGAAATCCTCCCTCTGACTCATATTGTCGCTGATAAGTCACCTAAGTTTCCCAAGATTCAGTTTCTTCCTCTGTAAAATGAGGGAGATCTCTAAGGTCCCTTCTAAGTCTAAGTCTTTGATCCAGCAGCCAAGTTCAGGTTCTCCTCACTTCCCATTTGGACTATTGCAGTAGTCTCCTGATTCTGGTCTCCTTGCTTCTGATCTATCTTCCTCACAAACTGTCAAACTGATATCCTTATATCATTCCCTGGCTCAGTAAACTCCAGGGGCTCCCAATTACCTCAAGGATCAAATACAAACTATTGCTTGGCACTGAAAGCCCTTCACCATCTAGATTCCACCTGTCATTGCAGTGTTGTGACACAGGACCCTTCGCTCGGCCCAACCGTGCTTCTTGCTGTTCCTCACATACTACAATTCATCTGCCATTTTGTCTTTGGACAATCTGTCCCCTAGGAGTGGAACACTTCCATTTCAACTCTACCTCCTAGAATCTCTAATTTCCTTCAAACCTCTGTTCAAATGCTACCTCCTGCAGGAGACTTTTCCTAATTTCCTTCCATGTCACTCCCAAGCCTTAGCTTTTTTTTTTTACATAGTTCATTTGGTTTCCTCAAATGACTATAATCTCCCCGAGGGTACAATTGCCTTCATATATATCTTTTCATCCCCAGTGCCCCATATAGTGATTGTCACATAGTGGGTGCTTAATAAAAAACTTGTTGACTGATGGCAGTTAAGTAAGGGACTAAGACCCCAGTAGGAGAGCAGTGAAGAGAAGAGTCCTCTGTGAGGTCAGAGAGAAGGAGGTCTAGACTAGGGGAATCAGGGAGGAAGACCCCCCCCATCTCTAATTCAGTCCCCAGTCTCTCTAATTTTGAAATGAAGGAGAATGCTAATAGGTTATGGGAGAAACTCTTGACTTTACTGCTTGTTCTGGTCCACCATCCTTGCCCCTTCTCAGGGAAGGCTCAGAAGTAGGAGAATAAAAGGTTGGGCTCTCTCTATCTCCAAACTCAACTACTGTAGGGGACAGGCTGGTGGCAGGTCTAGCGGGTGCCTGACTTCTGTGCTAGACAAAGTGTTCTCTTGGAGGCTCTTTTAAACAAACCAACCATATGCCAACGAAGCTTCTTGGTCTAATCCTGGTAGAAATCAGAAAAGAGATCCCAGAGGGTCCTAGATTTGGAATGATCTTAGCAGCTTCTAGTCCATCTCCCTCATTCCAGACATTGAAATCCAGGGGGTGAAGCCATCTGCCCAAGCTACCCAGCAAAGCAGCAGAGCTTGGCTCTGAAGCCTGGGCTTCTGATTCCAAATCCAGGGCCCTTTCCCCAGGAAGCAGGGTTTGCACTTGGTTCCTCTGAGTCTAGAGACAATGAATGACCACTCCTTCCCCTGGACTACTATTGAGTTCTCACGTCTTTTTTCCAGTGGAATGGTGGGGAGCAATGTAAACCTGGCTGCCCCTTAGGGCAGGAGCCCCATTAAGAGACCTACTAGCTCTGCTCAGGATGACCTGTGCTGGGGACCTGCTGTCAGGAGAGTAAACAGGATGGGGTCATGGAGATGGGCACTTGAGAGTCCCTGAAAAGGCTTCTAGGAAAAAAGACAGAAACCTAACCATTTGCTCAGTTTCTCTCTCTCCTCTTTCTCTCTTTCTCTTTCCCTCCCATTCTCTCTCTCTCTCTCTCTCTCTCTTTCTCTCTCTCTCTCTCTCTCTCTCTCTCCCTCCCTCCCTCCCTCCCCCTTCTACTCTCCTCTCCTGCCTTACTACCCAAGACAATGAATATATTCTGGGTTACCAAGGACTTGTGGGAACAAGCTATCAGAAGAGAGGTGCTAGAAAAATGGAGGGCCCGAGGGAGCTGAGCACTTGGGTGACAGCATGGTTTAGAAGAGAGAGCTGTGGATCAAGAAGATGCATGTTCAAATCCCACCCCTGTGACCCTGAGCAATTCCTTGACTGCTCTGTGTCTCAGTTTCCTAATTTGTGAAATGAGGGCTTTGGCCTCTGAAGTCCCTTCCAGCTCTTGGTCTTGGATACTGTGATTTACAAGTCCTCGACCTTCTCAGTTGCCCCCAACACACACAGATGTTGGGATAGCACAAAGAAAGGAACAAAAGTCCCCTCTGCTCTGCCCAGCACTTACCCCAGGAAGGACAGTTTAGACCATGCCCAGGACCCTCCCTGCTTCAGAGAGCATGACATGCCAGCTGTCAGAGGTAAGCATGCCAAGCCCACGCCCCCTCCCTCCCCCAGCCAAACTCCTCGCTTCTTCAGGTGAGGGTCCCTCCATTGTGCCATGACCCAGCAACCTCCCCACCCTCTCTTACTCCCTGACCGACAAGCCCTCTAGCTCCTCAGTTCCACCTGGGGGGTCCCTGGGAGCCGGGCAGGAGCCTCTGGAAGTCGCCCCATGCTCTCCCACCCACCCGTTCCTATCCACGCTCTCCCAGTGCTGTCATTCTAAGCAGAGAAGCCAGCACCATGTGGGGTCCCTGTTCACACAATACATGAGCAGCTCAGCCTTCCTCTCTTCTCCTGGGAAACAAAGAAACTCCCAACTTCCCCTTCCAGATGACTGTGGCACACCCCCCTCCCGGGCTGGGAGCTCCAGCCTTGGCACCCCCCGACTCCAACACTGGCCATCGTACTTGCCTCTCTCTGGGTCCACTGGTCACCAGGACCGGGGTCAGAATCCCACTTTTGACTTTCTGACCTTAACAGCTTCTGGAAGTTGTCCCACATCTCCCATTCACAGTCATCCCCTTCCCTCTACCCCTCAGGAGAGCGGGAGCCTGGCATCTTAGTTGCCCGAGACCTGCCGGCAGCTCTCGGCTCCCATGGCTCCCTGACTAGGGGTTGGAAACAGGTGCCGAGGGGGAGAGGCCAGCTTGCGAGCCACTCCCTGACCCCAGCTCTCCATCTCCAGAGCACTGAGGTGGCCCCATCAGAGCCCACCCTGACCAGCTAGTGGCACAAGTATTCTAAGAGAGGCAAGCCACGAGTTACCATAGGTGCAGTTACAGCACAGTCTGATGATCAAGAGAATTTCCATGACAGCCTTTTCTGCGGGATGCCCCAACAGCCATCTCTCCCTGCTCCCCGGCTTCCATCAGCAGGCGAGCCACCCAGTCACCTCGCCCGCCAGCTGGGCACGGCGGCAGCCACGGCCGCGCAGCATCCAGAACCTGGCTGCTACCGCTGCCGCCGAACAAGTGAATGAGCGCTAGGGAGGCTCGGTGGAGCCAGGGAGAAGGGGGAGGGGAGATGAAAATGAAGTGGAAGACTGGGGTGGGGAGGAGGGAGAGAGGGACATCACTGACATTCTAATGAGGAAGATCATGCTGGCTCCTTCACAGTTGGCGGGCAGCCTGGGGATACAAGAGGCTGGATTCTCACAAGTGTGAGTGCACGAGTGTGTGGATACACACCCAACACAAATACACAAAACACTCACACACACACAGATCCGCACACTCAGCAGCCCACGTGCTCTGGCCCCGGAGAGTCAGACAAAGAGAACTGAACCACTCCCCCTTCCCCTCCAAATACCTTCCATGGTGATGGACGTGTGGCTGTCCTTGGAGTCTTTGGGGGCTTTGACTTTGAGTTCCTGTCAATGGAAAGAGAATACCGGCTGACAATGGTCCCCTCCCACCTACTGCTGCCCACCTTCCCGGGGCCCACAGACCCCGCTTCCCTTGGAGCAAGTAACCTCCACACACTCCCACTGTCATCAACCCTGGGAAATTTTTTTAATGGCTACGAAGAACAATTTTTTTATTTGTTGCTTTTTCCCCTTCTTTTAAAGCCTCTATTAAATTGCTGGGACTTGGTACAGAGAAAGAGTCAAATCCCACTACCTATGTGACCTTGGGCAAAGTCGCTTCTCCCTGAATCTCAGTTTCTTCATCTGTAAAAAAGAAGAGGCCAAACCAGGCAGCTTTGGAGGTGCCTTTGAGTTCTCAATAAGGTTCTTCCTCTGTAAGAAGAGGTGGGGGGCAGGGGTCTGGACTCGGTGGCTTCCAAAGTCCTTCCTAGTGCATGATCCTGAAAACTTTCTCTCTTGAGGACTCAATTGCCTCATCTGTGTAATGGACCAGCCCAGGCTTCTGAAATTCCTCCTCTAAATATGGACTGGAGGACAGAGGTATGTGAGTCTAGCCTTAGATCCTAAAAAGCAGAAGCTTGAAATGGTCCTGAAACAAACTGGAAATTTGGGGGTCTGGAAGAGACCTCAGAGATCATCTAGTTCAATCCTCTTATTTTACAGATAAACTGAGGAATGAAATGGGCAGGTTCAGAGAATCTAGAGCTGGAAGGTGCCTCAGAGACAATCAGGTTCAGTGCCCTTACTTTATTAGTTTTGGGGAGGTTGGCAATCGGGGTAAAGTAACTTGCTCAGGATCACACAGCCAGATTTGAACTTCTCCTGACTGTAGGGACAGTGCTCTATCCACTGAACCACATCACTACCACTTTCGTCCTTACTTTACAGAACGGAAAATTAAGGGAAGAAGAAGAAGACGAGAAATGACTTGTCCAAGGTAACATCAGAGGTAGAGTATGAATCCTGGAAGGTCTTGACTCCAGAGTCATACTCTTCCCTGCTGCCTCCCTGAGTTAAATGGAAAGTATGCCTAGGGAAGGTCAATCAGAAAACTGGTCAGGGCTACCCACTATGGTGCAGGGAGGCAGAGTTTTATATTGATAGAAGAAATCACAGATCCTTAAGGTACTGAGGAATTCTTTTGGAAACATGAGGGGATGCCAGAGGGACAAGAGAAAACCATGGTCGGAACATGGGATGTGCCATTTTCTGGTTTGTTTTTTGTTTTTGCAAGGTACTTGTCCAAGTAAGCATCAAATGTCTAAGGCAGGATTTGAACTCAGGCCCTCCTGATTCTATCCACTGTGCCACCTAGCTGCTTAGGGATGTTTCTTTTAAAAAATACTTTTCCTCTTTATTCCCAGAATCCAAAACAATGAAAAACTGATACTGGCAACACAGGTGGAGAATTGAGAAAAGCGCTGACCTGGGAGATGAGGCAAGTCTGTCACTGATTCATGATGGAAACTAACCCTAACCACCTCCCTCCTACCCCGGCTTTTTGGAAGGCCCTTCCTGGACAGAGACTCCAAGGAGAGGCAGGAATACATTCACCTCTTCCATTCCTACAACTCTGAACCCAAAGAATACTCTTACAACAATCTTCTTTTGTTTGAGTGAAATGCCTGCTTCTCCTTCTCTCCTCCCAGGGATCAAGGAAAAAAAGTCATTGCTTTAGAACTGGAAAGGATCACAGAGGCCATCTTTATCCAGCCTCTCTTTTTACAAAAGAGGAAACTGAGGTACAGAGAGGTCAAGGTCTCCCTCAAAATCACATACAGGTCGAAGGAGCCTGGATTCAGAGTTGAAAAGATCTAAATCTAATCCAAACTCTTTATTATACTGAGGAAGAAACTGCTCCAAGAAGGTTAAGGGGTCCTTTATCCAAGTTCAGTCCCTGAAGTAAGGAAGAGTGGGGTTCCATGGCACCCAGATACATGATGTCTCTATACATGATTTGGGAGGTACTTTGCTATAGAGGATGATGGAGCAGAATTTGGAGACCTGAGTTCAAATATAGCCTCTGCCTTGTTCTTACTGGGTGAGCAGAGGCAAGTGACCCTAAGAGGAAGTAAGCTTTTGCCTGCTTCCAGTGCTAAATCCTTTATTTATTTATTTTTCTTGCAAGGTAATGTGGTTAAGTGGCTTACCCAAGGCCACACTGCTAGGCAATTATTAAGTGTCTGATACTCCTGACTCCAGGGCCAATGCTCTATCCACTGCACCACCTAGCTGCTCCTAAATCTTTGATTTCTCTTATCCTATACATCACTCAATATCTTAGTGTAAAATGAGGAATACTTTTATTGCTTAGCTCATAGAGTTTGTCGGAGGAAAGAACTTTATAAACTTTGGGACCAAAGATTTAGAGTTGATATGAGGGAACTTCTAAGTCATCTACAGCAACACTTTTATTTTTACAGAATAGGAAGCCCAAGGGCCCACAGAGTCACAATTCAAACTTGGGTCCTATTGGGCCAAACTTGGGCCAAGTTGAGTCATCTTTCCACCACATTTAAAGTGTTGTAGAAACATGTTTACTGATTGTCTGGTTGATTGCTAATGGTGTATAACTGGGCAACTGGCTGACCTGAGCTATTACAGGAGAAACCTGCTGCTAACTGTCCCTAAAAAGAAGGGTATGAACATTTCTGGCCCAAATCGCTATTACCAAAAACATGACCAGTGGCAGGGAGACTAAGAGTAGGGGTGGGAGGCCATGACCAACTCTCACCTTGTAAATGCTATGTAAGCTGAACCATTGGTGCTACATGCTGAGGGGATCGCCTATCTGATCTAAATCCCCTTCGTCAGCCTTTGTGGCTGTCATGGAGTACTGCTCACTCTCTGCACATCCTGCCCCAGCTCATGCTCCCGAGGATAACGGGACTGAAAAGTACAGTCCTGTCTGAAATTAGAGCTGAAAGGTGATCCTTGGGTAGAAAGTAGATGAAAGCCTAAAATCTGGGCTGCAGGGGAAGGAGACAGGTGGAGAGGGGAAGGACAAAGGGTCAGGACATCAAGGTGCTACCTGCTTTCATCAGCATCCTACCAGAGGTTGGAAAGCACTGGAAAAGGTCCCGAGGGATAGAGCTATCCTAAAGGGTGCAATAAAGGATCAAGGAGGGGCAGGCCAGCTTCTGACAATGCCCCCTGAAGGAGGGGAGGGAAAAGTTGGGGAAATGATCAGGATTGGAGGAATCCTGTTTCCTCTTCTAGCTCCAAGCTGTTTCTAGAGAGAAAAACCTTGGAGAAATAGTCTAGAAATGGTGCTTCTCTAGAAAAGCAGGAGGTAGAACTGTTCCCTAGGGCTAGGGCCCAGTTCTGTTCTCTCAGAATCCCTGGGGAATTATCATTCCCAGCAGCCTCAGCCTGGAAGTATGAAATCACTCTGACAACCCAGGAGAAGAGCCTAATTACAGTAATTAAGTGGCAGAGTAGAGCAGAAAGCACCAATGAGTCAGGGAGAGGGGACTGTCACCACATGGCTGCACCTGGCAGGCAGCCCGCAGGCCTGAGCTCTGGCCTTGGGAATGTGTGGGTGGGCAGGGCTGAATCTGAGGTCCAGACTCCCCAAGAAAGGAAGACTGGGGCTCCAAAACACAGGACCAAAGTTACTGAGATGAAAAGGATCTCAGAGGCCCAGAGGCCATCCAAGTTCCATCTCCTCCCTTTAGAGAGGAAACACAAAGGCTAGGAGCCAGGGTGAGTGGACTAAGTGGTTTGCTCCAGTGCCAAGACTCTTTACATTATAACAGCTCTTGTGGATCCCATTCTCTGCTCCAAAGAGGCCAAGAAGGGCCCCTGGGCATATGTGGGGGAGACCAGAGAGTTGCTCCATTGAGCGAGGAAAACTACAGAGCATGGAATCATGGACTATGAGCTGGATGGGACCTTGGAGCTCATTAAGGTCAATCCCAACCTAAGGGGGTTGGGGCTCCTGAGGTTAAGTGACTTGCCCAGGGTTCCACATCTGTTTCAGAAGCAGAGGTGGGATTTGAGCCTTGGCTCTCCTGCCCCAAAGTCCAAGGCATCATTGTTGCCTTTAGAATCAAGAACTTGGGGCAGGGGATGGGGAGTGTGTGTGGGAATTCTCATGGACAGACAGATCCCTATCTGCCTTGTGAACTTGGGAAAATTATTCGATCTCACTGAACCCTAGTTTCTTTCCCTATAAAAAATTGAGCAAAGATCCCATAAACTGTAAAGAAAGCTCCAACAAAATATAAACTACTCCCTGGGAGAACAAGCACTTATCTCACCAACTTTTCTTAAACAAAGGCAAAGACATGAAAAATGAAGGGACAAATTCTGATTTTCCAAGTAATAAAATCATCCTGCAGGCTCAAGACCAGCCCACATGATCTTGAGGCCATTAACCCCAAGCTTAGAACTGATGGGCTATAAACGTGAAATGTTAACAGATCAGGGAGGCTCCCTAAAGATCTCTTACAACCCAACATAGGCTGGGTTATTGAAGGTGATGATATAGTGGATAAAGTACCCTAGAGTCAGATTTCAGGTTTAGATATTATCTCAGATACTTATTACTAGTGGGACTCCAGGCAAGTCACATCAGTTCCCTGAGCTTTAGTTTCCTCATCTATGATAGAAGGAGATTGGATGAGATATTTTCTAAGGTCTCTTCTACAGTAATGACCCCTATCATCCTTCCCCCAAAAGGCTTCACTCTGAACCTCAGCCACCTCTCTCCCTTTCCCAACTGGGCCTTGCCATCTTCCCTGCCACCCACCCCTCCATGAATGACAGTGGGAACTCCTTGAGATCAGGGACTGTTTGGATTTTCTATTTCTATTCTTAATACTGTTCTTGGATCATCGATGCTGTCTCCTTCCATCCTATGCCCCTCTTTTGATCTAGACCTGTGGCCACAGCATAGTACAGAGGAAGAAGAAACCTGAGTTTGAATCCCTGGCTCTTTCATATTTTACCTATGTGACCTTGAACAAACCACTACCCAGGTGAATTCAGATTTCATGTCCAGATCTTGAGAGTGGTCATTCCCCAACTCATCCAGATTCCCCAGCAGGATTCCAGACTCAAGGAGTCTTTTCCTCTCCACTATAAAGAAGATTTCACAGAATTCTAGAAGTCCAGAGCTGGGAAGGACCTGTTTATCTAATCCTGGGATTATATGCCTAGAACTGGAAGGGTCATCTAGTCAAACTCACCATCTTACAGATGGAAGAATCTGGGGCTCAGAAAGATTATACAATATGTGCAAGGTCAAAAAGCAAACAAGTATCTGAGGCAAGATTTGAACCTAGGTTTTCCCAGTCATGACTCTAGCAATTACACCATGCCAACTCTCATAATTCCCAGAGCCAAGGAGCTCTGTCTTCTGCCACTTTGAAAGAGATTTTACAGAGTCCTAGAATGAACCTGAAAGGTTATTTAGTCATAGGAACAAGATATAGCACAAGAAAAGGCCATCTAATCCATCCCCAACATTGTTCAAAGAAGGGAACTGGGGCTTCAGAGATGGAGAGTGACTTGCCCAAGGTCACACTATGAGTCAGTGGCATGTGCTTTCTAATTTTCTTTGCTCTTCCTGCTCCTTAATCTCAACCAAAAAAAAAAGTAAATTGTGGGAACTGGGGGGGGGGCAGGAAATCAAGAAAACCAACAATCCCAAATTGAGAAGCAAGCAAAAGAACATGCCAGGTGTAGGAGAGGGATTGGTTGTTTAAACATCAGTCAATCTGAGAAGCTGCTCCTCTGTCTGGTAATCAGAGAGGAAATAGCCCAATCTGGGTTGGCTCTCTGGGCAGCAACCAAAATATATTTTCAATCTTTGCCAAAGGGTGTCCCCTAAGCAGAAGAGAAGCTGCTCACCTCGGAGATCTTCTGGAACTGGTTGTTGGACTGGCTGCATTTCTCGGCCGTCTCCAAAGCGATTTTATAGTTATCCACAAAGGCTTTGTACACCCCGAGCTGGCTGGCCTGAAGAAAGGAGATAGATATGGAGGGGGGAAGGGGGATGGAAAGAATGAATGAATGAATGATTAATCAGAACACCTGGAGAGCTGGGAATAGCCAAGATACTCCCGAGCAGATCTGAGGCTTTGGAGGTAGGGGTGACTGGAGCAGAGAAGGGATGGAGGCTCCACAATATCCCTTTGGATGAGATGCAGCAGTTTCCATGGAAACCAGATTACTCCCCCCCCCAAGGGTTAACAAGGGGGCACTGAGGGCAGGGCAGTGCCATCTCAAGCATGCTGAGAAGTTAAGGCAACAATGTAGCATCTGCTCCCTGCCCCCCTTTTAAAAGCATTATCAAAGATCTTGTTGGTTTTGAAATCCCTCTGTGTTTCCCAATGCTTTTCAGGGCTTAGAATTATCCCTGAAAGAAAGTGAGGTGGGGAAGGGGCACATGTGTATATGTGCACGTTTTTATAGGTGTGCATGCATGTCCAAGTGTGTGTACTGTGTAGATGCATGTATGTATGTATTGGGAATGTGTGCATGCATGTCCAAGTATGTGTGTGCATGCCCAGTCAATGTAGGACCCTCCAGCCCCCTTTGGTGCTATGGCCCAGGTAGCTAACTGTGCCAGGTTCTAGCTGGGTGCTCCAGCCCTCCACTCTTTCCTGAGAGTCCCCTGGGCCACTCCCTCCACAGAGACATAGGAACACAGCAGATAGCATATCAGCCATCAAAGCCCTATGAACAAATGGCTGGAGCCCCGAGGTTGGAGAGGATGGATGGGCCTGCAGAAAGCATAGAAGGACAGGGCCACAGGATTCCTTGCTTCCCCATCTGAATGAAGTTCCCCTAAATGTGCCTAATGTTACAAGGGTTTTTCCCTCCCAGTCCCTTTGAAAAGAAAATCATTTTTTTAATTGGGGAGAAATTTTTAAAAAAATATTGAGCAGAACATAAATTCCTTGAAAGAAGACAGTTTCCCTTTGTATCCCCAGACACATAATAGGTGTAGATACAGAGACTGTATTCTGTAGATACAGAGACTTCCTTTTTGATAGGGAAATCCCAGATGAAGTAGGTCACTTCACTGATGCAGGTTGGCATCCCTAGTTGAAGAGAACCGTCTAGGTCCCTGAGAGGTTCAGTCACCTGCTCTATATATGTGAGAGGTTGGAGTGGACCCCAAGGGCTTCCTTTCCTAGTCCTGAGGCTGGCTCTCCTCCAATGACTGCCCAACGCTTTTCCCAATAAGTAATCACTAAGTAACAGGGCTTCTCTATCTCATGCCTCCTGTGGGACCCAAGGCAGAATGGAGACACTAGTGTAGAGAAAGGATAAAGGAGTAAGGACCACAGGTTTAGAGTGGGAAGGACCTCAGAAATCACAGAGTCCAGAGATTTGGCCAGGATCCCACAGGTGATAAATGGTTTGAACCAAGGTCTTCTACCAGCTCCAGCTCCTAGGCATCCTAAAGTCTGCTGCTCATGGTCACCCCCCATTAGACTGTAAGCTCCTTGAGGGCAAGGGCTGTTTTTGCTATTTCATTGCATCCTTGGTGTTTAACACAGCACCTAGCACTTACTTAGAATAATAATAATAATGATAATGATAATAAATGTTTACAGATTGAATGATTGCAGACATTAGGATCTAGAAATGAAGACTGGAGATGGGAGGGAAAGGAGAAATCTGGAGTCAATTAGAGGGAAGGGTTCAGGAGCTCCGGCCTAAGAGGTTCAAAGCTAGGACAAGCAAGAAGTGGGGAGGCTGAGATGGGGGGTTGGCGCTCTGGCTTCCTTTTGTGCAAGAGGAACTAGGCCAGTGGGCAGAGATTTGGAACACGAGTCACTCAAAGCTAGTACTTCCATTATTTCCAAGAGTGATGGAAGCCAGTGATTAATGGATGTTGGAGGCAAGAACACAGCCAGGAAGCATTCCAAATACTCAGGTTCCCCTCCCGCTCCCTCCCCTCAATGCTTCTGCTAAGGCAGGCATTTGTAGCCTTATATCATGGAACCCACTGGCAGTGTGGGGAAGCCTATGAACCCTTTCTAAGAATGTGTTTAGCTTTTTTCTTGTTATTCCTTTTGGGGTTTTCTTGACCAAGCTTATGTTACTAAGCTTATTCTAGCTTATATTACTAATGAGGAAACTGAGGCAAATAGTTTCAGTGATGTGCCCAAGGTCACACAGCTAGTAAATGTTTGAGGTTGGATTGGAACTCAGATCTTACTCACTCTGGAGCAATCTGTTTACTGAGTCATCTAGCAGCCCCAGAATAATGCTTTTTAAATGCATAAAATACAACACAGAAAATTACAGAAGAAACCAACATACTGCCTCTCAACCTAGGTTACTGCTTCGGTCTCCTTGCCTCAAATCTCTTCCTGCTCCCTTTGCAACTAAATCACTGCCTCTCCAAATACCTCTCATACCTAAGACTTTAGGATTTTAAAGTTCAGGCCACATCACATCATTCTCTTACTCAATGTATTTGATAATTCCCTAAAAAAATATATAGATTTGCTTCTTCAAGCCTTTCCAGGCTCCCTGGACATCACAGCTTCTCCTGCCCCCAAAACCCATCCATCTGGGTTTCTTTCTGTTCCTCACAAGCAATGACCCAGCTCTTGTCTCTGAGCCTTGGCACTGGTCCTCTCCATTCCTGAAATGCACTCCATCCTCACTTTGGCCTCAGAACCCCTTTTCCCTTCAGGATTCAGCTGCAACATTCTAAAAAATGGATGCTAAAAAGAAATAAATAATAAACTGGTGGGGGGCGAGGGGGGAGAGAGACACACAGCTGAGGCACCATCTTTGACAGAAAGCCTTTTGTCATCTCCCCAACTGCTAGCACGCTTCCACCCAAGCTCCCTTTTATATTTATTCTCTTTATATTTATGCTGTATATACTAAGATTTGTGCTTATTATCTCCTCAATAGAAGGCATTCTCCTTGTGAATGGGGATTTTTTTTTATTTTTGTATTTGCATTCCCAATATATAGCATTTAGCTACCTGGCCCATGTTGCTGTTGTTCAGTCGTGTTTGATTCTTCGTGACCCCATTTGAGGTTTTCTTGGCAGAGATGCTGGAGTGGTTTGCCACTTCCTGAAGTGTTTGCCACTTCTTCAGCTCATTTGACAGATGGGGAAACTGAAGCAAACAAGGTGAAGTGACTTGCCCAAGATCACACAGCTAATACGTGTCTGAGGCTGGATATGAACTCAGGATTAATAAGCACCTAGCTGGTCCATAGTAGGTGCCTAATAAATGTCCATTCCTTTTATGATTGCCTTACTTATAAAGCACATTAAGTTTACAGAGGTCTTTCCTAGACTTAATAGTACAAGTGATAATAGCACAGAGGCTCTGAGAATGGAAGTGATCTTGCCCATAGCCATAGGGAGGCAGCTGGGCACCACAGAAAGATGATACAGGATCTGGGTTCAAATCCCAGCCCTAACCCATTCTGCCTTTGGGTGTTTTACTTTTAGTTTTCTCATTTGGAAAATGCTTCCTTATAAGCCCAGTACCTGTTCCAGAAAAGGTGCTGAGTTAGTTATTGTTTTGTTTTGTTTTTTTAGGTTTTTGCAAGGCAAACGGGGTTAAGTGGCTTGCCCAAGGCCACACAGCTAGGTCATTATTAAGTGTCTGAGACCGGATTTGAACCCAGGTACTCCTGACTCCAGGGCCAGTGCTTTATCCACTGCGCCACCTAGCTGCCCCTGAGTTAGTGTTCGGGTTTATTGACAGAAGTAGAGTCAAGAGGAGGGCCCTAAGCTAAGAAGTCTCTTGGGGCAGCCCTGCACAGACAGACAAATGGACAGACATCCTGATCTTCATCTCCTTGGACAAGGCCGGGGCAATTCTCTCCTGAATTCTGATCCCTTCAAAGGGAAATGAATTGAGTGGTGTCAGAGTCTGGGGAGGGTCATGGGACCTGGACCAGTCCCTGCCCCTGCCTTTGTCTTGGTTACCCCAACTCTAAAGCAGGGGTCACAGTAGGCGGCAGAGGCAGGATTTTGTCAGACTCCACCACTTCCCCTGAGAGTGCCCCCCTCACAGGGGTGCTGCTAAGGAAACATGAATACATTATAAAGCACAAGGTAAAGGATTCTCTGGTTCTTCTCTCAAGGTGTCTTCTGCCAGCGATTAGATAATGGTTTGTTAACTAATAACCATTACATTTAAAAAATCCAATACAAAATATAGTGGAAGGCTGAATTTGGAGTCTGAGGGTTCAATCCTGCCACTTATCTGGCCTTGGATCAATTGCTTAACTTCTATGGATTTTAATCTTCCTAATTTTAAAATGAGGGGTTTGGAATAGATGACCTATAAAGTAGTGTGGTATATGGATTCTAGGGCAACTAGGTGGTTCAGTCGATAGGCCTGGAATCAATTCCTGAGTTCAAATTTAGCCTCAGACACTTACTAACTCTGACTCTGGGCAAATCACTTCACCCTGTTTACCTCAGTTTCCTTATCTTTAAAATGAGCTGGAGAAAGAAATGGCAAACTACTCTAGTGTCTTCTCCAAGAAAAGTCCAAATGGGATCATGTCAGACATGATTGAAAAAGACTGAACAACAATCAACACCACTTATTATGGAATCAGAATGCCTTGGTTTCAAATCCTATCTCTGATATATACTACTTAAGAGACCCCGGGCAAACTTCTTCAGCTCCAGGGCTTCAATGTCTTCATCTGCAAAATAGGAAGGTGGGAAGAGATAGTTTCTGAGCTTCTTCTAAATTTAGATCTATGATCCCCCTTCATTGCTTACTATGCTCACTCAGTCACTTAATCTCCCTAATGCCACAGTTTCCTCATCTGTAAAATGACAGAACTGGAGCATCTGACTAGATCCCTTCCAGCTTTAAATCTATGAGACCATAACAAATAAGCGACCATAAGTCTTGGGTAGAAGGGGGTATGAGGGGATTTCTCTTTCCAAAGTCTTTTCCAGGGATATCCTTCAATCCCTAAGAACCACATACCCCCAGAGCTGCCTGGCCCTCCAAGCTGGGTACCAGCCAGAGTCATTAGGCATTCTGAGGGTGGTGGTTGCTTGGAAACAGCAGCTTAGCACTGGCTGATCTAATAAATAGCAGAGATGTTAATTCCCCTTTTCCGGGTAATGAATAATCAAATCTCTAATGCCTCCCTAAAAAGACAGACTCCTTCCGCTTCTGGGACAGAGATGGTCCCGGAACTCTTTCTAGTCCTCTAAAGGGCAGGTCCCAAGCAGAAAAGGACTAACACAGAGCCCCAATAATCAAGTCACTGCAGCTGCCTGAATGTGACCCTAGCCTCTGCAGATGAACACAGGAGGTTTCTATGTGCCCTAGGAGAAGAATTCAACTTGGGCAAGCTTCCTTTATCTGCCTAAGTGGAATTTTTCTTCTCCCTCCAGAAGGGAAAGTTAGACACGCAATCCAGTTCAATTAACCCAGACTCATTTAGACCATCCCCCGAATGATTGATGCCTTTCTCTGAAGATGAGACCACAAACTGACTGCTGGAAAGGACCCCAGAAGCCACTTTATCCAAACCCTTCTTTAAGCAGAAGAAGAAATTAAAAATTAAGGCTCAGAGAGCCACATGACTGGTCCATGATCACTCAGGTAGGATCACAGAGACAGGACCTGGATCTTTCCAGCTTCCAAGTTCAATACTTTCTTTTTCCAGAAAGGACAATTCATCTTGCTTAGAGTCATGAAACTTTGCAATTGAAAAGGAGTTCCTATATATTTTGGCAGGTGGCTGGGGGCATAGTGGATAGAGCCCTGACTCTGGGGTCTTCCTGAATCCACCTCAGATACTTACTTGAGACCCTGGGCACGTCACCTCACTCTGCTTACCTCAGTTTCCTTATTTGTAAAATGAGTGAGGAAATGGCAAACCAATATGGTTACCAAAAAAACCCCAGATGGGGACATGAAGAGACTGAACAACTACACATATTCTATATTAAGTTTTTAAAGTATGTGTAGTTCCGGGGGCGGCTAGGTGGCACAAGTAGACAGAGCACCGGCCCTGGAGTCAGGAGTACCTGAGTTCAAATCTGGTCTCAGACATTTAATAATTACCTAGCTGTGTGGTCTTGGGCAAGCCACTTAACCCCACTGCCTTGCAAAAACCTAAAAACAAAAACAAAAACAAAAAAAAAAATAAAGTATGTGTAGTTCCCCCCAATTGAAAGTAAGGACCCAGAGGGCAGAGACTTTTTTGTTTGGGATCAGAACTTGTTTTCACTGTATTAGAATAAATGAGGGTCCCAGAATTGCAACAATAAGAAAGGGTCACAGTCATACAAGTGACTGCTTAGAAGTCCCCCACCTGATTCTATAAGCCCTGGATGGCAAAGTGTAAAAGGAAGAAAACTGTAGGCTCCAACACCATTTTTCCTGATTGTCCAAGGACTGGATGCCCTTGAAGAGCCTGGGTTGTCTTTCTCAAAGTCAAATTCAAGGTCAACCTCCTTTAAACCACCCCAGAGTTAAGATCAGCCCTGGTGTCAATGCTGTAAAACCAAACAAGGACCTTCTTTAGCAGCCACAGAACATTAAACCATGCTTCTTCCCATCAGCTCTGTCACAATCTGTATACCTTGGGTAAGTGACTTAGGCTCTGTTTCCTCATCTGAAAAATGAGGATGTTGGACTAGCAGGACTCTAAGGCCCCTTCCTACTCTCCATATATGAGTCGATGAGTCTAGGATCTCCATGTGAAGGACTGCTGCCTGTTTTTGTATGGCCTGCAAATTAAGAATGGGACAAAAACAGGCAGGGTTAGAGTGGCAAGCTGGATTTGGCCTGGGGGGGGCAGTTTGCTCACCCCTGGTGTAGTGGAGAAAGAGTAACTTTGAGGGACTAAGTTCAAGTCCCTCCTTGGACACATACTGGTGGGTGGCCCTAGGTAAGTCACTTAACCTTTGTGTATACCCAGAAACATACTATAATTTTAAGCTGAAAGATAGATCTTCAGTTAGAATTAAATCACTAGTTTGATTTTTAAAAAAATCCTTCCTTGGCAGAGCAGTGCAATAGGATTTCAAGTCAAAGGTTTGGGTTCAAATTCTCTTTCTACCACTTTCTACCTTGGTTTGGTTTTGGTTTTGGGGTACTCCTATCTATCTGTAAGTAGCTGAATTCCCCTTCCTCTGGCACTTTTTCACCACTCAATTTTGTCCAAAGCAAAATGGGGATAAATGCAGGGGTCCTTAGGACTCCCCTCTCCAGGGTCCTGATCCTTTTGACTGGTGTGAGTCTCATAGTCACTACTGACTATCATCTGGTTCCTTGAAGTTTACATTCTCTCTTTCCTCTCTTCTCTCTCACTACTTCCTCCCTCTTTCTCTCTTCTTCCTTTTCTCCATCTCTGTTCTTTTTCTCTCTGTCTCTGTTTCTCTCCAATGTAATTACTCAGGAAAAGAGGCGGGTGGAGGATCATGGTGGGCCTGCCCAGCTTGAATGCCATCAAGAAGGCATGATCTCCATCAGGAAGCAGAGGGATTGCTGGTGGTGCAAGCCATGCTAGGGGGAGGAAGGCAAGGAATGGGCTTAAGAGTCTTAGGACTTCAAAACTAAAAGAGGTCTTTGGAGAAGCAATGTACGGTGGACAAAAAGCCAGGCTCAGAATCAGGAAGATGGATTCAAATCCTGCCTCTGCCACCCAGTGACTGTGTAACCCCATCTCCCTGTGTGATACTGGGCAAATCATTTAAACTTCCTCTGGGCTCCAGTTTTCTCATTTGTAAAATGAGGGGTTTGGACTAGGAAACCTTTCCCTTTTTAAATCTCATGACAAAAGGCCCTCTTCCCCAGGGCTGGAAAATGGGGCGGGGGGGGGGGGGGGAGAAGCACTGGGAATTCTGGAGGGTTTGCAATTTCTTTCTCCCCGAAGATCAACATCCCTAAGATTCCCCCTACCTGCTCACCTGGATGTCCCTGCAAACTCTTATCCACCTGGAGTTTCATAGCAGACAGTCATTCAAATCCTACATCATCCATCCCTAAACCAGTAGGAGGCCTAGTTTCAGGACCACTTTGGTTCCTCCACTGGACAGGATCATGGGGAGCTACCCAGGGTGGAAAAAGAAAAGTGAGGGACTTACCAGTTTCTGGAAGAGGTGGCCCAGGGTGACCTGGCTGTCCCACTGCTGCACCTTGGGGCAGAGGTTATCGTAGAATTCTTTGTGGATCTCATAGATGTCCTGAATCTTGTAGAAGATGGTCTCAATCTGCTGGATGGTGAGCACAGGCTGGGAGGTGGTGGCTGTGGCCTTGAGGGGTTTCATGGGCTGTGAGCAGGAAGGGACAGAAGACAGGGCTAGGGTAAGAAAACCCAGTTAACAGCTTGGGGAGAGGAGATCTACATTCAGATTTCAGGGGTTTGTGACCTTGGGCATAGTACACTCCCTAAATTCAGAGCCATAAAATGGGCACAAGTGTGCTTTAAAGATCTACCTCATGGGGACAATGTGAAGAAAACATAGCATAGGCAAGTGCTATTTTTATTCCCCATTTTCCAGATGAGGAAACTGAAGCAGACAGCCCTTAACTGACTTGCCCAGGGTCATACAACTACTAAGTGTATGAGGCTGAATTTGAACTTGGGGCTTCATGACCTTCTCCGTGTGTGTGTGTGTGTGTGTGTGTGTGTGTGTGTGTGTGTGTGTGTATTTTCTATGAGTCACAAAAATAGGGAAATTCATTCTTAGGAAAATGAACTAACCCACCCAAAGTCATACAGCTCTGAAAGCACCAGAGATAGGATTTGAACCTGAGGCCTCTTATTCCCAGGGAGGGGCAGAAATTTGTCTGTGGTCACAGAGAAAGTATCAAGGATCACAGAGCTAAAGCTAGGAAGGACCTCAGAGGTCAAGGAGTCCTCAGTTTATAGATGAGGAGAAATAGGTACAGATGGTGACACGACCTGTCCTGAGTCATTCAGCTAGTGTCATGGCCAGGATTTGAAACTAGGTCCTCCAAACTACACTGTCTCTCATAAACTTTAAATTAAGTTTCTAAATGTGAGGATGTTGGGTTTTTTTTAATAGGCCTGTGAGGGCAGTAGGTGGTGCAGTGGATAGAGCCCCATCCCTGGAGACAGGAGGACCTGAGTTCAAATTCAGCCTCAAACACTTCTTGCTGTGTGACCTTGGGCAAATCACTTAATCCAATTGCCTTAAATAAAAATAAAATTTTAAAATTGCTATAGGAAGCACCTACTGAGGAAACTTCATTCATTATTGCGGGAAGCACCTCTTCAGCCCCTTCTAATCTTAGAGTTATTGAGAGATTAATTAAGGGACTTGCCTCAGGTCACAGAGATAAGACTTGAGTCCAGGCCTGAGTCTAAACCAGTTCTGTCTTCATTAGGTCTTGCTACCTTTCCTCTAAATGTGAATTATTGTTGCTGTCCATAGCCAAGGGATTGGAGAGGCTGGGGGGACATCCTTTGCCAGGGTCTTGCCCAGAAAAGGGGCTAAGGGTGACACTGTACCCATTGGACCTGAAGCTTGATTTGTCCTTGGGTGGGGCTCTCACAGGTCCCAACAGGCCATGCTCAGTTCATATGGCAAAGAAACCCAGCATGCTGGGACCTGCTAGATCCTGGGAAGGTGGCCAAGCCTGGGCATCCTGGAAACCAGCCCAGAGGCTGCTGCAGTCACTGGGCAGCGCCCTGCCAGGCATGCTGTAATGGGGTGTTTGTTTTTATTAACAGGATCCACACCTTCCTCTGGGGAGGACCTCACCCAACATTTCATGAGGCCCCTTCCCCTCTCACCCTAGTGGATGGGAGAGTTAGCCTGGAACTTCCTCTCTGTGAACCCAGTCTCTCTTTTGTTAGCAGCAGAGAGAGGAGTTTTAGGCTCTCTGGAGACAATTTCAAACCAATCCTTTCCCTGAGGACAGCTGCAGCCCAACTGATGGTATCAGAAGTCCCAAAGCCTGAAGGTTCCTCAGAGACCACCTAATCCAACTCCCACATTTTATAGCTAAGGAAACAGTCTCAGAGAGGTTAAGAAACTAACAGGATCAAAGTTCAGAACTTTCTTTCTTTCCCTCCTATTATTTCTTTTTCTTTCTCAGATGAGAAAATGAGGCTCAAGAAACTGAACTGACTTGCTCAAGATCCCACAGTCATTTAGCACCTGAGATAGGATTTGATTGAAAGTAAGAAAACCATTGAAAAATAATAAATAAAGAGCAGTTACATGGTGCCATGAATGGAGCACTGGCCCTGGAGTCAGGAGGACCTGAGTTCAAATATGACCTCAGGCACTTAATAATTACCTAGCTGTGTAACCTTGGGCAAGTTACTTAACCCCATTGCCTAGCCAAAAAAACCCCACCAATAACAAACAAATGAACAAATAAATTAAATTTAAAAACTTGAAACTGGTTTTATGAAGAAAAAAACCCAATAAAATAAACCATTGGTTCATTTGATTAAAAAAAGGAAAGAAAACCAAATTAGCAGTATCAAAAATAAAGGGGTGAATTCACATTCACCACCAATGAAAGCAATTGTTAGGAGATATTTTGCTCAATTATATGTCAATAAATTTGACAATCTTTTGAAATGGATGAATATCTACAAAAATATAACTTATTAAGGTTAACAGAAGAAATAAAATACTTAAATAACCCCATCTTAGGAAAAGGCCATCAATGACCATCCTAAGAAAAAAACCCTAGGACCAGATGGATTCACAAGCAAATTCTACCAAATAATTAAAGAACATTTAATTGCAATTCTATTCAAACTATTTGGAAAAACAGATAAAAAAAATCCTACTACCAAATTGCTTTTATGACACAAATATGGTGCTGATACCCAAATCACAAAGAGCAAAGAATGAAAATTAAAGACCAATTTCCCTAATGAATACTAATGCAAAAATTTTAAATAAAATACTACAATATGTCATATGGATCACACAATACAACCAAGTAAGATTTATACAAGGATTGAAAGGGCTGGTTCAATTTTAGGAAAATTATTAGTATAATTGACCATATCAATGACAAAATCAACAGAAATCTTAAGATTATCTCAATAGGTGCAGAAAAAGCTTTTGACAAAATATAGCTGACATAAATCAACAGCATTTCTATATATTCCCAACAAAGTCCAGCAGGAAAACATAAAAAGAGAAATTCCACATAAAATAACTACAGACAATTTAAAATAATTGGAGGCTTACCCACTGAGACAAACCCAGGAACTATATGAGCACAAACATAAAGCACTTTTTTCACAAATAGACTTAAACAACTGAAAAAGTGTTATTTGCTCATGGGTAGGTTGAGTCAATACAATAAAAATGAAAATTCTACTTAATCTTTTTTTAACATATCAAACAAATCATTTAAAAAATTCTTTTATAGAGCTAGAAAAAATAATAACAAAATTCATCCAGAAGAAGACAAGGGAATCTATGAAAAAATGCAAAAGAATACTGTCTAGCCATACCAGATCTCAAACTTAAAGTGACAATTATAAAAACAATCAAGAACTGGCTAAGAAATAATGGTGAATCAGTGGGACAGATTAGGCATAAATTATGTTATAGTAAATGGCCATATTAATCTAGTTTATGATAAAACCAAAGATCCAAGCTTTTGGAATAAAAACTCATTATTTGTCAAAAACTGCTGGGAAAAATAGAAAACAATATGGCAAAAATTTGTTATAGAACAACATCTCACACTATTTACCAAAATAAGATCAAAATGGGTGCATGATTTATACATATGATAATATAAAATTAAAACAAAACCAATACAACCAAAATTATAAGGAAAGCAGAAAAGTGATAGAAAATATTAGGGGGCAGCTAGGTGGCATGGTAGATAGAGCACTGGCCCTGAAGTCAGGAGCACCTGAGTTCAAATTTTAATAATTACCTAGCTGTGTGGCCTTGGGCAAGCCACTTAACCCCACTGCCTTGCAAAAACTAAAATATATATATGGGATGATTTCAGAAAAACCTGAAAAGACTTACATGAACTGATGAATAGAGAAGTGATCAGAACCAGAACATTGTACACACTAACAATTCAATGGAGAACTGTGAATAACTTAGCTGTTCTCAGCAAAACAATTATCCAAGACAATCCCAAAAGATTAATTATTCTCTTCTAGAGAAAGATCTGATATTAAACAGACTGAAGCACGCTATTTTTCACTTTCTTTAATTTGATTCTTATTGAACAAAATGACTAATATGAAAATGTTTTCCATAATTGCACATCTATATCCTATATCTGAATGCTTACCATCACAGGGAATGGGAAAGGGAGTAAGAAAGAGAATTTGGAACTCAAAATTTTAAATTAAAATATTAAAGAAAAAAGTGAGGTAGGATTTGAACTCCAAGGCTTTTTCTTCTACCATGATAATGCCCCCATTGAGGTACCTCATGTTTTCTTTTCACTGTATAATGATTCTCCTTTTCCAGCAGGCAGGTATGCATGCACACATCTGACCCAAGACCCTCTGAGGTCAGCAAAAACAGTCATAGAAGTCTCAGGAGTAAATGACAAGCTGTCATCACTCAATATGGTCCACAGAATTAGCCAAATAAGAGCAACTCTCCCCTTTATCCCTTACCACATATGGGCATTGGGAGGGGGGTGGGTGTGGCTGCTGACACCCACAAACCATCTGTTTTATGCTTCAGACAGACTTTCCTAGGACAGCTGGTCTCTACGGGCCTCCCTGTTAGTGTGGCCTGCCTGGAGGGTTTAAGGGTGGGAAAGGAGCAAGAAGGGGAAACAGGCTGTTCTGTTTCTTGGAAAAGGGAAAAGAAAATGAAAATGCAAAAGGAAAGAGGAAAAAGGGGATAGCATTATCACCAAGTAATTTAACTTTAAATTTTATTACATTATCCTCCAAAAGGGGGGATTTCTTCTCCCCCAAATATCTGTAAAATCAACAGTGTTCCAGGTGAGAGATCCTTTCACAGATCCCCTAAACAAGCACCATGGCAGCCATCTGAGCAACAATCAGGCTGGATTATGGAAGTGTGGACTCATTCCAGACACCTGGACTGTGTGCGGGGAGCTCTCCAGATGAGGAGCTATGTTTCTATTACCAAGGGGAAAAGAAATGTAATAGCATGAATGTGCTATTAGCAAGATCACAGCATCTTCTCATTTAACAGATCAGGAAATTGAGGTTAAGTGACTTACCCAGGGTCAGGAAGCTACTAAATATCTGAGGCAAAATTTGAACCCAAGTCTTCCAGATTTCCATTGCATGGTCCTATCCACTGTGACATACTGCCTCAGAAGAGCATTGGAGAACACCCATAATGATAAGGAGTCTAGAAACCATTGAGAAATGTATAATAGAAGTTTCAACTTAAGAGCTTGATGGGGGCGGCTAGGTGGTGCAGTGGATAAAGCACCCACCCTGGAGTCAAGAGGACCTGAGTTCAAATCTGGTCTCAGACACTTAATAATTCCCTAGCTGTGTGGCCTTGGGCAAGCCACTTAACCCCGTTGCCTTGCAAAAACCTTAAAAAAAGAGCTTTATAGGATCTCAGAGTTCATTGAGTTCAACCCTGCCATTTTAAGAATAAGGAATGTAAGAATTCTAATCTAACTCCTTAATTTTATTTTTATAGATGAGGAAACTGAGGCCCAAGGATGTCAAAGAATGAACAGCTGAGCCAGAATTTGGATCCAGGTCCTATAAATTTCACATTCTGTATGCTTTTCTTTGCACTGTTTAACCTAGAAAAGGGAAGCCTGAGACAGGGGCACCCTAAGTCCTCCAAAGGCCTAAGGGATCCTCATATGAAAATGGGACTGGACTAATTCTGTGTTGCTTGGGAAAACTGGGCAAAGTTGGTTGGTGTTCCAAGGAGTCAGATTCAGGCTATGCAAAAAAGGGAAGAATTGTCTAACAAGCTATGGAGCAAGAGAATGAGCTCTCCTTCTGCGGTAATGTGCACACTCCCTGGTCTGTGAAAGCAATCCAAGGAGAAGCAAGATGCCTATCTTTCACATATGCTAGAGGAGCCATTCAATCTTGGTCGGAATCAGGAGCACAGAATGAAGGCTCATTCAGAGAATTTAGAGCTGGGGTAGATATCAGAGGTCATCTCATCCAGTCTCATTTTCCAGATGAGGAAAATGAGGCCCAGGGAGGTTTAGAAATCGGGCTGGTATCATAAAGTCTGAGGTTGGTGGACTCAGGCCTTCCTGACTCCAACTCAATACCTTGGCCCTCTCCAACTTCAAGAGGCAGAACTAATATCTGAACCAGGGCTTCTGTCTCCCAATCCAGAACTGTCCATGGTGCCTAACCCCATACCCACTCCCCAAGAGGTATCCTCGTGGCACTAGACAAGAATCTACATGTAATGGCCTAAGATGTCTTCCAGCTATTACATCCTAGGATTCTAAGTTTGGCTCACTGATGACCTCAGCTCCCGCCAAGTCTCACCAGCAGAATGTCCCAGGCTCAGAGTCACCGGCTCTCCAAGCTGTTTGAATGTGAAAGCTAGAGCTCCCATGTTTTGCCAAGGGGAAGGAGTGACATCCACTTAAATGAACAAACGACAATTCAGCTGCTGATCCCCAGAAACTCCCAGCTCCAGGAAGGATTGTAGAAAGTAAAGCATATGAGCAAACCATATCCCCCCCACCCCATACTTCTGACAGCCTTAACCAATCAGTACCCATAGAGTATCTGAACATGGAGTCAGAAGATCTGAATTTGAATGTGAATTGATACTTCTTGGCTATTTCATAGGCTCATGGATTTAAAAGGTTCAAAGGTGTCTCAAAGGACATTCTTTGCCCAATCCCCTAATTTCCCAAAAGATGAAAGTGAGAATCAGTAACTTAATAATAGCCTAGTAATTACAATAGTTAACATCTATAGAATACTTGCTAGGGATTTTGCTAAGCCCTAAATAAGTATTCTCTCACTGGATCCTCACATCAATCCTTTGAGGTAGGGGCTGCTTTTATTCCTATTTTATAGATGAAGTAACTGAAGCAGGCAGAGGTGAAGTTTCTTGCTCAGGGTCATTCAGTTAGTAATTGTCTGAGGCAGAATTTGAACTCAGTGTATGAAGCAGAATTTGAACTGTCTTCCTGACCCAGCTAGTGTGTTCTCGTTCTCTCTCCTCTCTCTCTCTCTCTCTCTCTCTCTCTCTCTCTCTCTCTCTCTCTCCCCATCTTTTCCCCCTTCCTGTCTATCTCCCCCTCCCCTATTTCTCTCTCCCCCCCATCTCTATCTCTCTCTGTGTGTTACTGTGTGTGCCTCTCTGTTTCTCTCCCCATTCCAGTCTCTTTCTTCCTCCCCTCTATTTCTCTGTCTTTCTATCTCTCTGACTGTCAGTCTCTCTGTCTCTCTGTCTCTCCCCAAAACTATCCAGTGAAAGCCAGGGTCCCTGCTCTGAAGCCTCTTATAGTCTATAATCAGCATATAAGCCAGCATTTACTAAATATCTATGCTGTACAAGAGCACTATGATACTAAGCCCTGGAGGCTCACAAAAATGGTGCCATCCTAAAGCTCCCAGTCTTTGCAGAGAGATAGGTACCACAACAGATAACTATTGTATGACATACAGTGTCCATGAGAGTACTATATGATATCCGGGGGGAAGGCTGCACCCAACTAGGGACACCCAAGTCCAAGATGGCTCTGGTCTGCTCACTGACTTTTAAACAAAACACTTCTGACACTGTGCCTTGGCCAAGGCAATCTCTCCCTCCTCATCTCTGCTTCCTGGCTCCTTCAAGTTCCAAATAAAATCCCATCTTTTACAAAAAGTTTTTCTCAGGGAGCTTTTAATGCTATAATATCTTCCCTCTGTTCACTATCCTGTATATGATTTGTTTGTACAGTTGTCTCTCCCATTAGACCATGAGCTCTTTGAGAACAGGAGACTTTTTTTTTTTGGCCTTTCTTTGTATCCCTAGAGCTTAACATAATTCTAGCTCATAATATAGTGTTGTCTGACAATGTCCTCGGGTCAGAAAGCAGTAAACAAAAGGAGGCCTCAGATGCAGACAAAAAAATTCAGCAGTAAAGACAGGGGAGGCTTTCATAGAATGACATTATTTTGGATTGGGCGTGTGTATATAGGAAGACAGGAAGGTAAGAGTGGAGAAGAGAGAGGTTGAGGATATGGGAATGAAAAAGGATGTTGGACTATTGGAGTAAAATTCTAGCAGAAGTGGAAAAGCATGGTATATCTTTCTCCTGTGTCCAGAGGGAAGAGAGAAGGAGTGATGATGCCCCCATCTGGGAAGAGCAAGACAATATTTGGTTGTAAAATGAAGGAAGGAAGGGTTTAGGAAAATGAGGCAAGGAACAGATAAGGGTTAGAAAGGACTACTGAGCAATGGCAAGGGCTTCAGCTAATTGTAGAAATGTAGGCTAGATATTACCCTAGTTCAAAACTAGCAAAATGGGGGGGGGGAGCAAGACCAACCTTAAACAACTAATGACAGATAGAAGAATGTATATTATTATATGTTGCAGTGCACAGTATAGATACTAAGGACTGTGGTTCAAAAATGGGGATGTGGGGCAGCTAGATGATGCAGTAGATAGAGCACTGGCCCTAGTATCAGGAGGACCTGAGTTCAAATCTAGACTCAAATATTTAGGCAAGTCACTTAATCCCACTGTCTTGCAAAAAACAAAAACGAAGCAAAAAGAAATGGGGAAGCAACGTGGGCTGAAGCCGTCTGAGAAGGCATCCATAGGAGAGATGAGAGTTTAAGTTGGAACCAGAGGAACAGGATTTGGATAGAAAAAGAGTAAGGGATAGAACATTAAAGGGAGGAGGAGGAGGAAATAGCAGAAGAAAAGGCAGAGAGGTGGGAAGGAATTTGGCATCTATGAAGGAAATGCCAAGAGGGAAGGGATCATAACATTCCATGAAAGTAGATAGGAGTAACTTTAGGGTTTATTTAGTGCTTGGCTTTTATATCCTCTAAGTGAAATTTGGCACATTCCTTGATTATTTAAAAGCATTTTTTCTAAGGAGTCCAGAGACTTCACTAGCTTGCCAGAGGGATCTATGATTCAAAAAAAGTTAAGAAGGTCTGATCTAGTCCAGTCATCAAGGGGAAGGAACTGAGGCCTAGAAGGTCAAAAAACTTGGCCAGGGCCGAACAACTGGTGAAAGTACTAGACTCCAGGTCTCTGCTGTCCAATAGTTGAAGCCATTCCAGAGATCCTTCCACTCCTGCTCTTCCCTCTTGATCTGACCTCCCTCTCCTGGTTCTTTTTAGAATTCTGAGCTAGGATAAGGCCCCTTCCAGCTCAAAATCTTCCATCCTTTAATCTTTCTCCAAAATGACTTCCTCTTTCTGCCTTCTCTCTATAGCTGTGATTCTTTTCCTTCCCTTCCTTTTTGCTGTAGTGGGCTGATGTCTTTTCTTGGTTTGGTTTAGCTGAGAAACAATTGGGGTAGAAGAGTTTAAGAAAAAAGTACTTTTGGTTGAAAACAAAGGAATAAGAGAGAATGTAAAAGCTTCAAATGACAGGCATGAACAACTCAGGTTTCTTTCTTTCTTTTCTTTTTTAAGGTTTTTGCAAGGCAATGGGGTTAAGTGGCTTGCCCAAGGCCACACAGCTAGGTAATTATTAAGTGACTGAGACCGGATCTGAACCCAGGTACTCCTGACTCCAGGGCCGGTGCTTTATCCACTGCACCACCTAGCTGCCCCTACAACTCAGGTTTCTTTAAGTTCACACAGTGCCTTCCTCCAACTATGCCAGAAAGGCAAGGTCTAGAGGCATAATGAATATGGAATCTAAGCAGGAAACACCAAGAAGGGAGGGACTATGGGATTCCATGTGGTTAGAGTTGGGAGAGACTTTGGGGTCTACCTGACCCTAATCCCCCCCTCCCCGCTTTTTTTTTTGCTTCCTGGAACTTTTTGGTGCTCAAAGAAACCCAAGAATCCTTGCTCAGAATAGTGTTTTAAAATGCATAAATCAAAATGCAAAGGATCACAAAAGAAACTGATTCAATTGTTTATCAAACAGTTATAAAAAAATTTTTTTAGGTACACACACGTCAGGTTAGGAAATCTTAGGTGTGACTATTTATATTTTACAGAAGAAAAACATGAGCTGGACAGATGAGAAGTGACTTGCCCAAATAGATGGCAGGGCCAAGACTGAAGCCAGGGCTTGGCATGTCAGGAGCCCTGCCCTCTGTCCTCCAACAACAGATTGGCTCTGCTAGTGCAAAGCTCCCTTTTTTGGAAGCACCCCTAGCTCCAGGCTCCTGGCAATCTGACTTTTCACTGAAGGCCCTGTACCTTGGGACCTACCCTCCCCAACAAGGATGTGCTCTGGAGCCCAGCTGACCTTCATTCTTACAGCCATGAAGGGGCTCCTGTCTTGTCCCCTCCCATTTCACTTTCACCAAGCTTTTGTTTCTTGTCTGAGGGACCCTTCTCCACTGTCTTTGAACTCCCTTTCTGAGCAAGAAAATACAAGCAGGCTCTTAACTCCGACAATGCATGAGCATAGGTTCCAAGCCCCTTTGCCTTCCCCAGCTCCTCAGGCTCCCACAGATGACTCACCTATGTTCCTCCCAAACCCCCTGGGAGATATTTTCCGGAATCTTATCTGAGCAACATAAAAACTATAAAGCAACAACAGGTGATCTTTACCCCCAGAGCAGTGATTGAGTGTGGGAGGCCGGAAGGGAAGCTGCTGTTTTCAGTCTGTGTGACATGGAGGCAAGTTGCTTGATCCTCCTGGGCCTCAGTTTATTCATTTGTAAAATGAAAGAGCTGGATTTGCTGTTATTTGTTTCAGTCAAATCTGACTCTGTCTTTTTTTTAATCTAATTCTTTGTGATCCTGTTTGGGATTTTCTTGACTGATTGATCTCCATTTCCCCAGCTCATATGACAAGTGACAAAATGGAGGGAAACAGGGTGAAGTGACTTGCTCAGGGTCACACAGCTAATGATGTCATTTCTTTCTCCAGCTCATATGACAGATGAGGAAACTGAGGCAAACAAGGTGAAGTGATTTGCCCAGGTTCACATGGCTAGGAAGTATCTAAGTCTGGATTGGAACTCAAAGATAAGTTTTTCAGACTTGACTAAGATTGACAAATGCTTTCCAAATACTATCTCATTGGCTCCTCAGAACAACCCCAGAGGTAGGTGGGGTTATTATTCCCATTTTACAGATGAAGAAGCTCAGGCACAATGAAGTTTAGTGACTTATGGGTCACACAGTTAGTGAATCTCTGAAGCCAAATTTGAACTCAGGTCTTTCTGCCTCCACAAGATTCTCTTTAAATTATATTCCTTTTTTTTTTTTTTTTTTTTTTTTTTAGTTTTTGCAAGGCAGTGGGGTTAAGTGGCTTGCCCAAGGCCACACAGCTAGGTCATTATTAAGTGTCTGAGGCTGGATTTGAACTCAGGTACTCCTGACTCCAGGGCTGGTGCTCTATCTACTGTGCCACCTAGCCACCCCCAATTCTATTCCTTTTTTAAAAAATTTATTTAAGGCAACTTAAGTGACTTGCCCAAGGTCACACTGTTAGGAAACTATTAAAAGTGTCTAAGGCTGGATTTGAACTCAAGTCCTCCTGACTCCAGGACTGGTGCTCTATTCACTGAACCACCTAGCTGCCATGGTTCTACACTTTGAATCCAGTGAATAAGAAGAGGAAGTCTGATTCTTACAATGCATGTTGAGGAAGGCATATATATTAGTCGATCAACCTATAAGCATTTATCAAGCTCTTACTGTATAAAATACAAGGGGGAATTTAGAGTCAAAAGATCTGAATTCAAATCCCACATCAGCTATTTAATACCTGGGTAACCTTGTGCAAGGAAGTCATCCATTTTCCAAATTTGTAAAATGAGCGGGGGGCAAAAACTGGTGGGGTAAGACTGGTTGAAAGCCTTTAAGTACCCTTTAAGCTCTGTTATCTGTAACCCTATGAATGAGACAGTTTATCCCATCAAAGCATTGTGCTACAGAGGAAAGAATGAATCTAGAATCAAAGGTTCTGAGTTCAAATCCTAGCAAATCTCTCTCCTCTTAGTCTCATAGTTTCCTTGTTTATAAAAGTTGGAGGTTGGATCAGAGGGTCTTGAAGGCAATTCCTGACTGGATTCCATTAATTAGGAGTGTGACTTGGGGAAAATAACTTCCTTCTCTGAGATTAAGTTCCTTTTCCCATAAAATGAAGGGACTACACTAGATGACTCTTGGGATCCCCAATCCACCTCAAAACCTGTGATGCCATAGAAACACACACAGACACAGACACATATACCCATAAATTTTGGATTTGACACATTTGATGGTGATGATGATGAAGATATGTTTATTCTTTGTTCTCAAGGAAGATATGACATAAGGGAGGTGATGCTGTGACGAGCAAGTGCTTGGATTTGAGTGAGGGGGTGCTGCACTAAGTCCACCAGCCTCACTTTCTCTTCTCCAGAACCAGATAAAGATCAGAACAACTGGAGATGGCTTTGGATGCGAGGCAATCAAGGTTAAATAACTTGGCCAAGGTCATACAACTAGTAAGTGGCAAGTATCTAAGCAAGATTTGAATTCAGGTCCTCCTGATATCAGATCTGATGCTTTATCCACTGCATCACCTAGGGTGCATGCATGCATGTGTGCGCGCACACACACACACACACCCTCTCTATTTCTATCACGGAGGGTCTGCTGTGTGAGCTCATAGAAACCACACCTCTTTGGAGGAGGGGGATGGAGCTGTTTTCTCTTTTGGGAACAAGAAGGAAACCACTATCCAGGCTCTAATGAAAAGAATCCCTCAAGTGACCAAGTGAGTCACTGGAAGGCCCAGGAAGAGGAATTAGCATTTTATGTTCTCAGATTCACTTCAGTCCCCATAATGAGTGGGGCAGGCTTTGCCATTCACCTGTGGGTACAGGGAATAAGAGAGCAAGAAAGAATGGATCCCCTCCTCTACTCAACCCCCCCCAAAAAAACTCTCACCAATTTTCCCACCCAGCACCACTAAGAGGACAAAGGACCTGGTTCCTCATAGACACCCCAGTCTGTAGGAGAAAGGGGAAGATGTGGAGCCTAGCCCAGCTGCTGTTCACATGAGCAGGCCTCAAGGTTAGTGGCTGAGGAAAAGAGTAGAGGGACAGCTAAAGGAGGCTTTTCGAGCTAGCATGAAGAGAACTCTCAGCTGGCCCTTGAAACTTGGAATCTGATGCCTTTATTTCTCTTTTTTTCACAAGTAGGTTTTTATTGATGTTCCTTTTTAAAAAAAAAAATCATCATTATTTCCCCCAGTATCCCTTCCCCACCCAGAGAGCAAACCTATCAAGTAATATCTTTAAAGATAAAAAAGAAGGGGTGGCTAGGTGGCGTAGTGGATAAAGCACCAGCCCTGGAGTCAGGAGTACTTGGGTTCAAATCCAGTCTCAGACACTTAATAATCACGCCTTGGGCAAGCCACTTAACCCCATTTGAATTGCAAAATCCTAAAAAAAAAAAAAAAAAGAAAAGAAAGATAAAAAAGAAAAAGGAGGGAAAATTCAGTATAATTGATCAATATATTTAAAAGGTTTGGAAAATATATGCAATATATTCCAATTGTGGACCTCCCACTGCTGCAAAGGGGGTTGGGTATGGGCAGGCTACATGCTGGGACTATCAAAGGAACTACTGATGGTACTTGGGGAAAGAAGGGGTCATAAGAGGAGTCTTCTCCATCTAAGTTTCCCAGCACTCCCATCAGGGTTAGTTCTCTCACCAGTTTTACAAGGGCCAGAGAGGCAAAACGATTGGTTAATGTTTGGAATCCAGAATGAGAAGCAAATGAGTTAAACACTGTAAAGTGCTCAATACACACACACACACACACACACACACACACACAAATATGTATGAATGTATAAAACATACTATAATATCTGTAAAGTCCCTCCTCCCTTCTTTCCTCTGCCCACAATTTCTGCTGACCTCTTGCTGCTTCTCACAGAGAGGGACACTGGCTCTCTCCATATCTGAGGCATTCTCTTTCCTCCCTCTGCATCTGAGAATTCTTGGTTTCCCTCAAGACTCCTCTCCAATCCCCTGCTGGAGCGGGCCCTTTCTACCTGAGGGGACTGGAAAAATACCTTTCTTCTATTGGGCACACACCTATTTATTTATACATTGTCTCCTCCATTAGAGCCAAGGCTCTTTGAGACTGTTTACATGTTTGGCACAAAAAGAGCACTTTAATAAACTCTGGCTGATTGATTGACTCTTCCCAAGGATGTATGGAGGCTGAACAGAATCTCCCTGGAGGGTCCCCTGGCTCTCCATGACGATACAGTCATTGGAAAGTCGTTGCTCCAGACCTGAGACTTCCACAGCCCCATCTTCCCCCACCAGACCAAGGCTGAGTACCATCATCACCCTTTGGCCTTGTTGGCTGCCGCTACTGAGGTGTTCAAATACACACCATCTTATCTTCCCTGGCATCCAGTGTGCCAGCCCCAGCACATTAGTAACTGGAGCTCAACAGGAACCTGGAATGTACAAGATGACTTAGTAAGTTCCCATTCCCCTGTGCCTGTGGGCAGGGACAAAGAAACAAGGAAAGACTCATTTCCCTGGGAGCCTGTGTTTGTATCTATGTACACATACACACACACACACACACACACACATACACACACACACACACCACCACCACCACCACCACCACCACCCCCACCACCTGCCTAGCACCGAGAGAACTCTCATAACCAGGAAATGTGAAAAGAATATTCAAACTATTTGGGAGGAGGGAGGAAGAAATGAGTATGGAGAAGACAACAAAGGGCATAAAACTGAAAAGCATAAGCCTGTCAAGAGGGGTTTATCTTTTTTTCTCCCTTAAATGCACACCTTCCATCCCTTACACTCTGGCCAGTCACATGTAAGACCTGTGGGCAACCCAATGGAGGGTAAGGCCCCTTTGCAATTTCTAGGTCTTTTTGTGGCTGAGTGCTGCAGGGGTCTGGCTGAATTTCTGGAGCCGTTGTCATATGACCACCCGCTTTCCCTGACCACAGATACAGCCAAGAAATCAGACACTGGGGCGCTGGGTGGGAGAGAAGAGGAAGTGTGAGCCAGTACCTTTGCTCACTTGTTCAGAGTCGTGTGTGTGTGTGTGTGTGTGTGTGTGTGTGTGTGTGTGTGTGTGTGTTTAGAGGGAAAGAGAGAGAGGGAAGACAGAGGAGGGAGAGAGCGAGAGAGAGAGAGAGAGAGAGCGAGAGAGAGAGAGAGAGAGAACACCTTAGAAGGAGAAATTTCAAAGAACACTTGAAACAAACTCAGCTGATGCCTCTAGCTCTCATTGGGGGAGAGGTGGGGGGACTGTGATGTGTGGTAAGGAAAACAGGAAATAATGACCTCCACACAGGCCACCTCAGCATGAAGGGGCCAGACAAATGGAAAGAGACCCACTGGTAGATGAGAAGAGAACTGAACTTAGGACCTGAGAATGATGCCTTTGGATAAAAAAGTCATTGTGTCCCCCTTCAAGAAAAGGCCACATGTGCAACCAGATGAGTACCCAAGGACACGGTCCCTCCTGTTAGACTTGAAGTACTCTGTTCAAGTCTGGCAAATCAAAGAAGAGTGTGTGGACTTGGAGCCAGAGAACCTGGCTTTGAGTCTAGGACTTTGGATGAGACCTAACTGCCATAGGGGCAAAGATCTGGGGCAAGATATGACCTCAAAAGCCAGCCACTGAGTCCAATTCTTTCTTCTCTCTCTCTCTCTCTCTCTCTCTCTCCCCCTCTCTCTCATATATATAAAAAACTGAGGCCCAAGGAGCCTTGCCCAAGGCTTGCCAAAGGTCACTCTAGTAGTAAGTCACAAATATCAGGACTTGAACTCAGATTCTCCGACTCCAGAGATAGCGATTTTGTTATTGGGCCATGGTGCCTAATGAGCCTCGGTTTCCACAACTGTAAGATAAAGAAATTGGGTTCAAATCCCTCCCAGTTCTATGATGCCCTGGCTTAAGCATCAAGAGGGGTCATGTCTGTTGGCTGACTTAGAGAGGGTCCTGACTTAGGATTCAGGACCAGGACCAGGGCAGGTACAAATCCCACCTCAGACACCAGGAGCTATAGGACTCTGGCCAAGTTCACTTGCTAAGTCTAAGCCTGCATCTAGACCCTCTAGAAAACAAGGGGTTGGGCTCAGTAGCTGCAGTTCTGAATTGACAATCCCAAGAAATCAATCTCTAAAGGTTCCTTCTGGCAAACCAATAATCAGAGACATCACTGGGCCTCACCAAACTAAAGGTAGATTTGTCAAAACTTCCAGCAAGCACCATCTTAGCCCCCAGGTTTCAGCCATGCTCAGGGGCAGAGAGCAGCCCATGATTCACGGGACATCCTCCTCCTAACCACCCAGAGAGCTCACAGAACAAGTGCCTGCTTTGTTTCCCAATTAGGAACCGGCGTCTGTCAGTCTATTTCTGCATGTGTTATTTATTATCACTGTTCTCTTGGTCATCACGTATGTCTTAGACCGAAAATACCCCATGAGGAAGAGGATGACTTTGACCTCCATGACTGTACCTAGCATCTGGGTAAAGCTAAAACATCTTTGTGGGTGTCCCTGCCATCCATCAGTATGTGGATGATGAACTGGCCTTGGAGTCCTCTACACTGACTGTGGGACTAAGTTCCCCAATCCCCAGATGCTCTGGGAAATGCATTCAGTGATAGAGGGAATGGCTCCCAGGGAAGACATTTCACCAATGAAATCACTGGCCTGGTACAAAAAGACAGATTAGGTTAGTGTTTGTATCTTCTTAAAAAGCTCTCCTAATTATCCACTCATCTGATCATCACAACCAACTTGCCAAGTTAGACAGACTGAGCACAGGCAACATCCTCATTTAGAGATGAGATTGTGAGCACACTTAGAGATAAAGTCATTTGCCTGAAGACCTAAGGGGCAAGGGGTAGGTGGGGAAGAAAAGGGCCACCAGGAAGACTGGTTGAAGCCTAGGCAGCTCCTTCAGGTATCCCAAATCTCCAAAGGGGAGGGTTGTACATATTCTGAATGGCCTTGCTTCCAGGTTGCTGGAGACCTGGACTACCTATCCCTGCTTTTGTAATCAATGAAGAACTTGGTTTCTTAGGGCTGGGGGTAAAGAAAGCATTGGGGATATGAGGCACAGGCCCATCCTAGGGAAATGTTGGAGAGAAGTGCCCCTCCTCTCTCCTTCTTCCCTCTTGACTTTAAATTACACTTCCAAAAGCAGTGGCCCAGTTGTCTGGGCCACTGAGGGGCCCCAGAGGACCCTGGGGTATACTCACCAGCAGCAGTGCTTCCAGTTGGTTGATATAGATCTCTTCACTGGCTAGGAATCCTGAGAGAACCAGCTTCCTCATTTCCAATCCTTTCCCCGCCTCCACCTGAGGAAGAGAAAAACAAAACAAATCATTTCATGAGTAGAAAGGTTAAAAAAAAAATCATTAGCCAACAGACAGCCCCCCCCCCCCCCAGCTAATTCCCTGGGATGTCCTGCTCGGAGGATCCACAGCCAGACGTCCTTAACCTCTGCCAGAATCCGCATTCCCTCTAGAGCTTGGTTCCCATGTAGATATCAGAGTTTTCAAGGTTCTCCTTTGAAAGGGGCTCAGTGAAGGAACTGGATGACTTCATCAACTTCTGAAGTTAAAAAAAAGGAGCAAGGCTGAGGGTAGTATTAACTAACCCACTTTTCCAGAGTTTCAGTTTCCACATCTGCTAAACTGGGCTCACAAGGCCACAGAGTTAAGAGATTGTTGAAATCACTGAGTCCAAAAGTCAGCAAACTATAGCCCCCAGTCAGCTTTTATATGGCCCCAAGAGATAAAAATGGTTTCTTACTCTGTAGTTTGCTGACCCTTAACTAGTGCAGTCCGTTCATTTTACAATAAAGGGACTGTGGCCCAGAGAGATGAAGGAGAACTTATCCAACATTACACAGTATGTGGCAGTAGGATTTGAACCCAGAATCTCAGACCCCAATGCTTACATTTTTTGACTATATAAAGATAATAATGGTATGTGTAGGGTTGAATTGAGTTCAAATGATATATAAAGCACTCTGCAAACCTTATTTAATACTTGTTATAAAGGTTCTCACCATCTCCTGGGTCGATATCTTTGACCAGGCTATTCCTCATGACTGGAATGCTCTCCCTCCCAGCCTAGGAATCTCAAATGCCAGCCTGTGTTTAAGCTCAAATACCACATCCTCTGGCAGGGTTTTCCTGATCTCTCCCCACTGCTAGGATCACCAACACTAATGAAAATCTGCTACATTTTATCTTCTGATTTCTGAGGGTGGTCCTGCATTGGAAAGGCAGTCTTTTGTCTTTCTTTGTCTCCCCAGTTTGTAGCTCAAATGGAAAAGGGTTTAAGAAAGTTTTGATCGTTTCCAGGTCCTTTCCCCTTCGAGATTACCTTCCACATTTGTCTTGCAGGTACCTGGTTATTTTTATGTCTTCTCCCCAGTTAAGATTGGGAGCTTTTGGAGGGAAGGAGCTGCTTTCATTTGTCTTTCTAGCTTTACTACTTAGCAGCATTCTTGAGTAAGTCCTTAAGAAAAGACTGGATCAGTCATTGTTAATGATAACAATACAACAACCATCTTAAAGATATCTGACCTATCTTATTATGACACTGCTATATAGGTATGTGGATAAGAGTAGCAGGATCCAGCCAGGGGTCGATAGCTATTTCCAGCAGACTGGGGGGAGGTGAGGTGGGGGGATTTTATAAATGACCATCAGCTTCCCTCCCCAAAGCTGAGAATAATGTGATGCATATTCTGGGCCCCTACTGAACCTATGGCTTCTTTGCCAGAGACATAGGATATTGCTGAGACAAGAGGGTTCTAGGCTATGCTTCTGGAATCCTGAATCAAGATGCTTGCCTCAGTAGAAGACATTTCACCAATGAAATCAATAGCCTGGTACAAAAAAGAAAAATTAGGCTGGTGCTTGTACCTTGTGAAAAAGCTCTCCTAATAATCGACTTACCTGATCATCACAACCAATTGCCCATATTGTTTCTAATATGAAGTTAATACTATAGTATATATTGATATAGCAATACAGAAATATAAAATGAATAATTAATACCCTGTCCAAGGTAATGATTTCACCTGAATTTGGGCACCATGATGTCATAGATAGCGGGTTAGACTTGGGTTCAGATCCTACCTTAGACATTTACTAGCTGTGGGACCTAGTCACTTAAGTTTATTGTGACTCAGTTTCCTCATTTATAAAATGATGACTTCTAAGGACAGATTCTCAGATCCTATAAATCTGATTCTCCTGGGTCCTTCTACCTTCCAAATATCTCATTCTTTCTTGTCTCTAAAACAGTCACCTTCAGTTGAAATCAGAAACAGTCAATGTCAAGCTAATCCAAACACCCTACAAAGAGTATCAGGAAATTTGAGAATTAATAAACAGGGTCACTGGGTCATAGGATTTAGAGATAGATGAGGTTTATTTAATCCTCTCTCATTTCACAGATGAAGAAACTGAGCGAGGCCCCAGGAGGGGTATAGGATAAATCCCACCCCAAAAACTGCTGCTGGAAAGTGTGACTGCATGTTAACACTAGTTATTCTGGGGGAGCTAAGGCAACCCAGGCGCCAGTGGAGTGAGCAGATTTGGGAAGACAAAAACAAAGGTGTGTATCAGCAAGGATTAAGAGACCTTCCTATTCAACTAATTTCTTTTTTAAAGACTTCCATTTTCAAATGCAACTTTCAGTAATTAACAGTAATTAATATTTTATTTATATATTTTCATCTCCCTGGGATGATTTTCTAGGGGATGCTAATATTCGGCATAGGGGAAAGGACGCTGAACTTGTAGTCAGAGGACCTGGATTCAAATTCTGCCTCTGCTATTGCCTGCCTTATGACCTTAGACAAATTTAACCTCACTGGGTCTTACCTTCCAATCTGTAAAATGGAACCTCTGAGGCTCCTTACTGCTCTCTACCTAGGAGCCTTTGTTTGAGATTTGATTTCAGAGTCTTGTGGCTCTGGCTTTCCAGGCCAGGGAAATGCAGACAGAAAACTTCACAGTAGGAGCTACTACTGGGACCCTTTAGGTTCTGGACCTAATTCTTATGTCCTGAATCCCTTTAGAAGCCTATGGGCTTCACCTCAGAGTCATGTTTTTAAAATGCATAAAATAAAATACATAGGATTAGAAAAGAAACCAACTAAAATGAAATAAGAGTTTTAGATTGAAAGATGATCAAGGTATAGATTTTTTTAAGTTTATAGATCCTAGGTAAAAAATATAGATTTTACAGGGTGGGAGGGAAAGAGTGACTTGCCTTTGGAACAATCAAAATCTCTGGATGTACCTTAACCAATTGTCTAAAGTCAAGAAACAATAATGGTATCTCCAAGTAGCCAGGTTCATAAACAGACCTCAGATGAACAATGTCACCAGACTTCCTCAAGTGTCAGCTTCATTCTTCATGACTCCCCAAGCCAACTCACCTCCCAGCTTCCTTCTCGACAAGCCTATAGCTTTGGTTCTACTCAGCTTCCTACTTCCTAGGATTTTTTTGTTGTTCTTATGAGAGCTAGCATTAATTAAGCCTGGGGGTAAATCCATACCACTGTCATTCTTATTATTATATTACTACAATTAATTAGTCATCATCATCATCATCATCATCATGGCTAGCATGCTAAGTATTTTAAAATTGTTCTCATATTGGATCCTTCCTCAAATCCTGGGAGGTTAAGTATTATTATTATCATCTCCATTTTACAAATGAGAAGACTGTGGCAAATAGAGGTTAAATGATTTATCTTAAGTCACACAGTAAGTACCTGAAAATTGAGATTTGAACTCAGGTCTTAGTGATTCCAAGTCTGGAGTTCTATCTGCTGTGCTATCTAGGCTACTGATCCCTGGATAAGCTCTGGTATTTTGCCCAGGAAACTATATGTGATTCAATCATAACTAAGGTTGACAGGCAGGTAGGCAGACCTCAATCTAAGTATGGTGAAATAATTTCTTCTCCCATGGCAACCCATGAAACAATGAAAAAAATTAAAATAGTCTTAAACCCTAGAAGGCCCTCTTCCATTTCCACAGTGATGATAGTGAAATAGCACAAATAATCCATTTTGTAGATATTCTATGAAAAGAGAAGCAGCATGGTCTGTACAGTGGCTAAAAGTTGGCCTCAGAGCTGGGAAGATCTGGGTTCAAGGCTTGACTCTGACATATCCTGGTTGTGTGACCCTGGGTTAGTCACTTCTCAGTTCTAGGCAATTCTCTAGACCTATAAGTTGCAGAGAGGAAGCTGGCATCAGGCTAGAGCTCCTGATTCCAGTGAGTCCCATTGCCATAAAAATGAAGTTAAACAGAAGACAGGTGTAGGGGTTGGACCTATGATTTCAATGATCTAGAAAACACCTGCCTGAGGAGCACTCCCCACCTCACTGCCCCCTCTAGGCTAGAGAACTGCCAGAGTAAAGAGTTTAAGTGACCAGTGCAATGTCGCATAGCCAGACAGTATGCATCCAAAGTTTGGACTGGAACCCAAATTTTGCTGGCTCTGGGTCAGCTCTCTAGCCACTGTCAAAATAAATAATAGCTACTCTCGTTTTGACAGTTGGTCCAATGACTAATACACTGTCATACTATTAAAAGAACTAAAGAGCATCAATGCTGATAATCTCATTATAAATGTACAGGTGGGGGGCATCCATCCATCCCTAGTAATGCAATTAAGAGGGTGTGCCAGCCTCAGACCTTTTTTGGATGGGATAAACTCCAAGTTAAAGAATCAATTAAAAACATAAACCAGGCAAAAGGAAGTACAACTTTGTGGGACATTTGGCTAACTTTATCTTGCACCATTCTAATGAGCATGAACAAAAACATGATAGCAAAGATAGCCACAGCAGAGGCATCAGCATTTATTGAGGAACAAACAGAAGAGAAATCCTATGAAGTCAAGCTAAATAAATAGAACCTTGGGTCTGGAATCAGGAAGATCTGAGTTCAAATCTGACCTTACACACTAACTAGTTGTGTCACTTTAAGCAAGTCGAGTAACCCTATTTGCCTCAGTTTCCTCAACTGTCAAATGAGTTGGAAAAGCAAATGGAAAACTACTCCAGTATCTTTGCCAAGAAAGCCCCAAATAGGGTCACAAGGAGTCAGGTATGACTGAAACAACTGAAAAAAAAAACCCAGTCTCCTATTCCTTGATCCTTGGAAACATCCATGAGAAGGGGAATAAAAGATGAGTCCAAAATCTTTTGGAAAATATGTTCTTAGAAATGAAAGAAAGCAAAGATATAACAATGCCTCAGTAGCCTCATATATTATGAATATTTTCTTCCAGAAGAGTGCTGGAAGGCACCAAACATTACAAAACTGAAACTAATTCTAACTTAACAGATAGGAAACAACGCTGGAGTCATATAAAAATCAGCTGCCTGGGCACAGTCAGCCCATTGACTAGTTAGTAGGGAAGGTCTGTCATTATTAAATTAGAAAAGAAGCTTGAAGATGAGAACTGCAATCTCACCTCACAAGCAAGTCTGACAGACGAGGAAACGTGGGAAAGGGAAAAAAGAAAAGAGAAGGAGCCTGATGAGCATCATTTTTTTTGAAAAAATTTAACCCAGTTATCATAAGGAGGAGATCAAAGGAGCCTAGAAACAACCCTGGGTGGAAGACCTCCTGTTCCATCTTCTGATCAAGGAGAGAGGCAAAAGCATCAAGACCAAAATAGGTTTAGACTGGGGGCTCATGTGTGACACAATCTAGGAGGTTGGCAGAAGACTACAAAGTGTCTCATAAAAGACCCAAAAGTAACGAGGATAAAAAAAACAATCTCCAGGAAACTGGGCTTGAGACTCCACAACAACACATTGTACCAACCCAAGAGTACTTAGTCACACACAAATTGATAGAAGGGCAACAAATACAAAATGGAACAGATCTGTTAGTTTTCAACTGGATGATGTCTTTGGTCCCTTTCCTCTAACTGGGCCTCTGACTACACTGAGACAGGAAACCCCCAGGAGAGAAAACTCCCTCTCTTTTCAACATTTAGGTTGAGAGTGCCCTGAGATGTAACTGCTGTTAAGTGTTAGAGGAGGGACTTGAGCCCAGATCTTCCTAACTTTGAGGCCAGGTCTCTAATCATACTACCATGTTGTCTCAGCACTTCTATATTGATCTGCATCGACCAGTGCTCAGAACAGTGTCCGGCTGACAGTAGGCACATATTAAGTGTTTCTTGATTGACTGATCTCATTTTATTATCAGTTGATCTTTAGAATATGGTCAAGAGTCCTATGGGATTAAAGTGGGAAGGAAACTCAGTGCCAAGTTGAGGAAACAAAGGCACAAAGTGATTGATATCTGTTCAGCATCACAACACAGCTAATGAGGAAGAGAGCTAGAATTGGGATCCAAATTCCCCTACTACAAACTCCAAGCACTTTCCCCTGCCATGTGTTGCCTCTTGGGGGTGACCACAGAATCATTGAACAGGAAGTTCCCAAGATCAATACTATCTCACTCCCTCCTTCACCTGCAAAGATTCACAGATATCTTAAAACATCTTCCAGAACCACACAGTAGCATTTCCTGAGTTCCCTTGAATAGCAACCAAAACCACCACCTTGTCCTTGTTCTAACTTCCTTTACTCTGTTTATGGTACCACCAAATACTCTCTCAGTTAGGAAGGTTTGATTCCTTAAAATCATATGCCTTTCTCTCCCTCTCCCTCTCCCTCTAATGAGCCCTAGAGATTCTTCCTTCATAATGACACATCTGCTTTTTCCTCTCATCACTAACCTCATGCGTGATAAAGCTGCAATAACAGCTTCTTTTTAAAATATATATAATTTTGATTTTTGACTCTCTGAACTTGACAACCATCAAAAGACACTTGCATTTCCTTATACAGAGACCAGAAAAAGAGCTTGTATAGGAAATCATGAATCACTATTATGTTCTGTTTGCTTCACCACTGCTCTCTCTGCCTCCAGTCTCCCCATTCCAATACATCTTACACAACGCCCCCAGATTTTTTAAAAAATCAACTGAACTTTTTGTGGCAGCAAAGGATTGTAAACAAAGTAGGTGCCCATCCACTGAGGCATTGCTAAACAATAATGAATGGAATAAATATCACTGTGCCTGAAAAAAGATGACTATGAAGAACCCAGAAAAGCATGGGTAACCTTGCATATACTGGTTTAGAGTGAAGTAAGAGATGCACCAAAAATGAAAAACTGGAAACCTAAGAGGGGTCCATCAAATGCGTTAAAGGTTAAACAAATTATGGCACATGAATATAAGGGAATACTATTGAGTTACATGAAATGATGAAAAGGATGGGTTTAGAGATATGAACTGATACAAAGTGAAGTGAACAGAACCAGGAAAACAATTCATAACAACATCACAGTAAAGGTAAATAACTTTGAAAGACTTAAGAATTCTGATTGCTGCAATGACCATGTAGAATTCAGGAGAATTCATCATGGAGAGGAAGGGATTCAGGGTTCAAATTGAGACACATTTTTGAGACATTTCCTTGACTGTGCATATATGTTGCAAAAAATTGTTTTTTCTTTTAAATAAGATAGAGAAAATAAATGTTTCTTAATTGAAAATCAAAGGAAAAAAGTCTAAAATGAAGGAAGGAGAACCAGGAAAGTTATGTATGATGACCACAAAAAGGCAAAAGTAAAGAAAATTTAAAGTGACCACCATATAATTATAATGACCAAACTTGTTTCTGAATAAGAAATATGAGACTTTACCTCCCTCTTGTTCTTGCAGAATTGGGGAACTATGGATGTGGAGCACTGCATATACTAAAGAATTTGGTTAATGTGGCATTGTTCATTTGACTGTTTAGCTTCCCCCATCTTTTTTTTTTTTATTCTTTGCTGCCTAGGGGGTAGAAAGAAAAGGACTATTCTGGGAAAACAAAGGTGATGTGAAACTTTTTTCAAGTGAATTTTTAAAAATAATCAACAGTCAGCTGCATGTTTCACCCCCTACTCAAAAAACCTCCACTAGTTCCCTGCTGCTCTCAGGACACAGTCCAAACTTTTCCTTTAGCTTGGTATTTAAGGTATGCCACAATCTGGCTCAGACTTTATTTAATTCCAAAGGATTTACCATGGGTTTTACTTCAAGCAAGAAGCAAAGTTGAGAATGAGCACGAATATCTCAGACTCAGTGGTTTATACTTAATTTCCCTGGCAATGAAGCTTTTGAATTTGTGATGAAATCAGAGCAGTGTATCAATCAATAAACATTGATTGGGGTGACAGAAAATAAGCAGAGCAGCTCTTGTGCCCTTCAAAATATTTATATTCTGAGAGGAGACCTCTCTCTCTCTCTCTCTCTCTCTCTCTCTCTCTCTCTCTCTCTCTCTCTCTCTGTCTCTCAGACTGGCCCAGTTTAGAATGGTATGGAAGGACAGATATAAGAGACATAGTCCAAGTGAGAAGAGATGAGAGCCAGCACTAGAATGGAGTAATCTGCACAGGAGGGAAGGGGATCAAGAGAAGAGACTAAGTGGATTGACGACTGACTGTATATCAGGGCTGACAGCAAAAAGGCAAAGAGGACTCAAGGTTTGGGGAGGGGGTGCCTGGGAGGGTGCTACTGCCCTCAAAAGAAATAGCCAGTAAGGGGGAAGGTGTAAGGGGGATGGGAAGGGAAGATGAGGTCAGCTTTGTATGTATTGGTCTTGAGAAAATAGCAGATCATCAAGCAAGATTAGAAGCTTGGGGTTAGATTTGAGAGTCATCTGTGCAGAGGTGATAGCAAACTATAGGAATTGATGAGAGCATCAAGGGAGAAGAATACAGAAGACTTCCCCCCGAGAAAGGGGCCACAGGCACTAATCTGGACAAATTTTTGTCCCCAGAGGGATCAAATCTACTGATGATCTTCTCTAGGTAATCCTTTTGGGAGGAAGCATTGCTTGAGATCATTAAGATCCTGAATCTTAGTATAAGAAGAGAACTTGGAGGCCATCTTGGTTGAACCCCTTATTTCTTAGAGGAGGAAACAGCCAGCTAACAGCTGGGTTCATGTCATATTTCTGCCCTGTAATGTTGGGGTAAATTACTTAATCTCTCATTGCCTTAGGCAACTCTCCAAATTGCCAAATTTTAGAGTAAGTCCTAACCTGCATTGGTAGAGCAAAAGTCCCCATTGGGAATCCCCTGGGTCATTGAAATCTCAGATCTGTTCCCCATCCCCCAAATTCAATCTTCTGAGCATTTATTAAATGCCTACCTTAAGCCAAGTACTATCTTTGGTTACAAAGATCTCTGGTTATGTCTCCCTAGAATGCCTTATTATGTGACTGTAGGTAAGACACTTAACCTCTGAGGGTCTTAATTTCCTTACTATCAACTGAGGACTTGATCTACTTCCTCATCTCCCAGTTCTGGTTTTCTTCAAGTCTGCAAAAAGCCTTGCTGCCTTTCCTCCACCGACTGCCCCCCAGTTTATCCTCATTTGTACAAAGTTGTTGGGGGGGTTGTCTCTCCCTTGAGCCTATAAAGTTCCTTGAGTGAAGGGACTGTCTTTGGCTTTTATTTGTATCCCCACTAATTAGCACAGTGTCTGGCCCATAGTGGGATCCTAATAAATGCATGCTGACTGACTGAGTGAGTGTTGCCTGGCTCCGGATCTGGAATCCTAGGTGGTCTCTCCATCTTCCGGAGCTCCCAAGTTCAGTCTTGCCTCAGGTTTCATACTTGACCCAGGCTACTTTGTATCCCTGATCTCTCTCTGGTGGCTCCAGCTCACCTCAGCCCAAAGACAGCAGAAACACTTCCAGACACTTTGTTTCCTCATCAGCCTAGCACACTAACCTATATTCCGAAGCTCCACTAAACGTTTGGGCTACTGCTGCCCCTGCTGGGGAAAATGAGTCACAGGAGCATAGATTCAGAGCTAGAAGGGACCTCAGAGGTCACCCCCTTCATTTTACAAATGAGCAAAACTGATGCCTGCCGGGGCTGAACTGAGAAGCACGTTCTGGGATTCAAACAAGGCCCAGGGTATGCTGGGAAATGGCTAACAATAAACTCTCTTCAGCTTTATATTTTCTCCATCACTCCCCTGCCTCCATTACTTTCTTAATTCTAGACAATCAGAATAATAAATCCAGTCCCAAGTTGTAGTGTTTGTTAATCCAAAGTGTAAATTTAACAATCGGCTCCAGATGACTCTAGCAGTTTCCTGCCTGGGTCCCTTGGATTCAACTTAGAGCTCATCAAATTGTATAAAATTCTGTCTAATTTTTAAAGGTCTGGCCCCATCCTACCCTTCCTACCCAGTCTTCTTAAGCTTTGTGATTCAACTATCCTGTCTACTGGTGTTCTTCACGCAAGATGCTGCTCCCCTTCCCCCAAATTCTGAGCATTTATTGAGCGCCCACCATGAGCAGTTCTTGCCTCTGTACCTTTGCAATTCCTGGCCCCCATGTCCAGAAAGCCCTCCTTCTTCATCTTTAAATTTCTACCTTTCCTGGCTTTTAAGACCCTTCTCCTTTGCCTATCTAATTACTCTCCAGTGTGTGTGTGTGTGTGTGTGTGTGTGTGTGTGTGTGTGTGTGTGTGTGTAAAAACTATATCTAGTCCCCCAATCATCCCCCTCCCACTTCTAGTTAGGATAGTTAATGCCTGTTCTACGGGCATTTGTAGGAAATCGGATCACATGGGGGAACCTGGAAGTCACATCCAGACTGTCCCAAAGATCAATCGTGCCATTTCTTAATCAACATTCATATTCTGGTAATAGGTGCTGAATCAGGGGAAAGAACCTAAGCGCTCCTTGTCAAGTACTGCTAGTCCTGTGAAATGTGACTTCCAGACAAAATCCAGAGCCCACAGCTCCAAACAGAGCAGGAGAACATCGAACATGTGCTGATAATGGAGATGAGGACTTCTAAGTTACACAAAAACTGAGATGCATGTGAATAAACTAATCCCAAAGTGGCATGGATAGGAGTGGGATGTTTTTCCCCAAACCCTGTAAAAATGAGATCTCAAATCCCTGCCCCCATTCCCTTTCCCAGACTCTTCCTTCTCCATTGGGTCCATGCTGCAAAAGCTCCCAACTAGAATCTGAGGGCATGGGAGTGATTCTCTTTGCCCATCCCCCGCTCCTCCTGCTCTTCCCATCCCTGCCTGTCTTCCTCCACCGCCCCATCCTGTTCCTATGCTGTCTGCCTTTCTATTACTTTTTACCACTGTTTTCTGTGTTTTTTGCCCCCATACCCTCTGCCAAGTGTAATCTTTTCCAGCCTGTACCCCAAACGGGCCTGCCAGCCCAATTTCCTAAATTAATGATCAATTCAGTGGGTCTATTTGTATGAATGGGTGTGTGTGTGTGTATTTGTGTGTGAGTGTGTAGGTATGATGCCCTCAGCTGTGTGCAGACTGGCTTCCCCATTCGTATAGGAGGGGCTCTTTTTGACTTTGAATCTCTCAGAGATTAATATAGAACACAATATCCAGTAAGCACCTAATAAAGACTTGTTGGCTGACTATACTACAGCTTTCAATCCAACAAATATTGTCTCATAAAATTCAATATCATCTACCATAAAATTAGACATATTACATGTACATATTGAGAAATAGAAATGCATGATACATACACACATACATATACATATCTGTATACATGGCTAGACAGACAGATATGAAAATTATAGAAAGACAGAAGGCACCGTTTGCTAGGTACTGGGGTCCAGGGCCTCAGAGAGATTAGTCTGGTTTTTGGTTTGTTTGGGGTTCTGTTTTGGTTCAGACCTCTAATTTCATTAGTGCAGGCCATTCCCAGGAAAACGTCCCCAAGCAGCTTCTGGTTTCACGGAACTGCCCAGAGGAAGCCTATGAAAGCAGGCTCAAAGAGCCCACACAGATACCATAATGCAAAACAGACAAAGAAGAGCTCAGGAGAAACCCAAGCCAAGGACAATGAGATATTCAGAGAGGAATATCAGACCTATGAGTAAATATTTACCGAGAGCCTGGCTCCTGCCTCGAGTAGCAGTTTACAGATCCAAGCTCCTAGCGTAACCAGAACAGCCCCTTGGCTGGCACCTGCTGAGGCAGGAGGATGGCCAAGGGCAATTCAGAGAACTCTCTGGAAGCAGCCTTCACCCAGTTGGAAAGGACTCAACTAAAGTGGAGGCTGCCTCCACCCTAACTACTCTAGGTGTCAGACTGTGATATGACCTGGGATTTCATTGGAACAGGAGAGAAGGAAGTACCCCTGGCCAGGCAGGCTGGCACCATTTTATCTCGAAAGAATCACTAGAGAGGGCTTCAGAGCAGACAAGTGAATTGCCAGGATCACACAGGCAGTCTTCCTCAGAGGCAGAACTTGAACCCAGGTCTTCTTAGCTCCTATCTCTAATGATCTTTTCCCAATCTCTCTTCATTTTAGGGCCTTCCCTCTCTTAATTATTTCCTGTTTATTCTGTGTATAGTTTATTTGTATTTATTTCTTGCTATCTCCCCCATTAGCTCCTTGAAGGGCAGGGTCTGGTTTTTGCCTTTTTTTGTAACCCTGGAGCTTAGGCAAAGGCTGATACAAAGTAGGCCCCCATTTAGTGGTTCAAAAAATCTTTAGGGGTTCCCAAAGATGGTCCAAAGTGTTTGTGCTAAAAAGTATTTAATAGTGCTTAAGCAGTAAATAATTTTAGAATATTATGAGTAGGATATTAAATTGCTGTGGGGTTCACAGGGTTTGGTTTTTTTCTGAAAACACTGGGAATCACTGAGTTATCCCATGCTGCCTTTCTTTCCACTACATTTCTTATCTGATATTTATGAGGTAGTTGAGTGGTACAGCAGATACAGTGCTGGTCCCAGAGTCATGAAGACCTGAATTCAAATCCTCCCTCACATAACACTGTGATCCTAAGCAAATTCTTTTAACCTGAATCTCTGTTTCTCCATTGGTAAAATGTAGATAATAATAGTATTATTAGATAAAGGAGATAATAATAGCACCTACTCTTCTCAGGACTATTGTGAAGAAATGAAAATTACAGGATGACATTTGCAAAACTTAGTGCATCTTATACTTGCTAGTTCCTAGTCGGTGCTTTCAATGATCTCATTTGCACATGTGAGATATCATTATTCCCTTTTTACAAAAGAGGAAACAGACTGTCAGAGGTCATACCATCACAGATTTCAGAACTGGAAGGAATCAATTCTCATTTTACAGATGAGAAAACTGAGGCCCAGAAACTAGCAGCTGCCTTTCCCAGGGTCACTCAATGAATACGTGTCAGAGGAAAAACTGGAAACCAGGATATGGGGATTCCTACAGATAAGGGATGGCTGTATGAGATACTGCTGATGCCCCTTTCTGCTCTTAAAATTCTCTGATGCTTGCCGCAGCTGGCAGTCATGTACAATTTTCAAGCTGGCAAAGTGCTATATATAATTTCAACCCTGTGATTATTACCTTCATTTTACAAATGAGGAATGAGGAAATTGAGTCTCAAAGAGATTAAATGACTAGCCCAGGGACACACAGCTAGGATGGATGCTAAACTCCTGTTGTCCTTGAGGTAAAAGATGTGTGGTAGTTCTCTCTCTCACATATACCCCCTTTTTTTCTTTCTCTCTTTTTTTCTCTCTCTCCTTCCCTCTACCTTGAATTACAAAAAGCAGGCAAAATATATAATGCAGGCCCTTTGATTCTATTAAGACTCAGCCACTGATCTAACTAGACCAGGATGGAGAGTCTTTTTTCTACCAAGGGTTATTCGGATATCTATAACCTAATTTGTGGCCATAAAAATTATTAACTTAAAAATTAGCCTGCTATATTTGGTCAAACATTTAATTAATTCACCCTGATCTAAACAATGGGTAAACTCAGCTGTTCTGGCTTTTCAGATGGCCATTCTTATACAGAATATGGAAGAGTTCATACTCATCTCCCCTCCAATACCCCCAAACTGATGACTTGCCCTAGAACACAACAGGGTTGACAAAAACAAAACAAAACAAAACAGATAAACCACACCACCATCACCACTACTGACCAACTAGAGCTGGGAAGGCCCAGGAAATCCACATGTGTGCTTCACCATGGGCTCTACAATCCAAGTTCCCTTGTGTCTCCACAGAGTCTGGGAGGCTTTAGAGAACAGAGAAGGTGGGAAAATCAACTGGAACAAGCAGAAGAATATCTGCAGAACCAGCCATCTGCCAAGCAGCTGCTTGGCCCTGGCTCTGAGCTCCAACCTCCATCTCATCACATAACCCCCATGAAAAAATAAATCACCATGGAGAAAACAGTTCTGGCTCCACAGTATCCCTTTCTTACGCTGTAAGGCATGGAAAAACAGAAAAAGCATAGGATTAGAGTTGGCAAAATCTGTATTCCAATCCCAGTTCAGTTACTTGCTATATGCCATTAAATAGATCTTCCTGGGTCTCAGTTTCCTCATCTGTAAAACAAGAGAATTGGGTTAGCTGGCCTCTGATATCTTCCCAGAGCTAAAGCACAGACCCTAGGACTATTTTTGGTGGGAAAGAAGCCAGAGAGTTTGCCTCTTTGCCGCTGCCTCTACACCTCTGCACCTCACTGGGGCTCCTTACTTGGAAATAGGCTTTCTCTGGGAGAACAAGACAATGATGGACATAGACAGTAAAATTCCCATGAACTATCACAAGTTTCACTCAAAGACCTTCACCAAAATTACCAAGGAGACTCTTCCTTCCACCTTTCTCCCTGCTCTCCCCACAAGCCGTCAGAAATCAGCATTTATTTAGCTCCTGCTTCAGTGTGCAATCCCAGCCCCAAATTAGGAACATTTTCTCAAACTTAATGGGGCTATTTTTTCCCCTTCAATATTTGGGGCCCAGTTAATGTTCTAAAGTCACAGGCACAGCTCCCTGCACCTCCCAAGGGATTCCCTGGAGCAAACTCATTCATAGGATTATACCTCAGAGGCCAGCTAATTCTTCTTCCTTATTTTACAAATCAGTAAATTGAGGCCCAGAAACATTTAAGATCATGGGGGGTATATGGCTGGAAGGGACCTAAGAGGCCACCTTGTACAAATCCTTCATTTTAAAGAGGAGAAAGCTGAGGTGTTAGGAGGTCTTTTCCAAGGTCATATAAGCATTATTAGAGATAGGATCCTAACCAAAGTCCTATGACTTCAATCCAGAACTCCATCCACACTTTAAAGAACCATCCCATTATGCCTCTCATTTTGTATTCCTCCCTCAGCTAATAGATACAGGTCCTTTATAGCTTGATCTCTCTTTCTCTCTCTCTCTCTCTCTCTCTCTCTCTCTCTCTCTCTCACACACACACACACACACACACACACTCCCCAGTTCCAGAAACCATAGCTTGTCTGCACAATGTTTCGCCTATCAGACTGGGAGCTTTTGGCATTGATTTTCTTTTCTTTTCTTTTTTTGGTTTGTTTTTGTCTTCTTTTGTATCCCTATCATTTAACACACTGTCTGAGAGAGGAGACTCTTAGAATGGGGGAGAAGAGGGAATGAAAGTCTAATTCCAAGGTCCATTGGATCATAGCCTTTCCTCAATCTGGAAGTTGTATGGAATTTCAAGATTAAACGGAGACTGTGGCACCATGCCAAGCCTGTGGCATAGTGTCCCTGAGCTGCTATAAGCTTCTCCAAGCCAACACTAAGTAAGAAACAGGCAGGGTGGGCGCTTCTGGCAAGAAGCCAGTCCAGCCTGCTGGCTCATTCCCTTTTCCTTGCCTTGGTTCTGGAGCTAAAAGCTTCAGGAGGAGAAGAGGTAAGAGAGGCCTTTCTCAAGGAGTCAGCTATTCAGGAGGCACTGAGTTGGCTTCCACACCCCTGTCCCCACTCCAAATCTGATGGTGTTGTCACTCCAGCCTGACCCAGAGATGGCTGGCATCAACCTGGGGGGCTGAGCTAGAAGCTGGCCCTAGCCTGGAATCAACTGACCCTTCCTGTCCTCAAGCAGAGGGTGTGGTAATAGCCCAGTCAGTGCTCCATAGCCCCCTCCCCCAGAACACCTGCCCCAGCTGCCCTAATCACCTTCCAGTTACTTCCTCTGGCACAAGTCTCAAATGATAGACAGGACCAGCTGTGAGGGCTGTAGCCAAAGTCTGGCCTAGCCTTCCTTTCTGTGGGGCCTGACAGATGATCTCATCAGGGTGACAAGAACCTGACAGCAGTGTCCCAAACCCTACCCCTCTGCTTCCCCCCCACCTTATTCTCTGATGCCTTAGTTCAACTGGGATGGAATGATGGACAAGCCCATAACAGATGTGACCCTTATGGGATGGTGTGTGTAGTTCCTCTCTCCCAAACCTGCAAGCCGGATGAGCCCCACCAAAATCCTGCTACCATAGTTGGCCTGAAGACTTCCTCCTGCTGCCTAGCAAACCTTGTGTCATCTCTCTCATCCAGGAAATAGGGAAGAGGTACCTTTAGCAATCTCTCCCTTCAAAGAAGGTAGCCAAAAGCTGGCACTTAAGTCCCTCGAACTCTGAGCTGGGAAAGAGGGCCTGAACTATTTGAAGATGACCCCCCCAAATCAGTAAAAATAATTGGGGGTTATTTGAATTTATAAACTGATTTGGGGGGGTCAATAATATCTACCGACTGTCTCTAATCCATCCCCCTCACAGGTGCCAAAGTGCTGCTTGGAAAGGAAGCTCCAGACTAAGCAGGTCAATGCCCTTCACAAGAAGCCCTGATGGATCCCTACTGCTTGGCCTTTAAAGACCTTCACCATCCTGTTGGCAGCCCACCTCTCCGACTTCTTACACATCACTCCCCTCTGCCACACTCTCCATTCCAGTTCAAAGGCTGCTGCCCTGCTGTGATTCCTCAGCCAGGACATTCTCTCTCCCATTCCTATTGCTCTGCCCTGGCTGCCCCCATGTCTGGAATGTATTCCCTCCTCATCTCAGCCTCTCAGAAACCCTGACATCTTTCAACAGGCAGTTGAAACACCACCTTCTCCACAATCCTCCCAGATGCCAGGGCTTCCTTTCCATCTCATCCCATGTCAAAATAAAGCACTACTTATCTGCTATGAATTTTACATTGTAGGAGGCATGGTAGAGTAGAGAACGTGTCAGCCTTCCTGTCTTTGCTGGAGACAGGAAGACCTGGATTCAAATGTTCTCTCTGACCCATATAACCTCAGACTCAGTTTCCTCATCTATAAAATAAGGTGGTTGGCTTGGATGGCCTTCTAGATCTGTGATTCTATGTAAATACAGTTGCTTTGAAAGATATAAGACCCCATACAAAAAAGGGGGATGTTATTTTGACTTTACAGGTAATTTATTGACGGACAAGAAAGTCTGAGGACAGAGATGGTGGAGGAAGTCAGAGGAAGCTGGGCGTAGAGGAGAGTAGTCACTTCCAAGTGTGCATCAATCAGAAACAAAGAGGGGTGGGGGGAAAGAGACAGAGGCAGAGAGAGATAGGGAGAAACAAAGACAGAAGGAAGAAGAGGGAGAAGCAGGCAGACAGGCATAGTCTTCATGTCAGATGGTTCACCATCACCTGGGATGAGACAAAGTGGCATGATTTGCAAAAAATCTGTTTCAACAAAGCTTCTCAGGAAGACATCTAAACTAAAAAGGTTTGACCTTGTTTGCCATCTGCCCATACAGCTCTACAGTTTATACCACATTTTCCCAGCACCAGTCCCCAGAGGCAAGTTACTATCCCTGCTTAACAGGTGGAGTACCTGGTGCTTAGAGATGTCCAGCCATTGATTAATGATCCTGTGGGTGGCAGGCAGGAGCCAGATCTGAGTTTGAACCGTAATTTTTTTTTTTTGCAAGGCAATGGGGTTAAATGGCTTGCTCAAGGCCACACAGCTAGGTAATTATTAAGTCTGAGGCCGCATTTGAACTCAGGTCCTCCTAACTCCAGGGTGGGTGCTCTATCCACTGTGCCACCTAGCCACCCCTGTGATCTTCTAATAGTAATGAAACTCAAGGCCTTTTAAAGTCATAGAAATAGAGGAAGAACTGCCTTTGAACTCCAACTGGATACTATGGCAGCAAGATGAACCTGAGGCTCTCCTTGGTCCAGGAATCCTTCACTCTTTGTGAGCCCTGGAACCTCTGGGCAGTCCAGTGAAGTATGGACCCCTTCTTACAATAAGGTTATTAAATAATTGAAAGAAATGCTAAATTTTAGTGAGAAGTTAGTGAAAATGAAGATGCTGGCCTCCTCCATCTCCCCCCAAATCACAGATTTTCCTGAAATCTTTCCATGGGCCCAGACCTTGTACTGAGCCAGAGAGACAAGTATGGGCCCACCTGGTCCATCTCTCCTCCACTGAAGATAGAACAACTGCTGAAAACATTCTCTAAGAAATGAGAAGGCAGCAAGATGTCCTTCCTGGTCCCCAAGTAATAACGGACAGCTACTCATGGGATCATGGGGCTAAAGCTGGAACGGACCTCAGAGGCCATCCAGTCTGATCTCATCTCACTCAGGAGGAAAGTGAGGCCAAAGTCACCCAGGTGGTAAAAGCCAGATTCAGAGATGTACAGATGGGACCTAAGAGTCTTTCTAGACCAATGAATTCATAAGCTAATGAAAGCTGAGATTTAAAGCTGGAAAGAACCTTGTTGACCCCCTTCATTTAGTAGATAGGGAAACTGAGGGCCCAGGAGATGAGAGAACTTTGTCTGAGGTTGCACACACACACAAGACCTGAACATGGACCCTGACTCCCCACTGCAGCACAACTGGCCCATCCTACACTCAGATGAGGCCCAAACCCTCCAAAGCCCAGACACAGGAGACATTAGATGCCAGGGAATCACTACCAACAAGGATGTCTGGGACAGAATGGGTACCAAGGGCCAAGAGGTTCCCATGAGTCAATGCTTCAGCCCAAGGACACTCATACAGCAAATGGTATTAGAGCACATTATGATGTGCAAAGGTCCCAGTCCTATACAAACCTCCTCCCCTCAAGGCAGCCTCCAAAGGACTCAGAAAGTGAGAGGCTGTAGTGTAGAAAGTGCTGCTCCTGTATCAGGAAGACACAGGTTCAAATCCTGCCACCACCACTTCCTACTGGAATCACCCTAAGCAAGCCACATGAGTTCTCAGGACCTCAATTTTTAGAAAAAATGAATGGGTTCAATTGTATTACTTTTAAGATCTGTTCCCACTTTAAATTACAGCTATGATCCTATAAACTCTGAGCTCATGGAGAGAATGAATTCCCAAAGAACAGCACCCCACATCTCTCCTGGGAGATGAACCTCAGTTTCTCATCGTCTCAAACACTGGGAGGAGGCTGTGCCATATTAGTCCCTTGCCCATAGCTGACACTCATGGCATGGCTGCACCCTGTGCATGTGTGAGAGGTGGAGGGGAAAGAAGGGAGGGTTTGACCACAAGCATGACATGCCAGTCTGCTCATCCAGCAGAAATGCAAAGTGGGTTTGTGTGCTCATAACCCGGCCTCAGAGAAAAGGGAAGTAAATATCCAAGCACAAGTGAGGCAAAAGGTGACATGCTCTCAATTTTTGAAGCTCTGGTAGATGGAACAGGGGAGACAAGACAGATCCTGGAGTCAGAGGAGGGAGCTTCAAACTTTACCCCTCATGCTGCCTTCAGGACCTTGGGCAGGTCAGACCTCTCTGGGCCTCAGTTTCCTTATCTATAGAGTTAAAGGTTATAGAGTTTGTGGTCCTTCCCGGCTCTGAATTTATAATCCTATAAGCCTATCACGTCTTAGCTAGAGAAGCAGGTCTGGCTTCAAATTCTACTTTATCTATTTATAACCAATTATTGATGTTGTTTTCAGTCATGTCTGACCCTTGTTGATCTCATCTGGGGTTTTCCTTTGGCCAAAATTATTGGAGCAGTTTGTCATTTCCTTTTCCAGTTCTTTTGATAGATGAGGAAACTGAGGCAAACAGGGTGAAGCGACTTGCCCAGGGTCACACAATCAGGCAGTGTCTAAGGTTGGATTTGAACTCAGGTGTTCCTGATTCCAAGCTGAATGCTCTACCCACTTTACCCCTTACTTGTACTTATTACTAACATGACCTCTTAAACTCCATGAGCCACAGGTTTTTTGTTTGTAAAATGAAGGATTTAGAGCAGGTGTGACCAACCTGCTGGCATGCAGCCCTCTGGGTCCATTCATGCTGCCCCTCCCTCCATTGCTGGTGGTGTGAGCTGCATTGTAGTCATGAGCCCTTGACAGGTTTTTGTTGAGCCATGTGGCTCAGAACTAAAAGGTTGGACACCCCTGGTTCAGAGTTTAAGAGTAAATTATTGTTCACCCCCCACCCAGGGAGGGGAGGGGAGGGTAAGAAGAGAGAAGGTAAGGTAAATTGCAAAAATTGCCATTTAACAAAGGAGAAAACTGAGGCCCAGAGGTGAAGTATCTTGGGCAAACTTCCACTACTAGTTATACCAAACTGGAATGTCCTAACATTGGGTATTAGAGGTGAGACTGGAAGCCATGTCTCTTGATGGTTCCCGGCCCACAGCCGGCATGGAAGCATTCAGCATCCTGGGCAAATCCAAGTCCATACATGTGGGCACTCTCTTTCAGGCTGCTTGGCTTTTCTGTCTATGGGCTCCCGGCCATCACTTAGTCACCAGCTTTCCACCCACCCGCCCCCACCCACCACACATGCCCCCTCCCACCCCAGCAGCCACAAAACAGAAAGTAAATGAGCAAGAATGCTAAAGTTAGACATGCACTAAGAAGTGGGCCCAGGCTGGAAAGAAGGGCAGTCACTGCTCCACCAGGCCCCTGCCCATAGCCCCCAAAGGCCCTGGCACCTTCCTGCCTGGCCCGAGACTGCGAGAGGGTAGACAGGGAAGATGGCTGATGCAATCAGAGAAGAACAAACCACCAAGTCAAGGGACTGTTGACCCTTCTCTCTCCCAGTGGTTGGCAGGTGCTCCCATAGATGGGACTGCCTGGGCTCATATAGTGTGCTAATGCTGCAAGAAGGACCTCTGAAATCACTGAGGATCACAACATCATAGATCTCTTGGGTCATCTAGTCTAAATTCTTTACAATGAGGAGAAAGGAGACCCGTAGATATAAAAAAAATCAAAGAATCAGACTTAAGAGGTAGACTTAGAAGTCTTAGAAGACTGAGTTCAACCCCTCAGAGTGGTGAAATGATCTGACTGTGATCACCCCAGAATATTAAGCATGAGAGACAAAATTTGAACCCAGGTCAGCCCTCTCACCCTGAGTCAATGACTCCTCTTTTCACTGTTCCAAGGTGCTTTGAGGTCAACTGAATTGGGAATGGATCTTTATTTTCATTGATAGGAAACTCCCAGAGAGAAAGCTCTGTTCACCAAAACAGATCATATCTGCTCTGCAGATAGACTTAAGAGAGTTGTAACGGGCCCTCAAAGGTCAAGGGACTTGTCTAGGGTCACAGAGCACTTGGCTCATATCTTCTTGGTCTACTCTATGCACTTTGACATTCTTCCTCCCCATTTTACAGCAGGATGAGATGGAGGCCCCAAAGGGCAGAGATGAGCCCAAGGGCATCCAGGGAGTGGGCAGCAGGCACCAACCAGCCATCCCAGCTACCTGGGACAGGCGGCCTCTCCAAACCCCGTCCTGCCTCCTGCGGCCTCAGCTGAAGCCTGGGGTTCCAGGCTGGGAATTCTCTCAGCCCCACATCCTGAACATCTACCCAGAGCCACGGCACTGCTGTTACCATGGAGGCAAATGAATCATCTTCTCCCAGCCCCTTGTCAGCCAGCTCTGCTGGGGCAGGGGCTTTTACAGGCCTGGGAAAGCAACAGGGTCCACGGCCTTAGAGCTGAGGGGAGCCCCCGGGGGCCCAGCTGGCCTGGGGGCGGTGGGCAGCCGTCCCCCCGGAGAGCAGCTGCGTGCATCCAGGCCACTCCATCCTATCCCCCTCCCAGAGCAGCTGCCTCCCTCGGCCAGCAGGCCCCCTACCCCCTGGCAGAGCAGCTGGCCACTCGGTGGGCCAGTGGGGTTCGGCCCGGGGCTCCCTTCCCGTGGACACCATCTAGCTCCCCCAGGAAGCCCCCTCGCCCAGCCCGCCAGACTCGGGTGACGTCTGCGTCACGCTCCCACCTTCAGCGCCACCAGGAACGGGGAGCCCGCGTCGGGGCTGCTCGGGGTCCCCAGCTCACACTCGTCCAAGACAAACACATCTTCATCCTCCAGGACCTTGTCGAGAAAGCTGATCGCCTCCTCTTCCTCCTCCATGGCCGCTGCAGCGGCGGCGGGCCGAGGCCAAACAGGAAGGCGGCGGGTCCCACGCAGCGGCGGCGGCTCGGAGGGGGTCGGGGGCGACGGCGGGGGCCGGGCGGGCCCGGGGCCGGGGAGCCGGCCTACAGCGGCGCGCCGGCCTCCCCGGAGTCAAGCCTGGGAGCCGGCCCCGGGCTCCCGCTCACAGCCTCCATGCTGAGCGCTCTCCGCCCCCTCCCCCAGGGGCAAGGCCGGGGCTCCGGGCCCCCCCAGTCCTGGCCCAGGGCCCCCCGCCGCCGCCGCGCCTGTCAGCCGAGATCCGCGGCCAGCGACCCGGGGAGGAAAAAGAAACCACCCGGGGCGGCCGCCCGCCACTTCCTTAAAGTCTCTGGCGCCGCGGGCCCCGGCCCGGCCCGGCCCGGCCCCGCTGGGAAGCGAGCGCCCCGCGGGAGCCCCGGCGTGAAGCCCGGCGTGCGCCCCGGTCCAGCCCGGCCCCGGTCCCTGGCTCCTGTGTCGTCCGGCCAGGGAGCTGGGCCAGCCCGGCCCGCCCAGCCCAGCCCAGCCCAGCCCCGGCCCCACAAAGCCCGCCCTTTCAGGACTCGGAGCCGGAGCTGCTATTAATACACAGGAAATGCACGTCTTGACTTGCGAGCTGTGGTCACCGGGCGCCCTGGCGATGGGCTCCTCGCGGGGCCGGCTGAGCCGGGGCCTGGCCAGGCGGGGACGGAAGGGGAAGGACCCGGCAGGCCCGCTCCCACTGCCAACCCCCGCCCCCGCGCAGCAGAGCTGGGGGAGCCCCTTCTCCAAACCCCCGCCCCACCCCGTAACCCAAGGGGAAGGGGAAGGGGGAAGGGGTGGGGGGGGACCCAAACCCGGCGGGGCTCATTAACCCTTGGGGCGGTAGGACCCAGCCATCCCAGGCTCTCCGCTCCTCCCAGGATCACACAAGCAGCCAGTTCCAGCTGGAAGGAGCCCTGGAGCCCAGATCTCAACTGGGAAAGGGTCTCAGAGGTCAGGCGGCCCCACACCCCCCTTTTACAGATGAGGAAACTGAAGCCTAGCACCAGCCCTGGAGTCAGGAGGGCTCGAGTTTAAATCTGCCTTCAGACAAGTAATCATTACCTAGCTGTGTGACCTCGGGCAAGTCGTTTATCCCCACTGCCTTGCCAAAAAAAAAAAAAATTCAAAAAACCAAGGATCCTAACTCCAGAGTCAGAAGCCATCTGGCCCAACATCAAACCTTGTACAGCTGAGGAAACCAAGACCAAAGGAAGTCAACCGATTTGCTCAAGGCAGAATCAGCATTTGAACTCAGGTCCTCCGATCCCAGAATTAGAGCTTTACCCACTACCCATGACTCCCACCGAAGGCCACGCATTCAGCTCCTATCTGCCAGGAAAGGCTCAGTATCCCCTTCACCTCTGCCCCATTCTGGCTTTGCTCAGTGTCCCAGTGCCCAAACTCAGTCAACCAGGCAAGAAGGGAAAGGGAGAGAGCAGTTCTTGACTCAGGCCAACTTGAAGTCTGCACAAGCACCCGTTCACATACTGCTTAGCACCTCTGCTCCTCCCTACCTTCTTTCTGGATCTCTTTTGGGACCCAATTCATTCAGCTCTCCCAGAGCCCCAGGAGCTTTGGCCTCACAGATAAGAAGGCCAGGTACCCATCTGCCTAAGAAGACAAATGGGGTGAGTCTGGTGGCAGCAGCCTAGGACCATATCTTCCACCACACAACACTGACGCCTAACCAAAGTTTCAGGATGGAGACTGCCACTGTATTGTTTCAATTGGATCAGAAAGCAGAGAAAGAAAAGAAAAAAAATTCTCTCTCTCTCCTACCCAATTCTTCTCCATCCCCCCTATCCAATTCTGTCCAATACCAGGTCATAATCTGTTGGGTTATCAGATTTAGAGTTTCCAAATCCAACTGGTTTAGTTTCCAAATCCAACTGGGTTCCACTCATTCTTGATGTCAGCCACCATCTGAAAACCTCACAGCAGCAAGGTTTTAAAGACCAAAAACCCCTGGTTCAAACTGTGAATGCTGGGTCACAGAGGGACAATGAGAAGGGCTATCCAGATTAGGACTAAGCTAGAACAAACCTTAGGAGTCATTGAGACCAACTCTCCCATTTTACAGATGAGGAAGCTGAGGCCCACAGTGGTGGAGAGTCTTGCCCAAATCACCCAGGGAGTAAGTGGCAGCATCAGGTTTTGAAGGCCCATCATCCAAGTTGAAGTCAATTCCTAAGTCTAGAAGTTAGGCTCTCTTCACCAACCTCCCTGATTTCCATTGCAATGGGCATCATCCCATCCCTTCTGCAAGCTGTCCAGACTATTTCAACCCACGTGAGCTTTGTTTTTCTTTGAAATGATAGAGAAGAGAATGAAGAGAAAGAGGATAATGACAAGAATGAGAAAATGAAGATTAAGACAAAGTGAGAGAGGGAGATGAGAGAATAAAGAGCAAGAAAGAGAAAAGAGAAGCGAGAGACAGAGAGAGGCAAAGAGGGAAGGAGGGACAAGAAGGAGAAAAAGAGTGAAAAAGAGATGAGAGAATAAAGAGCAAGAGAAAAAAGGAAAGGAAAAGAGACAGCTTGGAGTCAAAGTCCTGAGGCAGAATGCAGCTACATTTGGAATTGAGGATGTGGGTTCTAATCTCACCCCTGCCCCTTCCTCCCTTTCTCATGCTTCCAGAAGAGGTGATTCAAAGTGACACTGTTCTCCAGCAACTCCCAAGGGACCTCCACTCTTCTCTGCATCTGCAGACTGGGAGATGCAGAACTTTCCCATGGAAAAGACTTAGTAAGCAGATGAGCAAGTCACTTCATCTCCCTGGGCCTCAGTTTCTTCATTTGAAAATGAGGAGGGGGGACTAGAAAACTTCTGAGATCCAGTGCTGCTTTAAGACTATGAGTCTGTGGGTCCAAGACTAGATTAGGTAACTGCCTAACTTCAGAGACACCCAGTCATCAGGCTGGATGAATTCTGCAAACACTGCAATTTTTCAGGGACCCTTGCAGTTGTAAGGGACTCAATTTACATAGTGGAGGAAATGTCTACCATGGAAGGACCACAAGCCTCATCACTTCATTCATGGCTCAGGGTTTTCTATTCTGCTCTAACTCTTCCCCTGTTAGCATCTTCTGTGTCCCCTATACCCCCCCCCATGATGCTATATGTTCTGGGGCAGCTTAATGAAGGACTTTTCCTTTTGATAATCAGACCTGAGATTTCAATGTTATTGAGAACTCCCAGGTAAGGAAACTCCTTTTATTAGTGCAGATGCTACCTACTCAGCAACTCATCCTTTTGGAGTTGCCCAAGTCACTGAGAAGTGAAATGCCTACCAAAGGTATCACAGTCAGCATAGCCAGGACATACTTAACTAAGAGTTCCTGGTTTTTTCTCATCTCTAACACTTTACATGAAGACTTCCCAACATATTTGGGCAGGAAAAAGTAATAAGCATATCTCATTTGACCCTCAATATAATAGTACCTGGCACATACATACTATTATTATCATCATCCCCATTTTACAGTTAAGCTCACTGAGGCACCCTGGATTACCCAGGTTCTCTAAATTCCCACAGGAACCAAGTAAGTCACCTTCTCAGGGGATGGTAACTAAAGCTGTAAAGGGCCTCAAATAATTCCATTCCAGGACAGACACCATTCCAATAGTGGGAAGGAGGAAAGGGTGGGAAAGGCAATGAGCAGAGTCAGATCTCCTCCCCTCCTCACAAATGGAGGACAATATAATCCTGTATTTTTTTGGACTTAAAAAAATAATCTGCTGGAAAGATAGGTCTGATGGAAGCACTGAGCTTCCCTTGGGCTTCTTGCCACACTCACCAACAGCGTGGATGGGGCTTCCCTTCAGCACACCCCAACTTCTCCTGGTTACCAGAACCAATCTACTGGAATTTCCAGGCCTGGGGTTAAGAGCTCTGATTTGGGTATCCCCATGCCAACCAATCTTGGGCCAGAGGGGGCCCCTTTCTGGTAGAGTCGAGTTAAGCTCCACCCACTGCTTCCAGCTCTCAGCTTCCTAAGAACTTTAAGACTTGGCTCCTTCCCCCTTGTCCCTGGATTTTCCCTTGGCCCAGCCCTGGGACTGGTTATAAATAGCCATGGCACATCTGAAGGGCCCTTTCAGCCACAATTCCACATTTGGTTAGAAGGGGAGAGGCCCTTCCCAAAGCTTAGGAAAGGACAACGCCCGGTGCTCTGTGTAATACCTGCAGTTCTGTCTCCCATCCAATATTCACTGGTTCCCAAGATATGATGAGCAGCCCAACCAGAAGAGAGAACATGAGAACGTGAAAATCAGGAAGATGAAGACCCCAGTACAGGGTGTCCCCCTATGACAACCCCACTAGGGCCACCAAAGGATCCAGCTTTGAAGAAGTTTATCATCCCAATCATGAACACTCCAATGAGACCCAAACCAGTGCTGGATCCCCAAATCCTGATGGTCACCCAATTCTGGACTCAGTGGACCTGGGTTCAAACTCTGACTCCAATGCTTACTACTTGTGTGATTTGGGGTATGGCACTGGGCCCAGTTTCCTTCTCTGTAAAAACAGAGGGGAACAGACTAATTGGTCTCTGGGGTTCCTTCTTGATCTAACCTATAGTCACACAGGCCAGCCCACTAGCTCAGGCTACTCCCCTTCCTCTCTTTCCTTCCTTCCCACTCCCTCCCTCCCTCCCTCTTTCCCTCTCCCCTCCTCCCCTCTCTCATTAAATTACCTTGAATTAATTTATCTGTGCCCATGTTTTATCTCCAGTTCCCTCCTCCACCTTGACATAGAAAGCAAACTCCTTGGGAACAAGGATATCTTCATTGATGCCCTTGGATTTCAAATACATTGTACACAGTCGATACTAAATAAAAGTTTGCTAAATTCAATCTCTCCATTGAACACTCTCCACTGAATCTTTTAAGAGGCAGCTAAGTGATATAGTAACTAGTATACATTGAAAGTGAAGTCAGGAAAACCTGAGAGGGATGAGATTTGGGGGTGGGAGTCCCTAATGATTTGTTCCCTTGGACAGTGACTAGAGAAGTCTATGGACCCCTTCTCAGAATCAAATCTTTAAGTGCATGAAATTAAAATATACAGGATTATAAAAGAAATTATTGAAAGACAGCTATGGAAATATTTTTAAAACAAACTCACAGGGGCAACTAGGTGGCGCAGTGGATAGAGCATGGGCCCTGGATTCAGGAGTACCTGAGTTCAAATCCAGCCTCAGATACTTTGGGCAAGTCGCTTACCAAAAAAACAAAACAACAACAAGAAAAACCCAACTCACAGATGCCTAAATTACAAATACTCGCATTAAATAACTTCTATGATTCTTTTTAAAGCCAAATCAACAGTCAGATGACTTCAACTAGAGCTAGAATTCATTCCTTTTCTCTACAAATACCTCTCAAGAAAAAAACAAAAAACCCTTAGTCCTCCAGGGATTATAGGATCATAGACCTATCCTGAAAGAGATCTCAATAGCCAACTAGAACAGTACTCCCTAATTTTACAGAAAAGAAAATTGAGGTAGAGACCAGAGTTATACAGTGTGTCGTTGTTGTTGAGTCATTTCAGCCATGTCAGAAATTCTCTGTGACTCCATTTGTAGCTTTTTTGGCAAAGATACTGAAGTATTTTGCCATTTCCTCATCCAGCTCGTTTTACATAGGAGGAAACTGAAATAATCAGAGGGAAATGACTTGCTCAATGTCATACAGCTATTAAGTGTCTGAGGCCAGATTTGAATTTAGGAAGATGGGTCTACTTGACTCCGGACCCTGTTCTCTGTGTATGTAAGAGACAGGATTTGAACCCAGCTTCTGCCTCAAGAACTGTATTCTTTTATTTTTTAGGTTTTTTTTTTTTTTGGCAAGGCAAATGGGGTTAAGTGGCTTGCCCAAGGCCACACAGCTAGGTAATTATTAAGTGTCTGAGACCGGATTTGAACCCAGGTACTCCTGACTCCAAGGCCGGTGCTTTATCCACTACGCCACCCTAGCCGCCCCAAGAACTGTATTCTTGAGGGAACTTCCACATCAAGATTTCTTCCTTTCCTTCCCACATGACTACTCAAGTCTTCCATTTCCTTCCCAACCAGTTTTTTGAATGTCTGTTCATACCCAAACCTTCCATTTCCTTGCAACATTGGCACCTGGCTCCTATCCCTATCACTTTCCCTAAACTATCCTCTCCAGGTAACAATGACAACTTTTGCATCAAATTTTTCTCCCAGGAATCCCCTCTTTTCTGCTCTGAGCTATCTGACATAGTGGACTACCCTCCTTGGACCTCTCTTCCCCTGCCATCCCCCCAATTCTCCCTTCCTCTTTCCCCTTCCACCCTCTCAATGAGGATGTTTCCCCAGTTCTAGCCCTTTGCTCTTCTCTTCCTACAATCTCCCCACACCCCTTCTTTAGACCTTTATCCTTTCTCAAGGTTGAACAATCTCTTGTTTAATCTCATCTCTTTTAATAATATAATATAATATAATATAATATAATATAATAATCTCTTTTAATAATATAATCTCTTTTAATCTCATCTCTCTGGCACCAGAGCTCCACACATGAATCTCAGATAATCTCTTGGACCCACCTCTACAAAGGTACTCCACTGTAATCTCAAATCCAAAATAACACAAACCAAAATCCTCAGTTTCTATCCTAAACCACCTTTCTCTTCTAATTTCCTGACTTCTGTCATTCTCTTGCTCACTTGAGGTTAAAACTCTTTGGGACCTCTTTGTCCGCCTCTCCAAATCTCATCAATTCTTCACACTGCCCCTTATCTTTTTCTACTGCTACTCCCTTAGTTTCAGGGGAAAGAATATTGTGGTTTGAATCACTTATTGAAGCCTTAGGCAAGTCACACTACCTTTAAGGGCCTCAGTTTCCTCATCTGAAAAATGGGGGGGGGGGGTGAACTAGATGGCCTGTGAGGGTCCTCCCAGCTCCAGAACATTGTTTCTATGACATAAAGTCATAAAATCTTAGGGTAAAAGAGGTCATATATCATATTACTCCCTCTATTCCAAATGCAGAAATTGCAGTAGTCACATGGTTTCTGTCTCTATTTCTGATGACAAGGCAGAATCTCCATGCCCTCCCCTAGATAGTGCAAACTCCTAGACAGCAGACTTTCATTTTTGCCTCTGGATTCCCAATGTCTGGTATACAGTAGGACCTTAATAAAAAAAATTGCTGAATTTAGTCAGATCAAAAATCATGTTTTTATTTGGCATCTTCCATCTTCTAGGCATTGTGCTAAGGGCTAAAGATACAAAAGACAATAGATGCTCTTCAGGAGTGTAATGTCTCTCCATTGGAAGCTTTACTAAGTGGCAGCTAGGTGGCAGAGAGAAAAGAGTGCTTGACTTGAAGTTAGAAAGACCTAGGTTCAAATCTAGCCTGTGTGGTTCTCAGGAATTCAAATGCTTTGAGTCCTAATTTTCTCATTCATACAATGGAGATAATAGTAACTTCAGGACCTCCCTCACAAAGATATACTCAAAACAGGACTTCCCCTAGGCTCAAATGAAATAATCTGTATTCTATAAAAATCTGCTTTTACAATCCCTTCAACTATTATTTTATTATTATTCCTATCTTTGCTCCCCTCCCTGCCTTCCATAGCAGACCATTCCATTACTTTGTCTTTCTAATTGACCGAAGTTCCTCCTTATAATGAACCCAAACCAGACTCCACAAAACTTCCATCAATCCATGGTCTAAGAGTTCTGTTTCCTGAAGCTATCCAGAGCCAAGTCCATTTTTCTTCCCCATAATTGCCTTTGTCAAATATTCAGAAGGCAGTAGGAATCAATCACTTGGAGGCAGTAAGTGACGCCATAGTGCATAAAGTGTTGGGTCTGGAGTCAGGAAGACTCATCTTCCTGAGTTCAAATCTGTCCTCAGATATTTATTAGCTGTGGGGCTCTGGACAAGTCATTTTATCTTATTTGCCTCACTTTTCCTCTACATGTTTACCTCTAAATGAGCTGAAAAAGGAAATGGCAAACTATTCCAGATCTTTGCATAAAAAAATCCCAAATGGGGTCATGAAGAGTCAGACATGACTAAAACATGCCTGAATAACCATCAGTCACCTTAGTCTTCTCTCCATACAACCTTCAATTCCATTAACCTTTCCTCATACAATCAGATTTTCATTGGATTGCTTTTTTTAGGAACAAAAAAGTTTATATATTGCTGTGGTTAGCAAAAGCTAGAGAGAGAGAGAGAGATTGGTAGCTGTTTTTATCATCAAGGAAAAGTAAGGGAGTAGCAAGAATGGATATAGGAACCTAAGAACTTATCTGGTGGATCATGCTCTCCAAGAGTAGGCTGGTCTCCCAGAGGAAGACTACACCATAAGGGATAAGCAACAAAGAAGGGTATGGGGTCATAGAGATTATTTGGGGGATCATGGTCCCCAAGCAGGCTTGCCTCCCAAAGGAAGATGAGTCAGGATCACTGTTTTATTCAAAATCTCTCATCACACTGCCCCCCGCCCCCATTGACCTCTTCTCATTTGTTCTTCCTTCTTGAAGAGGACCGTGACATCAGAGAGGTGATGCCACGACCTCCAAGTGAATTGGATTTACATGACAGAGGGCTTTGGGCTCTTCTATCAAAGTACAATATGCTAATGTCCCTCTTAATGATTGACACCCAGAGAAGACATAGAGAAACTGATATGAAGAGAAGTCAGACCAGGGGCAACCACATACATGATGAATATAGTAATGTAAGAACAGCCCCCAAGCAAACAATACTGAATGCTGCAAAATCAAAATGAGTAAATACACTCCTAAAAAAAGAAAATATGAGAAGTTACTTCTTTGCTTCCTTTAAAAGGGGAGGGCTATGAGTGCAGAATACTACACAGAATGTCAAATTCAGCTTTGGTGTTAGTTGAGCTGGATTAAGAATTCTGAGACACAGCATTATGTGGCTCTTCCTCTTCCCCTTAGTCCTAAAAGGACCTCAGAAGTCACCTAACCCTGCTCACAAAATATGACCAAGAATGGTCCCCTGAGCTATTGAGAATGGAGTCAATGGATCTGGGTTCAAATCCCCCTCGGATGATTTCTACTTGTATACCTTCACATTCCTAAACCTTGGTTTCCTCATTTGTAAAATTAGGGTGGATGGACAAGATGAGCTTCTTCAATGATCCTATGAAAATCTCCAGAGAGTGCTGTCTAAAGCAGTCTGTTCTTTTGAACAGCTCTAACTATTAACAGTAACAACTGTAATGAAGCCTATCTTTTTTCTTTATTTTTCTTGGCTTTTTTTGGCAACATGGCTAATATCAAAATAGTTTGCATGACTTCACCTGTATAATGGATGTAAGTGCTTGCCTTTTCAATGGGGGCAGGGCTAGAAAGTAGAATCAGAATTCAAAATGTTAAAAAATAAGAAATTTTAAATTAAAAAAATAACAATCCTAACTTACTTGACTTATAATATGGTCTACCTGTCAATCTCCTTGGATCTTTCCAACAACTCTATAATAGAAATTTTCATTTCTATGTTACAAATGGGGACACCAGAGTACAGAGTGGCCAAGTGAATGTTCACACAGCTAGAGAAAATGTTGGAGGCAAGGTTGAATGTAGGCCCCTCCCGACTTCAACTTTCAAGTTCAGTTCAGTACTCTTTCACCACTGCCACAACCTTGCCTTGTCATTCTTTTCTCAGGCACACATATCCCCAAGGCCTGGGATCTGAAGGTTAGACTCCTAACCTTTCTTCATCGAGCACTACCAAAGTCTCCATTTCTAAGTGATCCCAAATTCCTGGTTCTCCAGCCAACTGGTCTCCTGCCCCCTAGAGCTGAGGACATGAGATCAGTGGAAAGTGATGTCATTCCCTTTGCTAGAATGTAAGCTCCATGAAGGCAGGGCTCATTTCCTTGCTTGTTTTTGTATCCTGTAAAGGCTTAATAAATGCCTTTTCATTCATTCAGGGTATCCAAGGGATGAATTGTTGCTTAGTACTTTTCAAACCAGAAATAAAAGCTAAATGAAAACCACAAGACATAAATTCTGGCTTCACCAGCACCAGCTAGTGGGAAAACATGCAATAGCAAGTAGATGGGAAAAACCAAAATAAGACAACATTGAGCATATTTGATGGGAGTGAAGAGATATGATGTCAACAACATTTCACAAGATTTCAATTGGGAGGAGACCCCCAAATTGCCTAGTCCAACTCATTTTTCTGAAGATGATGAACAAAGATTTTTTTAAATTTTTTTCTCTTTTTTAAAAAATTATTTATTTATTTTGAATTTTACAATTTCCCCCCTATAATCTCACTTTTCTCCCCCAACCCCCCCACAGAAGGGAGTCTGTAAGTCTTTACAATGGTATACATTGATCTATGTTGAATGTGATGAGAGAGAAATCATATCCTTAAGGAAGAAAAATAAAATATAAGAGACATCAAAATTATATAATAAGATAAGGTTTTTTTTTTTTAATTAAAGGTAAAAGTCTTTGTTCTTTGTTTAAACTCCACAAGTCTTTCTCTGGATACAGATGGTATTCTCCATTGCTTATACCCCCAAATTGTGCCTGATTATTGTACTGATGGAATGAGCAAGTCCATTAAGGTTGACCATCACCCTCATGTTGCTGTTGGAGTATACAATGGACGATCAAAGATTTAAGTGTTCTTCCCAAACTCACACAGGTTGTAACTAGTAGAGTCAGAATTTGAACCCAGATCCTGAATCCAAATTCAGTGTCCTCTTCCCTATATTTAACATCAACTGTGAGCTGACTCTTCCCCCAGGAACCACAGTTGATTATGAAATTAGTAGAACTTAATTAAGTCTGCTCACAGGGAAACCGCATGAAGGCCAGGAAAGTGCACATGGTCAAGAGAGAATGGGCTGAATGTGAATGTTGGCTTTGCCATCTGCAGCTTGTGGGACCCATCGATAACCACTGTGCCTCAGTATGCCCAAGTGCAATGAACTTTACAAAGTTATAGGAAGCCTCGAATATACCAATACACTTAAACTATAAATCTTGACATTGAGTATCCAGGAATTCAAAGAAGTTGATACCCTCCTCACTCATGCAGATCAGCTCCTATAAGAAGAGTTATTTTGCTGCCTTCCCCTCCCTTCTTAAGGTTGGGGCCTGTGGACACGGACCATTGCATTTTCTAGTTTTGCTGAATTATTTCTTATTCTCTGTTATGTGGTCCTTTGGAGTGGTAAAAGGAAGAAAGAAAGGTGAAAAGAAAATTTCAATAATTTTTATTATAGACTTGAAAGGTTGAAAAATTCATTATCTTATAACCCATCTATTAATAAGGCTATCCAAACTTGAACTGGTTGGTTCTTGGATAGCAGACAGGTGGTGAAGTGGATAGTGTGCCAGGGCAGGAAAATCAAGGAGTCCTAAGTTCAAAAACACCTTTAGATACTTAATAGTTGTGTGACCCTGGGCAAGTCACTTCACCCGTTTACCTCAGTTTCTTCATCTATAAAAAGGAAATAATAATAGTACGTATCTCCCAGGTTCTTGTGAGGATCAAATGAGATAATCGTTGTACAGTGTTTAGCACAATGCTTAGTACATAGTAAGTGCTATTTGCATGTTGTTGTTCAGCAGTTTGTCAATGTCCAACTTTTCATATCCCCATTTGAGATTTTTCTTAGCAAAAATGCTAGCGAAGTTTGCTCCAACGTATTTTATAAATGAGGATACTTAGGGAAACAAGGTCTCAAACACAGGGTCTCACAGCTAGTAAGGTTTTCCTGACTCCTCCCCCATGGGTACAAACTCAGGAGTTTGTCAATCTTGGTAGGACTTACAAAGCAAATTACACATGACAAGGCCTTCTAGATCCCAGAATCATCTCTATATCACACTAGGGCCTCAATAAAGAACTTTGGTGGATAAATGTTAGCTATGATCTTATTTGGAGAAAGAGACTATGGCCATCCATCCTATCCATGATTTAAGAACCTTAATAAATCAACTCATTTGCAACTAGGAAGTGACATCCTATAAGAAAGATGAGTTGGTCCTGTTGCTAAGTCAGAGACTGATTCTTGACTTTTAGACCTAGGGGGAGCACATTTCAGGGGCTTCCTAGAGAGACTAAGTTTTTATTTTATTTTTATTTATTTAAGGCAATGTGGTTAAGTGACTTGCCCAAGGTCACCCAGCTAGGTAATTATTAAGTGACTGAGGCCAAATTTGAACTCAGGTCCCTCCTGACTCCAGGGCCGGTGCTCTAACCACTGCGTCACCTAGCTGTCCCCGAGGGGCTGAGTTTTGAGAAAGTTTTAAAAGAAGGTGACAGAGACAGATTTGCCCTAGGTGGGAGTGACATCTGCAAAATGGAAATTAGTTCCATATGTGGGAAGGCTTAGATAGAGACTGAGGAAAGAATTCAAGCAGGTGAGAAATGATGAGAAGAAGGTAAAGGGTAAAGTTGGAAAGTCTGATCATTAGGGTAGTGAGAGATTTGTTTATAAAAGATATTGGTGGGGGGCAGCTAGGATAGCATAGTGGATAGAGCACCGGCCCTGGAGTCAGGAGGACTTGAATTCAAATCTGACCTCAGACACTTAATAATTATCCAGGTATATGACTTTGGGCAAGTCACTTAACCCCATGGCCTTGCAAAACCAAAAAAAAAAAAAGGATATGGGGATGGGGGGAGCACGGGAAAGAAGCATTTAGTAACCTCCCATGCTAATGCTTTACAAATATCTCATATTATTAAAAATAATAGTATAAGAAGCTATTGTTTTAAGTTATAATATTATATCAATTTTCAAAGTTGCATTAGGTTCAAGAGCAGGAGCAGGGAACATCTGGCCTGCAGGCCATATAAAGCCAGTAAAATCATTTGGTTTAGTGCTGCCATGACAACCATAGGTGGAACTTGAAATTCAATAAGCCTAGGAGTTTTGGGTTTTTTTTTTTTTTTTTTTTAGGTTTTTGCAAGGCAAATGGGGTTAAGTGGCTTGCCCAAGGCCACACAGCTAGGTAATTATTAAGTGTCTGAGACCCGATTTGAACCCAGGTACTCCTGACTCCAGGGCCAGTGCTTTATCCATTGCGCCACCTAGCTGCCCCAAGCCTAGGAGTTTTTAAGGGTGAATTAATTTGTTTGACCAAATATAGCAGGTTAATTTTTAAGCTGATAATTTTGTATGATTTTATAAATATCCAAATGACTTTTTTTTTGCAAGGAAGTGGGGTTAAGTGGTTTTCCCAAGGCCGCACAGCTAGGTAATTATTAAGTGTCTGAGGCCGGATTTGAACTCAGGTACTCCTGACTCCAAGGCCAGTGCTCTACCCACTGCGCCACCTAGCTGCCCCTCCAAATGACTCTTGACAGATAAATGGTTCCCCACCCCTGTTCTAGAATATTTTCAAGACCATATTTAGTCAAGAAGTCAGAATATTTGAATGGGAGTAGGGGGAGAGAGGTAACTCAGAAACCAAATATAACCAGAATAAGAATCTTCCTTGACCACTTGGTCATCAAATGGAGGGAAACTCACTACCTCCCAAACAGTCCAAAAATGGAAGATAAATTAATAAAGCGATATACCAGTCCAGAAACTTAACATGATTTTTTTTTTTTAGATTTCTGTAAGGCAATGGGGTTAAGCGGCTTGCCCAAGGCCACACAGCTGGGTCATTATTAAGTGTCTGAGGTCGGATTTGAACTCAGGTACTCCTGACTCCAGGGCTGGTGCTCTATCCACTGCGCCACCTAGCTACCCCTTAACATGATCTTTGATTAGCTATGTGGACTACTACAATGGCATCTCAATTAGACTCAGGACTATCCTCTTATGCATCTTCATTTTCCTTGGGTATACATCTGACACCTCATTACCCTACCCTGCTCAATCATCTTCAGTGGTTCCCTATTGCCTCTAGGTTCTAAAGTTCTTTATAGATGGGTAGTGCTCTATCTTTCAAGTTTCACACAGGGTTTGGTATAGATAAAGCTTCTCTTTTCAGTATCCTTATACATTGAGACCATTCCTCCACATCTCCCTTCTCCATTTCATGCATTTTAAGTCTTATCCTATGCTGACTCAAAGAATTCCTATATATGTTAAGCATAATTGTACATATTCAGCTTTTACCAGAGTGTTCGCCACCTGGGGGGGGGGGATGTAGAAAAATGTGGAACTCATACACTTGTAAATGGATGAATTTTGAAAACTACCTTTGCATATAAATAAAATAAAATGAAAACTTTCTATATTGGAGTTTGATATCCCAGAGGTCTAAGGATAGATTTTAGGGGATTCACAAACTTGAATGGGAAAAAATTATATCTTTTCCCCCACCCTAGCTTTGGTCTCCTTTGTAATGTTAAGAGAATTTATTTTATGGATTTGAAAGCGTTATTCTGACTCCCTAGATTGCCAGAGCAGGGCACAAAATGTCAGAAATCCCAGCCCTCCAAAATGCTTCTACTGATATTCCCCCATCCTCCCAATTTTCCTTTCCGCTCCAAATTACCTTATATTGAACTTTCTTGCATTTATTTTGTATATATTTATGCTATATCCTTCCAATAGACTGAAAACACCTTGAGGGTAGTAAATTTAAATCCAGGTCTTGGGGCAGCTAGGTGGCATAGTGGATAAAGCACTGGCCTTGGAGTCAGGAGTACCTGGGTTCAAATCTGGCCTCAGACACTTAATAATAATTACCTAGCTGTTTGCCCTTGGGCAAGCCACTTAACCCCATTTGCCTTGCAAAAAAAAAAAACACCTAAAAAAAATAAATAAATCCAGGTCTTTCTGATGCCAAAGGCCATTCCCTTAGCCACTATGATGTGTTTCTTCTCCAGAGCTAAGGAGATCCCTCTTCACATTCTAGGATATGGCATCATGTCTCTCCCTCTTCTGACCAACCAGTCTTTTCTTCTCCAGGTTCACAATCTCTAGCTCCTTCTCTATCTTTATATGTTATGGAATCAAGTCCTCATCTCTCTTCTGCATAGACTATATTTTGACTTTCTCCCCAAAATCTGGTGTCCTGTACCCAGTACTATACTCTAGATATGGTCTGGCCAGGGCTCAGTAGAGAGCTGGACACATTATCAACTTTTCCCTATTCAGAACAATGAGCCTTTCCTAAGGAAATCAGATGACAGCACAGTTCTTGGCTCCCACATTGTATGTTGACTCATGTTAGGTTAGCAGACGCTAAAACCCCCAGATTTTTTTCAATTACTGTCTAGCCAATGCCTGCCCTGTCTTGTATTTATATAGAGGATTTTTTGTACTGAAATACAGGATTTTACATCTATTACCATTAAATTTCAACCTCCCCCCCCCATCCCATTGTTTAAGCCTGCCATGACTCTTTTGGACCACAGACCTCCCATCCAATTTATCAGTAGTCCCTGCCTGTTTCAAGTCATCAGGAATCTGAAAAGAATGCTATCCATGATACTAGATATGCACCACTTGTGTAAATCACTGGACTTCCCTGAGCCTCGGCTTCTTCATCTATTAAATGAAGAGTCTGGATGGTTTCCATGATCCCTTCTTTCTAAGTCAAGGATTCTGTGATCTAGGATGCCATGTTGACTAAATTGGAGGCAATATTAGAATCCTGCGGCCACTCTGCTAGAGACCTCTCTCTAGGCTAATGAGGATAGAATAATTTTTGTTCTTTTGAGATCTAGTCTTAATTCACCTAATCGTGTTATTATCTAACCTTCATCGCTCCAACCTGTTAACAAGGATACTTTGAGAGCCTTTCTCAAATGCTTGCTTGAATCCAGGTAGTCATGGCATTCTTGAATATATCAGTCTAGTAACTGTCTTATAAAACAAAATAAGATAGTCTGACACATTTTGTTCTTAAGAAACCCAGGGTTACTTTTTAAGTGCTCATAACCCAACACTTAAAAATACATTCTACCGCTTAGAAGACCATAGTCAGAATAGCAGAATCTTTCTTCCTTTTCTGAAATCTCCGGTATTCAACCACTGCTTACCCAGTCTCTGCCAGAAGCCAGGAGACAGGGTCTAATGAACTTTATATAGCAATGAAGTTCACTTTAAGCATACATTCTGGTTCTGCAACATCAGATCCCAAACCACAAGCTTATTAGGCACAGTGTAAAAAGGACTGGACTTTAGAGTCAAAAGACCAGAATTCAAATCCTGCCTCTTACATTTTTTAGCCATGTGCTTTGGGCAAGATATTTATCCTTCCTGAGTATCAATATCCTCATCTGTAAAGAGGGTTGAACCAGTGACCTCAGAGAACTCAGAGAAACTTATGTTCCTTTGATATTCCAGGGGCAGCTCAGTGGTGTAGTGGATAGATCATTGGGGCTGCAGTGAGGGTTCAAATCCTGCCTCTGTGATTGCTGTGTGACCTTGGCTAGCTGGCTTAACTTTCCTGGCTTCAGATTCCCTATCTTTACAATGGAAGAGTGAGACTAGTTGAATCATAACATCTCTTCCAGCTCTAAGATCTAAGATTTTATAAACCTTCCAAACAGGAGTGGGGGGGGGGGATTGAATGAGATAACATATGCAAAAGTAACTGATTATAACTCAAATTTAGGGGCGTCTAGGTGGCACAGTGGATAGGAGTCAGGAGTACCTGGGTTCAAATCCAGTCTCAAACACTTAATAATAGCCTAGCTGCATGGCCTTGGGCAAGCCACTTAACCCCATTTGCCTTGCCAAAAACCTAAAAAAAAAAATCAAATAACTCAAATTTATAGACTACTGTAAGTGACTAGCAATTTCCTCAACCCTTGCAGGGAGGGATGGAAGGATTATGGAAGTTTGATTAACCTCATTTTACAAAGGAGAAAACTGAGGCTGAGATGGCTAATGACATGATTAGCTATATAAGTAAAGTGCCATATAAATCTAGTTATTATTTCTTTTAATAAAGTGACAGGCAAAGGGTGTGCTGTCTCTCTCTTCCTGCCTCAGGCCCTCCCTACCTCACCCTCTGTCTAATCATTCAGATGTTATATCCCCTCCAAGGCCCTGCTCAAGTATTAACAAACTCTTCCCAAACCTCCAGGGGTTTGTCCAGGAAAAAGAGAATGACAGTGAGACCCACTTTCAGGCATGGGTCCTACAGCTTATACAGTACTCGTTGGGAATGCCAAGGAGTTCCAGGCCAATGTTGCTGCCCAGAGACAAGCCAGAGTAATGGTCAGGCCCAACCCAGAATCCTAGGCTAGCAGGATCACCACAGGAAACCCTGTTGGGGAGGGGCTCTGTCACACCAGACTGATGAAGACCTGTGCCAGGAACATTTAACTCCTTTACCAAAACACTGGGCTCTGTTACATGAAAAATGACATCATTGACTCCATTTTGCCTTTTTTCCACCATTTTGTGAAGCTAAGTTTTAGGCTGGTTATAAGTCACCTGACTGGAGAAATCATAAGCTTTTTTTCACCCTCCTAAGGGTCCCCCCCAACTTAAAGAATGTCACAAAACTACCCCTTTCCCTCTGCTAATAATCCTAAGTAATACTGTTTTTCCTGTTTTTTACTCCCTCTAAATTATATGCTAACCATGTAGAAACTAAGTTTCTGGGTCTTTGACTACTGAAAGCTTTGGACCCCCTTGGTTTCTGTAACTGCATGCTGCTAAATAATTCATTTGTCTGGATGTAATGACTCAGTTTCTTTATTTAATTTGAACAGCTCTGGAGACTATGGAAAAGAGTGGCCCATGCCAAACCAAGGCAGCAGAGTTTCCCCTCAGAGAGAGAAGATTAGTAGGACATAGGCACAAATAGAATCCTAATTGGGGCAATTAGAGATGGGAGGTAATTAAGAAGTTTTGATGTCTGATGATCTGCTAATCAGCTGAAGCAGAGGAGGGAGGAGGAAGTAACTGGTCAAGGGGGAGCTATAGACTGACCAAACGTGGGATGAACATTAGAATCTCTCCTCAACATAAAAGGGAGCAGTGTTAGATTAGAGATAGATAAGCAACAGGTTATATTTATTAGGGAAGATTCCCTCAATTTATGCATAGGTCTTTGTGTTTTGGTCTAGTGATTAGGAGATAGGAAACTGGACTGTTTCCAGGGGACATTGAGTCTAACTCCTTCCTTTTTGTAAAGGGGAAACTGAGGCTGAGGAATGTGGAATGACTTTCCCAAAGTCTCATGGGCAGTAAGTGAATAGAGGCAGGATTTAAACCTGGTTCTTTCTCCTAAGTTACAGAAAATGTTGTTTCCAGCTCTGCTACTAACTAGGTTGGGTAATTTACTTCCCTTGTCTGGTCTCAGAGTCTCAGAAGTAGGAAGGGACCATAGGGGCCATGGAAGACAACTGAAGAGGATTCTTCACCATACCATCTCTTCCAAATGGTCATCTCACCCCCCAGGACCTCCATCAGAAGAGAAGGCACCACCTCCAGAGGCAAGACATTCACTCCATGAGAGCTGTAATGGTTGTGAAATGTCCCCCTACACTGAGTTTGAATTGACTTCTCCTGATTCCACCCTCTTCTAATAGTGTCCCTCCTAAATCTTGTCTTCTTCAGGCTCACTATCCTGTCTCTTTTAACCCATCCTTGTAAAATGATTCCAATTCTGATATTCTGTGTTCTGAATTCAGACATCCTCCTATGCAAACAGCAGTATCACTAAGGCTCACTAGATGGCACCAGTGATGCAGAAGAAGGCAGCTGGGCATGGGAACCCAGGAGATGGCCAGGAAGATGGGAGGGATATACAATCTTTAGACAGTTCCCCATAATACAGGGGAAGCTTCAGCCCTTCTCTTCCCCTCCTCCTCCCCCTCCCCCCCCTCCAGTCTCTCTTCTTTTTCTTTTCCCCCCTCTCTCTTCTTCTCATGCCTACCTACAAATCTTTGCATGGCATGTGATGTTGCTGTTTAGTCATTTTTCAGTTGTGTCTGACTGTGACTGATTTTGTTGGGTTTTTTTGGGCAAAGATACCGCAGTGGTTTGCCATTTTCTTCTCCAGTTCTTTTGACAGAAGAGGAAACTGAGGTAAACAGGGTAAAGTGACTTGCTCAGGGTCACACAACTAGTATGTATCTGAGGCTGGACTGGGCCACCTCACTGCCCATAGCACATAGTAGGTTCTTAATAAATACTGATTGGATTGGTCTAGGAGAGGGCACTGGTCTTAGAATCAGAAAACTTGATTTCAATCTCCACCATGGCCATTATCTGTGAGAGTTTCTGCAAGTTGCTTTCCATTCTGGGCCTCAATTTCCCCCACTGTAAAATGAGGGCCCTTAGACTTGATGACTTCCAGATTTCCTTTGAGAAAAAAAGTTATGATCCTGTGATGTTAATTTAATTCAACATTTGCTATTCTGTATGGAACAGCATGCTATACACTGGAACAAAGCAGACCAAGTCCCCTTTGACTGTGCCCCTTGATGTCCTACCACAGACAGAGCACACAACCAATGTGTCTGCTGCATTCCTGGCCAGTCTCTCTGTACTTTATTTACAGTTTGTATGACTTCCAACAATGAGCTCAGTGCCTGTAAGGTAACTGTTTATAAGAATCCTTTCATCTCTGCCCTCTGTAAATCTAGTTGTTCCAAGAGAGGTTGGGAATAGAGGTGGCCACTTACTAGGCTTGAGGGTGGGGGTGGTAAATGAACTCCTGAGGCCTTTCTGGCACGGCCCTATCCCTATCAGCATCCCTGTTCATCCCCACCAAACTAATATGACTAATAACAGAGTCCTGCTCCCTAGCATCTTATCACCCCCACTTTATCTAAAGGTAAACCTTCTAGTACTGATAGTCAGCACGAACCTCAATCTCCAATATCCACACCCCCCCCCCCAACTCCTATCACGCCTGGCAGGCTCTCACTGCCATTTCTGTGGTTATCTGCATTGGTCTTAGTTGCTATGACAACATGATGGCTTCCCCCAAGTGGAAAAGCCCGTTGTCAAGGCCGCTGCTGCCAAAGGCTATATAACAGCCAACCTCCATCAAGGGGGCGTGTGAAGAGGGGGCGCGAACTCCAAGGAGGAGAAGAGAACAGAACACAGCAGCAACAGGGAAGGGTTGGTTGCCCAGTGAGATCTGGATGGGCCTTGATCTTTCCCGCCCCCCCATCCTCTTGCCAACCAGGGGCTCTTGTGAGCCCAACCCAGTGAGATTCTCTTTCTAGTTCCTTTTAATAAAAGAGCTTAAACAGGTTGGAGCCAAGTACACTAACAGGACAGCATATGGAGAAATGAGCAAAGGGGTATCTCCCAGTGGTCTAAGGACTTGTCCTAAGACTGAGTCAGTTCCAATAGGACAGAAATACTGAACCTTCTTTTATGTCATGGTCTCCCTCTTTGGCAGCTGGCAGTGCCCCCAAGGACCCCTTCTCAGAAAAAGATTGCTTTCAAAATTTGTAATAGAAGGAATTACTAAATTTCAAGTACATGTTAGTAAAAATATATAATTGTTTTCAGCCAAGTTAATGGACCTCAGAAATCTATTCCTGACAATTCCAAGTCCTTAAAGACCCACAACCCCCCCCCCAAGGCAGAAAGCGGACAGAGAAACCACCTACCAAAGATCCCAACTATTCTGGGACCCCAGATCAAAAACTCCTGTATTAGAATGAAAGAAGAGCCAACATCAATCTCCCCATCAGGTGCCCATGGTCAAAAGACTTCAATCACCAAGAACCACCTAGGATGGAGGATGTATCTCTTCAACTCTAGGGAAGAAAAGTCTAAGGTTGCCTCTAGTCCTTCCTCTTTCCCCTCAACCCCCACCATGTCTCTCTGTCTGTCTCACACACACACACACACACACACACACACACACACACACACACACACAACACACACACACATACACCAAGACAAGGGAATGCAAGCCCAGGGGTCCAGAAAGATTAGTCTAAACTGTTGTGACATTTCCTCCTAAGCTTTCTCTTCCTTTTCAGAAGGGGATGAGAGGCAATAGAAAAGGGAAGATGGGGTAACCAAGAGACAGAAGCTTAGCAGACAGAGTGGAAAAGAAGGAGACAGGATGAAGGGATAGATCACAGGGAGAAAAGAAGCAGACAGGACAGAAGGGGAGATATATAAAGTGAACACAAAGAAGAGAGGGGAACAACTAGGCAGAAGGAATGGGAATTATCTCAAGGAAGATGTCATTCTAGAATCCTATAAACAAAACTAGCCAAAGTAAATGCAACAATTGGAAGATTGATGGATAGCTATTAATGGAAGCCAGAACTAGGAGCTCAGAATATAGACTCAGTCATCCTCATTTTCCCCCCTAAAACATCTCTGATAATTCCATTCTTTAAGAATCATATCCCCCTCTCTCCAAGGCAGAAATGGAAAGGAGTCAGGCACCTACCACAGGTCCCAAACCTTCTGGGGGGGTGGGCAAGATGCCATCTCCACCACTCTGGCTTCGGGCGCTGAGTTGAGGGGACATGGTGGGCGATTCATCGATGTATGGCATGGTCTCCGAGCCTTCGGGTGGCACCTTCTGCTCCTCATTCCCCTCCCCGTCGTAGTCGTCGGCCCCGTAGCTGAAGTCTGTGACAAGGAACAAGAAAGGCCACTGAGAATCTTCTACCAGGGCTGCCAGTGAGGGGTAGCGCAGTGGGCGCCGACGCCGGCCCCCTGCCGCCATGGCTTCCTCCAGACCATACACCAGCCCCCTACTCTAGTTTTGGGTGGTGAGAGAGCCACCTCTTTGCACTGGACCCCAAAGCCCCCGAAGGCACACTCAGAGGCTGTTCAGAGTCAGACGGCAGCAGCATTGTAAGAGCCACCCGTTTAATAACATGTCAGACGCTTATTCCAAGCTGCTGCTTCCTTTGCCTCCTGCCTAATTCCAAGACTAAAAATTAACAGCAGGAGCAGGAGGCAGGAAGCTCCCAACTCTCCTCTCTGAGTCACCATTCTGCTTTTTATAGGGAATTAGGAGGCGGGGGCAGGCTGAGCGATGTCACTTCCTGAACCCCTCCCCTCTTAGGACCATTTCTAGACTGAGCCCAGTCTACCCTGGGGGGTTCCAGACTAAGATTGGGTGTGAGGGAGAAAGAGAGAACCATTCCTAAATCAGCATTCCTAGCTCCCTCAAACCTTTCCCCATGGGAGAGAGAGTACCCAGGCTCCAATGACAGGGGGGCTACAGGGTGGAGATGAGGAGGCGGTTCTGTGGCCAAACTGGGCCAACATTTAATAGTAGGGTCCTCAAAAGTCAGGTTTAGTTCTATAATTTTACCATAAGCTTCCTTTAGAGAAGCAGCAGTTGGAAGAGGAGAAGGAGGGGGAAAGGGAGTATCTGAGTTACAATTAACCCCCTAACTGCTGCTGCAAGTACCACTCTGCTTTTTAGACTATAGGTACATAATCCCTGTCCACAAAACAACAGAGCTAATAGGTAGGAACCCCAGGTAGGACCAGTACATGGGAGCTGTCCAAGAGTCTGGTGCTGAAAGGGTTAATAGATCTGTTCCCATGGGACCCTCCAAGGTGAGGTCCTGTCCTGTAGGGTAGCTAGACCTGCCATATGTCCTTTACTTAAAAAGAGCAAGTCAACTGCCAACCTATAGCAAGGCCAGGAATCAGACAGTAGCTATTCTCCTTCCAAATGACTACACTTCCAAAGGATATTTAGAATTCCAGGATAATCTAGAAGCATGCTTCCACTTGGATGTCCCCAGCCACCAAGAATGAAGACCCAGATAACTTCTGTATGATGTCTGTGAGCAAGATTCAAACATGACCAATCCTAGCTTTTTCTTGGATACAGCATCCAGTCATTTTTTTTCCATGGGATCAACAGTTTCCCAATTGTAAAAATTGCCTGGTGACTTGGGACTGTTCCCAGTCTGGGATAGGACCCCTCTTTCCCCACCAACCACCTAGTTGGCCAAAAGCCTAGTATCTCACCCCCCCACATCAAGCAGATTAACCAAAATTGAGGAGATTTTGCTACTTTTATAGCACAGGGAGTCATTGATATGGTAGATATTACACAAATGTCTTGACTTCTTCATGGAGATGTTCAGGATTAAGGTGATGTGAGGAGATGGTGAGGGGATGACAACAGGCAGGTCAAAGCCAGGAAAGGGCCTTGATGAATCCATCATTGATCAAAAGGACCTATTTGAATGAGGCTCCTCAATAACCATCATTTCCCAGAAGAAGAAACTGAGGCTGAGAGAGTGAAAGCCTCCTTCTCAAAGTTAAATGGCTAATGCCTGGCTTCTGCCTCTAAATTCTAGGCTCTCCCATAGCTCATATTTTGGGGTATTTTTCTAGGTGGCCCATATCAAATGGTGAGGGGGTCAATTTCAGGCAACCAATGAGCCTAGGCTTCACTGAGTTGACAACACAGATTCACAGGTGGGCACCACATGCTTCCCTCCCACTACACAAATCCATCCTAACAGACTAAAGCATTGGTGCAGATGCCATATTTCTCATCTTGCATGGGCTCCTTTCACCACCCTTGTAAACTCATTGTGGGCAAAGAGTTTCTATCTCTTTTATCTTTGCAGCCCCAGTGCATGTCTCAGGCACCTGGCACCCTGGATCAATGCTTGCTGATGACTTGCGTCCAGCCATCACCACTCATCTCTGGATACTTGTGGAACAGCTCAGAGAGTCTCTGGGCCATTTCTGCTGACTCCCTGCCTTCTCCAAAAGCTGTACCTGCCCCAAACTTCCTATCCTCTCCCCGAGCCACCTCCCCCCACCTCAGGCCTGAACATCACCATTAAGTTGTCAGGGCATCTGTGTTCTGCCTGGCTTCTTTCCATGCTGTTACCAGTTATTACAGAAGCCTCGGACTGGAATGTGTGGGAGGGAGGCAGGTCTGAGCGGCACAGCACGGTGCATGACTGTGAGAGGTTCAGGAAGGCACCACTGGGGCCAACAAGGTCACCATCCTCTAGAAGGCAGACAGGCGTGTGCTTGGGGCCCACAGAGTTGCTTGGAAATCTTTCCTTTTTTCTAGGGAAGCCAAAGTGAGACAGCAGCAATGGCTTGAATCACCAGATGCTGAATTGTGAAAAGATCATACAATCTTGATGGGAAATAAGGAAGTTCTCCCTAAGCAGCTCCTTCTCCCTTCCAGGCTGGTTCAAAGGCTTCTACAGATGGGAATCCAGAGTCCATCTCAGGTTTCCTTCAAAGAACAGATCAAGTACCACCTCCTTCCTGCAGGAAGCCTTCCCTATCCCTCTCAATGTTAACCCCCTCACCCCCAAAATTACCTTACATACATAGCTATTGCTTCCCCTTATAAAATCTCCTGGAAAGTAGACTATTTTTGTCTTTGTTTTCCAAGCCTCTAAGTGGGATCTGTAACACAGTGGGTGCTCAATAAATGCTTTTTTTGTGGACTGCCCGGTAGATAGCATTGTACCACAATGTTTGTATCCCCACTCACTATCTCCAGAACCTTGGTACAAATCAATTAAGCTTTCTTAGCTTCAGCCTCATCTGTAAAATGTGTCGGTTGAACTAAGTGGTCTCTACAGTAGCTTCTGACCCTAATTATAGAGCTCATGGGGAGTGAGGAGCCATAGGTGAGACTAAGGCCAAGAGGGGCCTCCCTGCCCCTCCCCTAGACTCTATAACCAACCTTCCTGCCCATTTCTTCCTCCTAACAATGATCTTTCCACCCTCATTCCTGCCAAGGGAGCCCAGAATTCCCAGTTTCACTTTTTTAAAAAAAAAATTTATTTTTCCAACTATATACTAAGACAGTGCCACTTTTTTAAAAAAAAATTATTTGGGGCAGCTAGGTGGCACACTGGATAGAGCACTAACCCTGGATTCAGGAGGACCTGAGTTCAAATCATCAGACACTTAATAATTGCCTAGCTGTGTGACCTGGGGCAAGTCAATTTGGGCAATTGCCTTATGAAAACAAAACCAAAAAACGTAATTTTTTTTTAATTTAAGGGGCAATGGGATTAAGTGGCTTGCCCAAGGTCACACAGCTAAACAACTATTAAGTGTCTGATGCTGAATCTGAACTCAGGTCTTCTGGACTCCAGGGCCAATGCTCTATCCACTGTGCCACCTAGCTGCCCCTAGTTCCACTTCTTAATGGTGGTGGGTTGGTGGCTTCCAGGCTCCCTGAAGGACTCTAGACTCTGTGATCCTCTCTATACCTGAACCCCCTACCCTTACATGTGTTATCTCCTCTGGAGAGAAATGTTGTCCTTCCTTCCCAAAGAGGACCATGACATCAGGGCAGGTGATACCATGCCAAGCAGGTCAATTGGATTTGAGTGAGGAGGTGCTGTGCTAAGTCTCCAATCTCACTTTTTACTCCAGAGCCATATGGATCCACTGGTCAGATATGAAAAGCTGACCATGGCCCAGGATGTGAGGCAATAAGGGTTAAATGACTTATCCAAAGTCACACAACTATTCAGTGTCAGATGACTGAGGTGGGATTAGAACTCAGTCCTCCTGACTCCGGGGCCATTGCTCTATCAATTGTGCCAACTAATCTAGTTCTGAAGAGGAATATGAGCTCCCTGAAAGCAGGGGCTGTCTTGCTTTTCCTACTTATAATTCAGTTTAGCACATGAGTGCCTAATAAATGCTTCTCTATTCATTTTGTTTAGAAGTGTGTGATTCTATGATTGCTTATGCTACCACTACAGAAAACTCTAAGGGCCATTCGATGCAAGGAGCCCATATTCTTGAGTCCTAGAGAGCACTCAGGTGTGAAAGGTGGATGGGGAGGAGGGGGTGTTCAACAGGTCAAGATTGAGCTCCCCACAAGTAAGCAGAGATCTCTGAGCCATAAGCCCAGATGTCCATGCCTAGTGGACACTTCCAGGGGCAGAGACAGGAAAGGTGGCAAATAGCACTCCCCCTCCTCACTGAGCAGCCAGGGTACCACTGCTTTCCGAAGCCAAGGGCTTTCACTTCCCTAATACTTTCTATGTGAGCCCCTCCCCTACTTAGAGGAACAGGAAATCTGATTAAACTTGGCCTTCTTAAGGCACACAAGCAGCAGTATTTTCTCACCACTCCCCTTTTCCCTAAGTTCCAGAAGTATTCCATCCTGTTATAGGGAAGATGGAGATAAGAATCAGTGCAGACTAGGCTGTTATTAGACCTTGTCTCTTCCCAGAAGAGCCCAGGGGAAAGACCTGAAGAGGATGAAACTAAGAGTCATTATAGCTAAGCCAGGAAAGCCCAGTCTCGGGAACACCTTCACTCATTGTTCTCTTATTCATTCATCAAACATTTATTTAAACATCTGAGGGAAACAGGATTCTCAATCATTTCCTATTCAGAAGACAAAGTTTCACAAGGCCAGTGATAAATACTGTAGTTGGAAGAAGTCAAAACACCCAGCGGGAAATGGAGGCTTCCCCATAAAATAGGGTTTTCATATGGAGCCACTTATTCATCAAGTAGGGAGACTCAAGGAATGGGACGGGGAGGTCTCACTGAGGGGAGCAAAAGCTGGAATGCATTCACGCATTCCCTCTTCACCTCTGTCTACAAGACTTCTTGATTTTCATCAAAGCTCAGTTCAGGTAGGGAGTGAATGGGATGGCTGAAGCAGTGAATCTGGAATCAAACCATGAAAAGTTCAAATCCTGCCTCGGAGTTTTCTACCTTGTAACTTGGGGCAAGTTCCCTTTACCTCTTTGTGCCTCAGTTTCCTCCTCTGTATAGCAAGGGCATTGAACTAGCTGGCTTCTGGTGCTCTGGTCCCCATCCTCCCATTCTATCTTCTTCCAGTTACCCATGCTCTCTTCCTCCTCATGTTCCAGCCTACAACAGAATGTGAGCTTTCTGAAGGGCAGAGAGCTTTCCTTTTATGTCTTTTTTGTCCCCAGTTCAGCAAAGGCCCTTGTATGTGGTGGGCACTTTAGAAAAGCGTGCCGAGAACCAGGAAAACAACATACACAGAGACTGCAGAAAGAGACAGAGAAAAGAACAACAGAATGAAAATGAAGGCTGCAGAATTTAAATGATCAAGTTTGGATCAGAGAATTTTGCATGTCCTTGTCCTTTCTTTCACTTACAAGAAAAGGAGAGGAGGGATGGCTTGCATATGCTGTTGGACTCTGGATTTCTTTGTTTATTTTTATTGGCTGAACTGCTCTATTCTTTATCTTTTTTCTCTTTTTGATTTAAATCCAGTCTCTGATGCTTTCTCCCTATGTGATCTTAGGTGAAGTCATGTTTTCTGCTTTGGTCTCAGTTTCCTGCTTTGTAAAATAAAAAGAAATGGCAGCAGAGGTCCCTTCCAGCTCTAAAATCATTATTTTATGATTCTAGTCTTTGTGACAAGGGATAGTGCTGAGATTTATGTGGATATAAAAACAAGAATTAAGAATGGAGACTAGTCCCAAGATTTAATTGTCTGAGGATCTCCCATGTTGGAAGCCCCCCTCCCCCATACAGTTCAGCACCCAGAGTCTTAGAAAGTTCCCTGGGGCACTGAGAGATTAAATATTTTGCCAAGTCCCAAAGTCTCGGGTTTTAGATTCCAAGAACAATTCGTTATACCACTCAAAATCAAATGCATGTATTTTTTTTTTTCAAATAAATGTTTGCTAATTGAATAGGCCTGATCATTTCTTTTTCTCCTCCTCTGCCTTACTCCTCTAACTGCAGAAGCTGAGGAAAGGCTAATGAAGGAGCTCAGCCATAGAAACCTCTCTGGCAGGGGCACTGTGTTCCTGTTTCCCCTGGCTTACGGCAGCCTCTTCAGGCAGTGCTGAGCCCGCCTGGCTGGGGCTTAGGGGTGCAGTCTGGCGGCTGTAGAATCCTAATATACAGTCTCAGCCTCCAGCCTTCCTCTGTGGCTGAACAAATGGCCATTTATTTCCGTATCAAGATTACCTGTAGGTGTCCCCTTCTGGAGAGAAACGACAACAACAACTCACCAGGCTGCGTCTTTGAGTGGGCAGCTCAGGGGAATTAGAAGATAATAAGGAGAAAATAGACTCAGTTCTTAGGGACAAATTGTGCCTGTTGGGGGAAAATGAACCTTTCACCACGATTCCGGGCGACTAAGTTAGCCCTCAATAACAAAGGCTCTGCTCACCAGAGCAGTATGGGAGATTTCTGACAGCGTCTTGCTTCCAAGGAATAGCAAGAGATGGTAATAGCAGGAGGGGTTGCCAATGGAAAGGACTCTTGACTGCATTCAAAGTCAAGAGGGCTCATCGAGAAAAGTTCCTGCATGAACACAGAAAGCTTCCCAATCAGCAACAGTCAAGAAGACCCTGCAACTGCATCCAGTCAACCCAGGTCAGGTTTGGGGAGGCCTAGTAAAAACCCCAAATAAGCTCCAAGATTTAGCCCTGGGAGTCAACTCAAAGCTCTCCCATTTCACAGATAAGGATACAGAAGCTATTTGACAGAGAAGAAAAGCCTCCATAACCCTTTTCACTTCTTCTTAAATGATGTCTTTCTCAATTGAGAAACTCCTTGAGGGCAGGGACTATACTTTGGTTAGGATTTGTATCTAGGATAACAGTACAGTACTAGGCCCTCAGTAAGAATTTACTAAAAAGTAGGGGTAGCTAGGTGGCGTAGTGGATAAAGCACCAGCCCTGGAGTCAGGAGGACCTGGGTTCAAATTCTGTCTCAGACACTTCATAATGACCTAGCTGTGTGGCCTTGGGCAAGCCACTTAACCCCGTTTGCCTTGCAAAAACCTAAAAAAAAAAAAAAAAAAAAAGGATTTACTAAAAGACTGGTTACCTTTCCTAGACATAGAGAGCTTAACCAGCTGATCAGCTAGGCCAAGGTCAGACTGCCATAAACAGACAAAGCTGAGACCTTCAGACTCCAGATCCAGATTCTCACAAGGGACCCCCCCTAGCAGATGACAAAAACTATAACTTTGTGATCGGTATTGCTAGTTACATATATTATCGTACAGTCTCAGTTGTTTGTATTAGTTTTCCTAGGCCTAGCAAACAGTAAGTACTTAAGAAATTCTTTATGTCTCTTATTTTCCCTTCCAATAACTAGTTAGATTATCCCCATTTTACAGATGAGAAAATTAAGGTTCAAAGATTTCTGGACCAGGTCTGTGATGTTAATAATTTATTCCTGATGAAAAATCTACTTTTGACTATTGGTAAAAAGTATATATATATATATATATACACATATATAAGATACATAAACATATAACATAAGCAAATATATATTTACTTATGTTATATGTATATGTGTCATATATTCCCTAATATATGTATATATTTATAAATGTATATAATGTCACCATGTAATTGAGGGGAAAAGTCACTTGAAGCACTGAGATATTAAGTGATTTGTGTATTTCTAGGGCAAGATTTGAATGGGGTCATTTCAATTTGGATCATATTAGTAGAAACATGGAGTTCATGATTACCAACACCAGTTCCTCAAAGAAGGTCAGGGTTTGATAACTCTTACATAGCTATGAGGTGGAAGTAAAAAAGGTCAGTGACTTAGGAGACACTCCTATCAAGAAACAGGACAAACAATTGGGGGGGGGGAATGAACCAACCAAAGTCTGGATTGGGGGGGGGAGGTACCAACCACAGATGAACCACTGTGAACTTTGGGGACAAAGTAGAAAAGAAGAGCTTACAAGACTCCAGAAAAGGCTATAGAAAATGTATGGATCTGCCCCTAAGGAGGGAATAGTTATTGTCCCTCCATGGCATGAAAAAGGAATATTGAATGGAAGGGTCCCCTTCTCTCAAGCTGTAATATTAGAAGGACAAGTTGCCTGGACTCACGAAGAGATGAGTGGGACTCCTATAGATAGGGATTCCCCCAAAACAACTCTAAGGGGCAAGAATGATTACCTGGTGGAGTTGCAGGGTGCCATATTTGAAGAGTTTTTCATGCTTCCAAGTCTAGTCCTCTATCTCTTGGCAAAGACTCCCACTCAAGCCTGCAGCTCATTCTAGAGTCTAGTTTGAGGATTCCTCTTCTTCCAGCATTTGTGTTTAATGAATACTGACTTGAAGGACTCAGATCTAATCACTAAGGATAAATAAAGCTAAACAGGGTTTGGATTAGGAGTCAAAGGTCCTGGGTTCAATCCCATCCCTTCTGCTTATTACCTATGTAGTCTTGGGCAATTAATGAACTTCTCTGGACCTCAACCTTCAAACCAATGAGTTAAAGAGACTCAGATGGTATTGAAAGTTATGTTGTCTCAGTGACCCATTGTTCCTAGTCAAGTTGGTAAACCAGTCTTGGGGGAGGTCCTGTAGGATGAGGCATCACTCAGTGTGCAGCTTTTGTATTACCCATCACTTAGCCCTCATTTACTGGCAATCAGGAGGTGCTGAGATGCAATAGTCCATTCTCTTTGGCTGTCATAGACCAACTGGAATTGTCTTTATCTCATTTTTAGACTCATCTATAAAAACTAGCTCCAACTTGAATCACTTGCTGATCTATTCTGATATTTTTTAAAATTTATTTTTATTAAAGATATTAATTGAGTTTTACAATTTTCCCCCCAATCTTACTTCCCTCCCCTCCACCCCCCATGGAAAGCAATCTGTCAGTCTTTACTTTGTTTCCATGTTGTACCTTGATCCAAATTGAGTGTGATGAAAGAGAAATCATATTCTTAAAGAAGAGACAAGAAGTCTAAGAGGTAACAAGATCAGGCAATAAGATATCTGTTTTTTTCTAAATTAAAGGGAATAGTCATTGAACTTTGTTCACACTCCACAGCTCCTTATCTGGATACAGCTGGCACTCTCCATGGCAGACAGCCCCAAACTGTCCCTGATTGTTGCACTGATGGAAGGAGCAAGTCCATCAAGGTTGATCATCACCCCCATGTTGCTGTTAGGGTGTACAGTGTTTTTCTGATTCTGCTCATCTCACTCAGCATCAGTTCATGCAAATCCCTCCAGGCTTCCCTGAATTCCCATCCCTCCTGGTTTCTAATAGAACAATAGTGTTCCATGACATACATATACCACAGTTTGCTAAGCCATTCCCCAACTGAAGGACATTTACTTGATTTCCAATTCTTTGCCACCACCAACAGGGCTGCTATAAATATTTTTGTACAAGTGATGTTTTTACCCTTTTTCATCATCTCTTCAGGATATAGACCCCGTAGTGGTATTGCTGGTTCAAAGGGTATGCACATTTTTGTTGCCCTTTGGGCATAGTTCCAAATAGCTCTCCAGAAAGGTTGGATGAGTTCACAACTCCACCAACAGTGTAATAGTGTCCCAGATTTCCCACAACCCTTCCAACAATAATCATTATCCTTTCTGGTCATATTGGCCAATCTGAGAGGTGTGAGGTGGTACCTCAGAGAAGCTTTAATTTGCATTTCTCTAATAATTAATGATTTAGAGCATTTTTTCATATGGCTATGGATTGCTTTGATCTCCTCATCTGTTAATTGCCTTTGCATATCCTTTGACCATTTGTCAACTGGGGAATGGTTTTTTGTCTTAAAAATATGACTCAGTTCTCTGTATATTTTAGAAATGAGTCCTTTGTATTCTGACATATTTTTAATAAACTTGTTTAATTCTCTTTTTCCTGAGTTTTACCTTGTTAATAAGGATGGATTTTCCTTTTAACAAAGGTCTCCAAGGTCCTTTCCAGCTATAAATCTATGGTCTATAAAATCTATAATCATAAGAGCCAGGAAAAAATAAATGAAAATCAGACCAGATAGTATTTAGGTGAAAAAAAATGACAAAGGCAAACTGTGACTATCCCCAGAATTGACTGAGTGCTGCTCCTCACTCATCCTTATCTTGTCTAATCATTTTGTTTTCATCCAGGTTAACTGATTAACTGATCCTCCTCAACCACACTGCCCCACCTCCTCACAGTTGCTGGGGCACCCCCACCCAAAGCTGCTCCCATTTATCAGCAAAGGTTATCACTTAATGTGATTAGCTATGATTCTTGTGTAGATCAAAGCTTTCCCTATTCTCTAAGAAAAGACTGAAGTAGGAAAGCCAGGTAGATGAAAACTTGTGGCCTTAAACTTTTTAAAAATTTAATTTTGTTCTAAAAGTTTCTGTTATCCAGGAGGGATGAGAATTCAGGGAAGCCTGGAGGGATTTGCATGAACTGATGCTGAGTGAGATGAGCAGAACCAGAAAAACACTGTACACCCTAACAGCAACATGGGGGTGATGATCAACCTTGATGGACTTGCTCATTCCATCAGTGCAAGCATCAGGGGCAATTTAGTGCTGTCTGCGATGGAGAATACCATCTGTATCCAGAGAAAGAACTGTGGAGTTTGAACAAAGACCAAGGAAAAAACCTGATATCTTATTGTCTGATCTTGCTATCTCTTATACTTTATGTTTCTTCCTTAAGGATATGATTTTTCTCTCATCACATTCAATTTGGATCAATGTATATCACGGAAACAATGTAAAGACTGGCAAATTGCCTTCTGTGTGTGGGGGGGAGTAAGACTAGGGGAAAAATTGTAAAACTCAAAATAAATAAAATCTTTAAAGAAGTCAGAAAAACACAAAACAAATAAAATCTTTAAGTAAAAAAAAGTTTCTGTCATCTATTCATTTTGCTTTACCTTCATTTCCCAACCTATCCCTTCCCATGTAGAAAGACAAGTTTTATAAAAAGGCAAGAATAAAAGGGAAAATGCTTTAGAACTGGAAGGAAAATCAGCAACCTAAGGACCCCAATCTCTCCCAGAGAGCCAGGCTTGCATCTCTAATTGCCAGATGGACAGACATGTCCACCTGTATTTTACACCAAAAGCTTGAAATCAACATCCCAAAACTGAAGTCTCCCTCCTTCCCAACATCTCTCAGCTTCCTTATGTCTGATGATGATACCCAACACCCTGCCCAAGACCCACAGAAAAACTCATGGTCATCTCTGACTCTGCATTCTTCCTTCCACCTTGCCCACTCTGACAAATAAGTTAGCAAGTTCTCAATCTTACTTCCATCATATATACCTCATCTGTCCTCCTTCTCTCCACTAATGAAGGACTACCAATACCATCAAGCCATCATCATTTTATTGTCTGCATTGTTAATAATTTTTTTTAACAGGCTACCTTGCCTCTCATCTTTACTAACACGATTTCAACCTTCTCTTAGCTATCAAAATCACAGCTCATTCAAAAACAAAACAAACACCTTCTTAGTTTAACATTTAGGGTCTTCTTGAATCTAGATCCAAAATGGACCAGCACCTATTTCCTACTCTTGCCTTCCTCCCTTCCATATGCAAATGGATGAAATGTCTAATGCTCAGAATGGCCACCCATCCTCCCAATATCCTCTGAAATTCTTCTCTGCCTTGATGGCAATGTGCAGGTGCCACCTTTAATCTTCTCATCTGTGATCTTTCTTGAATCCTTTCTTGACAACCATGACCCTCCACCTTTTTGCCCTGATCATGTTCTACTGTGTATAATAAATTATTTTCACCCTTGTACATGCTACATTTTCTTAGAAAGATTTCCATCCTTTTCATTTGATTCTCAGGAGGATAGGCGCTATGATGAAAACTGAGGCTGAGAGTTAACTAGGGATGATATAACTACTAAGTGTCAAATTCAGCTATCACTTAACTCCCAAGGATAGGACTTTATAGATCTTTCCCTATTCCAAGACTCCTCTACTTAAAATTGGTTTCTTAATTTGGGTTACCAGTACCCTACACTCAGGGAATAAAAGCTGCTTTTTAGGAAAAATGGGAGTATTTGGTAAATATAAACTAACTATAATTAATCCACTTCTCCTATACATATGCAGTGATAAACTCTAGAATTTAGCTACTCTGATATTGAATAGGGGATAGGAAGGCTTACTAAAAGCCAAGGGGTGGGGCATGGGGCAAAACCTGCCAGGATCTCCTTTATACTATACCGTGGTTGACAATGCTACTTGAGGAAGGAATATAAGAATAAAGCACAAATCTGTGATTTCACTGGTATGGAGAAGTCTCAAATGACTCAGAAAATGCCAGTCATATCTATGTGGTAAATAGCTAGTTGGAAGATCTTAGAAGATATGAATTCAAATCCTACCTTGAACACTTACTGGCTGTATGTATACCCCTAGGAGCAAGTCACTTAACTCCTGCTTACCTTCAGATTCATCATCCAATAAATGGGTAGAATAATAGGCAGCTAAGGGGTACAGAACCCCAGGCCTGGAGTCATGAAGACTCATCTTCCTGAGTTCAATTCTCGCCTCAGACATTGACTAGCTCTGTGACCCTGAGCAAGTCAGTTGACATTGTTTAACTCAGGTTTTATGTGTAAAATGAACCAGAGGAGATGGCAAACCACTCCATTATTTTTGCCAACTATCACTCACTTTGGCAATTTATAGTCTTCAAGAGCACTGAGAGGTTCAGAAGTAGGACAGACAGACAGAAAGATAGAAGGTCAGACAGAAAGATGAACAGAAAAGATGGAAGGAGGAAAGGAGGGAAGGAGGGAAGGAAGGAAGGGAGGAAGGGAGGGAGGGAGGGAGGGAGAGAGGGAGGGATGGATGGGAGGGAGGGAAGGAAGGAAGGAAGGGAGGGAGGGAGAGAGGGAGGGAGTAAGGAAGGAAGGGAGGGATGGAGGGATGGATGGATGGGAGGGAGGAAGGAAGGAAGGGAGGAAGGGAGGGAGGGAGGGAGAGAGGGAGGGAGGGAGGAAGGAAGGAAGGGAGGGATGGACGGATGGATGGGAGGGAAGGAAGGAAGGAAGGAAAGAATCCCATTTTCTAGGTAAGAGATAAAAGGATTGTTGAAATTATTGTTGATAATTAACAATTAAGCCATTTTCTTCTCCAGCTACTTGCCCAAGATCACCCAGCTAGCAAGTGTCTGAGGTTGGATTTGAACTCAGGTCTTCCTGATATCAGGCTCTGTACTCTACTGGGTAGCCTAATTATCCCATATTGTTGATATAGGAAGGATATTTTTATTGTCAGAGAAAAGCATCAGCCTTACCCTAAAAATATAAGCCCCCCTTAAAGAAATGGTAATTTCTATGAAGTATATTTTATAATCCACTACTGACATGAGAGAAGCTACTTGTGACCAAAAGATATGTTATATTCCAAGTACTTTATAAATCTAAAAATACTACATAAATATTCATCTCATCCCATCTGAGATAACTATTGTGTTAACTCCTCAATTTCCTAGGGTCTTCTGGAGGACCTTCACAAGAAGTCAAGAGAAAATCTAAGAACCTACAGGACCTATGATGACATATTCATAAACTGGAAGCTCAAAGGAAACAACTAGTGCTGGTTCCAAACCAACTAGTGCAGGTAGTAGTAAGGGAAGAGAAGGAAGGAATGAACCACCCACCTCTCTCAGTTTGAACTGCAAAAGGGAATGTTTTGAAACATTAGTCCAGATCTGGGGACCAAAGAGATGATCATTGGGTTCAAACTCATTGAGTCCTAATTTCACAAGTACCTGAAACAGATCCAGGGTTAGATATGAAGTCTTTCTCTCTTTTTTTCCTTTAAAATTGTTATTGCTCTCTTTTATTTTTATACTACCTTTATTTCCCAATGTGTAGTAAAGCACTGTGCCTGGAGTTAGGAAGACTCTACTTCATGAGTTTAAATCCAGGCTCAGACACAAACTAGCTTTATGACTCAAGACAAGTCATTTAACCCTGTTTGCCTCTGTTTCCTCTTCTGTCAAATAAGCTAGAGAAGGAAATGGCAAACCACTCTGGTATTTTTGCCAAGAAAATGACTAAACAACACCATTTCCCCATATAGGTCACCTCCTCTTTGTGTCCTGAGAGTCATCTCTCATAACAGAAGTTCTTAACGTGGGATCCACAGGTTTCAAGAGGTATGAACTCTATGACAAATTTTAAAATACATTATTATGACCTTATTTAAATATAATTAGTTTTCTTTGTAATTCTATGAATTTTATTTTACGCATTTAGAACATTGGAAGGAGCCATGGCACACAAAAATGTCTGAACCCCTACCTCAAAGAGAAAGAAAAATGATTTCAGTAAAGCCCATCAACACATTAGCCAAGACCAATAGGACAAGGCAGTGTGCCCCTCCCAGAGTTCCCCACCTCTGACACAAAAGGAAGGGAGAACATTCTGACGTGAGATATTTGAGAATCACTGGAAAACTGCTTTGAATGGTTTTCTCAAGGCCCACCTGTGGGCTTTAAAGAGGTACTCCAATCTCACTGCCTCCAGACATCACTTCAGGCTTTCCATCCCTTTAATCCAGATCAGAAAAAAAACTCCACAGGACCCTTGCACTAAAATTCAACCATTCAGTTCTCCAAAAAAATTACTGACCTCCTCTGCACTCCAGTGAGGACAGGGAACCCACCTATCTATATCCTCTCCCTCCAAAATCACTTATCAAAATCTCAAGTTGTTCGAGAGTTTATCCTTCCCTAACTTTGTTTCTTGGGAACATCCCTCCAGATCTTTTTTCAAATCAATCTGCCCAGTCACATGTCTCCCATCTTGCAACATGTGAAGTTGATTTTTGAACTCATGTGTAAGTCTTTTAACATTTACCCCCTCAATAATTCAAAACCTGACTCTGTCATCCATCGTTAGCTCTCTTTGTGCCAGTTTTTTGTGCCATCTGCCAACGTGACTACCATGCCTGTATCTATGCCTGTAACCAAGTTACTGTTAAAAATGGCCAACTACACAGACCCAAGAACAGATCCCCTGGAGACTGCCTTCCAAAATAACGTGAATTGATAACCGTTCAGCTATGTCAGCTGTGTCTGACTCTTTGTGACACCATTTGAGATTTTCTTGTTAAAGATACTGGAGTGGCTTGCCATTTCCTTCTTCAGCTCATTTTATACTTGAGGAAACCGAGGCAAACATAGTTAAGTGACTCGTCCAGGGTCACAAACCTAGTAAGTATCTGAGGTAGGATTTGAACTCAGGTCTTCCTAACTCCAGACCCAGTGTTCCATCCACTTCACCATCTAGATGCCCAGAATCAATGATCGATGAAGCCATTTAACCAATGCCAAATTTAATTAACCATTCTATTTAGAGAGCATAAATCTTTTCCGGAAGAATATGAATGAGCAACTTTGGATCAAATAGTTTGCTAAATCTAAAAATTATAACTATAACATTCCCCTGAGAGGTCTAGTAATTCTTTTGTTAAAGGAGGGAATGAGGTTAGCTTGGCATGGCCTGGCTCTTTCAGATCACTGCTCCCTCTCCTGCAAGTTCACCAAGCCATCTCTTTAATAATTCATTGAATACAATCCACTTGAACATCCAAAACTAAAAGGAAGGGTTTTTTTTTTTCTGTTTTATTTTTCCTTGGGTTGTTTTTTTTTTTATCACCATAAACATTTAAAGAAAAGATCTAGGCACAGGGGAGATTCAAAGGCTTGGTAAGATAGTTCCCAACCCCATATGATTTATATTTGACTAGGGGGATAGGACACACAAAAATAATATAGGATAAATGCAGGAGAGAGGTGAAGCTAGAAGGCATGGTGGGGAGGGATTACCACCATTTGATGAGATGATCAGGGAAGGTTTGATGGAAGAAAGGGGATTTAAAGGGTCAAAGGACCAGGGTTCAAACCTCCATTTTATTGCCTACTTTCCACATCACAACTTCTTTTTGCCTTAGTTTTCTCAACTGTAAAATGATGGAGTTAGACTAGAACTCTCAGGTCCCTTCCAGCTCCAGAGATCTATGTTGTTACCCAGCTTGAAGGGGCAAAGTATGTGTGTGTTCCCATGTGAACAAAATAAAATGTGCTAAATGTTCTCTCCTTGGAATTGATAATGGTGGGGAGCTAGGGGGAGAGGGAAGGGTGCCTGATCAAGCCCCTAATTCCTAATCTTCTGAGTTCCAATGGAACAGGAAAAGAAAAATTTGGCATAGCAGAGAGAATGCTGGCTATGAAGTCAAGAGAACCAGATTCCAATGCTACTATTGCTACCTATGACCTTGGTGACTTTGGTATCTCACCTAACCTCCAGATTCTGCTTCCATATCTTCCTAACTTGAGGGATTTGGCTTGCTGGGCATCCCTTCCAGTCCTGGGTTCTAGGATCCTTGGTCCTGACACTACAATGACAGGAAGAACTGAGTAGAGTAGAAGAGAGGACGACCTTGGGAGGGTGACTCCCAGGTCTCTGCAGGAGGTGTGGCATGGCCACCAGATCCCCATCCCAATCCAATGCGAGTGTTAAATATACACAGGGGTCTCTCACCCTTCAGACTCTTAATTAATAGGAATACCTATTCCTTGCCCAATGTTGTGCCAGCTCCCTCAGGAGACAAAGGAAATATCCCTGTACTCACATAACTGATCATCTATTTGAGGAAATTAAAACTGCGAAACAATTAGGGAACAATTTAAGGGTGTGGCTGTGTGGCTCCGACTGGGAGGCAATGGAGGGCTTCTGAAAGGGAAGAAGCAAGAAACAGGAACCCAATCCTGAAGGACCTGGGAGCAGCCAAGGACCTCAGGGGTTGTCTGGGCCAAACTGGTCATTGGACTTTTGTCTTCCTTCTCAGATAACATGTGTCTGAATGTATGTATGTATAAATGTGCATGCAAACTATCTGTATGTAAAGTAGAGAAATATATACACAGAGAGAGAGAATAGAAAGAAAATAGAGAATTATATGCACATAGAAGACAAGAAATATATATATACATATACAGAGCATAGAAAAAATATACATATAAGGCAAATATATGCATCTTAGAAGTACACATATAGAGAGAATATATGAGAAAATATATATCTAGAAAGTATGTGTGTGTGTATAGAGTATACCTAGAGAACAGAGAATTTATATAAGCAATCTCACATGCACATACAGACACACTTCTTCCTAAACATTCTGTCTCCGCTGTGCCCAGTCAATAACGAATGCTCAACAACTGTTTGCTGATTAAGTCATTGCAGAGGCGGACCCTGAGATCCAGCGCGATACACAGAGACTTTCCAAGGTGAGCAACAACACAATCGGTATGGTGTGACTCCAAATCCAGGGCTCTTCCCATGACAGCCCAGATTTAGAAAAGCAGGAAGGAAGGGAGAGGTCCACCAAAGGGAAGGTGCCCTGCCACCCCAGTCTCAAGTGTTTGATTTGGCCCTGAACTGCAGAGATTTCAGAAGACAGAAGTGACAGAGGCCTTTCTTCTCCTCTATCCCTCAGTGCTTAGCCCCCAGTTCGGTTCTTCCCCATTCCTCAATTTCATGGTGCCCATCACCGTAATAATCGGGCTGAAGAAATAAGGCTCCAGTCCAGTTGGCTGAGCCAGAGGAGTGAGGATGATGGGACAGAGGAGGACCACACTAATTCCTTGAGATAAAGCAGCTGATCCAAGCCCCCACCTCCATTTGCCCGGAACAGGCTAACTAAGCACAGCAGTCTGTGCTGTTTGGGGGTGGGGTTTGAAAGGAGAGTGTGAGGGCACATTCTATCTGGTTGCCATGGAAACCGATCCTTTCACCAACTTGCCTGGATTGTGGAGGGAAGGAGACTGGAAAGGAAAGGGCTCTGGAGCGCAGAACAAAGGGGCAAGCCGGCCACCCTAACATGCAGGAGGGGAAGTGCCCGTGGAAGCTACCCTCAAAGACCAGGGCTCACTAGCCTGGCCACGTGGCCTGCTGCTGAAGGAGTCCCCTGAGGCCAGCATCCTGGCCACCCAATCCAGCAGAACATAAACAAGGGCTATAACCAAGCAGCCAACCTGCCGGCTCCTGAAGATGGATCTTTTCCTACCAGGCAGATCTCCCCTCTTCTCCCCCACTTCCCTTTCACCAAGAAGGCCCGAGACATTTCTCTTATAAGATAACCTCTGCTTCTTACAAGAAAATCTATCCATTGCTATTTGCATCCCCATTTGATGATGAAATAATGAGACAGGGCAGATAATTATGCTTGGGTTTACAGCAAGTCAAAGAGAGTTCAAGATGCCACACATTTCCTTAGCACTTACTCTTCTTTTTACTACATAATAGGAAGTTCTCATCCCCCTACCTTTCTCACTCATGCTTGCAATATGCTCCCTCCTTATTGCTACCTTTCAAGATTCTCTAGCCTCTTTCAAAGCTTGACTCCAGGTTCTACCTCCTCTGGGAAGCCTCCCTGAGTGAGATATAGCTGAGTGAGAGATAGCTCTCTCCTCATTAACTGATAAAACTTATCTTCTTCTTGTTTTTATATCATATCTGATTCTTCATGACCCCATTTGGAGTTTTCTTGGCAAAGATACTGGAGAGGCTTTCCATTGCCTTCTCTAGCTCATCTTATAGACGAGGAAACTGAGGCAAAAGAGGGCTGAGCAATTTATCTATATGCATCCCACCCAACCATCCCCTCCACTTCCCTGGTGGAATGCAAATTCTGAGGTTTCATGTCTTTTTGTTTGTTTTGGGTTTTTTTTTGTTTGGCAAGGCAATAGGGTCAAGTGACTTGCCCAAGGTCACACAGCTAGGTAATTATTAAGTGTCTGAGGCCAGCTTTAAACTCAGGCCCTGACTCCAGGGCCTGTATTCTACCCTAGCTGCCCCAGGTTTCATGTCTTACATAGAATAAACTCTAAATAAATTCTGGTTTAAGGAATGAACTGAATTTATAGACTTTAGAAATCATTTAGTTCAACCTTCTCATTTGATGGATGAGGAAGGCAAAGCCTAGAGATGAGAGATAAATTGTTGGAGCATCCAGTTGCTGTGCTGAAATTCTAATCTACAGCTGCTGACTCTAAAATCTGTATTTTTTTTTCCCCCATGACAACCTGAATGCTCTCAATTTGGATCTGCCTCTATGGTTACAAGTTTTAGCATCAAAGATTTATGGGTACCATTGCCAGGTTCAACTTCATTTTATACAGGTGGAAACTGAGGCTCTAGAAAGTGAAACACACAGCAAGTGAAGACATAACCATGACTAGATGTTAGTAGAGCTTCCCCATTAATTCCCAGTCTGATGTTCTTCCCACCATTGTATGGGCTGCCCCTCCATATGCCTATGCCATTTTTGTGGTGTTTGTTATACATTTGTACACCAGTTCTCAAATTACCACCACAATCAGTAATGGAAAGAATGTTGAATTTGGAGTCTGAAGTCTCTGACTTTACAACTTACTCCCTAAGTGACTCTTAACAATTTATTTCATCTCAGCTCAGTACAGGGGCTCCAGGGGCAGAGGATCTTGGTTCAAATCCTACCTCTGATTTAGGTAAATCCTTTTACTTTGCTGTACCTTAATTTCTTCATCTATAAAATGGAGTGGTTGGGCCAGATGCTTTCCAAGGTCCCTTAGTTCTCAGTTTCTTCTTAAGTAAAATGAAGGGTTTTGAGCTGTGATTTTTGAATGATCACCACCCATGGAGTCTAGGTTTCTAGAGATATGCTCCCAAAAGACTGGCACTGTGCATCTGCCTTGGATCCAAAAGGAATCGAGTGTGAATCCTATCTCAGACTAAAAAAAATCACTTAAAACTTCTTGTTGGCCTTTCTTCATCTATAAAATGAGGATAATAAAAGCACCTGCCTCACAAGTTGTGAGCAGCAAATGAAATAATGCAGGGAAACACTTTGCAAACCTTCAAGCTGGGTCAGTCTATCTGTGTGACTATGGACAAGTCACAACCTTGTTTGCTTCATTTTCCTCATCTGTAAAATGAACCAGAGGCAAACCATTCCAGTATCTTTGCCAAGAAAACCTCAAATGGGGTCACAAAGAATTGAACACAACTGAAAAACACTAGCAGCAACAAAACGCCTGAGAGCTTCATGTAAGTGTTGGTCATGACTATGATTTGCATTAACCCAGAGCACTTACAGCAGCATCACCACACAGAGAATACTCAGAAAACACTACGTGGCCAGCTGCCAATCCCGTAACATTCCACGGCCATCATCTCCATACCACAACCTATCAGATGATCCTCCATCCCAGACAGTCACAGGGGAGAAGGGTCATACAGACAGAGGAAAACCACAGAGAAATCCAAAACCTCAATTTCATTACCAGTTTTAACCTGCTTCCACCTCGAACCATGATGAGAGCTAATAATTATCTGTGACACCCTTAGGCTTGTAAAACACTTTTCTCACAACCCCATGAGATGAGCTTTATGAGTATTTCTAGTTCCATTTTACAGAGGGGGAAACTGAGGCCCTGAGGCAAGAAGTGGTTTGCCCTAGATCACACAAATGAAGTGTTTGGAGCAAAGATTAAAATGGACTCTAACTTTGGAGTTTGAGGACCTATATTCAAATCCCAACCTTGCTGCCAGCTGGCTGTGTCATCTTGAACAAAGCACCTAACCTCTCTGGTTTTTTGTTTTTGTTTTTTCAGTTTCCTTGACTGTTAAATGGTGTTGCTTCTGGAAAGGCTGACCACAAAGAACACAAATCTATTCCCTATCTATAACCTGCTCCTTCTCAGCCTAAAGTAGAAATACTCACTGAGCAATAAATTATAATAGATTAAGCAGGGAGGAGCAGCTAGTGGCTCAGTGAGTAGAACACCGACCTTGGAGTCAGGAGGACCTGAGTTCAAATGCAGCCTAGACACTTAATTATCTAGCTATGTGACCTTAGGCAAGTCACTTAATCCCACTGCCTTACACAAAAGCCTAGATTGACTGTAGTTCTTGTCCCAGACAACTGGGCCTTGATTCCTAAAACTGGCCCTTCTGAACTTTTCCCTGATGCTCCCCAGAGCATTGAGCAGTCTCCCAGTTCTAGGCTCATTTCTCCTTAAGACTCCTTATTAAACATTAAATTGCCCTAACTCCATCCTATGAAATGGGGAGGGAAGGGAAAACAGAAAATCCCATTTTATAGGTAAAGGTCAAGAAAAGTTTCCCAGTGATGTACAATGGGTCCAATGGCATAACAAAGACCTTCTACTTTCCAGGCCTGTGATGCCCTTCTCACATTAAAAAGAGGGCCTGAGCCTCTTTGCTCCTATGACTGCCCTCCCTCTGAGTCCAGAGTCAGCCAAAAAACCATGAAAAGCGCTCGAAGCCAGCACCCAGCTGCCAAGGAGACTGGGTGGGCAGGCATTCTCCCTGGGTTCTTGGCTCCTGAGCCCTGGCCTTGCTCAGGAGAAGCTGCCTCTGCCATTAAAGGTAATTACTCTATTGAACCTGACACTAATAAGTTCCTTCAAAATGCTGGCTCCCTCCCCGCTCCAGCTCCAGCTCCAGCTCCAGTTGGTGGTATGTCTCTTCCAGTCTCTCAGAACCATCTAGAGACAAGGAGGTGATGCCACATTCCCCCATTCATCCCATCCTATAAATGTCAACACCACTTTTCCTTTGGGAAAGGGCAAAGTAAGATATCAACAAAGGTGGACCAACTCTGCTGCCTTTCACTTAATCTCTCTCTCTCTCTCTTGCTTATCCTTATCTGTGTCTTTCTGTGTGTCTATGTCTCTCTTGTTATCTCTATCTCTTTGTTTGTCTCTATATATACACATACGCTTACATTCTAAATCCATCTTTCCTGGGGCTACAGAAGAGACAGGTGGATAATTCCCACAGTACTTTGGGCTCCCATCTCAGCAGACATCACAGATGGCTATTCCCCCAGAGTCAGATAAGAGCATCTCCTTGCCTAGACCCCATAATGAGGTCATTGGTCATTCAGGAAAAGGATCCAACCAATCCCAGACTTGGATTAAAAAAACCATAAACTCCCTATTGACTTAGAATGAGTCCCAAAGCAGCTTTGTCCCACCCCATAACCTGCTTGGGATCCCCCCCCAAAAAAAGAAACCTTCTTTTCCAAGGAGAGACACCTCAGAGGAATAGAACCACGGTTTTCTGCCCACATAGGAATCCAGAGAGCAGTGATATTAAGCACCTGGCCCATTCAAACCTCAGGATAGGTCAAAGAGTCTTTTAAGGGTCTTTGAAAATACCACTCCAATGAAAAAGGGAAGTTTCATTTGTAAAACTTATTCCAGCCAAACCTCCAAGCAAGGAACCAATCAATCCTGGCTAGGGGAGAGGGAAGATGCAGATGGAATGTAAGCTCTTAGAGGGCAGGGACTATCTAACATAGTGGGAAGAACATTGTCATTAGAGTCAGAGAACTTGGATTCAAATTCTAACTCAGATATTAGAACAAATCATTTGACTTTGGGGGGGGTTTGTTTGTTTGTTTTAGATTTTTTTTGCAAGGCAATGGGGTTAAGTGGCTTGCCCAAGGCCATACAGCTAGGTAATTGTTAAGTGTCTGAGGCAGGATTTGAACTCAGGTACTCCTGACTCCACTGTGCTCTATCCACTGCACCACCTAGCTGCCTCCTATTTGACCTTTTTGAAGCTCCATTTCCCTCATGTGTAAAATGAAGGGATTGGAGTGGATGGTCTCTAACGTCCCTTCCTGGGCAGCTAGGTGTTACAGTGCATAGAGGACTGGCCCGGGGGTTAGGAAGACCTGTTTTCACTCTGTTTGCCTTAGTTTCTCATCTTTCTAATGGCAGATTGAAAATGATAAGACACTCTAGGATCTCTGATGAGAAAATTTCAACTGGGGTCCAGAGGAGTAGGACACAACTTAAATGACTGAATAACAAAGCCATGATTCCTATCACTCTTTCCCTGTATCCATGGGACCAGTGTGGTGGTGATAGTATTTACCTAGTACTTTTTACGTATCTCATTTAATCCTCACACGCATCCTGTCATGGTTTTTTAGATGTGGAAACTGAAGCCGAGAGAGGTTAAGTGACTTATCCAGGAACACACAGCTAGTTAAATGTCTAAAGTCAAATTCAAACTCTTCCTCACTCGGAGTCCTTTGCTCCAACCACTCCCCCCACCTCACTGCCTGGGTGACTCACACATAGTGCTTGTTGGTGGCTGATCATCCGGCTTTTCCTAAGTCTGATTCTCATTTCTCTCTTTTCCACAAGAAGGCAGCACTGTGTACCTCCAGAGTATCTCTGACATTCAATCAAGGGCTACAGGGAAGAAAGCGGGGTGGGGGTGGGGTGGAGCAAGGTCTCCATCTTAATCCCTCTGCCTCCCAGGGGCTGGAAAAATCCCACAGACAGGACAAAGAGAAAACAAGGGGCCATTCCCAGGCTTCTTTCTCCCTCTATCTTCAGCATGACCACCCCTCCCTCAGCACTCATCCCTAGGCAACAGCAGCTCCATTGCCAGGACCACTAGCTTCACCTCCCATGAGTGGGTCATATTCCTCAAGCTCCGGGAAACTGAGACGAGTGGTCCAAGGCCTGGAGAGGGACAGCTTGGACTGGGGAGAGGGAGCAACTGGCCCAGCTTTTCAATCAGGATGGCTGCAGATCTCACGCAAAGGGAGTGTCTTGGGAGTCCTAAGGAGAGCCAGCCCAGTGCAGTAGAGCCTTGAGGCTCTTTGGAGTTGTAACATTCAAACTGAAAGAAGCCTGTACCAAGCGTGTGTGTGTGTGTGTGTGTGTGTGTGTGTGTGTGTGTCCATCTGTACACGTGTGTATGTGTGTGAAACAGAGAGAGAGAGAGAGAGAAAGAGAAGGGGGGGAAAGAGGGGGAGAGAAACTGGGAATGAGAATGAGAACACCAGTCAATTACCAGCATACTCTTTTCCCAAGAGAACTCCTTGAAAATGTCCTGGAAATGTGCAGCGTGCTTGCGTGCGTGCGTGCGTGTGTGTGTGTGTGTGTGCAAGCACATGCTAGCATGAGCCCATGCCCCACCCCCACCCGTGTTTAGGTACATACAAGGGGAAGGGGGAAAGGGGAAAGGATGGAAAGTTGTTCTGAATATCCTTAGAGTGGATTAATGTGGAGATTTTAAAAACAAGACAAGATGCTTCCTCTGGGGCTCATGGGCACCTCTCTGCCTGTCCCTTCCCCAAGGCTCTCTGGCCTTTTTCCCAGGGAAAGGTCCACTGTGGGCTGGTCTACTTCCAGGGCCCGGAAGCAGCTGGGTGTTCCAGGCAGTCAGGTCAACAGACACCAGAGAACAGAGCCCAAGCACCATAGCAACTGCTGTCCCCCCTCCTCACTTGCTTTACTGCACCTCCACCACCCCTTTCCCATCATCCCTTTCCCACTGATCCCGAACTCTCTACCTAAACCAGTATTGGTCAATGCATTCAAGATTTCTTGAATAGGCCCCCTGAGGATGGAACACTGGCTCAAGACTGGCTGCCTGGCTCTGGGACCAACAGCAAAGTCCTGTTCTCTAAGATGAAAGCAGAATTCCAAGGGATGAATGGAGGTAAAAAGACTGAGAGACGAAGGTTGGTGATCATTAATAGGCATATGCAAGCACTTATAGGCAAAGAAATCAAGACTTTCACCTGTTTACAGGTCCACAGACCACCAGAAAGACAACACCCTCCCCACACACCCCCATGATGTCGAGCCTCCCTTCCTAAACATCCTCTACTCACTCTTCCTATTCTTTTTATTTTCTCTCCAACCCCTTCCATGGTTCACATCCCTTTGTTAATGCCCTTTTTTTCCCTGACAGATAAGGGACTTATGTCACTGGAGCCTCCCCTGGTGGCTCTTGGATAGGGTCAGAGTGGTGATGTTTTCCCAGGTCCCCAGCATATCAAGGCCTATCCTGTTGGGAGGCCTCATCTGACAGGTGGACGTGCCTACTCCACATTTCCCTCAAACCAGAATCCTGCCGCTCTAAAGAGGGAAATCATTTCTACCAGCAAGTGAGTACCAATGGTGGTCTCAGGCTGCATCTGGGACCCTGGCCCTGATTGCTGCTCAGGAACTCCTCTGCCAGGAGGCCAGTGGTTTCTGGGTTCAGAGCCATCTCACTGTTCCTTTTCCCTCTTCCTAGGTAGATGCTTCCTCACACACTGCCATATGACCCAAAATAGACCAATTAAGTCTCTCCCTTTCATATCCAAGGAGCAATTGAGCACCTGTGGCTAATGAAAATCACAGCCAGAGTCATGACCTTGGATTCATCTTAAATATTCTTAAGTACAAGGTATCCCAGTCCAAAACCTCTTCCTTTTACTCAGATTCTGGGTAAAGCAATGACTTCTCCAAGATCACTCACTCTGCCTCCACCTCTAGCACTCTCTCCAAATCTTCAACTGCCTTGCTCCCTGCTCCCAGCCCCGATCAATATAGGGATCAGTGAGGGTAGAGATCGCTTCACCTTTTATCTTTGTGTCCCCAATATCTTTCTGGGGATCCTTTAAAAGGAAAAGTTTTGAACTCAGTTCTTTGTCTTCTCTAGGTTGGTAGATTTGACACCTAAATTTGTCTGGTACCTTCCCTGGGGTGGCGCATCACCATGACAGAACAGAAGCAGTATGAACAATATAAAGCTTTTAATGCACCTGTGGGTTTGCCAAGCACTCCCCCTCCCCTCAGAGCCCCTGGAGACGGACAGTCCAAGTTCTAATGACCAGTTTCCCCAAGTTATAAGAACTTGGAATTTTAAGAGACTTCAAGGTGACTTATCAATCAATCCAACAAGAAAAACCTATTCATCAAGTCCTGGGGACATAAACCCTCAACCATCCTTGCCCTCAGGGAGTTTATTAGAGGAGACAGAATGAACATATATATATGTATATAATATATATATTATATACATAATACATATACACACACACACATGCATCAAACATCTCTATGTAGGTGTGTGTTATTGATGGACATAAAGGAATGATTTATAAATACAACTGGAAAAGTAAATTAAGTCCAGGCTGTGAAAAGCTTTAAGATCTACCCAGAAGATTTGCAGAGTTGATCCTGAGGAAATAGGAAGCTTGTGAAGTTTATTGATTAGAACAGCAACAAGATTAAACCAGGACTTATGGGAAACAATCCCTTGGAGAATGTGAGGAGTGAAGGAAGGCAAAGGAGACTAATTCAAAGCCACGGCCAACAGTCCGGGTAAAAAGGGTCGAGGGCCTTGAAGTAGGGTGGCCAATGTGTGGATGACTAGAGGAAACATCGAGTCCAGGCCTCTTCATTTGAAAAATGAGAAAAATCGAGGTTCAAGTATTAGATGGCAACGTTGAAATTTGAACCCAACTTTTAGCAATCTGAAAACTGGTACACTTTCTAGTCTGCTGCCTGAGGACTAAGTTGATGCCATGTTCTGGATACTTCTCAGCTGTCTCCGTGGCCAGCTTTGGCTTCGCCCTCCTCTCTGTTTCCTTAGGCTGCTTTGTTCCTGTTTACTCTTCCACCAGTCTATGTCCTTGGTCAGATTCCCTTCTCAATAGTTCTCAGTCCTGTCCAGAACCTGCTGCCTCATCCAAAACGAAGAGGTGGTGGGAAGAAAACCATCAAGGCAGAACTGGAGGGGACCTTTAAAATAACAATCTACTCCCCTCATTTTACAGATAAAAGAACCAGGTCGGGGGGAGCGATTCCCCCAAGATCATACAGATACCAAGTAATAGGGCTGATATTAAAACTAAGCAGCACCCTACTACTTCACAGGACAACAGATAAAACTTTAGAAGTCACAGAGTACAAACCTCTCACTTTACAGATGAAGAAAAGGAGAGCCAGAAGTCACACGGATGTGTCTAAGGCAAAGTCCTCCCCACCTCTCCCTGCTCAGTCCCTTGGCCCATGCTAACACTGACCACTTCCCTTCTTGTTTCTGGGGCATCTTTGGCTTGTCCACTTTAGCAGATGGTACCATCTCCTTCGTGGATGGGCTGAAAGAGGCCCAACAGCCAAAGCCTCATGATCCCTGTCCCCTCCCCATGCTGTCTATGAAGACACTGCTGCGAGAATGTAAAAGGCCCACATGGTGCTGCTCATCATCTTCTGGTGTGAGGCCTGCCAGTCACCATAGCAACAGACTCCATCCTGCCTGCTATCCAGGGCTGATGCAATCCTTCAGCATCACGCAATGCCAAGACTCTCCTCCTGGGGAGGGAGGAGGGAGAGAAGAGGAAGGGGGAGAGACCAAACTCTAGGAGGAAACGGGCAGACATTTTCACAGAAATCTTCAGCCTCCCTCCCACCTCCTGGGGTCTGGGAGTTTCTTTATATGCTTTCCTCACTTCTTTCATGGAGCTTCCTGTTCTGAAGCTGCCATTTGATATCTGAACAGGGTATATACAAAATACATCTTCCGGGGAATCAGGTGGAGGGAAGAATATTCCTTTTTACCTCTGGGCTAGGGTTGGTCCTTTCTCCAAAAGCCTCTTGAGCATCTGTAAAAGTAGGGAGGAGGAAGTCCCTCAGATAGACTTGCCCTAGTAACAACTGAACAGAGATGACTCTGACCATAAGTAAGGCAATCCTGATAACTAAAGCTGTAGGAGAAAGCTTCCGTGTTGGGGAATCTCAGGAAAAAGTAGTCACCTGCATGGCTGCTTAGATCTCATACCTATACCTGGCCAAGGAAAAACCCCCCACTCCCTCTTGCTTTTTTTCATCAGAGGACCAAATCTTTCATTCCCCCACAGTGAGAAAATGGGGAGATTCACACTCCTGCATGTTTTAAGAGATGAGACATGCCCTCCCACCCCCACCCCCACCTTGGGGTGGCAGGGATCAGGGAGAGGATCCTACCAGGCCCTTAGCATGGGAAAATCCCTCTCTCTCATCCCATCTCCTACCCATGACCGTGAGACTCTCCCTCCCAAGGCTGCGTCCCGTCCCGCTGAAGTCAGAGTGCGTGTGTGTGCTCCCTTCCTGATAGCCTGGGTCCCTTTCCTCCAGGCACGTCCACCCCTGGGCTCCTCCTCAGCTGGCAGGTACTAAAGGATTCCATGAGCCAATCAGGAGCTGGCCCTAGGTACAAACAAGTCCTGCTCTGGGACTCTGCTACTTCAGATGACAACGGCTGAGACCAGCCAGGGCTGGGCCAGAGTCCTGGGGCTTAGGTGGGATGTCACACCCATACTGTACTCCCCCTGGACCTCCTCTAGAGACAGGACCAAAAAGAAAAATCACACCTGTGTATGCACCTGTTTCCCGTAGTCACCACCCTCTAAGGTACGGGAAATGACTTCACTCCAGGGGTTAGTTGGGAGATGATGTTCAGCTATGGGACATCCCCAGGCCCCAGGGCCTTTGGGAGCCCTGGCATTCTCATTAAACCTAGCTATGGCACAGACAACAGGTATATGTTACTGGAAAACAGCTCTTTAAACCGTGATCAGGAAGCAAAATGGACAGAATGGAAAATGGATTTCCATAGATGTTCAAAATTCATTTTGCCTGGATCATCAACCTCAAGATACTGGAAAGGTGGTGATGTTTGTCCATTCACAAAGACCATGACATCAGGAAAGTGATGCCATGGTGAACTGGATCTGAGAGGGGGGAGCCTCACTTTCTCCCAGAACCGTCTGGATCCAGTGGCCAGATATGATTGAGGCTGACTAGAGATGACCCTGGATGCGAGACAATCCAATTAAGTGACCTGCCCAAGATCACACAGCTATTAAGTATCTGAGGTCACATTTGAACTCAGGTCCTTTTGACTCCAGAGCTGAGGCTCTATCTACTGCATCATTTAGTCTCTCCCATTAGACTGGAAGTACTTTTCATTCTGTTGGTGTCAAGGTACGGTGTGTCCGACTGGCTGATCAGATCAAGAGGAGTTTGGAAGGTTCCAGCCCAGGTTGAGCACAAATAGTTCACTCGAACATTGAGTGGAGATGTCTCTAAATGTGCATTCCTTTTAAGCTACTGCAATTCTGCTTCACTGTTTGTGGAGGGCACATCACGCTGGGCATTCCTGTGCCAGTGTCTCCCATATCTCATAATCGATTCCAAAGTTTCTTCAGAGTAATCTTGAGAGTGTCCTTGGCTCTTTTCTTCTAAGCTCTGGGTGAACCCTTGCCCTGGCTGAGTTCATAAAATAGCTGAGCCCTTAGGAGTTACTGAAATGCAGATGGCTAGCTTGCCCCTCCACTAAATGGTCCATTAATTGCTATCCTTACAGTCTTAGCTAATAAATACATTAACAACCCCTTAAAGCAATGGACTTATTTCCAGTGACCCCCAGACCATCCCATTATTGCCTAGAATGGACTTAACATCCGCCTTGGAGGTCTACTACTGACTTACTACATCTATACCCTTATTTTACACACACTTATAATAGGGCTGCTTATCTAGGGTCCCATCGTAGAAGCAGCAAATTAAAAACTGTAGGGAAGGGATGGGGCTCCTTGGGATAAGGCAGGAAAGAAAGTAGACATAGGAGCAATAATCCAAAGAGGCAGGGTGGTGGTACAATGGAAAGGACTGAATTTGGAGCCAGGGCCCTGAGTTCAAGTTCCATCTCTGTAACTTATTATCTGACGTTGGGTAAAGAGATGGTCTCCTCCTCGTAAAATGTGACAAACTTTTAAGACACCTTTCATTTCTGATCCCAAACTGTGACATCTGGGGTCACTGAGTGTAGACTCAAATAGCCCTACTCTTTCAATAAGCTACTAGGGGTTTGCATACACACAGCATTTCAAGACTTGGTGAATTAGAAGCACATTTATTAAATGCCTGCTGTATGGAACTGTGATTTCCTCATTGTAGACCTCCTCACAGAAGAAGAACAGCATTCCTCCATTGGTCAGAAGCTGGTATTCTCTAGTTGCACTGCCCCAAAAAGAAAAAAAAATCATCTCGTGGTTGAGAAGATAACCTCTTAACAACCCTGGGAGGTAACTGCTGTTTTTCCCATTTTCTAGTTGTGGGAACTGAGGCAGACAGAGGTGCAGTGACATGCCCAGGGTCCTTCAACCAGTAAGTGCCCAAGGCATTCAGGGTCCTTCAACCAGTAAGTGCCCAAGGAACTCAACTCTTCCTGACTCTGGGTCCAACATTTTAATCACTGCCCTGCTTAATGATATCCTTTGATCCATCTTGTTAAGAAAGAGGGGTTGCCTGGGTCACAGTGATCTGAGTTCATCTTCTGCCCTAATGATGGGGGATAACTGTTCAGAGAGGTCAGTACATCGACATTACTGTGGAGGGTAATGGATACCAAGAACCTGCATCATCTTTTACCTACAGAGGAGGGGAGAGGAGAATTTCACTGTCCAGGCACAAAGGTGGAGAAAGGAAAAAAGCCTCACAATTTATATTCTGTAACACATACATTCTTATAATTCTTGTATTATTACTAGCTTTGGTAATAAAAGGATCAACTAGGTGGCACCATAGCCCAGAGAGCTGAAATCTGGAAGACTCAATTTCCTAAGTTCAAATCTAGTCTCAGACACTTATTAGCTGTGTGATCCTGGGCAAGTCACTTCACCTTGTCTGCCTCAGTTTCCTCATTCTATAAAATGAGCTATAGAAGGAAATGGCAAACCACTCCAGGATCTTTGCCAAGAAAAAACCCAAATGGGGTCATGGAGAATCAGACATGAATAAAATTACTCGACAAGAAGTAATGAAGGTCCTGATAAGGAAATGAATCTTTCCAAAGCCCTAACTCCAAGAGGTCAGACTATTCTCCACTTAAAAAGGTAGAGTCATCAAACATGAGAAATAGAGGAGAAAAGACGTCCATGAACTGATACAAAATGAAGTGAGCAGAGTCTGGAAAACAACATAGACATAAAAGGGCTACAGTTTTCATGGAAACAACCACCACCACCACCACCAAAAAAAAAAAATTGAAAGTCACTGTTTAAAAATTTCCCAGAACAAGCTTGGATCCAAAGCAAAGAAATGAGAAGATACTGTCTCCTACTCATCAGCAAGAGGTCAGGGTCCTCAGGAATAGAATTATGAGGAAAAAAAATCAGATTTTTTTCGATGTGTTAATCAGTTTATCAGAATTTTTATTTCCTCTTTTTTAAAACAATTATTTGTTAAAGAATATTAAAAATAAATGATAAAATGTTAGAAAAATTCTTTGTTATAAGGGGCAGATACAGGAGGAAATCTAGGTGATGTTAAAAAGATCCGAAGATCTATTTTTAAAACGGCAGGGAAAAACATGTCCATAGAGAACCCCTCCCTCACACTCCAATGACTGCTTCTTCCCTCCTCTCTGGAGTCCAAGTGGAGGGTTGTGGGAAGAAACGAAGGCACATTTGGAGCTTTGCACGATTGGGAAAGATGAAAGCAATAGAAGGGTGTGGTATCAGCAGATACAAGCCCATACTGCAGAGACTTGACTAAAATAAGCCCTCTCCCTTCTGGTATAGGCACAGAGCAGATCTGGACCAATGAAAGTTGCTGGAGAAAGCACTGTCAGTCACTGGAAGGCAGGGTAGTCCAATGGAGAGGGCATGAGATTTGGAGTTGAGGTTTAAAATGCCCCACTTCTCAGCTTAACTATCAGGGCCTGGGCCAGGGTTCAAAGCCCTTCCCCCTCTCCCTGGGCCTATATCTCCTCTCTTCCGTAAATTGAGTGGGTTGGATCTCCATCTTGCCTTTTAGCTTTAAATCTGGATCAAAGCAGAGACGGCGGGCTTGTTCCATTTTTCAAGGGACAGAAAACTGGGAGGGACAGTTAACACATTGGATGACAGAACTAGAATCCAAAAATATCTCACCAGGCTAAAGCTTTGAGTTGAATCTAAGAAGATGAAATTCAATAAGGTAAAGTCTTATATTGGAGTCTTCAAGAATACAGAATAGGGGCCTGTAGCATCTAGAAAGCAGCATAAATGTTCATCATCATCACCTAGATGATTCATCACTTAGAGCTTTGTTCAGTTCTAAGCACCAAATTTCTTTCTTTTTTTTAAGTACCAAATTTCTAGAAGGATGCTGATATGCTGGAGTGAGGGGCGGCTAGGTGGCGCAGTGGATAAAGCACTGGCCCTGGAGTCAGGAGTACCTGGGTTCAAATCCGGTCTCAGACACTTAATAATTACCTAACTGTGTGGCCTTGGGCAAGCTACTCAACCCTATTGCCTTGAAAAAAAATCTAAAAAAAAAAGATAAAAAAGATATGCTGGAGTGAAGGAAGGCAGGCAGGCAGGGTCATGGAGTGACCTCCATAGCAAGACCAAACAAAAGAAATGGGGATGTTTAGCCAGGAGAGCTGGAGGTGATAGTTCCTTTTCAAGAATCTGAAAGGATGCCCAGAGGAAAAGGCTTGTCTTTGGTGGCAGAGGGGAAACAAGAGCAGTAGGAAGAATTTACAAAGAGCTAAGTTTAGGTTTGCTCTCAGGAAAGCCCTTCCATATTCGAGCTGTTCCAAAGGTCCCAAAGAGGGCTGGGTTGGGAAGGAGGCTGCCCCTTCCTTAGGGGCCTTTGAGCAGAGGCCTGAGGACCACTAGCCGGGGATTATACATCAGGAAATTCCTTGTCTCTCACAACTCTAAATTCTGAAACCTAAAAACATTATGATCCAAGCCTCCCAAGATTTCTACCTTAATCCTGAGTACATAATAGAAATCAGGCATGGAAAGGCTGGGCTATGAGACCAGCCACATGAAGGGGGAGCAATGACTAGCTCTGCTTTCTAAATGGAAAAGGTAAATCTACTGGAAAGTCTAGATTCTGGTCAGGATAGGAGTGCCCCCCCCTTTAAGGATCACATGATTGTGCAGAGACTTCCCCAAATCCTCCCTTCTTGGCACCAGGGAGAACAGCATGTGATTTCCCTTGGGAACAAAAAGGAAGCAGGAGGCACCTGATGCTGCCATCTCCTCAACACCGGCCCCTTTTACCCAGACACTCAATGACTCAGCCAAAGATTTGGGGAAGGGGAGTATTCTGACTTCAACCTTCGATCTTTACTATCTCATATTCCTTTAGATGGCAGATAAGAGAAAAAAAATCAAACACTGAATTATCACTTCAGACTGAGAATAAATGATGAATAGCAATGATGATAAAAATAACAGAACCATATTTCTACAGTACATTGGAGTTTTCTTAACAAAACTCCCTAGGGTTAGCATTCTGTCCAGACCTGTGATTCTACTGATATAGGAAATTCCCTATACAGAAAGGCACTTTTATTGAGAGAAGCGTCCTTAGAAGCCAACCAGTTCAACAGATGAGGAAACTGAGGCAATAAGTGGTAGAGCTAGAGATTCCCACCAAAGATATAGATTTTTAATTTCTCCTTCCCTGGTCCTCAATTTCCTCATCTGTAAAACGAGTGAGTTAGACAAGATCCCTCCCAGCTCTAGGGTCAAATCTATGAATTACAGTCTTAGTGATTGCTCAAAGACACAGAGTCAGAATCAGGACTTGAACTCCTCACTCCAAAACGAATCTTAAAGAACCAAGAAGAGGACTAGTTATTTTTGTCTTTGGCTCCTCAGCACTCGAGGCAGCTAGGTGGCACAGTGGACAGACCACTGGGCTGGGAGTTAGGAAGATTTATCAGATCTGGTCTCAGATATTTATTAGCTATGTGACCCTGGGTAAGTCACCATCCTTGTGCCTCAGCTTCCTCATCTATAAAAATGAGCTAGAGAAGGAATTGGCAAACCACTCCAGTATCTTTGCCAAGAAAAACCCAAATGGGATCATAATCAAAAACAGCTGAACAAGTTCATACATATATCAAGTGTCAGAGGAAGAATCTGATCCCAGGTCTTATGAATCCTTTGCCCCTTAGTAAGTTTGGGAAAGGGGAGTATCCTGTCAGTTATCACTCAATCCTTACTTCTTCATATTCTTTTGGGAGGTAGAAGAGAAAAAGAAACATTGAATTTTTGTTGGGACCATGAATAATCTCCAAGAGCATAAACCAAGTGAGAGTCCTGCAGCTTCAGGCAGGGCTGGGGATGACCCTGTCAGGACTCCAGAAGAGCAAGGTGAATGAAGCCTACCCATTGGAGAACATCACTGGAAATGGTAAAGAATGGGAAGTCAGGCAGGGCTCAAGGGTCAACCCCGAGTGTGCAAAGCGGGAGGAGAGTCTCTAATACTAAGGATGATAGTTATAAAGACTGGACAGGGGCTTTCCTCATTATAGCCAACTCTCAGATAGAATCTCAGGGTTATCTGGGGGTACTAAATGACTTGTCCAAGGCCACATGGTCGGGTTATATCCAAAGAGGAACCAAGATCTTCTTAACTCCAAATATCTGCCCACAATGCTGTCCAAAGACGATGATGGACACCAACAACAATTATATGACACTTAAAGGTTTATTTATATGCTCTCATTTAATTCTCATACCAACCCTGAGATGGGTACTATCATCCCCATTTTACAGACTTTACATTTTACAAATAGGACTAATCTGCTAAGGGTTACACAGAAGGTACATGAGGCAGAAATTACACCCAGGTCCATCTGACACCAAGATCTACATTCCCATCTACTCTGCCAAAATTATCTCAGAGAGACCAATATTCTGAACCTCTGGGCTTCACCTCCCCAGTGGAAGGGGGAATGATGGGCTGACTCCCTGAACCACTTGGAATTAAACAGGCAAGTTAGGTTCACATCACCTACTAACAAGATAGAAACCACTCCCCAAGCAGAGGTGGGTGAGTGGAGAGGCAGGAAAGATGACTGGCGAAGTGTGAGCTCTGCTAGAGATGGTGTTCAGCTCAGTCAAGAATTAGCCAGTGGGAAGAAGCACAGTCAATGAAGTGGGCTGAGCCTGGCAAAGTGAGACAGTATCCCAGGATTAAAGTTCTTGAGTGGAAAAGAGTCCAACTAGCCCAACCCTCCTTTTACCCATGAGGAAACTGAAGCCTGCACAGGTTAAGGGACTTGTTCAGGAAATGCTGCAAATGGTGGTCTTCCGACCACAAATCCATGACCACCATTGTGCTGGTCTTGGGAAGAAGAAAGGATCAGAGGAAATCCCAAGAATGCTTTGGACATTTTTGCAACCAAAAAGGAAAGGAATTTCCAAAGGAAAAAGCCTTGTACGGCCCCTTAACCACCTCACAGAGTCCCCGATACATCAAACTTAAGGACATTAGCCCCATAGATAGATCACAAATGTGCTGTTGAGATGGAGAGTAGAATCCAAGGCTGAGGGTGGGGGCTAGGGAATAACTACAAGCTCAGAGGTCTACATTAAACCTCTGGGAATCAGTAAAATCTTGCTTTCAAGTCCCTAGAGGACCAGAGGATGATTGGCCTACAGATTTAGAGCTGGAAGGGACATCTGAGGTCATAGTCTGACTCCTTTCTACTCCCTCCCTGCTCACTCTCGACTCCCTTATTCTACACTCCCCCCACCCCATCCCCAGCTGCCATGTCAAATTTCACTTTAGTCATTCACAGATGATATTTTTAGTCCCAAAGTGTTTTTTCCTCTTGCATCAAAGGTGCCAAGGAAATGTGAATTCTCACAACTGCAGGACAAACAAGTCACCTGGCTCTGTAAAGGGCCATTGCAATGTGCCTGACAATTGCTACACCAAGGGATGCTGCTTATTTAGGTCCTGCCTTTGGCCATCCCACTGCTCCAGACCCCAAAGACCTGGAAATCAAATCTCACTTCTGATACTACCTTTGTGACCTTCTGTAAATCATTTTAGCTTTTTCAGCCTCAGTTTCCTTATCTGTAAAATGAGGGTATTGGTCTCAATGATCTCTGAAATCTCTCTTAAGTCATTTTAAATTCTCTGAGCCTCAGTTTCCTCAACTATAAAATGAAGGAGATCTGGATTGGATGGACTCTGAAATCCCTTCACACTCTAAATTTATGATCCTATAATCCTAGGTCTAGCTTATAAGCAATCATTTCATCTCCCTGTATCACAGTTTGTTTATCTGTAAAATGATGGGGTTGGCCTAGGCTTCTGAGATCCCTAGATCTCAGCTCCAAGAGTAGATATATGAGCTGTTGGAATGAGGGTCAGCACCAAACTTCAGACTCAGAGGATCCTAGACTCTCAAGTATTGGGAAAGACCTCAGAGAGCATCAAGTCCAGCATTATGCTGGCATCTCCCTCTACCTACCAAACAGTTCTCCAAGTCTTTACCCAAAGGCTCCTGTACAAAGAGAACTAGCCTCTAAGCTTCCTGACCCTTCCTGGCTTCATCCTGGCAATGGATGGACTGCTAGTACAGGGTCCCAGCAGTGGAGATGGGAAATGTAATGTCATATTTATAGAACTACAAATAGACTGGTGTAGCTTAAAAGTAGAGAATTCAGTGTAGAGAGATTGGAAAAGTGACAAGGAGAGAGATTGTGAAGAACTTTCAATGCCAAACAAGAGAGTTTATATTTATCTGGGGTAATAGGGAGCCACAGCAACTGATTCAGAAGCAGGAAGACACGGTCAAGTCTACAGTTGCAGGAAAATCACTGGAGGAGTTTACTCTCCTGTGGCTACTCATGAAGCACAAACCATCTTCAATAATGGGTTGGATTTACATCTGACCTCCATTTCCAGATACATGCCTTTTCTTCTGATCTACAAGGCAACATGCTGCCATCAACCTACCACACAACACATCCTTCCACTATCTTTTGAGTCCTCAGAAAACAATAAATAGTAAGAAAACAAACAAAAATACTTCAGGACCAACTAGCTCTTAATTAATGATCTCAGGTCAGCTAGGTGGTAGAATGGATGGAGCACCGGCCCTGAAGTCAAGAGAACCTGAGTTCAAAACTGGTCTCAGACACTTAATACTGACTTAGCTGTGTGACCTTGGGCATGTCACTTAAACCCATTCACTGCCTTGCAAAAAAACCAAAAGAAAAATGATTTCATAGTCTATGATTCATGGATCTTACTGTATTCCCAGAGGTATGATCCCTAGAACCAAGGACTGGGAGACTAAGCAGCAGCTTTTGGAATATAGAGTATTTAACACATTGCCAAATACACAATGGCACAAGTCCTTCAAAGCAAGCCTGCAGGCTCTTTTTGGGGTGGCAAATAATTGGAAATAGTAGGGGGGAAGTCCATAAACCGGGGGATGACTGAACAAACTGGGATATATGATTGTGATGGAAGAATACTGTGCTATAATAAATGACATGAAGGATGCTTTCAGAAAAACCTGGTAACACATACACTGATGCAAAATGAAGTAAGCAGAACCAGAACACTGGACACAGTATCAGCAATATTATAACAATAATCAAATGGGTATGACTTAACTATTCTCAGCAATACAAGGATCTAAGACAATTTCAAAGACCCCACCTCCAGAGAGAAAAGTCATGAACTCTGGAAAAAAACACTTTTTGCTATTTTGTGTGTGTGTGTGTGTGTGTGTGTGTGTGTGTGTGTAATTTCTTTTGCAACATGGCTAATATGAAAATAAGACTTCAAATATATAATCAATATCAAACTGCCTTTTCAAGGGGTGGGAGAGAGACATTGGAACTTAAAATTTTTTAAAGATGAATGTTTGAAAAAATTTTAATGTAATTGGGAAATATTTAATAAAATAAAAATATTTTTATAAAAAAAGGGTTGCAAAATATCTGGGAAGAACTTTAAAGATTGTCTATCTAGTCCATCTCCCATATTTTACAGATGAGAAAACTAAGGCCTAGAGAGGAGATGGGACTTGTCAAGGTCAATAGCAGAGCCAGTATCAGAACTCAAGTCCTCTGGCTGCACATACAGCTCTCCACTCTAACACCATTCTCATCTACCTCAAAGAGCCTACCCTCTAGTTAGTGAGACAAGACTCATAGAGAGAAAATCACCAACAATCCAATCTAATAGGCTCATTAAGTGCTAAATGGTGTGACCCAGGCTGTATGTGCCATAGGCAATTAAGGGAAGGAGGAAATCATGGGATGGTTGGAATAATTAAAGAGACATATCATGCAGACAACAGGGCAGTAGCTAGGCCTTGAAGGATGGGTCGGAGTGGAATAGCCAGAGGGGAAAAGAGATGTTCCATGTTGGGCTGGGGGAATGCACAAGCAATAAGAGGGGTCCAAGAATGGGACATAAGAGGGAAGAATGGAAGGGAGACTAAAAGCTTACTATGTTATATATCAAACACATAACAGTCCTTTCCATCAAAGTATTTACAGTCTAATGGGAGAATAAGCATAAAAGGGGTGCAGCCGAATAATATGGAAAAAAGACGGGCAATAGCATCTAGAATTGGGGAGAGGAGAGCACGACATTAGGGAGCCCAGACAAGAGGCACTGCAGTGATCCAGGGGAGCATTCAGGAAGCTTGGATCAGACTGGACATTGGTCACCAAGGAATCGCAAACCTGAAACACTTCTCTGATTTCCATGTTGGAGCTCCAGCTCAGACTCCCTTTCCCCAGACATCCCCTCCTCCTTTGAAGCTAGGAGGAACCAGGACGGGGTCAGCTATGCCTCCTTTCCACCTGGCACCTGTTCCACTTACAGTAACTCTGCAAACATTCCACAATAAACCCTCTTCTCGGACTGGATGAGAAAGCCAGATAGATGATCAGCTGTCAAAAGGGGGAAGGGTTGCCTATGAGCCAATGGCAGCCATGTGCTCAGCTCAGCTGAGCTGTGGCCTTCAGCCATGGTGCCCAACAAACCATTGGCAGGACACTCAGGCATGGCTGAGTAGAGATGCCAGCTGGTCTCTCATTAACCCCCTCAATGATGCACTGGAAAACTAACAACCAAAGCATTCCACTCCATTAACCCTAATGCCATTTGGGGGCGGGGAGGGGGTATGTGGCACTGTCTGAATCCTGACTCAATTAACAATGGATGGCTCTATATACCTATGTGCCCACAGTTTCAGAAAGGCATAAAAGAAAAATGTGGGCTCCTTTCACTTAGTTATAGAGACTGGATGTGGGTGGGGGAGGGCAAAGAAAGACATGAAACTCCCCCCCACTCTTGGAGCTGTTGGAGCTAGTCACAAAACACAAACCAATCCTAGGATAGCTAATCAGAGAAATAAAGGATAAAAGAACATGGGAAGATGGAGGCAGAGCTGAAAAGGACCTTAAAAGTCTCCTTATTTTACAAAAGAAGATACTGAATTGACTTGCCCAATGTCCCACTGGGATTGTGAAGCCAAGGTCTCTGACTCTGGAGCCAAGCCCCCTTCCATCAGATAAGGCTACTTTCATATATTGGAAAGGAGTTCTCAAGAGTGGCTATTGCCTTGCTGGGAACACAGAAGCTGCAGAAAGGTTTAGCTGGCTCTGTGTCAATTTAGGGTGGGGGAGAATAGGAGTCAGCTACCCAGGAGAAGCCACAGGCCTTCTGCATGCTCAGACAGTTGCAGGTTGCTCTTGTTCGTCATCACATCCTTCAGCCACTACAAGAAGGAGTCTGAATCACAGGCTGGAAGAAGGAAAACTTCCCACTGCAAGATCCCTGGAACCCTTGGATTCAACCATGGGAACCTAAGTGTAGAGATAGAAGAGACTTAAGAGCTCAGCTAGTCCAATCTCCTTCTTAGGTAGATGAAGAAACTGAGGTTCAGAGAGGTCATTCAATTAGCCCAGCATCACTCAGCTAACAAGTGTAAGAGACAGGGTTTGAACCCAGGCTTTCATGACTCTAAAGCTTCCACTTCTTTTCCATAAATTATGGTTCATCTTGCTTTGCAAACCTTAAAAAACACCATGGAAAAGCCAAGTGGCAGGCAGGTGGAGCAGTGGATAGCATGCTGTGTTCTAGATGTAAGGAAATTAGCAGAGTTGCTTTAGAGGGAAAAGTTTTTAACCTTTAAAAACAATCTAAAGTACTATCTGAGGCTAATAGACTACCCACCAACAAAGCCAGCTTTCTCTGTATCCCCACTAAACCACATTCTAGAGTGGCACTCTTTGATGGGTTCTCCATAAAGACAGTTGTTTACTCTCTCAGGAAGAATGTCAGGAGGGAGAAAGAAGGCAGTGGGAAAAGATGAAGGGGAGGGGAAAGGGGAAGAAAACGGGGGGAGGAGAATCAGAAAGACTTGAGTTCAAATTTGGACTCAGACACTAACTGTGTGACCCCAGACAAGTCATTTAACCCTGTTTGCCTTAGTCTCCTCACCTGTAAAATGAGCTGGAGAAGGAAATGACAAATCACTCCAATATCTTTGCTAAGAAAACTCCAAATGGGATGATAAATCAGACTTAAACAAATGAACAGCAATGTGCCAACTCTTAGTTCTAATATAGTTGGAAAGGACAATATTAGAAATCCCCTCATGTAATCCCCTAACAAGAGCAAAAGAGCAAACTGAGACCCAAAAACTCTTGGAGTAGCAAAGAACTTCACAAATCAGTTAGTGTTAGTCCAATCACCTGGCTGATGTCCCAAAGAACTGAATTCAAATCCTGTCTGTTCTTCAAATCACTTCCACTCTTGAGATCTCATCTATAAAATGGGTGGGTTGGAATAATCTATAATGAAGGCCTTTTGTTATTTATTTTTACCTTTCTGCCTCCTCAGTCCTCAGTGTAACACCCAATACCATACTAAACTCCTAAACACACCTTAACTAAGGTCCTCTCAGTTCTGGATCCATGATCGTATGATGTCCTTTAGCTTTTTCCTGAAAGCTGTGTGCCCACAGTTTCAGAAAGGCATAAAAGAAAAACGTGGGCTCCTTTCACTTAGTTATAGAGACTGGATGTGGGTGGGGGAGGGCAAAGAAAGACATGAAACTCCCTTGGTTCCTCCTTGGATCAACTCTAATGGTCAAAAAGATCTTTAGTTCTGTAAAGCTCAAGTTTGTCATTCGGGGTCCCCTCTGCTGCAACAGACTAGGTGTTCTGTCTTCTACCTTCAAATACTCAACCCATTATCATGTTTACTCCTTACCAAAGTCTACCCTCAATCCACTCCCAAACTCCCATTTCCCCCAACTTTTCTTCTTCTGCCATCAGGTTTCCTGATCCTCAGATCAGGACACTCACTCCTGAATATACATTCTAGTCACTATGCTGTCTTTCTCAAGATTTGGATTGAAAATAGGACCCGAATACAGTCAGATCCATGCAGAATCAAGTGAAAAACCTGGTAGAGACTGGCAGCCCACTACAAATGGAAGAGACTTCAGTATCCACATGTCCCACCCAAGCTTCCCTAGATATTCATCATTCCCACTAAAATTTCTGTGTGATAAGGAGCTGATAACACAAGCTCCTGCCCCCAGATACAAAGTGGGTGGATGCCACCCACCAACCACTGAATGAAGGGAGGCAGTTCTACCAACAGCTCACACACACTGAGTCATCTTTTCCCCACTTGCTCAGAAATGATGGCTCTAGATGTTGAGGCAATTAGCAGACTTGCTTTAAAGTGAAAAGTTTTAACCTTAAAAAATCTAAGGAAGTATCTAAGGCTAATAGACACCCACCCACCAAAGCCAGCTTTCTCTGCATCCCAACTGAAACACATTCCAGGATAAGCTATTTGGTGGGTTCACTCCTTCAGAAAGAATGGGAGAAGGGAGAGAGGAGGCAGGGGGGAAAGGATGGAGGGAAGGGGAAAGAGGAGGAAAATAGGGGAAAGGGGAGAGGGGAAAGGAAGAAGGGGGAAAGTGATAGAGGGGAGATGAAGGAGGGAGGAGAAGGAATACACACATAGCAAAAGAAAAGGAAGGCAGGGGAAGGAGAGAGGAAGAAGTAAGGTGGAAGGACGGAGGGGAGGGGAGGTTTCGAGGGGAGAGAAGGGGAGAGGGAGGAAAAGGAATAAAGAGGGAAAGAGAAAAGAAGTGGAGAGAAAGAGAAAAAGAGGAAAGAAGAAAAATGAAAGCAAAAGGGATAAAGAAAACAGAGCAGGAAGAGAAGGGATAAGAGGTGGAGAAGGACAAAAGAGGGAAAGAGAATGCTGGGCAGGGGGAAAGGACAGAAGAAGGGTAGGAAGAGGAGGAGGTGGTGCTTTAGGGGATTTTATGATATCATATGGGATCCTGGTACTGAAGGACATAGCTTGCTGAGTTTCAAATCCATACCTCGAGATAAGGACAAATCTACTGCCATGCTAAGTGTTTGGCAGATCCAGAGAGAGAATACCCTCAGAGCAGATGTGTGGATTTGGGCCAGAAGAAACAGAAGAGGCTGTATAGAACCTAAAGGGGAGAGTTCAGAACTCATCTCTCAAAGAGATGAGAACTTGGAACAGAGATTCTAAGAGATGGGAGGAAAGGAGGAATATATTCCAGGTATGGGGAAACAGCTTGTGCAAAGATGCAGAGATGGGAGGTGGGATGTAATGCATAGGAGGTGAGATTGCCATCACCAGTTCTCATTCTCTATCATCCAGTCAGTCAAAGGTTCTCATCTTCAAACTCAGATTCCACCTTGATGTCCTCGGCCTCTCTACTTATCCCAGGTCTTGAGCCCTTCTGCTCTTTAGTCACATCTGTCCTAGGTTGACTGGCCACCAAACCAACCTCCAACTTCCTCTCAGATCACACTTTGTCTGGTGTTTTCAATACCACTGAAACCCACATCCCTAAGGGGTTTCAGCCTCCAACAGTTTGGTCATCATCAGTCAGCCTCCACTATCATCTCCTACCTCTATCCTCTCATCATATGCCATCTCGCTGAACCCTCACAACAAACTCATGAAGTAAGTACTCTACATCTTATCCACTGTTTTATAGCAAACTGAGGCTGAGAACTGTCCACTGTTAGATGGCTCTGAAGTGTCTGAGGCCAGATTTGAAGACAGGACTTCCTAACTCCAGGTCCAGTAATCTCTCCACTATCATACTACCTTCTCATAAATGCAGTAGTGCTTAATCATTGTTTATTAACTGACTGATCCTGTGAAAGTAAGAGTTTGACCAGATGATCTAGGAGACCCAATGTTGTAAACTTGGTGATATTCCGATTAAGCAACATTTCAAGAGAGAAAAGCATTGGCCGGTAGAGTGACAGGAGGAATGCCTTCTTCATGGCCAATAAGATGGCAGCTCTGGGGCTTAAGATGAAATGACTCGGGAGTCATAAAGACCTAGGATCAGATCCCACCAATAACACAACTACATGAATCACCCCAAACAAATCACTTAACCTGGGGGCTTCTGTTTTCTCATTTATATTGGCCAAAACCAAGAGGAATCAAGCAAGATGAAATGAAGAGCTGAATAGTAGTAGAGAGCATGGATATAGAAAAGAGGAAAGAATGTGAAGAAAGGATGTTGAAAAAGAGGAAAGATTATAGGGAACCACCAACCTAGGTCTGAAAGGGCCATCTAATTAAACCTGCTCATTTTACAAATGAGAAAATTGAGGCCCAGAGTGATATGACTTGTCCAAGGACACAGAGCTAGGAAGTTTCAAAAGATGGGATCTGAACCCAGGTCCTGAGTAGGATCCTACTGTATCATACTTCCTCCCCAATCACTGATGTTGAATTTGAAGTTTTAAGCCCAGTTGATTGGGGCACACAAGATAAAAATGGAAATGAAGAAGTGGGAGAAGGAGTCTCCCACTTAAATCATGCATCCTCTAAGCTTGCCTAGCTACAGCATCAGTTCCTGGTCCTCTAGCTTCTAGGAGAGAAGCTGGCAGACCAAGTCATTCTTGAGCAAACCAAAGAGGTCAAGCCAAGCCCAGCAGGGTTCCCACAGAGAAGACTGCAGTCTCATAAGGAGGTATCTCTTTGGGCCAGTCAGAAGCACCATCCTTCCCTCGCCACCCCTTGCTCAAGTTCTGCCATAATGAAAGCTGCCTTGATCATTAACATGCTCCTGAGAAGACATGAACTGGGCTTCCAGGCTCAGCCTGCCCACTCCACCACTGACTACCTGATTGATAGCCAAAGGGACCTCTTTTCTTTTTCTGTCTTTTCAAAACCACCCAGTGAAATTCTCAAGGCTGAGGGAGTCAGGGTTAGCAAGTTCCTCATCTGCCAAAGTCCTCTCTTCCTCTCTCTATTAGAATATACCTCTTTCACTTCTCAGTCCTTGGCTTAAGATCCTGCTTGGAAATTTTATCCACATCCTGCCTCCTCTTCCCTCCTCTGAGATTCCTTCCCATAGACATTGCATATATTTTGTATGTTCAGAGTTGTTTCCATGTTGCCTATCCCATTAGAATATGGGCTCATCTTACAATGTCGTTGTTACTAAATAAATTTTTCTCCAGGTTCTGTTCCCTTCATTTTGCATCAGTTTACATGTCTTAGGTTTCTCTGAAACTATTCCCTTCAGCATTTCTTACAGTCCAACAGCACTCCATTACAGCGATATATCACACTTTGTTCAGTTATTCCTCAATGGATAGGCATCCCTTCAGTTTCCCATTATTTGCTACTACAAAAAGAGCTAATATAAATGTTTTTCAACATATGTCCTCCTTCTCTTCTAACCTTGCCAATAATATTTGGCCAGGGACAAAGAAATATTGAGATGGGAAAATATGCTATGGTGAGGGCTCTCTATGGGTTTGAGTTCTCCTCTTGAAAAGATCTCAGGCAAAAGGAATTAAATTACCCAGCATTTAACTAAACATTGGCAAACTGAGTCCTGGATGAACATCTGTATCTGGGACAGGGGTGGGGAGCAAAGGTAAAAGAAACAGAAACCAACCTGCTTCCCACAAGGAGCATATGCCTTCCAGAGAAGGAGACAAAAACTAGAAACAAATTCAGGAACCTCTTTGGGAGCTCTTCATCTGCTCCCAAACTCATCATATAGATAAAAGTCAAGATGTCATTTAGAAACTCTTATCTCCCTTGGGTCAGCAGGACCAATAAATTTTCTTTCTATCAGGCAGAGGTTGATCTCCAGAGACTTAGGGACAAGGTCATCATGTGTCTTCCCAAACAAATCAGGATCTAATGCTGAACACATTAAGCCCCAAATTCAGGGAAAAGTATCCAGATCCTTTTGTAGAGTTCCATTCCAGAGGCTAAAGAGTATTTCAGCAACCAAAGGAGAGTTACCAAGATGGTGAAGGGTCCCAAAGTATTTCACTAAAAAGAAGAGAAGATTGGGGTGGGGTAGAGGACATGAGAAGCACCTTCATGATACAAAAAAACTAAAAGGTTAAGAGTCCTTGGATTAGCAGATCTCAGGTCTTCTAGATCTAGTTTTCTGAGATTCCAATTGCCCTCATGGAAGAATTTCCTTTAATTAAACAAAGTGAACAGTTATAGTTAATATTTCTACAGTTCTTGAACCTGAATGTTGCATGTGATCCTCCCCCTGGTTTCAGTGACTTGCCCACCAATGCCAGAATTACCCAGCTTGTATCTGTCAGAGGCGAGATTCAAATCAGGTCCATCTTGATTGTAACAGAGTGTGGTTCTGGTCCATTCATCAATTCTCACACTCTCTGCCTCTCTGTCTCTCTGTCTCTCTCTTTCTCTCTCTCTGTATATATACACCTGCCTATTTGCCCATCATACTATCTTCTAGTTCCACATTAAGCACTCTGCTAGGTGTTCCCCTGGTGAACAATTACCTAAACTGTCAATTGAGGCTTCTTCTGTCTACCCCCATGTTAAATCCAGATCCCAGGTTAGCCCCCAGTTGCACTTGTAAGACATAACCCATTTTGCAAAGGCAGACCACTAGATTTGGTTATAGACCATTTGAGGTTCTTACAATTCTTTTCCACGAAGTCACTCTTGAGGTCCAGGATGCAATGCCCAGGAGGAAGGGGGAAGTCAGTTCCCTAACAGGATCAGCACTTTGATGGCCATAAAAGGGATTGGCTGCATCCAAACTAACAGTCTATCACTCTCCTGCTCACTCTGGTCACTTTTAAGGCTGCTTCAGTTGGGTCCATGGACAGGGTTGGCTTGAAAAGTTGAGGGTCTTTTAAGGTCACAGGCTTCCTAGTCCATCCAGACTTCAAAGCCTCTTACATCTGCTTTTCCCACTACCTATAGCAAGATTTGACCTACATTTCCAGGGCCGCCTGGGAAATATGGTAAGTTTAGCAGAGACATAGGGGTCTTAGAAATTGGGACAGAGAAGAAGAAGTAACCAGCTCCTTTCTCAAGCCTAACTAGGTCACTAAACATGGAGGGCACCTCCCCTTCTCCAGCCTCTGGCTCCTCTGATACCTGGAAGCCAGCCCTACTATAAGGTCCCTTTCCCAAGGGCCAACAACCCTGCATTTGTCTTTCTTTTGGGGGTAGGAGTGGGGGAGAGCAGGAAATACTCCATGGAGGGGGGCCAGAGGTGAGGTCTGAATGCTAATGCCTAGGCACCAGGAGCAGCTTCTCACAGCCACAGGAAAGCAACGGTTCCCCTCCATTGAGGTGTCCCTTCTATAGAATGAGAAGCAAGGATTCATGGTTCATTAGAGCTGAAAGGGAGATCACCTATTCTGACCTCCTTATTTTACAGCAGAGGAAACTGAGGATCAATAAGAGAGGGGAAAACAACTTGCTCAAGAACACCATGAGTTGAGGTTGGCTGGAATTCAATTTTTCATAGTCCCAAGCCCAGGGCTCTTTCCTCTTTATTAAAAACAGTGTTAGTTTTTAAAAGATTTAATTGCTGCTCACATCAAAGTTTGGTTTTGGTTCACATCAAAGTCACCTCTCACTGACATACCCCATCCACTTTCCCCAAAACCACACAGGACCTTCCCCAAGCAGTCAAGTTAAACAAAGTCAACACATTGGCAATGTTTGTCCGTGTCCATCTTGTTTGCCCTGCTTCGTCAACTCTATCGGGCCATGATAAGCGGCTTAGAGTTAAGGCTGGACCAATGGCAAGGATCATCGTTTTGGGGTCTATTTCCTTCAATCATAAACTCTCCCATCTAGAAAATGATGAATTTGGACTAGGTGGTCTCTAATAAGGAAACAGAACTCTAGAATCTCTAGTCTTAGGACCTCTCAGAGCCTGTTTCCTCATGTGTGAAATGAGGGCATTTCACTAGACGCACTCTCAGGTCCCTTCCAGTTCTAATTCTATGATCCTCTAGCCTAGATTAGTCAATGAGCTCACACAGGTTCCTATCTTCTACTATACTTTTCCACTCCAACTTGGTTTACAAGGCATCTCTTCAGCGGTCTTATCTCTCATGATAGATTGCAAACTTCATGAAAGTAGGAACCATGTCCAGAGTTTTCTATGTATACTTAATAGGGTCCAACATAAAACCTTGCACATTATCATTCAATCAGTATTTATTATGCACAAGAGCTGGAGATACAAAAGCAAAGACAGGAAAAGGACAGTCCCCTTCCCTCAAGAACCTTACATGATTTTAAAGAAAATAATAGACCCCCATTTAAGTAGCTGCAAAAGAAGTACAAGGTATTGGGAGCCTTGCCAGCTTACAGGTTTATCTCTAGACTCTAAGGCAGAAGGGGGGGGGGGGGGTCTATGAAAGGCCGGCAGGAGAAAATGGTGCTTGGACTTGAGCTCTGAAGAAGAAATGAAGATGAGGAGGTAGTGAATTCTGAGATGGAGGACAGTCTGTGCAGAGAGAGAGAGAGAGAGAGAGAGAGAGAGAGAGAGAGAGAGAGAGAGAGAGAGAGAGAGGAGACAGAGGTGGGAAACTGAATGTAGAATGTGAGGAATCCATAGCAAGCACTCTATTGTCTTGTTAAATTTGTTTTTCCACCAAGTCTCTTGCAATTGACCTCATCTTTGCACTCAACCACTAAAGATCCTCATCCCTTTTGGCCTTTATCACTACAGGGGTCTCTGAATGGGTGGGTCCCCTTTCCCCACTCCAGTCCCTCCTACACACATTTGGTGACAAAATGATTTTCCTTAAGTGAAGACCTGACCGTATCATTCCATAATGACCCCCCATTGCCTCTAGGAGAAAACACTTCATTTTGGTTTTCAAAGACCCTCACACAATCCAGTCTCAAGCTTTCTTTCCAGCCTCACTGGATGAATGTTCTCCTTCCTCTGCTCTAGGATCCATCCACACTTTCCTTGTTTCTTTTCCTCTCCCTGCCTGTTCGCTGGCCCTTCCCCTTGCCTTCTTCTCACCTCTTCCTCATAGATTCCCTCTCTTTAAGATACAAATTTAGCATTATGTTCTAGGTAAAATCTTTCCTAATTTCCCCCCCCAAATTCTAGTGCCTTTCCTTCCACAATTCTTACATGGTGCCATGGACTGATCACAAGACTTGGAGTCAGGAAGACCCATGTTCAAATTCAGCTTCAGATTTGTAAAATGGGAATAATGGGTAAAAAGGGAATAAAAATAGTGCTTACCTCCCAGGCTTGTTATGAGAATCATGGTGCCTGGTACATTTTGTTTATCGGTTTCAGTCATGTTCAACTCTTGTGACCCTATTTGGAATTCTCTAGGCAGAGATACTGGAGGGATTTTGCCATTTCCTTCTCCAGCTCATTTTACAGATTAGGAAACTGAGGAAAGCAAGGTGCTGTGGTTTGCCAGGAAGTGCCTGAGGCCAGATTTTAACTCGGGTCTTCCTGATCCCACTGTGTCACCTAAATGTCCCTGTATGGCACATAGTAGGTGCTCAATAAATGCTCATTGAATGACAACTGCTTGTATCTCCAGATCCCAGTCAACTTCCTGGCTTACGGTAAACACTAAAATGCTTCTCCACTTAAATTTGTACCTCTAATCCTTAGGACAGCACACCAAGCACCCAGTAGGCCCTTAACAAATGCATGCTCCTGGAGTCTGCTTCCTGTCACCTGCTTTTCCTTAAACAAAGACCCTGGTGAATCCTTAATCCTTCATTCAACTTCTTGGCTATGGCAGAAAAAGCCAGCTGCTCCTCAAAACCCTCCCTCAATCAGCAGGAGATACTAATAACTCCCTAAGACCCTGTTTGGCCCTAAGAAATTCCAAGGGGAAAAGAAAATGGGGCCAGAAGAGGCAATTGTATTTCCAGGCTCCTAGAGCAGTGGCAGCTCTGTGCAAGCAATCACTGCAAAGGAAAAGTCAGGGTTCCAGAGGAGGCAGGATGGGATAGACCAGGCCAGGCCAGGCCGCCCCCACCCCCGCAACAGGCATATTTCCAGTCTGCAGAAATGACTGACCTGGAGTTAAAACTCTGAGCCCCACAGAATGGCTCCAGACACCTGTTCCTAGGCTGGCAACTGGCAGGGCCAGCCAAGCACCTGCCCCAGAAACCAGCTGGTGGAAGCTACTGCCAAGTACAAGCATTGGACACCACTGAACACCAGCCTTCACCTGGGTCTACCTAACCCTGTGACACACTTGTGGCTGGGCCAGTGGATAAGGCCAAGCAGAGAAGATTCCACAAAATCAGGTCAAGGGCAGCCAGGTTTTCCTCCTCCCTCCTGGTGCCCTCCCTTCTCTATTCCCTGCATCTGATGGGAAGCATGGCTCAAATGATTCCCCCCCACCCCCCAGCTCTCCAGCCAGCCCTTTCTTTCCTTTCCCCAAGCTCATCTCCATGCCTTTCATCTCAACTTTCTAATAATGAGGAGGAGGATGACAGCTAGGCAGTTCCAAAGGAGCAGCAGTCTTCAAAGCCCCTTGCAAATATTAACTAATTAACTGCACCTCAATCTCTATTGATAGAGAGACAAGGGGATGGAATCCAGACAATGAGATCAGGGCCTAGTCCACTTCAGAGGGGACAAAAAGCTAACAAATGGTTAGAAGGTATTTTAGCAGGAACACTCACTGCCTCAGGAGTCAGGGGATTTGGGTTCAAATCTTGTCTCCTCCTGGGCCTCAGTTTCTTTACCTGTAAAATTAGTGAGTTGGGCTACAAAGTGTGTGTGTGTGTGTGTGTGTGTGTGTGTGTGTACAGCCCTATATCTATGATCCTATGAAGGCTTCTGAGACTCCAGTCTTAGAGTTAGGAAGAGCCACATTCAAATCATAGCTTACGATACTAGATGGTGACCCTAAGCAAATCATTTAACCTCCTGAGTCTTGGTGTCTCCATCTGTAGCAGGAGAGAGCTGGACTGTATGGCTACTGGGGTCCCTTCTAGCCTTAGCATCCTTGATTCTCTTTCTCTCTGGCCCTAAGGACTCTCAGCAAGAGGCCCAGTGACTTTCCTTCAAAGAAAGCCTTTCATAATGGTTAACTGGCTAGATGTGGAGCCAAGCAGAGGGGAGGTCTGAATCCCATTTCTGGCCCTCAGTAGCTGGGTGCCATCTTTTGAGCCTCAGTTCCCTCATCTGTAAAATGGGGGACTCACTAGGTGATAAGTAAATCTTTTCAAGAGCTATATAAATGCGAGTTATTAATATTACAATTACTCCCCCCTCCCCATCATCTTCTCAGTCTCCACCCCCATATCAAGTATATTCTTGCTACTCCTCACATCTGCGCCTGTCATTTCTTCCTGGGAAAAATAAAAAAAAGTTCAGATGACTAGATGAATCTTAATTCTGTCTTCCCATTCCTGAGGCTGTAGAAGCCAAGAGAATTTTTGGCTTATGTTGGAAATAAGGAATAAATTACTACAGCTATTCACAGAACAACAGACATCCATCTGAATTTGTGTGCCAAAGCTTTGGGAAGGAGTACTTCCCAAAAGCCACAAAAGGTTCATCAGGGAAATGACCCTACTCATTACCACCTAGCCTAGAGGCAGAGAAGGGGATGGAATCAGAGCTATCTGGGGATTCATTTAACTTCCTAATTCTTATCTTTCTCCCCCAAACCCAAAGAAATGAAAATCAATTCAATGGATATTCCCCTCAGACCTGATACTTACAGGATGGAGATTCAGCCAGGGTCAGAACTAGAACCCAAGTCTTTGGGTCATGAACCTTCAGTTGGAAGGACTTTAAAGACTATCTAGTCCAACTTCCTCATTTTGCAGAAGGGACAAGTGATTTACCCAAGGTGAAGTAAGATGAAAGGTGGGATTTGTGCCCTGACTAACCATAGAGTTGGGGCCCTTCCCACTGTACTACACTGCCTTCCCAGTCTAGGCAGTTAGGAAGTAGTAATGGATAGAACATTGGATCTGAAGTAGGGAAAGAAGAGTTCAAATATGTAACTCAGACATCTGACACTGGGCAAGTCACTTATAATTTCCATTTGTCTTGATTATCTCAACCTTGAAATGGATAATATCACCACCTATCCGCTGGCTGGTTATGAGGATCAAATGAGATTTACAAAGTGCTCATCACAGGGTTCAGCATTAGATTATATAAGGCAGGGACTGTCTTTTGTCTCTTTGTATCCTCAGCATTTAGCCCAGAACTGTGGGAGGTTCTTTAATGAATGCTTACTGACTGGCTGGCACATATGAGTACCTTATAAATGCTAGGTGGTGACGGTAGTAGTAGTAGTAGTAGTAATGGGATCATAGAGGTACTAATGGTGATGGTGGTAGTGGTAGAGATATTAGTGATAGCAGCAGTCAGCTGGATGTCACCTCTCACTTCCTCTACCAAACAAAGCTGTAAGGGTAAGGACATCTACAGCAAGGATTAACAAAATGAAGGGGAGAGAGATTAGAGACTGAGAAGAAAAAGAGGGAATAGGTGTTCCACCAGAAAAATCCATAGAAGGAATCCAGTAAGGGGCAGGTTTGGAAGTAGGGGAGGAGGGAAAGGTTAACGCTGATAGTTCATTCTGGATTAGGATGGGAGACCACAGGACCAGAAGAGAGCCACACTCCTGTGGGATTGCTCCCTGCTCATACCCACCAATTGGACCCTCTCTGATCTCCTCTACTCCCCAAATTCCCAGCCCCCCAGGCTACTCCTGAACCCTTACCTCCCACCAAAGCAGAAAGGAGGGATTCATCCTCTTGCAGGAATGGATTCTGTCAAACTGGTCAGTAACCTTGGAGAGCCTATTCAACTTTGGTTCTTCAAGAGAACTAGCTGGGTTAACATCCCTTGTTCTGTGGATTCTCTACAGATAATAAATGCTTGTTGAGTGAACGAATGCTGACTGAGACTTGCTCTCAACACAAGGCAGAATCCCAGAGCACACCAGCTAGGCCTCAGTCTTCCCACCATGGCTGGACCCTAATTGCTGTGAGAGATCAATGGAAAAGTGGTGAGGTGTGGGCAGTTGGTGAAGTTAGACCCAGATCCATGCTCTATAAGTCACCACGGGCACTTTCAAAACCAGTAAGGTACATCTAGTACCAGACAAGGGTTCCATGATGCTCCAAGGCCTTGCCTTAAAGATACTTGAGCTTTAGGAACTAACACAACTACTCAATTCATAGGATCACAGATTTTAAGTTGGAAGGGACCTTAGAGGTCATTGAATCTAAGCCTGCTTGTTTTTACAGATGAGGAAACTCAGGTCAAGGGAGGATAAAAGTCTTATCCTGAATCAAGAGCTGGTTAAGAATTAGACATTACACACGTCTTTCTGACTCTGAAAAGATACACAATCATTCTCTTATTATACTATATAATCCCATTTGTCTTAGAAATTATCCTTAACAGGAGCCTAGTAGCACCGGTTGGGAAGATGGAGCCTAAAGCTAAAAGGGAGGCTTAGCATCATCTACTTCCACTTCCTTATTTGCAGAATGAGAGACAACACAGTAATTCTAGCTTCAGGACCTGGGTGTTCAGAAGACATGAATATGAATCCTGACTCTGCAGACATTTACTCTCTGGGTGGGCATCCTTCATTCACTGGACTTGGTCACCAGACCTCAGTTGTCTTCTCCATCGGTCTTTATGGCCTCCTTCTCTCCCATTGGCAAATTCTTCCCAGAGCCTCCATTTTGAGGGAATCAAGATTAGTCATCCTTCAATCTCTAGACTTCTTGAATGGGTTACCAGTCCCCTTACTAGATAAAATGTGCTGGTTCTCATTTATGGATGGAGTGGAAAAGAAGTTTCTTCTCCTGTTAGTTCTCTACAAAAGAAAGCACAGATCCAATCCAAAGTCTAGCATTATCATCATTACAGAAGAAAGAACTGAGTCCCAAACAAGAAAACTGACTTGTTCAGGGTTACCTTAGAAGTAAGGAATCCAGTCAAAATTCAAACTCGGTTCTCTATTTCCAAATGTAGTGCTCTCCCCACTAAGATAGGCAACTTTCCCCCTCTCTCCTAGAAAGTCACTGTGCTATCTCCATCTAGTCAGGGGCCAATTTCCTGTGAAATCAGGCTTTTATGCAGGTTCCACACCCCAGGACTGGAAGTCTTGTGAGCAAACAATTTCTTAAGAGGTGGAATGACTTCCATTGAGCCACCGCCAGGCAAATGACAGACCGTGTATTTGTTTTAATTTAGGTTCTCGTGAAGAGGAAACTTCATGGCTAACAGCCCAAACATGATTCCGTAACAGCTCCCCAAGAAGCCTTGTGCTGAGAACACAGTGGGGAGACAACTGCTGCCTTCAAGAAAGCAATGTTAGGAATCAGAAACAGGCCCTGCCTTGGGTCTACCTCCAGTCCATCAGTCATTGTTGAGCCTCGCAGGACCAGAGAACATTAGAGATGGAAGGGAACCAAGGATACCTATATCTCAAACCTCTTATTTCATAGCAGAAACTGGGGTCCAGGGAAGTTACAGATTATAGATACAGAACCAAAAGGGAGCTCAGGGATCACTGAATCCAACTTTACAGACAAGGAAACTGAGGCAGAAAGCAGTAAAATGATTTAAACAGGGTTACACAGTTAATCCACATCTTTTTTTTTTTTTTTTTTTTAGATTTTTTGCAAGGCAATGGGGTTAAGTGGCTTGCCCAAGGCCATACAGCTAGGTAATTATTAAGTGTCTGAGGTCAGATTTGAACCCAGTTACTCCTGACTCCAAGGCCAGTTCTCTATCCATTGCGCCACCTAGCTGCACCGTTATTACACATCTTAAGCAGAATTTGAACCCAGTTCCTTGAATTCAAAGCTCTTTTTCAATAACCCCTGCTGCCTCTGGAGTCTAGGGGCAGGCTCCAATGTCACCATGTAAGAACCAGGATAAGTTAATAGACAAATCACACAAGGCTTTCTTTGGCATGAACAAAGAATCTTGCCCCAAGCTTGCCAAGAGTTCCCAGTCTTGTACCCTGGCTGGGAAAATCCCTTGTTCTGAAGACCCCACATCTCTCTAAGGGTTGAGGAGCTACAGCCAAAGGAGAAGTCTGGAAGTCAGCAGGTAGTGCTAAACCCTCATGTCAGGAAAGAAGGAAAGTTCTTTCCCGAGCTTCCCTTCCCCTGGGCCCATTTTCTTCCTATTTCCAGAGTTGCACTCAATAACTGCTTCCTTTGCTTAGCACTTAATACACTCCTAGTAGAAGCCAAAGATGTCAGAGTTGAAAGGGTCACCTAGTCCATCGTGGAGGGTCCATAAATATAAAAAAAAATTTGATAACTATTTCAATGCAATCAGTTTTCTTTCTAACCCTACATACTTCATTTTATGCACTTAGAAACATTATTCTATCCTAAAGGATCCATGATACAAGAAGGTTAAGAATCCTTGATCTAGTCCAACCCCCTCTAATTAGAGATGAGGAAACTGCTGTCCAAAGAGGAGGTATGTGTTGCAGCAGCTGGGTTTGGAGTCAGGAAGATCTTACTTCAAATCGAGCCTTTGGTTTTGAGACCCTTAGCAAATCATTTCACCTCTATCTGCCTCAGTTTCCTCAACTGCAAAACAGGGATAGTAATAGTAGGGTTATTGTAAAGATCAAATTGAGATAATATTTATGAATATTACATTATGTAATTGCTGGCTATCATCATTGTTATCATAGGGGAAATGATTTGTGAAAGGTTACTTAGCAGGTCTAGGACTAGAACCCCTGGACCTGGCTTTCAATCCAATTAGGAATTCTTCAAGAGGCTCCCTTTGAGTTACCAAGAAGAAGCCAGACAGCTCCCTCTCCCCAAATTCCTCACCTAGGAGTGAGAAAAGCAATCAGTGCCAGATGTGAAAAGAACTAGAAGCATTCAGAAGGTAACAGATAACAAGCATTGTCATCCTTAGGGTATGGACCAATACCTCTAAGAAGTAGTCACCAGTCCTTTTCCTGCCTGTGGGGCCTGGAGCTGACCAGCTGTAGGAGTCTGAACAGATGTGTGTGAGTGTGTGTGTGTATGTGTGTGTGTGTAAACATGATCCATCCAGCTGTAGGCTCTGACCTTCATCCTTTGGCATTGGGGTATTGGCCATTATCAGGGAGAAGAGGCCAGAGCAGATGGAGGAGGTTTGGCACAGGACAGTCACCCTGGGGAACCTACTTTGCTCCTTTGATGTACAGAAAATGAATCAGAATGAGACATCAAGGAGTAGAGTGGGAGGAGGAAAGCAGAGGAAGCAGGGCAAGATGAACAGGAGCCCAAGGGGATACAGAGGTCAGTCAGGATGTGCATCTTAGGCATTACAGGGAATCAGGAAAGAGGACTCTGAGACCAAAAGCATCACTTACTTATTACCAGCCAAGAATAATGGTGCTGATATCAGGGAGGTTAGGGTGGTCCTCCCTTTTCCAGATTCTTTTCTCCTCACAGGGCCTGATAACCTCTTTTGGGTCCTGGTCCCTTTGAACAGGCTAGCAAAGCCTATAAAGCCCCCTTCTCAGAATAATACTTTTAAACAGAAATGCTACATTTCCCTTAAAGGGAGGAGAAAACAAAAATACCATTTACATTTCCCACTCATGCCCAGGGTCCACCTGAAATGGGCCATGGACCCCAAGCTAAGGACCACTGACCAAACCACTCATACATGAGAGATTGCAGTTTCCAGCCCCAGGAAAGAGTGAATGATGATGCTATCTCTGCCACCCAACAATAGAGAGGAAGCATGTGTGGGCAGGATGGTGGGGGGGGGGGGGTATCAGTGAAGTCGAATTGAAGGGAGCTGCTACCCTGTTTGCTCCCTTCCCTAGGAGGCTTTCTGGTTTAGGGTGCATGATATTAGAGATAGGGGAATGCATAGCCCAGTCTCGTGGAGAAAGGACTAGAGATGGGGAGATGCGTCTGAGACACTGAATTTAGTCCCCACACCTTGGGGAAACGGATAGGTGGGGCTACTGGACCCATAAACACCCAATTCTAAGCTACACCCAGAGGGGACACTGACCACAGATCCCCAGGCCTATAGTCACATGCCCCAGCTGACTGTTCTGTGGAAAGTGGGCATAGGAGATCCCTGAAATAGACGCTGGGGGAGGGGGAGGGGGCGGGAGAAGCTGGCGAGGGGTGGTTGCAGTACAGTAACCCCGGTACTCCCCAAGACAGCACAGCCACCCCCCCTGCAACTTCCACCCTGGGAAGGGGAGGCAAGGGGAGCGGCGAGGCTGGGGGCACGGGGAGCAGGTGTCTCCAGGTGCAGCTCCCCGGGCCGGGGGGCCCCTCCCACACAACAGGTAGGCGGCCCCGTGCCACCCAAGCCCCCGCCGCCCCCGGGCCTCAGTGCCCCCCGCTTCGCCCCCTCCCGGCCCCCCGGCCCCCGGCGCGGGCACGTACTGCTGTAGAGGGTGTCGATCCAGGAGAGGCGCGGCAGGCCCCGGTGGCTGAGCGGCTCCATGCCCCGCGGCTGGCTCGGCCCGTCAGATGGGAAACCCGACCCTCATGGCACAACAAAGGAGGGAGGAGGGAGGCAGCGCCGGGGAGGGGGCCGCAAACAGGTAGCTGGGAGGAGCGCGGGGGCCGGGGCCGGGATGCGGGCCGGGATGCGGGGCCCGAGCGCGCCCGCCCGCTGCCCGCTGCCCGCTGCCCGCTGCCCGCTGCTGCCCGGCCCTGCGGCCGCCTCGGGCTCGGGCTGCGGCTCCCGGGGGGCAGAGGCGCCGCGCTCCGCCGCGCTCCGCCGCGCACTGCCGCCGGCCCGGGCTCCGGCAACTTCTCGGGGACTGCGCCGCGTTCGGGGGGCGGCGGCCGGCGGCCAATCGCGGCGAGGCTCGCCCCGCCCCCAGCCCTTGGGGGGAAGGGGAGGGGAGGGGAGGAGGAGGAGGAGGGCTGGGGGGCGCGCCTCCGCCGCAGGAGGGCCTGCCAACTGCGGGGCGGGGGGCGGGGGGCGAGGCAGAAAGGGGGCGGCGGGGAGGGCGCGAGCTCCCCCCGCAGACCGCGACCCCCAGTCTCAATCGCCCCAGCCTAAACCGGTGAGTGCACCAAAAAAATGTAAGAGAAAAGTCTTATTTGGGAAAGCCTGCAGTGGAGGTGCTGGGGGGGAGGGGGACGAGGCGGAGCGCGAGGATCCCCGATCTGGAGCCGGCAGGGGCCGCCAGCCAGCCAGACCCCTCAGTTTACCCAGGGGGAAACCGAGGCACAAGAAAACGAGCCTGGCGCTGGAGCTGGAGACACCTCCGAGACCATCTAGGCTAACCCGTTCGTTTTCCAGAGGAGCAAAGTGAGGCCAGGGGAGGGCAAAGGACTGGCTCCAGGCTCTGGAGCTCCCGGTATTTCTGCCCCCCCCCCGGCCCCCCGGCCGCCCAGGATGTCCAGGTGGAGTCCCCGGGGGGATCCCCTAACGTGCCCCCTCTGCCTTATGTAGGATCCTTCTCAGGTCCGGCGGGAGGAGGGCTCTGACTTTATCCCTCCCGAGAACTAGGAAGGAGTCGGGCTGGCTTACACAAGACGTTCTCCGTTATGGAGGTCAGCTGCCAATTCGGAGGCATATAAATGGCCCTTAAAAAACTAAACACTGGCCTTGAGTAATTTTTTCTGCAAGGCAATGGGGTTCAGTGGCTTGCCCAAGGTCACACAGCTGGGTAACTATAAAGTGTCTGAGGCCGCATTTGAACTCAGGTCCTCCTGACTCCAGGGCCAGTGCCATCTAACTACCCATCTTGAGTAATTCTTAACCCTCCCAGGGAGGGGAGAAAGAACTGGCCTCCAAACCAAGAAGACCTGAGTTCAAGTCCTGTGACCCTGGATAAATCACTTCAACTCTCAATGCCTCCAGAGAGCTCTTTAAGGCAATAAAAGATGACAGAGAAATTGCCAGTCTGGAATGGGGGAGGGAATATCTTCCAAAACCCATAGAAATCAAAGGTCAGGTTTAAATTAAAAAAAAAATACTATTCCACAGCCTTCTCTTATACTCAACCATCCAATCAGCAAACATTTATTAAGCACCTAATATTTGCCAGGTAGCCTTGAGGAGATAAGGAGAAAAGACGGTAATAACAGCTGCTCATGTGTACAGAGTACTTTTAAGATTTGACCCTGTGAGGGAGGCAGAGTGGATGTCATTTACCCCACTTTATGGGAGGAGGAAGCTCAGGTCCAGAGAGATGAAGTTACTCCGAGGACTGGAATCCAATTAGCTAGGGTGAGTTCCAACCACTCTCAGACACTTACCAGCTGGGTGACTCTAGGCAAGTTACTTCACTGCTGCCTGCCTCAGTTTCCTCAACTATAAAATGGAATTAATAACAACTTGCTTCCCAGGGTGTTACAAAGATCAAATGAGATGACTGTGAGGTGTTTATTTAACACATAATGGCAATTTTTAAATGCTTAGACTCTTCACTAAGGCTCCCCCTAGATTCCATCTTGAGTTGAATGTCCCTGGAGGACAAGAATCGCTTCTTTTTTGCCAGTGGCTGATATATGTTGTTGTTGAGTCATCTCCGACTTTTATGAGAAAACTATAAAAGACCAATACCGTTCGTGGGGTTTTCTTTGGGAAAGATACTGGAAGTGGTTTGCCATTTTCTTCTCCAGAGGATTAACTCAAACAAAGATTAAGTGACTTGCCCAAGGTCACACACTGGTAAGTGTCTGAGGCCAGATTTGAACTCAGATTTTCCTGACTCCAGGCCCTACTCTCTGAACCATGTAGCTGCCTCAGGCTTGTACATATGTTGCCCTCCCCCCATTATAAACTACTCAATCACTTTCCTTTTTTATCCTTATTGGCTAGGAGGCAGCAGACAGTTAATAAATATTTGTAGCTTGATTGAGGGATGGAACATAAAGATCAAATCTGATCCAAATGCACCAGGTCAGACACTTTATTGATGTTTGCTGATCTCTGACCAGAATCTAACCAGGCCCCCAAGGGCAGCTACTGCCCCTTTAAGATGCCCTTCTTATTTCTACAAGTTAGGGATCCTCCCTCTCCCCCTTCTCCTCCCCAAACATTGTTTAGTTATTTGGTAGAGAGCCAACTAGTCCTGGAAGGTGGTATTCCCACGACCTAACCTGACACAGTAGGCACTTAATGCTTGCAGATTAAAAGTGGAAAGAAAGGAAGCTGTGCATCATTTTAAGTTAAATTTAGGGGTCACAAATAAGATTGATCAGTTTAAGGAGAGAAATACTCTCTAGTATGTATTTCTTTAAAAGACACTGACACAACTATGTGATGGAAATTCAGTTTTCTATATATTTCTTCCCTGTTCTTTGTATCTTAAAATGTTTGTTGATAATTGTTAAGAGCACAATTTTTAAAAATTCTTTTTAAAGAAATGAGCCCTCAAATGATTATAGTGGGGCCTTGTTCTTGGGACCAAAAAGCTCCATGTCCAGCCAGAATAAGAGGCCCTGGAATGGCTACAGGGGCTGGCCATGCACTTTGGAGCTGTGAGCTCATAGATCAAATTCAGCTGGGGATGTGGAAAGGCTAAAATGAACCTTTTTTTTGTTGTTTTGGGTTTTTTTTAACCAGAGGGTGACTCCTCTCTGGGCTCCATTCAGTCTTCCTCCTCTGTCTCCTAAGTCTCCAGATTTTAGCCTTTCAGTTCTCTGGCCCTGCTCCTTTGCCCCCATTCCATCCAACCCCATCCAATCAAGAGAAGATGAGAAATACCAAGGCAGATTCCAAAAAAAAAAATTCCTCCAACAGCACCTGGAGTGTTGGCAGGAAGGGGGGAAGTGCATCTCCTAGGAGCAGCTCCAGAAATAGAGCCACTATGGGAAAGGGACCAAACAATCTCCTAGAGGAGACTGAGTGAAGAAGGGCGGGAGACACCCACGGGAGAGGAGGGGAGGAGGAATAGAAAGGGAAGGGAAGAAAGCTTCTCTCCTTTATACTTGCCCCCAAACAGAATCCTTGAAAGTCAATGGATCTATCCTCTCCATTCCCTCCCTCTGACCCCCCAGGAAAAAGGCAAACATAGGAGGATAAATTTGAAACAGAAGTGTATCTAAATCAACTATCTTATTTACCAGAGATGAAAAAGTGATTTGACCAAGGTTACCCATATTAAGCAGAGCTGAATTTGAACTCATGTCTTTCAACCCCAAATCCAGTACAATTTCCTCTACAGTAACAATATGAGCCCAGCCTCATCTATCATCCTCCTGGGAGTATAGATTTAGAAATCTAAGTGACCCTGGAAGTCATCTCCCTTACTTTACAGAAGAGGACCCTGAGGTATATAAGGTCACGCAGGCAGCAAGGAGCTGTGGCAGGATTTGAACACTGGTCTATCACCCCTCCCCCCCAATCTGGTCCAGTGTCCTCTGCACTACTCATAGGAGTGTCCTTGCTGGCTTTGCCTTCTGCTCCAGTCAATAGGGATGAGCCTGGCTTTTTCAGAGAAGATGAGGCAACCTTTGCTGTATTTTCTGTGTAATGGCGTTTCCCCCAAGGGTCACATCCAAGTGATGGAACAATGAGAGGCCAGGAATTTCTCCAGTCAAGGAGCTGTGAACATTTGCATGCATTATGTCAAACCTAGCTTGTTCAGCTCCTTCTCTAGCGGTTTTCAAGATAAAATACTGCAATTCCTCTCCTTGGGGCTGACAATTTGTTCATTTTCTCAATCTCTTCCTGTTCACCCCGCTGCCACTGATATAGACCTCCGATTTCAAAACTCTACCATGGAGAACAGAGAGAAACAAACAGCTAGGAAAAGGGACAATGAACAATGATTGGTGAAGACCATTGGACCAACATCTTTTTTGAGGTCCTATGAATGAATAAGCATTTTGTCTTATTAGAGTGAAGAGCAGCATTCAGCACTAACCTTCTGTCTTTCTGAGCTTATGTCATCCAGGATCACTGATTAAGATCTGCAAAGTACTTTAAAAGTTCTATTCTTTCTTTTCCCCAATCCCCACTGGACAAAAGAGAAAACTGAGATCCAAAATTAAGTGACTAGCCCAAGGTCACACAAGTATTTAAGGTCACACAGGTATTTAAGAGTCTGGGAGCTCAGGGTCAGCTAGGTGGCACAGTGAATAGAGCACTGGCCAGAGACAGGAAGATGTGAGATCAAATATGACCTCAGACACTTAATAATTAAATTACCTAGCTGTGTGACTTTGGGCAAGTCACTTAACCCCACTGCCTTGCAAAAAAAAAAGAGTCTGGGAGCTGACCTGGGGTCCTTTAATTCCAGACCTATCCTATCCACTATACTATGCTCTTCCCTCCTTTTACAAGGGGAGGCAGCATCCTAGGGTCAGAAGAATGGTTCTGGAGTGAAAGGATCTGAATTTAAATCCAACTTAGCTGCTGACAAACTGGGTCTCAATCTCCTCAAATTAATAAAAAAGGAGCTAGCCTCAGGTTTCATCTCACCCCGGCAAGTTGGCAAGGGTGGAAAGAGACAATATTAGAGAAGTTATGGTCAGTTAGGTGCACCAGTAAACTTGTTGGAATTGTGAATCAGTACCATTTTGGAAACCGGTTTGGAATTATGTAAATAAAGTGAGTGAAATATCCAGGCTCAGAGATTCCACTCCTAGGCATCTACTTTAGGGAAGTCAAGGCTAAGGGAAAAAAAGTCCCTACATATGATGCCAAAATATTTACTTTTTGTGATAATAATGAATCAGAAACAAAATAGGTACTCATCAACTTGGAAGTGGATAAAGAAACTGTGGCAGGTGAATGTAAGGGAATATTGCTATGTTGTAAACAATGACAGATATGGTGAATATAGAGAAACCTGTAAAGAGCTAGATGAACTATTGCAGAGTGAAGTAGGCAGTCAGGAAAACAATGTACATAATGGCTACAGCAATGCAAAAAGGAAGAGATGCATACATATAATTAAAAATGATTGTTACTGGGGCGGCTAGGTGGCGCAGTGGATAGCACACCGGCCTGGAATCCGAAGGACCTGAGTTCAAATCCAGCCTCAGACACCTAATAATTACCTAGCTGTGTGGCCTTGGGCAAGCCACTTGACCCCACTGCCTTGCAAAAAAAAATGACTGTTACAAAATGACAAATGATAAACACGGTTCCAAAGAAGAGATATAAGACACTCCCACTTCAGCCCAAACCTTTGCAGAGGTACATTACACATATTTTTGGACCTTTGTGATATACTGATAAGTTTTGCTGATTTAATTTCTTTTTTATTTTTATTTTTAAAAAAATATTATTATTCTAAGAGGGGGAAAAGAAATAGATCATGAGGGGAAATTTTGGTGAAAAAAAACCCCATTAATGTTGTTTTTTTCAGTTGTGTCCAACTTTTTACAATGCCATTTGGGATTATCTCATCAAAGATATTGGAGTGATTTGCCATTTCCTTCTCCAACTCATTTTACAAATGAGGAAACTGAGGCAAACAGCATTAAGTGACTTGACCAGGGTCATACAAGGATGTATCTGAAACTTGACTTAAACTCAGCTCTTCTTGAGTCCAGGCCCAGCACTCTGTCCCCTGTCAAATGAGGAGGTTGGGCTTGATCCCTTCCAGCTTTTAATTGATGATCCTTCTGTCAAAGGTTATCAACAGTAACAATAAACACTTCAGTGCCCACAGAGTTTGGGTCAGACATTATCTTCTGCCCCTGGAGAAGGAGAAGGAGGAGGAGAAGGAGGAGGAAGAGGACTTAAATACACCTTTTCATCCACAAACCAGGGAGCATGAAGTGGATCTGTGTTCTTGGAGAGGCTGCCCTGGTTTCTCTCTGGACACTCCCCGTCTGGCCTCAGATCCCTGGGTCAGTTTAATATAATTCAGCAAATACTGATTAAGAAATCATGCTGCCCCAGGCTTAATGGCTAGGCCTTGGTGCAGCCCATACTCTCCTTCTGGCTGCTAACTGCCCTTGCAACCATTTTTCTTTTTAATTAAATTGTGCTCTATTTTCAGATCAGCATTCTCTTCCGCCCTACTCCTCCACTTGTGTATGTATATACACATTCATAATATGTAAATAAAAGCACAAACACATCTATGAAATCTGATATTCACTTCCAGACAGAGAAATGATAACTCAGAGGATAGAGATAGATAGCTGGATAGATAGACAGACAGACAGGCAGACAGAAAGATGGATAGATAGATAGATGGATGTCTTTGAGACCTTTTTTGAGGCTTTTCATATGTTCACACATGTATGAATGCACACGTATACATACATATGAAGACTGGAAGGGAAAGAAAGAGAGGAGAAGGGAGGAAGGGGAGGGGAAGGAAAGAGAGAAAGGAGAGAGAAAGAGAAAGAGGAGAGGAGAGGGTGGAGAGAGACAAAGAGTCAGAGAGACAGAGGGGAGGAAGTGGGGGAGAGACAGAGAGAGACAGAGAGAAGTGGGGGGAGAGAGGGGGGAGGAGAGAGACAGAGAGAGAAAGGAGAGGAGAGAGAGAGAAGAGGAGGGGGGGTGGAGAGAGACAAAGAGTCAGAGAGACAGAGGGGAGGAAGTGGGGGAGAGACAGAGAGAAGTGGGGGGAGAGAGGGGGGAGGAGAGAGAGAAAGGAGAGGAGAGATGGGGGAGACAGAGAGAGAGAGAGAGAAGAGGAGAGGGGGGGTGGAGAGAGACAAAGAGTCAGAGAGACAGAGGGGAGGAAGTGGGGGAGAGAGACAGAGAGAGAAGTGGGGGGGAGAGGGGAGAGGAGAGAGACAGAGAGAGAGGAGAGATGGGGGAGACAGACAGACATACAGAGAGAGAGAGAGAGAGAGAGAGAGAGAGAGAGAGGAGGAGAGAGAGAGAGAGAGAGAGAGAAAGGCTGGGGAGGCCACCCAACTTCCCACTGTCACTGGGTGGCACTGCTGGGATTCAAGCAGACACAGCAACAGCCTTTGGATTGGCCCTTTGCTAAACAGACCACAAATAGGAAAGGAGCATCAAGGGTAATGCAAAAAGAGTGAAGGGTCAGGACAGGACATCAGGTCCCACTGGGGCACAAATGATTCAGCAGGAATTAAGAATCTGGGGGCACCAAGTGAGCAGAGTACATTTCCACTACTCCTGGGCCCATCCTGGTAACGAAGGAAAATCAGTCCCAGTAGTCTTATGAAATGGGGTGGTGCACTTAGCCCCTCCTTTGACAACATTTACACATCACCCTGTCACCACCCCAAGCTCTCCTCCTCTCACGGTTTTCTTCATTTGTCCCTTTCCCTCCCTCCCTTCTCCTTTTCTCTTTGCCAGTCCTTGAGAGATTGAAACAACAAAAATAAATACAAACCATTCCCCAATTATTCACTTCCCAGAACAAGTTGTGAGTCAGCCTGAATCATCAGAATGCTCTTGAAGCATTGGCAGGATGTAAAGTGGCTCCACAATTTGCCCCTACTCACTCCTGACCCAGGACCTGGTAGTTCAGTCAACCACTGGTTTTCCCTCCCAAAAGGCTGGGTTTTCTTTCCATAGGCTTTCCAAGGCTCTCTTTCCATAAGGAATTGTGGAGGACATGGTAAGTGAGTGAGAGGACTTCGGCTAGGAATTAACAACTGTATCTCTAATATGGGCTCTTGCCTTCTAAGCCTATCACTGCCACTCACCTCTCTGAACCTCAGTTTCCTTTTTTTTTTTTGTAAAACAAGGGAGTTTGCCTAGAGTTCTAACCAAGAACCTATCTGGGTCTAAATCATGCATCTGTTTCTTATTACCGACGTGACCTTGGACAAGTCACTTCTCTCTCACCCTCAATTTCCTTCTCTGCAAAGAGAAGATGTTGGCAAGAAGTCCTCCAAGGTCCTTCATCTCTGAATGGGAGATCTCAAGTCGTTAGCTGATTCATTTAGACCTTCATAGTTTAAAGCATCACAATGGGCTGTTTGCAAACATGCTGCCCTATGATCCCCTTTTAGGTGACTTACCAGAAAGCGCTCATCCTGCCTCTGGAAGAAGAGAGGGGGTGACCGGAGAAGGAGGGGATCCACAAGACCAGGAGAAAGTTCAATGGCTCCAACTTTCTTTACGGTGCTAATTAGAGCAGGTGAAGGAGCCCCAGTTGGGCTAAGAGGGCAGACAACCTTCGGATGTGATCCAGACTGGTGTCCGGCCCCTTCCCGCCGGGGCTGCTCCGGCCCTTGGCTCCCTTCAGCCAGCGTCCTGCCGAGTGACATCCCAGCTCCCAGCTCTCAGGGCTGTGACGCCATCAGCCTAAGCTGGCATTGTCCCCAACTGGCCTCACCAGGAGGGCTGGCAGGGGTCAGCCTGGCATCACAGAAGAGGGCAGCAGCGAGGAGATTGGGGGCTTTCTCCCTCAGTCTTCTTCTTTCTTTCTTTCTTTTTTTTTTTTTGCCTCCCCTTTCTTATTTAAGTTGGCCTGAGAGTGGCAGTGTCTCTTTAAGGACCAGACCTCTGAAGCAAGTTGTAACCGCAGCTCTGGATCCCTGGGCCCTTGATGCAGTATGCAGGAGCTCCCAGGCACCACCTGCTGGTCAAGCTGGAGAAGTGCCACCAAGAAGACCTGCATTCCTCACCTACCACCCCCCACCCCCCCAGCCCCTTTCAATTGGCAGAGTCCCCACCTCCCCAGGGCCCCCCCAAAGCACCCAGAAACTGAATGGTTGTTAACCAATGAGGTGGAGGGTTCCAGGTGTGAGGAGCAAGGCCCGTAGAAGCCATCTCTCCAGCCTGGAAAGACTTGCATGAACTGATGCTGAGAGGAGCAGTCAGAAGAACATTGTACACCCTAACAGCAACATGCGGGTGATGAAAAACCTTAATGGACTCGCTCATTCCATCAGTGCAACAACCAGGGACAATTTTGGAGTATCTGCAATGGAGAATACCATCTGTAACCTGAGAAAGAATTGTGGAGTTTAAATAAAGACCAAAGACCTTCAATTAAAAAAAAAGTTGTCTTATGTACTACAATAATTTTGCTATCTCTAATATTTTATTTTTGCCTCAAGGATATGATTTTTCTCTCAACACATTCAATTTTGTTCACTCTATAGCATGGAAACAATGTAAAGATATCAGACTGCTTTCTGTGGGAGGGAAGGGGAGGGAAGGGGGGGAATTATAAAATTCAAAAGCTTACCAAAAACTGATAGGTAGAAACTACTATTGTATATAATTGGAAAACAAATAAAAATTTTATATAATAAAAAAAGAAGCCATATCTCCAATGGGAGAGACAGAATGCCAGGCTGAGAAAAGACACTCAGCCATAGGCCCTTCTCTGCCAGTCAATCAACAGACAGGTCCTGGGAATTCAAAGATAATGCTGCCCTCAAGAAGTTTATTTTCTACCTGACTGGATTTGGTCAGAGGACCTGACTTCAAATCTTTGGCTTCCTCCACTGAAAATGAGAGGACCATCTCTAGAGATGACCCTGAGGTCCCTTCTGGATCTAGAGTATGACTTTGGATAGGTCACTGAAATTCCCTCTTCTGTTAAATGAGGAGATTGACTGAGATGGCCTCTTCTATCCCTTGAATCTTTAAATCTATAGTAGAGAAGCAAGAGCTTCCAGAGGTCAGGAGGAAATTTAAAGGAACCCCAGGAAAAAGCAAAAGTGATGGAGAATCAACCAGTCCATGGGACAACTGACTACTACTCCAAGATTCAGTAGTCTTTTCCTTAATTTTTAAAATTTATTTAAGGCAATAGTGCTAAGTGACTTGCCCAAGGCCACACAGCTAGGCAATTATTTTTTTTAGGCAATTATTAAGTGTCTGAGGTCACATTCGAACTCAGGTCTTCCTGACTCCAGGGCTGGTGCTTCTATCCACTGTACCACTTAGTTACCCCTTCAGTATCCTTTTGATAAAGGAAGAATAGGTAGTAATTTTCCTTTTCTAAAATGAAAAAAAAAGCAACAAAGGTGCTGAAATAATGTGTTTCTGCATGTATCTATATGTAAATATACACAGACATATATAAACACCTCTATATGTGTTTGTGTGGGAGTGAGAGAATGGTTAATACTACTATTTAAACCTGGAGGAAATGGAACAATTGTACTTTGGTGATCATATTTCTATTTATTAACACCCACCCCCAACCACACATACTTATCATGGTGCAGGCTACCCTTTTGTAATCTTCACTTTTCTTTCTTTTTCCATTCAAGGAAAATCCTTGATGTTCATTTGAGATTTCACCTGAAATCTCAACAAGGCATATAGGCACCTATATAGCTTCATCTGCCCTGAACCTGTATTCTACTAGGAAAGAGCTTTTATTATCTGTAAATCAGATATATAACACGCTGGACACCACTTATTAACACCCTTTATCAAAACATAATTGGGAAATGTTTAGCAAAATAAAAGATACAATACAATATAGATAATGTAAATTTGGGTTTCCTGAGTCAATCTATACCCAATGGGAAATTGAGTTTGACACTATTTTTGTAAATAATTTAGGACAAGGGATTTTGTGTTCTCTTATGGCCTTTGACTTCATCTATAAAATGAGAAGGTTAGACTAGATGGTCTCTGAGGTCTGTTCTAGCTCTAAATCTATGATCTCAGGGCCTCAGTTTCCTACTCTGCAAAATGAGAGGGTTGATTCCTAAGGTTTCTTCTAGCTTTAAATCTTTGATCCTATGAGTAGAAATAGTTTAAAGCCTTGACATAATGGATGGTGAGCCTCAATATTAGCCATATTCCAATGAGACTTCATGACTCATCTGAAGCAGGGAGATTGAACAAGATTGTTACTGAATCAGCAAGATAAAAGTATCCTCCAGAGTTGTCCTGAGCCCTCTTCCCTCTATTGACCCTCTACCCTTTTCGAAACTCATCAGTTCTCATATTTCAAATATTTTAGATCCCACTTCAAACATCTACTAGTTGGGTGACAAATCATTTAACTGACAAAAGTGGCAAAGGAGATGGTTGGGGTGATACATGGCTCTAAGACAGTGGTTTTCTTTTTTCTTGTTATTGCTATGCTTTGTTTTTATTGCACCTCTACTTCTGAATACACCTCTCCTTCCTCTCCTATCCACAAATCATCATCTGTTGTAACAAAGAATTTTAAAAGAGGAAAGAAGCACCTCAGCAAAATCCAGGTAGACAGCATATGTAGAGCACTCCCAACCCAATCTTACACCTCTGCAAAAAAGGGAGAAAAGTGAATTTTCTCAGTTCTTCTCTAGGGTCCAAGTTGGTTATTATGACGTGGTATTCACTTTCACATGGGATTGGTTTTCTTTTTACCATTTACATTGTTGGAGTCATTTCATCTTGGTTTTGTGCACTTCCTTCTGCATCAGTTCATATGCATCCTCCCATATTTCTCTGAATGGTAATATTTTCTTATATTATGTCAGATAGCTCAGTTTATTCAGTAATTCCATAGTGATTTCTAGTTCTTCAGCTTTAAAAAAAAGTGCTGCAATGAATATTTTGAAGGACACGGAACCTTCCTTCCAGTGAAAAAGTGATTTTTTTCAACCCTTGTGCTAGAGACCCCTGTGGGGCTATGGAGTGAATATACAAATACAAATCTATACAGAAGTAAGCCCACTCTTTTTCAAATTATTCTAGACCCTGAAGTAATGAATTAAACATAAGCCTGGGTTCAGGCCCTTGTGGGTCTCTTAACACCAGACGATTTCTCTGACTGCTCCCCCAAGCCTGAAATGTTCTCTCCTTCTAACTCTCCACTTCCTAGCTTCCATCATGTCCAAGTTACAACTCCATCTTCTACAGGAAGCCTTTTCTAATACTTCTTAAATCTAGTGCCTAGTATCTGCTGCTTATTTCCAATATATTCTATAGTTATAGGGTATATAGCTTTGTATAAACAAGACTATAGCTTGTATGTTCATAGGTCTGGACCCCTGCACACTAACTCCAGGGTCAATCCCCTCCCCCCACCCCCAGCTTGCATGTTGGAAACCACTGCCTGGGGATTTTTCATCCACACCTCTAGGAAAAGCCAGTCCAGACTACCTCACTACATAACCCCATCTCCTCAGTGAGCAGGGGACTGAATAAATGGGAACTTGGTACCTTGTCAACCAGAGGGACTGTAAGATATCAACCAGGAGGGTTCTGGGAGTTATCTATTTGTTCACAGTCTTGGTCTTAGTTCATAGGATCTAAAAATAATTTAATTTTTTTTTAAAGTTCAACATTTTTATCAAAGATTTTGACAAAAGCACACTAATCAAAATTTCTGGAAGACAGCTGAAAGGGATTGCTAACGCATGTAAAGGAGAACAGGAGTCAAAAATATCTCAATGGCTTAGAGCAATGGGCTAACTCTAATAATGTGAAATTTTAATAGAGATAAATATAAATTTCTACACTTAGGTTTAAAATATCAGCTAAGCAAATACAAGATGAGAGGAATGTAAATAGCCAATAATTCACATAAAAAAGACATGGGCTTTGAGGACTGCATGCTCAATGAAAATCAACAGTGTGACCCAGAAGCCCAAAAGCTGGTTAGGGCAAGAATTTACTTTAAGCTATATTAACAGAAGTATGATATGGGTACAGTGGAAAGAACACTGCATCTACAGACAGAGGATCTGAGTTCAAATCCCCACTCTGATGCTTACTATCTATGTGATTATTTGCCATTTTATTTTATTGAGCCTCAGTTTTCTCCTCTGTAAAATAAGGGGGGTTAGACTAGATGGTCTCTAAGGTTTAGATCAATGATCCTGTAATCCTAAGAATGAAGGAAGTTCTAGTCCCACTGTACTCTGCTCTGGACAGACAACATCTGGAATAATGTGCCCAGTTTTCTTCTACAAGTTTTACTGATATCTTTGTGGGTTAGCTATCCCTCCCTGCTAGGTTCTTATAGACGTCTATCATGAGTCTCTCTATTGCCCTTTGGGTTCAAAAATAACTTGTGAGATCAAGAGGTTTCATGACTCACAATCATAGAGCATTGCCAGGATAATAATGATGTTAGAAAGACGGGTTTTTACATCAGGGAGGCCTTGGATGTGTAATCATTGGGTGATTTCCTAAATGCAACCCAGCCTATTCCCTTCCTCTGTTTAATTCTGGACCCAATCCATTAACCATCTGAAGGACTGAAGCACTTAAAAAAAACCCTTTGATTTCTCCCTAATTGATTTTTTAGTTCCACATCAGTTGCTCCAAATCTTCTCTTCTCATCTCAAGGTCCACACCAGAGCCCTCGAAACCATTTGTCAGTCCCTTTCTTTTCTTCCATTCTCTTCTCAGTCCTCTGACACCATATCCCACTATCTCTTGCTTCACTTCCGACTAGTATAAGGAGGTGGTCCTTCTCAACAGGCATCCTGAAACCCATCCTATCCGACTTTTCTCCAGCAGATTGTCTCACACCCCCAATCTCTAACTATTGGCTCTTTCCATTGCTGCTTACAAATATGGTCAAGTCTCTCATCCTTAAAAACTCAAAAGATCCTACCATTCTTGATTGTCTTAGTTTTAGAATTAATTCTCTTCACTTCTCTGCCAAAATCCTTGCAAAAGGTCTCTACGCTCACTGTCTCCAATTTTCCTCTCACTGGCTTTGAAACCCTCTGCAATCTGGATTCTGGCCTCATCACTTCACTGAACCTCTCCACATGGCCTTTTTGTTTAATTCTCAGCAGCATTTGACACCGAGGACCCTTTCTCCTCCTGAACATTCTCTCCTCTGAGTTTTCATGACACTGTTCTCTCAGCTCTACTCTACTCTGGCTGATCCCTCCTTCTCAGTTTATACTGCTGATCTCCAGTTATCTCCATTCTCTCTAAAGTGGATATAGACCATGACTCTGTCCTGGGCACTCTTTTCTTTTCTTTTCATCCTGTACTATCTCACTTTGTGACATCATCAGTTCTCATGAGTCCAGTTAGCATCTTCATAAAGAAGACTCCCAGATCTAGACATACAACCTTCATCTATCTCTGTCACTTTCTGTCTCTCTCTATTTCTGCCACTCTTCTCATTCCGGTTCCATATAACCAAACAGCCTCCTGGTCATTTAAATCAGTTGTCCTGCAGGCATCTCAAATGCAACTGTTCTAATACAAAACTCATTATCTTCCCACTTCCCCTAACCTATTCCTCCTTTGTATGTCTCTAATTTCCGTCCAGGCACCACCGTCCTTCCAGTATTCATGTTTTTCAAGTTGGTGTCTTTTTTTTTTTTTTGCAAGGCAAATGCGGTTAAGTGACTTGCCCAAGGCCACACAGCTAGGTCATTATTAAGGGTCTGAGGCCAGGTTTGAATTCAGGTACTCCTGACTCCAGGGCAGGTGCTCTATCTATTGCGCCACCTAGCTGCCCCTGAGTTGGTGTCTTTCTTTACTCTTCACTTTCATTCAGCACCTCTACCCAATCAACTCCCAAACCTCATCTTTTCCATCTCCATATCTCTGTCTCCATAAAGAGACAGAATTCAGACCCAGTTCAGGCCCTGTTTAGTCTGACCTGACCTACTGAAATAGCATCCAAATTCCTCTCAAGTTCTCAGATCTATCCTACACATTGTTGTCAAAGCGATTTTTCCCAAAGTCTAGATATGACCAGGTCATTCACTCCCTTACTCAAAAAACTTTTAAGTAGAAAACATTTGGGACTGGATTTGAATTCAGGCCTTCCTCACTCCAAGCTGAGTGCTTTGTCCACTTTACCACCAGTTGCATCTAGAGTAAACCAGCCTCAAACACATGACATCTTACTAGCTGTGTGACCTTGGGCAGGTCACTTAACCCTGATTGCCCTGCATCCAGGGCTGTTTCCTGTCATCCTGATCCATGTCTGGCCACTGGACTCAGATGACTCTGGAGGAGAAAGTGAGGCTGGTGACTTAACACAACTCCTCCCTCACTCAAATCCAATTCAGGTGCTTATCATGGCATCACCTCCCTGATGTCATGGTCTTCTTTGAGAATATAGGGAAAATATCATTAATCATCAGTAAACTTTAGCAGTTCCTGATCTACAATCAAATATAATTTCCTCTTTCTGATATTTAGTGTTCTCAGTCTGGCCCCATCCTGCCTTTCCAGGCTTGTCTCACATGACACCACTCCACACATTCTACTGTCTATTCCTGCAGGTCATTGTAGAGGTGCTAAGTGGTAGAGCGAACTGAGCCCTGGACCTGGAGTCAAGACTTGAGTTCAAATCCAACTGCTGTCACTTTCTAGTTGCATGACCCTGAGAAAGTCATTTATCCTTTACTTGCCTAAGCATCTTCAACTGTAAAATGGGAATAATAGCACCTACCTCCTAGGGTCGATGGGTGCAAAAATGAGATAATGGTGCTTAGCATAGTGCCTCTGGGACAAGGGACCTTTGATTCTTTCTAGTCTAATCCCCTCATTTTACAGTTGAGGAAACCGAGGTCCAGGGAAGTTCCAATAACTTGCCCAACATCTTCTATGGAGCTGGCAGGACTTCAATCCAAGTACTCTGACTGCAGAACCAGTGGAGTTTCTCATACACTTCACTGCTCTATGGCCTTCCCCCAAACACACCTGAAAATCATACTCAAAAGATTCTTGAACAAAGTAATGAGAACAACTTCAAATGAAATAACCAGCTGGTAGTGAGTTATCCCATTCTAGGAATTCTTCAAGTACATGTCTGACAAAAGGAGGAGAGGAGAAGGGGGGAGAGAGAGAGAGAGAGAGAGAGAGAGAGAGAGAGAGAGAGAGAGAGAGAGAGAAGAAAGAAAAGATAGAGTTAAGTGTGTTGTTTGGGGCAATATTCCTCTTTAGATACAGGTTGGTCTCAAAGGTCTCCAATATTCTTTCCAACCCTGGATTCTCCAGTTCCATTTTTATCTCTGGCTCCAGGGTTCATTAACCTTTTTAATGTCACAGAACATTAAAAAGAAGCCTCTGGATCCTCTCTCAGATCATATATTTAATTCATAAAACACAGAAACCAATTAATTAGATTGAAAAACAGTTATCAAAAAGGCAGCTAAGTACTGCAGTGGACAGAGTCCTGGGCCTAGAGTTAGGAAGACTCATCTCCTTGAGTCCAAATCTGACCTCAGACACTTACTAGTTGTGGGACCTTGGACAATTCACTTCACCCAATTTGCCTCAATTTTCTCATCTGTAAAATGAGCTGGAGAAGGAAATAGCAAACCACACCAGTATCTTTGCCAAGAAAACCCCAAATAAGAATCATGAAGAATAGGATGTGACTGAAACAACTAAACAACAACATAGTTTTCAAAAATATTTTTCTAAAAGTTCATGGACCTAAGATTAAGCCTGTGATCTGGAAATTCACAGGCAAAATGAGGAGAACATGTGGGCACAGGCGATAAGGCTGATCCAAATTGGTTAGCAGAGCTTTTTCCTCTGCCACACTTTGATCGGGTCTCAGGGCTTAGCCACAGAGCTCCAAGGGAAGGGGGAGGGAAAAGGATGGTGCTCTCATGGAGCCTTCTCACTCTCCTCTATATCAAAGCATTGGGTTTTAAACTTCTCTAAAGGCAACATCTTTCTCCCCCAGGAAGAACTCATTCTATCTCCCCAGCAGCTTTTGGTGGGGTGGGGATAAGTCTTGCTTATCTGAACAGGTTCAATCCCCTCCAGAATGTTCTACCTCCTCACCCTAAGAAGCCTTAGCTTCTTCGAGGCTCAATTTAGACATCATCTCTTGTGGCAGTGGGTCCCAAAGTGTTTTTTAAAAAAAAGCACCTCACCAATGAATAAATTTTGAGTAGGCATCCTCAATATGTATTAACTTATTTGTAAATTATAAATGCATGCATTATCATGCTAATAATTCTGTATGTTATGCTTCTTACACAAAACTAAGAAGGAAAAAAGAATGAGATGAAAATGAGATAATAATTGTTCCTAAAATTAATGAGCAGCCTGAGCATTTGGTGAGTAGCAAGGACAATATAGTCCTGTGCTTTAGAAAATCACTTTGACAGCTGTGTGGAGGCTAGATTGGAGTGGGAAGACCCTTGAAGCAGGGAGACCAATTAGGAAACTATCACAATAACCTAGGTGAGAGGTGATCAAGGCATGAACTTGAGCAGGGTCCTTTGTGTGAGTGGAGAAAAGAGGACAGTTATCAGAGATAAAAAAGCCAAGATTTGGCAGCTATCTGGATGGTGCTAAGGCTGCAGACTTGGGCGACTAGGAGGATGGTGGTGTCCTTGACAGAAACAGGGAAATTCAGAAGATCAGATAAGAGGAAAAGAGAATGTAACAAGAGCCAAGATGAAGAGAGAGACCTGCTCACCATGTGAGCTTCACTGTGTCCCACATGAAATGGAAAAGTGAGAGAAGCCCTCTTGCTTGGCAGTCAACTACCCCCATATAGAGAAGCCATCACATGACCTGGAGCTATATAGGTATGCTCAAATAGGAGAGGGAGAATTTCAGAATGGTGCCCAATATATGGAATTCTCAGGGAATGATTAGGTTCTATCTATCCTGAGGGACTACATCTGGCTCAGAAGGGAAGCTGGGAGCCTTCACAGGAGAGAAAGTGGAGCACTGAAGTTAGGGAATGTTAAGAAAATAAAGATGGGTGACTCCAGAAATGAAAGCCAACCCCAACTCTGCCTGCATCAGGGAGGGTGGGCTTTGGCCCACTTTACCACCTTCTGATGAGCTGATCATATATCCCTTGGGGTCCGCCACGGTCCCTACTTTGCTGTCTATGATATACTATTGTTCTCTCCTGGAGCATGAGACTTGGACTCAATTTCTTACTCTGAAAGGGGGATGTATACCAGTAAAATAGTCTTTAAAATAGATTACTGACTTTTTCTGGTAGAAAAGAAACAAAATAAATACTCCTTGTGTGGCTAAAGAGATTGTGTAAGAGATTGTGTAATAGGTTATTACTTCACCAAAAGAAACAATATCAAGATTCAGAGACAAAGCCGAGACATATATAACTGATACAGAGTAAATAAGCAGAAATAGGAAAACAATATGATGGATGTCAATAATACAAGTAGATAAAAAATTAAACTCAAGTGCTGCAAAATTATAAGAACTATCTGGGCTCAAGAAAAGATGAGAAAATGTACCCTCTTTCCTCTTTTAGAAAGTAGATCACTAAGGGTGCGGAAAAGTCCATACGCTTTTTAGACGTGATTGAAGTATTAGTTGGTTTTATTTAACTGCCTTTTTATGGTTGTTTTAAATCTTTGTTATAAAAGATGTTCCTCTGAGGAGAAAAGGAGAAATGAATGTATTAGAAAAATGAAAAGTAACAATAAAAATAAGACCTGAATTTTTAAAAATTGATTTGAGTTACTGAAACTGCTTCTCAATCCTCACAAGCTTAAGTAGCATCATACCTGAATCTAAGATCAAGGTTCTGAATGAGTTTGGGGGATAGGGAGGTGGCACTGTTTCTTTTTATTTTCATCATTATAGCCACTGTGGATAGTTTATTTGATGTACTCCTAACTTCATTCTGCATCAGTTTTTCTACATCTTCTTAATCTTCTCTGACTTCTTTATATTCATTGTTTCTTATAACATTTATATTCCATTATATTCATATACTACAGAGTGTTTAGCTGTTCTCTGATGGGAATCGACTTTGTTTCCTATTCTTATCTACTAATACAGTCAATATTTTATATTAAATAATACTTTCCAGGTATTTATCTTATTTCAGAACAAGTGGGAGACCCAGTTCAAGTTTATTTTCTAAAGGACAATCTGAATAGAAAGTACAAAGATATATAAAACAGCACTCTGGGTTGTTTTTGATTCCCTAGTTCTATTCACAACTCTAGGGTCAGGATCACATTTGCTAATCCCAGATCTGTCTCTAATTTCCATCCTTATAAGTCCTTACTCAAGATGAAACTATGCCACTTTCTCTCATAACTGCCTACATTGAAAATCCTAAAGCCTAGATGACGTATTCTCTGATTCTAAAGAGGCCAGAATTCTCATTCCTAGTTCCTCTTATTACCCAGTCCCAAGAGCATGACAGCACTCAGTTCCCTTTCACTTCACTTCTCACCAGACAAGTCTATTCTTATGACTATTATAGTCCTTGTTGCACAAGGTTTGATCTTCTATAAAAAGTCACATGCTAATCACATGAGTATGATGACAGAAAAAAATGCTGAAATTTTGCAAGCTCTCCCCACTCCAGTGCCTAGGCTTGACTTCCTAGACACCAAACCCAATTCTCCCCTTTGACATTTCCCTGGAGTCTAAAGCCCCCCCCCCCCCAAACTCAGGACAGTCAGAAGTCCTGACTCCCTAGTCTTCAAGAGAAGGTCAAAACTTCTACTCAGAAATGGAGGAAAGATCAGGAATGCCGAGAAGGGGGACTCCACTGGATATCCCGCTAGCCCACAATATCTCTCTCTCTCTCTCTCTCTCTCTCTCTCTCTCTCTCTCTCTCTCTCTCTCTCTCTCCTCTCTCTCTCTCTCTCTCTCTCCCCATTCCCACCCCACCATAAGAATCAAGTTGAATTCTCCCAGTTTTTTTTAAATAAAAGAAAGATTTTACTTATTTTCAGTTTTACAATTTTTCCCTATCTTGCTTCCCTCCCTCCACCTCCCACAGAAGGCAGTCTGTTAGTCTTTACATTGTTTCCATGGTATACATTAATCTAAGTTGAATGTGATGAGAGAGAAATCATATCCTCAAGGAAGAAAAACAATTATAAGAGATAGCAAAATTACATAATATGATAACTTTTTTAAAATTAAGGGCAACAGTCTTTGTTCTTTGTTCAAACTCCACAATTCTTTCTCTGGATACAGACAGTATTCTCCATTGTAGATAACCCAAAATTATCCCTTATTGTTGCACTGATGGAATGAGCAAGTCCATCAAGGTTGATCATCACCCCCATATTGCTGTTAGGGTGTACAGTTCTTCTGTTTCTGCTCATCTTACTCAGCATTGGTTCATGCAAATGCTTCCAGGCTTCCCTGAATTTCCATCCTTCCTGGTTTCTAATAGAATGACAGTGTTCCATGACATACATATACCACAGTTTGTTAAGCCATTCCTCAATTGAAGGACATTCACTTAATTTCCAATTCTTTTTCACCACAAACAGGGCTGCTATGAAATTCTCCCAGTTCTGAATAGAAAAAGAGGTCTAGTTTTAAGCCTCTGCCCAGACTAGGAAGAAAAGGAGGGACCCTGAGAATGAAGACTCTACCTAGTATCCTCTAACCTACAGCAGCATCACAACTCAAGATATTATATGGCAACCATCTTGATGCCTCTTCCCTTAGCTGGGCACTGTCAGTCCATCAGTGCCTAAGGTTCTCTAATTCCAGCACAAACATTTTATGGGGAAGTCAGTTCAGAGTCTATGTAAGGTACAGCTATACTAGGAAACTCCAAGTGGGAGGAGTCAGAAAACAGCTGCATTAAAAGTTTGACTTTTTTTCCTGGGAAAAAGAAGAATGAGGGCAGAAGGAAGAGAAAGTTTTAAATAGATATTGCCTACTCATAATTCTCAAGCTATCAAGAATGAAAAAAATTTCAAAATAGAAACACCTAACACAAGAAAGCAAAACCATGTGAGAAAATGATGAGGCACATATAATAACCACTATCTTATCTACTACTATGTATCCAAAGAACTTAGACTACATGGTGTTTACTCTGAATTATTCTTATTCAATGATAAAAGGCAGTTATTTTATCTGTAAAATAGTTCTAAGAACATTAAACACTAAAAAAAAATCATGTAACTTCTCAAGGGCTCAGTTTACCCATCTGTAAAAAGGGAGGGGGGTGACTAGATAGCCTCTGCGGCCTTTTCAAGCACTAAAGCTAAAATCCTATGACCTCTCCGAACCTCAGTTCAGGCGGATGCCAAATCTTATTGTTTTACTTTCATATCTCTCTCACAACCACAGCCTCTTCAGCTCTCAGTTGGATGACTGCAGGTCCTGGTCATGATACCCCATTACTAGATCAACCCTAGTGCCTTCCTATTACTTCCAAGATAAACAATAAAGCTCTCCCCCACCCCCAAATACGCCCTATTTAAAGTTCCTCATAACCTGGCCTCTTCCTACTTTTCCAGTATTCTTTATACTTTCCTCCTCTCTACCTACTCAGGAGTTTCTGCACCAATTGAAACTCTAGACTGTGATATGACTCAACTCTGTAATAAGTTTCTCACTCTATTGCTCCACAGGAATCTCTTCTCCACCCCTTCTCACTGTGGAAGTACTTCCCACCAGTGTGGCCTCATCTTTTGGTTGACTGGCTCCTCCAGATCGAGATCAAAAAAGGTCTCCATGCCTCTACTGACTTATCTCCAGAAGATTTTTCCCCTGCCAAGTATACCCTTTCAGCTCCCCTTCATGTGCTATCTTCCCCCCATTAGAATGTAATCTCCTTGAGGGCAGAACTGTCCTTTTTGCATCTAATTATATTCTCAGGGTTTAGCACACTGTTTCAATCCTGTCTGATTCTTCCTGAGTGAACATTTGTTGTTGTTGAGTTGTTTCAGTCATGTCTGACACTTCCTGATTCCAGTTGGGCTTTTCTTGGCAGATACTGGAGTTTCCTAGGTTTGACTTCCTAGCTACTCCCTACCTATGACATTCCCCTAGGAGTCTGAAGTTCTCCAATTCATTTTACAGATGAGGAAATTGAGGCAGGCAAAATTCAGTGACTTGTCCAGAGCCAGAGTTGAACTCAGGAAGAGTTTGATTTCTCTCTACCCACTGTGCACCCCCATAGTAAATGTTTAAACAATGTTTGTTGACTGACTGAGCCATCTCTAGGTCTTTGCACTGACTGTCCCATGTGCTTGAATGTTCCACCTTCTCAACTCAGCCTCTTGACTTTCCTGGCTTCCTTCACAACTCAGCTCAAATCCTACCTTCTACAAGAAGTCTCTCAAGGGCTTGCTACTATCTTCCTTTTCCTTCTCTCCTCTCTTTTCTTTCCTCTTTCTCTCATTTTATACACACACAGACACAGAAACACCGAGTGCATTTGTTTATGTGTGTATGTGTGTGTATATATATACTTGAGGTTTTACATATACATGTAACATATATATATAAATATATAAAGTATATATGCATAGTATATATAGACATGCACATATATTTAAGTATATACTTATAGTATTAAACACACAAATACACTGCATGTATACTTAGTTATTTCTAGACTAGATGGAATTTAAGAACTCTTGCAAATGAGATTGTGTTATATTTTTAAAAGTCTTAATGATTAGGATCATAGATTTCTAGAGTTAGAGCTAGAAGGGAATTCAGACTATCAAACTTCACATTTTATAGATGAAGAAACTGAGGCATAAGTATTTAGGAATTTTGCCCAGTTTCACATAACACCTAAGTATTTAAGGAAGAATTTGAATTTGGGTCTTTCTGATTTTGAGTCCATTGCTCTATTCATTACACCATCTCATTTTAAGCTAGATTTAGGAACTGGCAAGACAGTATGATAGTAGTAAATCACTTAACCTCTCTGGTTCTCAGTTTCCTTATCTGTATGGATGGGGACTAGATAGTCTCTGACCTCCCTTCTAGCTCTGTCTAGAAGCCTCTGGTCAAATGAAGAAGTTGCTCAGCCCCTGCTGCTTTCCCCACAAAGCCCTTACTTTTCCTGTTCTATCAAACCAGGCAAGTACAGCCTTGGAAAGTTCCTGACCTTGACCCACAAAGGTGTACCTAGATGCTCTGGTAGCAAAGATGAACTCAGGGCACCAGGAAGGGGCCCCTGAGGTGATGTCACTGCCCCCATTCTTGTGCCCAGCCTAATAAGTGAGAAGAAATCCAGTCAGTTAAGGGGGATCCTCAGCAGTATCGAAGATAATATCTCCTCTGCAGGGGACTGAACAGGAAGTTGAAAACTGTCTAAGACCACAATGGAGGGGGTGGTCGAAAGGGCCTCTTCCTTCCTCTGGGGCAAGTGTTAGAAGTTTTGGGGTTCAGCTCTCCCAGAGATGCCCTTCTGTCAGTTGTTACTCCACTATGAGGCTATGTATTCATTCAATTAATATGAGGGGGTAAGGGTGGTGGAAAAGGAGCATTATTAAGGGTTGAATATTTGCCAGGCACTAAAATTCTAAATGATTTACAAATATCTCATTTAATCACAACAATCCTGGGAGGCAGGTCCTATTATTATTCCCACTTTACAGATGAAGAAACTAAAGCAGACAATGGTTAAGTGACTTCAACTACTAAGAATCTGAGGTAGTATCTGAATCTGACCCTGTACTCTTTCCACTGGGCTACCCAACTGCCTAGGTTCAATAACAGCACTTAGGATGATAGAGGATAATAGAGATTGATATTCAAACCATAGGGCCAGGAAGGACTGCAGATCATAGCTTTTTATCTGGAGGGAATCCTACAGCCCATTTAGCTCAAATCCCCCACGGAAGAAAATGAGACTCATATAGGGTGATACAATGACTTGGAAGAAGAGGGCCTGGGATCAAGGACCAGATCTTTCCACATCTGTATGACCTTAGGCCTCTCTTAGCCTTTTTCCCCTTATTTATAATGACAGGATGGGACTAGATCACTTCTGTGATTCCTTCTAAATCTAAAGCTATGACTTTAAGCTAGGTGACTTGCCCAAGGTGACACTGGAAGTATTATGGCAAAGGCAGAATTTGAACCCAGGTTCTCTGACTCCAAATGTATTGTCCATAGGCACCTATAGATCAGCTTTTCTCACTGCCATGCTGTCTCACTCATCAAACTGCAGTCATGATTTTGGAGCTGCTAACCTGCTCTGAATTATTATCAATGATAATGATGGGCCACACAATTTTGGGAACCTTCAGAGTTTCCCTCGTTTTATAGATGAAGAAAGAGAAGCCATAAAAAAGAAATGATCTTTCCAGGTCAGAGTCACAACCTGTTCTCCCAAATTCTAAACCAGCCAGCTCTCCGATAGACCACCCAGCAGTTGGATATGTCCAAGGACCAGTTATTGCTCTAACTTCAAAGTAACAACAATGGCTTATATTAATATATTCTTTAAGGTTTGCAAAGTATTTACAAATATTATCTCATTTGAACCTCACAAGAACCTACGAGGCAGGGAGCCAATAGTATCACTCTACAGATGGAGAAACTAAGTTTGAGAGAAGTTACCTGGTATCACTGGACCGAACCTAGACCTTACTGACTCAGTTTGAGCCTAGTCCTCTATCTACTGTGCTGGCTCAAAAAGAAAAGGAAAAGAAAGGAGAAAAAAGAAATACCTTCTTCCTGTCACTAAACAGTCTTGAAAATATACAGAGGTTCACGAGAATGACATGCTTTTAGTGGGGTTGTGAATTCCCATCATCCCAAGGCAAATGTTGCACAAGCCTATCTAAGATCAGCAATCCAGATGGGATTACAGCAGCAGGTGACACAAGACTCCATGTCAGGGTAAATTCAAGGCTCTTCGAAGCCCTGGGAAGGCTTCCAAGAAGGATAAGCAGATCTCTAGGGCAAGGCGGACAATGGCTTCAAGACCTTATTGATGGGAAGTGATAGCCTGGAGGTGAAAGTGGTGCCTTCCAGACAGCTAGTTAAACCAATCTTTTCAACAGGTTCATATTCCCCAGCTCCCAGCCAGCAGGCCTCCCAGCCAAGGTGCAGGCTGCCAAAGGACACAGCTGCTCTCTGAGGTGCTCCCTGCCAGACTCGACCGTGGCCTGTACTCTAGCCCAGGGATGTCAGGATAATAATAACAAAAACTCGACTGCTATCTTGATGAAGAGGCCTGGAGCAAATGGTTGAATCACACGGGCTCCCAGAAACAGAGGAGGGCATGCTATTAACACAAGATCAGGTCACTGCTGCCAGAAATTACAAATAAGTTATCCTTACTTGAGGAGTCCAGACTTATTGACTGATGGGGGTTATAAAATGAAATGGTAAAAACTGCAATACAGAACACTACAGGATGCAAAAATACCAAGTCTACCTAAGCAGTTAATCAAGTTTTTTGTTTTTACATTACCTAAATTACCTATTTTGCCTTTCTCCTCTTCCTTTCCCAGGGATTACCCTCATAATAAAGAATAAAATAAAAATTTTAAAATAAAAACAAAGCAATACTTGAGCACAACTTATCAATACAATGAAAAGATTTGATATACAGCACTCCATACCCATTGTTCTCCTCTACTTCTCATATCTCTTCCTTGGAGCCAAGACTGATCATTATAATTTCATAGCATCCAGTTTCTTTTTATTGTTTCTTAACATTCCATTTACTTTTTTGTATCCATTGTATATGCTTTTTTCCTAGTTCTGCTTACTTTACTTTGTATCTATTCATATCAGTCTTCCCATGCTTCTCTGCATTTACCATACTAATAATTTCTTACAGGGCAGTCATATTCTATTACATTCATATACTGTGGCTCTTTTAGCCATTCCCTGGTTGATAGGCATCTATTTTAGTTTGAGGTCTTTACAACTACAGTGTTGTTGGAAATACTTGGTGTATGTGGGACCTTTCTTTTTAGTACTGACTTCCTTGGGTAGATGACCAGCAATGGCATCTCCGATTTTTTTCTCTGATTTCTAAAAGAGGAACAAAGAGGCTTATTAATCTCAAGACCAGATAAAACAAAAGTGTCAGTGGTAGAATGTTCCAGTCTTTCAATCTGAGAGGGAGTTCTTCTATAAGGATATTCTCTCCAATACTGAAGATCAAATCAATACATGCCTGCCCATCTTATGTAACTCATGGCCATGATCTACTATGAATCCTCCATAGGGAGTTGATCTCATGTGCTGGGAGGTATTCCCTCAATGTTTCTTCCATTGCATGAATTTCATCTTGTAGTCCATTAATTACATGGACGGATCATGTTCTAGTTGTCTCTGGCTCTCTCTCTCCTCTCTTCCTCCTCCTTTCCTTTACTCTTCCCTCCCTACCTCACTTTCCCTTTTATGATGATTCTCCTGCATGATTCCTCCTTGGTGGGCAGCTAGGTGGCCCAGTAGATAGAGCATTGGCCTTTGAATCAGGAAGACTGGAATTCAAAATCTGACCTCAGACACTTGAGGTTTACTAGCTGTTTGTCCTTGGGAAAGTCACTTAACCCTGATTCCCTCACATCCAGGGCCATCTCCAGTCATCCTGATTCTTATCTGGCTACTGGATCCAGATGGCTCTGAAGGAGAAAGTGAGGCTGGAGACTTAGCACAACACAACCACCCCCCATTCAAATCCAATTCATGGGCTTGTCATGGCATCAACCTCCCTTAAGTCACAGTCTTCTTCAAAAACTAAAAACAAAAAAACTCAAAAAAACATCATCATCCTCCTTGATTAATGTTGCAGCCTGTGCATACCCATTAGGGATCTCTCTACTGACTTCTGAGTGATCCTTAAAAAGAACTCTTCCTAAGCTGTCATACAATACCACTAGACAAATATGAAAGTTCTTTTCAAAATATGGTCTTTGTCAAACAAGAAATATGGATGATTTTGACTTACTAAATTAAAAAGGTTTTTTTTAGTTTATTTTAGTTTTAGTTTATTTTTTTAGGTTTTTGCAAGGCAAATGGGGTTAAGTGGCTTGCCCAAGGCCACACAACTAGGTAATTATTAAGTATCTGAGACCAGATTTGCACCCAGGTACTCCTGACTCCAAGGCCCGTGCTTTATCCATTATGCCACCTAGCCGCCCCAAAAAGTTTTTTTTTAATAAAACAATGCTGTGAAGATTAGAAGGAAATCAGAAAGCTGTTAAATAATTTTCACATCTAGGGGTTCTGATAAAGATCTCATATATAGAGAATTGCATCAAATTTATAAAATAACAGTTCACTTTCTAATTGATAAATGGTCAAAAGATATGGACAGGCAGTTTTCAAATGAAATTAAAGCTATATGTGATCATATGAAAAAAATGCTCCAAATCATTACTGATTAGAGAACTGAAAATTAAAACTATGAGGCTCTGCCTCATACTTATCAGATTGGCTAAGATGACAAAAAAGGAAAATGATCATTGTTAGAGAAGTTATGGGAAGACTGGGACATTAATTCATTGTTGGTGGAGTTGTGAACTGATACAACTATTCTAGAGAGCAATCTGGAACTATGCCCAAAGAGCAATAAAACTGATCATACTCTTTGACCCAGAGATACCAATATTAGGCCTGAGTCCAGAAGAAATCATAAAAAATGGAAAAAGTCCCACATGTTCCAGAATATTCATAGTAGTTCTTTTTTGTAGTAGCTAAGCATTGGAAATTGAGAGGATGTCCAACAATTAGAGAATGGCTGAACAAGTTATGGTATATGATTGTTAGGGAGTACTATTGTTCTATAAGGAACCATGAATGGTCAGACTAGAAAACATGGAATGAATTACAAGAATTGATGCCGAATGAAGGGAGCAGAACTAAGAAAACATTTGTACCCATTAATAACAACATTGTGAGTTGATCATCCCTGATGGAAGTTCCGTGAACCAGGACAACCCTAGATGACTTGCTACTGGACAATGCTATCCACATCCAGAATAAGAAAAACCAAACCAAAAAACCTACAGTATCTGAATGAACACTACATTCACTTTTTATAATTTTCTCTTTCCTATCTCATGGTTTTCTTTCTTTTCCCTTAATCCTAATTTCTCATACAGAAAACGACTAATCTGTAAACATTAAACACAAATGTGTATGCACAATATTCACAGACTGTTTGCCTCTGAGGGGAAAGGGGTGGGAAGTGAGGGTAGAAGGAAATTATATAACAAAAATATGCATATTCATGTGGATGAATGTTGAAAAATTTTCATAACATATAATTGGAAAAATAAAATAAAATATCAATTGAAAAAATATGGGTCTTTGTTGCATGAACATTGTTGCCATTAAATGAACTGAACAATTTCCCAGTGGTGATCTCAACTGTTCACCACCCCCTGTTCAATCCAAGGCCCACTTTATTGTCCAATTGCATCATTTGTCCAAGGTAAATGCACTGACAGACCAGTTCTAGGAGCTGACTACTTAATTCCTTTGACCATCATTGCTCTGTTTCTAGTCTAACATTATAGCCAGGTTATACACAATCCCCTTTAATATATGGTAGTCCAACCAAACTGGCCTACTGATCTTCATCATGAATGCTCCATCTCCCATCTCAGCACTTCTATAAGAGCTGTTTCTCCTAGCCTGGAAAGCACTTCCTCTCTTCTCTGATCTCTGATTTTTCTTCAAAGACCAGCTCAAGCACAATCTATATGAATCTTTTCTTGCTCACCTCAGTTACCAGTGCCTTTCCCCCAAAACAACCTACCATATGTATTGTATTGATTTGTCTCTGTTTATATATATGCATTTGTTATAAACATGTTTCTTCCCTTGGTTAGATTGTTTATTCCTTAAGGGTCAGGATTATTTTATTTTTGTTTTTGCAACCCCAGCCTCTAGCAATCTCTGGCAATAGACAAGACACTTAATAAATGTTTACTGATTGACTGATGAAAACCACAATCTAGATTTAACATTCCTCATTCCCTTGGTTCTTTCTGTGGGTTAGAACCAATTCTTTTACATTCATCAAACATGTTTCTCTCCAATGTATCCCCCAAATACAAGGTAGAAAAAGTGAATTCTGAAGCCTATAGATCTGAATCATTTCCATGATATTAGGTTAACAGAAGATACATATTAAGGCTTTGAGCATGAATTGTCTAATATAAAGTGTACTGGTGATTTTTAAAAAGTTATTGATTTATTTATTTTGAATTTTCCAATTTTCCCCTAATCCCCCCCCCCCACAGAAGGCAGTCTGTTAGTCTTTACATTGTATCCAAGGAATACACTGATCTAAGTTGAATGTGATGAGAGAGAAAAATGTGATGAGGAAGAAAAATAAAGTAATAAGAGACAGCAAAATTATATAAGATAACTTTTTTTTTTTAAATCAAAGGTAATAGTCTTTGGTCTTTGTTCAAACCCCACAGTTCTTTCTCTGGATATAGAAGGTATTCTCCATCGAAGACAGCCCCAAATTGTCTCTGATTGTTGCAATGATGGAATAAGAAGGTCCATTAAGGTTGATCATCACTCCCATGTTACTGTTAGGGTTTGTACTGGTGATTTTTAACATCAGTGGTTCACATCTCTCTGGAGATTTAAGGTTTGCAAAGTTCTTTGAGGTTCATATGAGATAATATATGCAAGACACTTTCAGCTTATTAATCACAGCTATTATAGTTACTCCGCATGTTGTAGATAAGGAAACCAAGCCTCTGATTCTCATTGCCAATGGAACATTAGGTAAGTTGCCTCTTATCTTTGGGCCTCAAATTTCCTCTCTGGTCAAATGAGGGGGCTAATCTAAGATCCCTTTTTAGGGCTAATCCCCTAAATTCTCTGAGACTCAGAGAATTTAAAGCCCCTATTTTTCATAGTTGGTATGTTAGCTAGCAGAAACCTCAAGCCAGGTCTTCTGACTATGAACTCAAAGATTGTTCCAGTATTTCCCATAGCTTCACCAGATATGTCCCTTCACCTATGTGAGCCTCTTTCCACCTTTGTAAAAGAAGTGGGTTGGCTGAGCAGCTCTCTAAGGTCCTCTCCGGCTTTCAATCTATGATGCAATATGAAGTTGCATTGTGCAGAATTCAACATCACAGATCCAAAATGCAGCCCATCCAAAAGAATGTGGCTCCATCCATAACATGCTCTCACGCCAGAGAGCCTGAGGATATCATTTAGGGAGGGTCAGTATTCTTCTTAGCCTACTTGGATAGTAGAAGAAACCAACATGGCTCTACATAAATCCATTTAGCAACATTTTCTGACCAAGAGGAATGCCCAACTTTCTAACATTGCTTTCTCTCTCTCTTTTTTTTTTTTTGGCAAGGCAATGGGATTAAGTGACTTGCCCAATGTCACACAGTAAGGTAACTATTAAGTGTCTATGTCAAATTTGAACTCAGGTCCTCCTAACTCTAGGGCCGGTACTCTATCCACTGCGTCACCTAGATGCCCCTAGCATTGCTTTCTAAAGCACTGATGGGTACTTCATATACAGTAAAGAATACATTGGGGATGGCTAGGTGGTGCAGTGGATAGAGCACCGGCCCTGGAGTCAGGAGGACCTGAGTTCAAATCCGACTTTAAACAGTAATTACCTAGCTGTGTGGCCTTGGGAAAGCCACTGAATTCCATTTGCCTTGCAAAAACTTAAAAAAAAAAAGAATACATTTGAATTTTCCACACATTAACCCTTTGTAAATGGTACATAAAAATTTGATAATCCTGCTATTGCAGGGAAGGAGTATTCCCAATGGAAAGATCAGAAGCAATGAGCCCCATGATAAAAGTTTCCCTAAGCAGGCTATGCCTACTGGTGGAAGCTTCCCACTCAATGAAAAGGGGAAGTTCATCTTTCACCTTCCCTTGCAGGTTTCAACATCAGGCCATTTGAACTAGCTTTTCTTTTGTTCTAATTCATTTTTAGCTTCCAAATTTTTTTATTATCAACTTGACAAACATCAACAATCATGAACACTTCAAGACATCAAACATGGAAAAAGACGACTAGATCCGGAAGATGTACAGAATCTTTAAAAGGCAGCACGGGAGACCTGAGCCCATGTCCTGCTGCTGACACATACTCACAGACTATAAAGCTGCTTTTTTTTTGTCTTCGGAGGCAAAGAACTGAAAATTGAGGAGATGCTCATCAATTGAGGAATGGCAGAACAAATTGTGGTATATGAATATAATGGAATATTATTGCTCTGTAAGTAATAATGAGCAGGAATAGCTAGGTGACCCAGTGGATAGAGTACTGGCCTTGGAGTCAGGAAGACCTGAGTTCAAATCTAGTCTCTGACACTTAATAATGACCTAACTGTGTGACCTCGGGGAAGTCACATAACCCTATTGCCTTACACAAATTTTAAAAAAAAGAAATAGTGGGCAAGCTGCTTTCAGAAAAACTGGGAAAGTCTTACATGAACTGATACTGAGTATAGTGAGCAGAACCAGAACATTGTACAATCTTAACATCAGCACTGTATGAAGATCAACTAATGGTAGATTTAGCTCTTGTCAGCAATAGAGCAAAGACAATTTTAAGACTTATGATGGAAAATGCTATAACATCCAGAGAAAGAACTATGAAATCTGAATGCAGAACAAAGCATACAATTTTTACCTTTTTTAATTTATTTTTTGCTTTTTTCTTTCTTATGATTTTTCCCTTTTTGTTCAGAATCTTCTTTCACAATGTGACTAATACGGAAATATTTGTAACATGATTGAACTTGTATAACCTATATCAGATTACTTGCCATCCTAAAATGGGAGGGAGAAAACTTTACAAAAATGAATGTTGAAAATTATCTTTATATAGAGTTGGAAAGATAATTTTAAAAAAGACCATAAAAGTGCAGAGGAAGTTCTGCCCTACATTGTGGGTAATGGGAGGGAAGGGGTTCCTTGTGTATCACTGAAATGCAAGTCGAGTCCCCATCCATATATTCATTTTAACAATAATAATAAAACAGCACTGCTTATCTCTATCCTGTTCTGAATTTCCTTCAGCTTTCTCTCTCTCTCTACAGCATAATTTTTTTGTTGATGACACTTTTTTCTTTTGTTTTTAATTTATATTTTTGTACCACCACCCCTCCTCCCATCACAGGATTAATAGAATTAATGCTAGAAAGGATCTCAGAAGCCATCTAATCCAACCTTCTTATTTTACAGATGGGACAACTGAAGCTCCAGAAAGGTAGGTGAGGATGCCAAATCCTGCACACCAATTCTCCTTTATATTAAATAAGTATAGCTAAGCAAAATAAATCTATATAGTGGTCACATCTTAAAATGTATGTATCCTGTGCCTTCAGGCTATTGTCTATCAGGTAAAGGGAGGCATGTTTTGTCATTGCTCTTCTGAAGTCATAACTGCTCATTGTTTTGATCAGTTATTAATTCTTTTAAGGCTGCTTTCCTTTTACATTATTGTGGTCACTGTAACAATTGTTCTTCGGTGAACCAGCTCTTAACAGTTGGATGGGGGTTGGGGTTGGGGTTGGAAGGGAGGCGGGATACCTTTCCACCATCTGGCCAGCTCCCTGCAGGGTCCTCTCCATAGCGACAAGGGGGGGGGAAGGGGGGAGGGGAGAAAGTAGTATAGAATTGATGGGACGCCCACTGTATCCTTTCCCCAGAGAATTTAAACGTGAAATAATAAGCAACCACATCGACAACAGCAAAAAAAGCTAGCTCCCACTGAGAGCTGCCACCCATGGGGTGAGCCTGGGGGCCAGAGGGGAGCAGATAAAGTCCAAATGCAGCCATGCATGCAAGCCAGGCCAGGGGAACTAGATTGGTGGGGGAAGGAGGTTGGTTTCGGTGGTTTAGATTATGCTGCAATTACAATGTAAATCTATTCATAGGCCAGAGGCATAGCATCTATGAAATCATCTGGAAGGCAGTTTGTTCTTTGTATCTGAGCAGGGGGTGGGAACAATCCTCTCCACCCAGGGGACAGCAAATGTATCCACCAGTTAAGATTCAGCCAATGTTAGAACCAGAGGGACCTTAGAGATCATTTAGTTTAGGCCCCTATGTTACAGATGATGAAAGGGACACCCAGAAAGGGGAAGTGATTTGTCCAAGAATACCACACGTTAGTGGCAGGGCTTCAATTGAAGCCAGGACCTCCTGGACCTGAGCTATTTTTGTGACTGATGGTCTTCAGAAAATGCTGTTTCTTATCTCTTTGCTCAACTTTTGATGAGGGAGAACTCAGATATCCACTTTCTTATTTTCCAGCTCTGAGTTATTGAGAGAGTGATAGTAGAAAGAAACAAGGTCATGGATTTAGGACTGGAAGGAAATTAATATGTCCAATCCAACTCTCTCATTTTATATAAGAGGAAACTGAGGGGGTGGGGGTGGGGCAGCCAGATCATGCATTTGAATTCAAGTTCAAATCTGACCTTAGACACTAGCTGTTTGATCCTGGACAAGTCACTTTGCCTTAAAACAAAAAAGGGAAAACTGGGGCCCAGAGAATCACTCAGTCAACAAACATTAAGTATTGACTAAGTTTTAGGCACTGCCCCAAGGACAAACAGGGTCCCTGCCCACAAGGAGTTCCCATTCAGATGGGGAAATAACATTTTAAAATTATACTTTGGAGGTGTAAATGCAGAAAGGGCACTAGCAGCTGGTAGGAAGAAGAGTGGCCTCCTCCGAGGTGGAGTGGGAGTTAAGTTTTAGAAAAAGTTTATAGAAGGGAGGAGGAAAAGAGTAGATCCACTAGGAGGGCCGGCCAGTGAAAAGGCCCAGTGCTGGCTTGTCATGGCCATGACAAGCTGGTAGAGCTGGTATATAGAAAATGGAGATGGGAGGAAAGGGTCAAGTTGGGAAGGGCTTTTTTTTTTTTAAGAAAGATTTTATTTGAGTTTTACAATTTTCCCCTAATCTTGCTTCCCTCCCCCCACCCCCCACAGAAGGCAATCTGCCAGTCTTTACATTGTTTCCATAGTATACATTGATCCACATTGAATGTGATGAGAGAGAAATCATATCCTTATGGAAGAAAAAATAAAGTATAAGAGATAGCAGAATTACATAATAAGATAATGGGTTTTTTCCTACATTAAAAGTAATAGTCGGGGCAGCTAGGTGGCGTAGTGGATAAAGCACCGGCCTTGGAGTCAGGAGTACCTGGGTTCAAATCTAGTCTCAGACACTTAATAATTACCTAGCTGTGTGGCCTTGGGCAAGCCACTTAACCCCGTTTGCCTTGCAAAAATCTAAAAAAAAAAAAAAAAAGTAATAGTCTTTGGTCTTTGTTTAAACTCCACAGTTCTTTCTCTGGATACAGATGGTATTCTCCATTGCAGACAGCCCCAAATTGTCCCTGATTGTTGCACTGATGGAATGAGCAAGTCCATCAAGGTGCACAATGGTGTATAATTGTTAGGGTGTACAATGCCTTTCTGGTTCTGCTCATCTCACTCAGCAGGGGAAGGACTTTCAAAGCCAAAGGATTTTGTATTGGAATCTAGAGGAGACAGGGAGCCAACCTCTGGAGTCAAGTGACTTACTTTTCTAGCAAGTTCCTCAGGCAGGATTCTGTCCAGTTCTTCCACATTCATGACTCTACCTACCAAACAACCCAGTCAGAGGTCCAAATGGAAATCACCCATCTATTCCTTATTCTCTGTGCTACTTTGGGCAAATCTTTTAGCTCCTCTAAGTTCTGTTTTCTCATCTGTAAAATGAGGCTTAGGATTAGACTAGATGACCCCTAAACAAAAGAGTCTATGAATTCAGACCTAGGTAACATCAGAAATATGTGTATATAGACCAACAGGTACAATAGAAAGAGTGCTAGATTTAAATCCAAGGTTGTTGTTCAGTCATTTCAGTCATGTCCAAAATTTGTGACCCCATTTGGGTTTTTTTTTAGCAAAGATACTAGAGTGATTTATCATTTCTTTCTCCAGTTCATTTAATAACTGAGCAAAGTGAGGGAAACAGGGTTAAGTAACTTGCCCAGGGTCACACAGCTGGCAAGTGTCAGATTTGAGGCCAGAGGGAGAGTCAGCCACTTAGCTGCCACAAAGTGAAGACCAAGGATCTGGATTCAAATCCCTTAGCTATTACTGACTGTATAATCCTGGACAAGTTATATCTCCTCTCTTTTCTTCAATTCCTTTCTCTGTAAAATGAGGAAGGTGGACTAGATCAAGAGCTCTTATCCTATAGTATATAGAATGCCCAAGGAATCCATGGATAGCATTCAAGGGATCTGTAAAGAAGAAAGGAAAGAAAGATGGGAGGGAAGAAAGAAGGTAGGCAGGAAGGTAGGGGAAAAGGAAGGAAGGAAGGGAGGGAGGGAGGAAGGAAGGAAGGGAGGGAGGGAGGGAGGAAGGAAGGAAGGAAGGAAGGAAGGAAGGAAGGAAGGAAGCAAGGAAAGGAAGAAAGGAAGGAAGGAAGGGAGGGAAGGAACGAAGGGAGGGAGGGAAGAAAGGAAGGAAGGAAGAAAGGAAGGGAGGAAGGGAAGGAGGGAGAAACAAGCATTTACTAACTGCCTACTATATGTTAAGTATTGTGTAAAGTGGTTTATAAATATTCTCTCATTTGATTCTTACCCTAGGAACAGGTTTCAAAAATATCAGAAATATCTAAAGATGCAGAACTAAGTTAATGGTATCTACAAGTTCTGACATCAGGCCAAGATCCCTTCCAGAGGGAAATACTAAAAGAATAACTAAGAACTGATCAGTTAGTTACAATGAGCCAAGCAGTCAGTGACTTAAAAAGGTAGCCAGGTAGGGTACAATATAACAGTCCCTTATATGTGCTCAATATTTTATTTTATATTCAGGAAGCTAGCAGACTCAGTGGATAGAGCACCAGCCCTAGAGTCAAGAGGACCTGAGTTCAAATTCCACCTCAGTTGTGTGACTCTGGACAAGTCATTTCACTTGGTCTGCCTCAGTTTCCTCACTGCCAAATGAGCTAGAGAAGGACATGGCATACCAGTATACTTGCCAAGAAAACCCCAAATGGGAGCATGAAGAGTCAGACACATTTAACTGATTAAACAACAGCAAAGTGACTAGCACAAAGTCACAAAGAAATATCAAAGTTAAAATTTGATCCCAGGTCACAGAATCAAAAATCTAAAGCTGGAAGCCAACTCAGAGATTATCTAGTCCAATCTCATTTTTTTTTTAACAAAGGAAGAAACTGAAGTTCAGCAAGATGCATTCACCCAAGGTTACATGCAGTTAAGGATCATCCCAGAAGAACCATCCACCATGGCTTGAGATTTGAAGATCATGAGCTGGAAAAGATCTAAGAGGCTGACTCCAACTCCGTGATTATACAGATCAAATTTGACTCCAGGTGCTCGGACATCAGGGCTAGTGCTCTTTCCATTAGCCTAGTTCGATCTTTAACTGCACCTGGATCAATACCATCACCTAAAACTTAGAGGCATAAGGAACTGGGAAGACCTGAAACCAAAATGAGTTTCCCCTGCCAGGGGCCAGAGCATCAGGCAAAGCCTTGATCAGATCAAGTCCCTGGGCAGAAGACCTATGTGATCTAGTCCTAATCACCCTGGGATTCAATTCCATTTGAAAATCTGTGGCAGGGATTGGTAGGGATCTAGATGTTCCCAGGCCTACATCTAGGATCTAGAGATCCTGAAACAATCATTCATTCCAAAGCTTCAAAGTATGGTGAGAAGGAAATAGAGATAAATCTAGCTTATGTTCTTTTGGTTCTTATTTAGGGAAACAGAGGCATCAGTTATACCATAAGACTAAGGAGGGCAGTATGACACAATGGCAAAAGTCCTGAACTTGGAATCACAAGAGACTGACGCAGCTTTGAATTCTCACTCCCACATTTACCATTTGTGAGACCTGAAACAAATCACTTAACCTCAGCTTTTCCATCTATAAGATGAGAATATTAAAACATGTTTCATTGGACTAGGATGAGTAAATGGTTTGCTTTTATTTCCCCGGCACCCACACCAAAGTAGTGTTTAATTAAATGGTTGCTGATTAATGCATTTTTTCTTGAGTCAATTGCTTACAAATCACCTGGTTTGTATCTCAGTTTCCCTACCTGTGAATTAGGGAATCATTCTTATTTCACATGGAAAAAATGTCAGGAGGATGACATGAAAGTGTAAGTTTTCAAACTTATATTAGAACTTGGAAAGAACCCAGCATGGAGAAAGGGAGAGATAATGCCCCTTTGTGTATTTTCCAATTCTAAAATTAATTTTAATCCACTCAGACCACAAGCCCACTTTTAACAAGCCCTCCTGAAGGTGGCCAAAAGGGTCTTTCCATAAGAAAAGGTGAAAAATGAGTTCTCCTTCACATTTTTTGCAAGAGTTTTTCTTTTTTAAAATGTTGCTAAAAAAAATAAATAAAATAAAATAAAATGTTGCTGAGTTTGGAATAAATGTTATCATTTAGCATTTATGGAGTTTCCGCTATCATTGGTGAAAGTGATAGTCAGCATTTTGCAAAACATGTTTTTATTCTGAGCCAATTAAAGATGGCAGTGGGGAAAAACCTGGATTCTTGAAACTCTCCCCTCCTCTAAAGAAAAATAAATACAGCAGTATTTAAAAGGGGCAGAGGGGGAAGGCCTGGCAGAAAAATAAAGAGTAGCTTTTCCCCATGTTTCTATATACAAAAATATATACTTCAAAGTGGTAATACTTTTCAATAAATAATTATCACTTAAGCACCTACTGGGTTAGACACTGTGTTGAGTAATAGGGTTTCAAAACACCTGCTCTGAGCAAAGCACTAAGCTAGGCTCTGGGAGTACAAAGACAGAAAGAAAAAAACAAAGTCTAGGTCTTTTACTTTTATTCTATTTGGAGGGTAACCTCAGAAGGGAAGAAATACCCTGTACCTAGACAAATAAATAAATGAAATCTATATTGTGTAATTGTGTAATTGCTTTTTAAAAAAAATTAAATTCACTGATACCGTTTTATTTTCCAAATATGTTTTCCCTCCTCTCACCCACAAAGGCATTTCTCCTAATGAAAAGAAGCTATTTAGCCAAACTAGCCAAAATATCAACAATACATGCAGTATTCCACATCCACAGGCCCCCCCCACCTTTGTGAACAAAGGAAAGAGGTGCATTTATTTTCTCTTCCAAGACAAACCTGGCTATCAAAATTATGGAGCATTTAGGTTTGTTCGTGTGTTTGTTTGTTTTTTAAAAAAATACTTTTTATTTATACTGTAATAACCCTTAGACATAGTGTTTTCCTAGTTCTATTCACCAGTCTATATATGTCATCCTATGATTTTCTATAATATGAATATTTATTATTTCTTGTGGATCTATAATGTTTCAGTAGTTATATTCCATGCTTAATTCAATTGTATCTACTTTATTTCCAGTTCTTGCTCCTACAGCTATGAATATTTTGTTGTGTGATTTTTCTGACTTCAACCCCTTTGGGGTACATGCCTAGCTGGGGGATCTCCACATCAAATGGACATTTGTCACTTCCTTAGCTTATTTCTTGGTTGCTACTGCACAACTCCGCCAACAATGTATTTGTATGCTTTTTTTTCCTCCTTGGTTCTTCTAACATTAACTATTAACTATTTTCATTTTCATCTTTGTCAAATTACTTAGTAAAATATAAAACCTTTCACATAGTAAAGAGTTTTCAGTTGTATTAAGGATTGTTTATATCTTCTGACAATTTGTCCATCAGGGGAAAGGATGTATCTTGGTCTTACATTTCTTAGTCTTCTAAATATCTTGACTACCAGACCTTTAAAAGGACAGTTAGGGGGCAAAATGGATAGAGTGCCTGGCCTGGAGTCAGGAAGACTGATCTTGCTGAGTTCAAATCTGGTCACCTGTTTGAGCCTGGGAAAGTCACTTCATCCTGTTTGCCTCAGTTTCCTCAGCTGTCAAATGAACAGGAGAAGGAAATAGCCAACTACTCTAGTCTCTTTGCTGAGAATTCCCCAAATGGACTCATTAAATAATGGTATAATAAAGTAATAGAAAATCTCAGGGGAGAGTGTAATAGAATTGTGTTTTACAAAAATGACTTTGGAGGTGGGATAGAGTGGGAAGAAGCTGGAGCCTGGGAGTTGCAATTATGCAGCCACAAGGTGATGAGGTGCCCTGTACCCCAGTGGCAGCTCTGTCTGTAGCAAATGAAAAATGGAAGAGCTGTTAGAAAGATAACATGCCAAGCCTTGGCCACAGATTTGATTTATGGAGTGAGAGAGAGAAAGAAATCATGGATGATGTGGATATGGTGATATCATTGGTGGGAACAGGGCAGCTCTGAAGCAATAAGGGTTTTGTAAAAATGATAATAAGTTCTATTGTGGACATGTTGAGTTTGAGATGCTTACAAGAATTCAATTTGAGATGTTCAAAAGACTGGGTCTCAGGAGAGAGATTAGAGCTGGGGAGACCATTTGAGATAAGTCTACTACCAATTAGGGAGAAGAGGGAGAGATCAAGAAAGGGAGCTGGGCTGTGCACTGAAGACAGGTAGGAAAGACTTCAAAGTGATTTAACTGTCTAGACACTTTTCTTTTGGTCTTTCAATGCCCTATGGACCAAGGGTTATGCAAAGCCCCTCAGAAATGGATTATTTGTTGCTGATGGAGGCTGTCACTTCCTATAACCATTCTATGCACACTCCCCTAGGAGAACTCACTGGACTCACACTCCCACAACAGGTCTTCTGATTACAGTGCAAATCAAACACCAGCAGTCCTGGCTGAGAGAGCTCAAATATTTACTAACACCACCAGCAAATGCACTGCCTTAACTCTTCCGTGATCCTTGTTCTCCCCAGAACCATTGTTGTTGAATCTTTTCAGTCATGTCTGACTCTTTGTGATCTCAATTGCGGTCTTCTTGGCAAAGATACTGGAGTAGTTTGCTATTTCCTTCTCCAGTGGATTAAGCAAACAGAGTTAAAATGACTTTCCCAGGATCATAAAGCCATAAAGTATCTGAGAATGGATTTGAAATCAGGTCTTCCTGACTCCAGGTCTAGTAACTCTATCCACTGTTATCACATAGCTAGCTGCCCTTCTCTCCGTAACACACACACACACACACACACACACACACACACACACAATTCATTTCTCACACTGCCTGGGACTGAATTAAAATCTCTTTTTAATGAAAAAAAGACAAGGAAAAAATGGAATTTAGGCCTCTCCTTCAGAAAAAAAAATAAGAATGAGATAAGAGGTCCAGAACTCTCAACAAAATATGTATGTTGTCATTTTTGCACCTGGCAGAAAACTCCTCAGTCATCTCAACTAGATACTTCTGGGAGTTCGGGCAAGTAATTTCATCTCAGGTTCTAGGTTTCTGTAAAATGTGGGAATTAGAGGAGATGATCTTTAAGGTCCCTTCCAGCTCTAAATCTATGATCCTTCCATATGTGGAGTGTCATTCCCAGCAGGGGGAAAGAACCCGGGCAAGCAGACAAAGCCCCACCCAGAGTTTGACAAAATCAAAGAAAAGGATGGTCAGCAGACAGCAAATGGGTCACCTATATAAGATCACTTATCTAAACTGGCTTTCTGGTGAAATCTTTTAAGTGTTAGCTCACACTATTTGTTTTGTCAATCCAAAGGTCACATTTGGCTCCCAGCCTCAATTGGATTGTTTTCCAGTTTTTCCACACAAAGGATTATTTTATCAAGTAAATCCTGGGGTTTTCTTATCAACTTCCAAAACCCAGGATTTTCCCTTCAGTCTCCCCCATGCAGTTTGCCAAAAGGATCTTCCAACACTTCTGGTTTCTTCAGTTTTACTTAAATTCAAAGTTCTGAGCCTTGTGAGTAGACAGGTTGCTATTATCTGACTCACCAAGGACTCTATGCTGAGTTCAGTTGGTTCAATTGTAATCTGTCACACTGTATGATCATAGGCAAAAATCACTTCATGCCTTACTTTTCCTCATCTGTACAATGGGAATAATTATATTACTTACTTCCATGGAGAGTTATATAATCATAGATTTAGGGACCTTGAAAGCCAATGAATTCCCCTCATTATACAGTTGAGGAAAGGGAGACACAGAAGAGAAATGAAGAGAAAAAGATAGGTGGGGTGAGGGACCCTTAAACCTCTTCTCATGTTCAGGGCTCTGAACTACCTGGATCACCTTGTCTTCCTGAAGAACGTGCTTTAAGGGGCTCCTTCAAGAGGCAGTTCTAGATGCCCTCAGCTGTTAGCACCTCCCCCCCTCAAAATAAAATCAAAACTACTTCCTAAGAGAAGTCTTCAATCAGAGTTTAAAATCCTATCAAAGGGGCGGCTAGGTGGCGTAGTGGATAAAATACCAGCCTTGCCTGGGTTCAAATCTGATCTCAGACACTTAATAATTACCTAGCTGTGTGGCCTTGGGCAGGCCACTTAAGCCCATTTGCCTTGCAAAAAACTAAAAAAATAAATAAATAAAATCCTATCAAGACCATGGATTAAAGAGCAGATGTATGGGTTTGATAGGGATTTTCTAAATTAAAAAAAATGTTTATGCATATACCTAAATTTGGTAGACTATAAGCTCCCAGAGAGCAGGGGTAGTCTGGTTTATTTTATTTGTTTCTCTGTTCCTCTTCCCCCAAAAGTTCTTGGCAGATACAGCAGACCTTTGCAAGTCAACAAGAATTTGGGAGCTAAGTGAAAAGCCTTGTGTTATGATGGTGAAATTTAAAAGATAAAAACCAAGCTCACATCCTAATATGGAAAACAACATGTAAATAATAATTGGTGATCGAGTGACTGATTTGATTCCCCAGGCCAGAAGGAAGATGTAGTCAAATAGGAAGTAATGTTCTTTCACACTCATAGACCCCCCCTCAGCATGTTCCAGTCCCTGCAAGCCCAAAGAAGGCTTCCCTAGGACCTCTGCCAGCCTCCTGGCTATGGATCAAGGGGCAGAAGAGGAACCAAGAGCTTAAGAAAAGGAAGGAACTGAGTATGAGAGGAACCAAAAAAGAAAAAAAAAAAGAAAAGAAAAAGGGGATGAGGCACCATCAAGTTACAGTAACTCCCATTCTACAACCCCTTCCTCTCAATGCCTAGGAGGCAGATGACAATACAAGAATAAATGTCCCCATTTTACAATTAAGAGAGCAAAGTCTCATAGAAAGACAGTTAGTTGGGTTTTTTAAGGTTTTTTTTTTTTTTTTTTTTTGCAAGGCAATGGGGTTAAGTGGCCTGCCCAAGGCCACACAGCTAGGTAATTATGAAGAGTCTGAGGCCGGATTTGAACTCAGGTACTCCTGACCCCAAGGCCAGTGCTCTATCCACTGTGCCACCTAGCTGCCCCTATTTGGGTTTTTTTTTTTTAAATATATATTGGGTTTTTGAAGTTAGAATCTTTGTTAGTAAAAATAGCTATGCCCAGTAAAAATCACAAACAGCAATTAGGAAACTCTGCTGTCCTAGATCTCTCCTCAATACCCATGGTTCCCTCTCAGTCTGGTAACCAGAGAACTATGGGATTTCACTTCAAATCTGAAGTATGTCACAGTCAGAGGAAGGATTCCATCTTCCTGCAGGTAAAAATAGAAACATCGAATTTTATGACTTGAAAAGACTTAAGGGACCATGATAGCAGGTCCCATTTATAGAGGGAAGTCTGACCCAGAGCATTTGACTCACATCTACCCTGCAAGGCAGGTGATATAAATATTATTTTCTTTTCCTCAGCCCACAAGAGGGCTTTTCCTGAATCCTTTCTCCCCTCTCATTTGGGGGGAGTGTATCTCACTGTCATAAAATAATTACCTTGGATATGTTTTAATATTTGCTGCATTTTGTATGCACAGGCATCTTCTCCCTCTTGCCCCAGATGAAGGTAAGCTCCTTGAGGGCAGGGTGAGTTTTGATTTTGCCTTTGTATTCCTCAGTGCTTGGAATATTTATTTGTTGGTGGTGGTCACATCTGACTCTTCATGACCCCATTTGGGGTTTTCTTGGCAAAGACTGGAGTGGTCTGCCATTTTCTTCTCCAGTTCATTTGACAAATGAAGCAAACACAGTTAAGGGACAGGTTCATATGGATAGTAAGTATCTGAGGTCAAATTTGAACTTGAGCCTTCCTGACTCCAGGTCAGGATTTCTATCCATTTCATCACCTGTCTGCCTGAAATATGATAGGTCCATAATACATGTTTGATGATTTGGACTTAGTTGTCTAGTCTCCCAAGTCTAATAAATATCAGAGTCCCACACTTCTGTGTTTATTACATTACTTTCCATATACCCCGTGGTCCAGTCAAATCAGCTTTCTTGTTGAAACTCAAACACAACATTCCATCTCCTATCTTTGAACCTTAGCACAGGTTTTCTTCCTCCACCTCTATCCTCTAGGGAATATACTTCCTTCTCATTTTTACCTCTAAGACTCCCCAGTTCTCTCCCAAACTCAGATCAAACAGATTCCCACCAACCCCTCCAGCCACTGTCTTCCCAATTCCTCCATCAAATTATCTTGTAAAAGTTTATTTTGGGAGCAATTTGGAATTATGACCAAAGGGCAACAAAAATGCGCATGCCCTTTGATCCAGCAATACCACTACTGGGTCTATACCCTGAAGAGATGATGAAAAAGGGTAAAAATATCACTTGTACAAAAATATTCATAGCAGCCCTGTTTGTGGTGGCAAAGAATTGGAAATCAAGAAAATGTCCTTCAGTTGAGGAATGGTATATATAAATATATATATATATTTTTTATATGTATATATATATATATATATATATATATAGATATATAATAATATATAGATATATAGATATGAAAAACATTGTTACACCCTAACAGCAACATGGGGATGATGATCAACCTTGATGGACTCACTCATTCCATCCATGCAACAATCAGGGATGGTTCACTGTTAACTGTTCACTATTCATTGTTAACTGACATACTTCAGATTTGAACAATTTGGGGCTGTCTGCAATGGAGAATACCATCTGCATCCAGAGAAAGAATTGTGGAGTTTGAACAAAGACCAAGGACTATTTCCTTTAATTTAGGGAAAAAAACCTGATATCTTATTGTCTGATCTTGCTATCCTTATACTTTATTTTTCTTCCTTAAGGGCATGATTTTTCTCTCATCACATTCAATTTGGATCAATGTATAACATGGAAACAATGTATAGACTGACAAATTGCCCTCTGTGGGGGATGGGGGGAGGGAAGCAAGATTAGGGGAAAATTGTAAAACTCAAAATAATTAAAATCTTTAAAAGAAAAATGAAGTTTATCTTGGAATTATTTTGTTTCTATTCATATGTGGGCACATTACCCCCAAAGAAAGGGAATTCCTGGGACTGTGGTCTTTTTGTCCAGACTCCCCTCCAGCACAGAGCTGAATGTTCTGAGCAACTGATTCTGACTCCAAAAACCCCTGTGATACCTACTTCCTAACCTACTAATTAGGTTGCGAAAATAACTGGACCTGTGATATCTTTGGTGTAAGGAATTCCCAAGGGAGGCAACAATAGAGAACAGCACCTTCTCCTCAATAGCCCAAAGTGGTTAAATCACAAAGGGTGATTTAAGGGTCACAAAGTTATTATGTATTGTAAGCACGACTTGAACCCAGGACTTCCTGGCTTTGAGGCCAGCTCTCTATACCATGTTGCTTTTCTCTTGTGCATGGGAGAGGCTGGACTTTGGGATGGGGTTGAGGTAATGAAGGCAAATAAGTAATAAAAAAGAAAGGTAGAAATAAAAATTCAGGGTTCAGTATCACAATGGACCATAAACACAAAACCAGTCAACCTCTGCTGGCCTGTCCAAATAATAAAGAATAAACTCCCTAAAGAGAGCAGGAAGAGGCGGTTGATCCTTGGTCAGTTCTCAAAGAACACAAGGGTTCACTGGAAGTCAGGGTGCCATTTTCTTTCCTTACAGTGGTGGTTCTCTGACCTTGAACTTGGGGTCTGCATGTAGTTCACATTCCCTATTCCTGGTCCCATTCTGAGGGCAAGAGCACAGAAGCACCAGGAAATCACTGGAGCTAAGATGGAAAGTCTCTTTTATTGTTGTTCAGTCATGTCCAACATTTTGTGACTTCATTTGAAGTTTGCTTGGCAGAGATAGTGGAATGGTTCACCATTTCCTTCTCCAGCTCATTTTACAGATGAAGAAACGGAGGCCAAAAGGGTTAAGTGACTTGCCCAGAGTCAAGGGTTGGATTTCTCTAAGATTAGATTTGAACTCAAGTCTTCCTGACTTGAGGTCCAGTGCTCTAACCAGTGTACTACTCAGCTGCCCTAAAAGTTACTTAATCCAACTACCTCATTTTACATATGTAGAAACTGAGGTCCAGAGCAAAGTAACCTGCCTAAGATCACTCAAGTAAATGAAGAAGCCAGTATGGGAACCCAGGTCCTCTTCCCATCACCACTTAAACATACTGCCCCAACTTTACATCCTCTCATGCTATTCAAGGGGCTGAAGATAAAGGTAGATCTCAAAAGCAGTCAAAACAATTACAGGGAGCAGAGTTTTTGTTGTTTTGCAATTCCTCCAAGATTCTAGGGCTCCCAGGGAGCGGGAGGATCAGGATGCGACAGAGTTCAGAGTCCAAAGTTATGGCATCGTTGAAAAAGGCCCATAAATAAGCTTGTCTGGATTCCTTCAACTCCAGGAATTAAAGAGCTAAAAAAATGTGGTAGTGGGGGAGAGCAACAAGCAAACCAAAGACATGATTTGGAGAGTTTATGGGAAGGAAAAAAATGGATTTTTATTCCTCAGTTCAACTAACAAAGCAGGTCTCTTTGATCATATGACACATTTAAACTCAAACTCATTAAAACCTGGAGAGGTTCGGAAGGACACAGGGCCTGACATCCATTTAGAGTTTTATTGGTCCAAAGGGTGGCTTACCTAAGGCTACATGGACAATAAGTGGAAAATCTGAGATTTGAACCCACGTCTTTTGACTCCATGTCAATTCTTTCCACCATACCATTCTGCCGTCCCAAGAGGGGCAGCCAAGAGATCAAGGGACCTCAGCATGGTAGCCTTCCCAGACCACCCACACCCCAACTCATATCACTAGATTTTGTTTTCAACTTGCCAGCCCTCAAAGGTTAGACACAGCTCTGCCATGGACCAACAACACCAAGCATTCAGAGCGCGCCACTCAACATCCAGTCCAGGCTCTGGTGCCCTTCTGAGACAATGGAGAAGGCAGAATGAGGAGGCCAGGGAAAGCAGCCCAAAGAGAGGCATAATCTGCATAATGAACTCCTAGGGGAGCAGCACATCAAAGATAGCTTTGTGTCCTCCTCCCTGGCCACGTGTGTACCCTCAATGTTTTTCCTTGTGCTGGGTCAGAACTGAACCCTCTGTGAGGCTCATTAGAGCTGACTCTCAGCCAGACTTTGGCTGCTGTCAGCAGGAGCCAGTTTTGAATTTCTTGAGATGCCTTTTAAAAAATATAAAAAAGAAGCAGCACAATTACACAGTCAGACTCATGGGAGGCAGGATGAATGCAAAGAAGGGCTTTTTTTTTAAATTTTCCTAAGAGAAATTTTCATTGCGGTTCAGGCATGCCTCTGGCTCACCTTACCACCAGCCCCAAAGTTACATCTGTAACTGGATGCTATGCTGCACATCCTTGTGGATTATTCAAAGCCACAGGGTTTCCAGAGTCTTCAGATTTCTGGATAGCTTAGAGGCATGAATGGCAAAGAGCCACAGCTTCAACCTTTTACCCTGGCAACTTAGTCCAACTGTAGTCATTGTTCCTCTAGTACTACCCACTAGTCCTCAACTTCCCCCCACCCTAAACTTTCACAGAATGTGAGCAGAGAGGAAGAATGCAGGAGGAGAGGTAGAAAAACAATCCACCAACAAGCATTTGTTGTACACCTACTGTGGGAGGGGGGGCACTGTGCCAGATATTGGAGTATCCATCAGCTCTAAAGAATGAGACAATCTCTGCTCTTAAGGACCTTACATTCTAATCATGCAAGATTTGGTAAAAGAGAATGGGGGAAATAGCCAAATTTCATGCTGATATGCCTACTTTCCACTTATAGGAAGGAACAACCCCAAAGGTCATGAAGTCCAAGATGCACCTGTTCATGAATCCTCTTTATATCATCCCCAGAATGTAAGCATTTAGTCACCACTGGAACCCCTACCTCCAAGCAGCCCACTGAACTTTCAGATAGCTCCAGTTTTTAGGAAGTTGTCCTTGTCATCAAATCTAAATGTACCTATGATGCATTCACCAGTCTGCCCCTAGATCTTCTCTCTGGGGCCAAACAAAACAAGTATAATCCCTTTCTCTCCTCACGACAACCTTTCAAATACTGAAGGAAAATGATCCAAGCGAATTCCTTCCCTAATTCCTTCCAGCATATCTTATATGGCAGAACCTCAAGGTGTCCATGTCTTGGTTGCCTTGGGACACTCCAGCTTGTCAAGATCCTTTCTAAATTATGATACTCAAGACAACACAAATAATCTATAAATGGCAGAGTGCCACACCTCCTCTTCCCTTCATCTCAATAGAGCCTAATCACTATCACATCATTCTGTTGACTCATCTTGATCTTGTAATCCAAGAAAACTACCTTTTCCCCTCCTTAAATACACTGCAGCTAGGTAGTAAAGTGGATAGAGCACTGACCTAGGAGTCAAGAGGACAAGAGTTCAAATCCAGCCTCAGATACTTGCCTACTAGTTGTGTGACCTTGGGTCACTTAATCCTGATTGCCTTGCATCCAGGGCCATCTCCAGCAATCCTGACTTATATCTGACCACAGAACCCAGAAAAGAAAATGAGCCTGGCCCCCTCGTTCAAATCCAAGCGATGTGCCACTATACCCAGATGACTCCAGAAGAGAAAGTGAGACTGGCCCCCTCATTCAAATCCAAGTCATGTGCTTGTCATGCCATCACCTTCCTGATGTCATGGTTTTCTTCAAAAATGGAAGACAAACATCATACTGACTCATTCTGCATTTTAGAAGTTGATTTTTTGAATCAAAAAGTGAAACTTTACATTTCTCCCTATTAAATTTCATCCTTGCCTTGTCAAGATCTTTCTTGTTTCTGGTTCTGTCATCCAGCACATTAAGTATTTCTCCCACATTTCTGTCATCTGTAAATCTGATAAAACAGACCCTCTATGCCTTCATCTATATAATTAAAATGTCAAATAACACAGGACCATGGAGAGAGATTAGGAGCCCTTCACATTGCATTTCCATCCAGCCATTCACTAGGAAACCAGGCTCTACTCAGAACAGGTATCTTGCCATCTGATTCTCTGCTGTCCCATTTCTCCCTATCAGGTATGGCAACTTTCAGATACAGACACAAATCTCCAGATGACCAAGCTCTACCATCCCAGGGGGATCAAATCACTCAGCTTCATCCCCTGCCCTGAGGCTGTGCTAGCCTTATAGGTGGGTGGGTGAGTGAGAAAACCCACCTAACCTAATCTCTATAGCTAGTTCCATTCTATCCCTTCCATTGAGCTATTCATCAAGAAATCAAAAGTCCAGCAGCTAGGTGGCACAGTGAATAGAGCACTGGCCCTGGAGTCAGAAGGACCAGAGTTCAAATCTAACCTCACACACTTAATAACTGCCTAGCTGTGTGACCTTGGTCAAATCACTTAATCCCATTGCCTTGAAGAAATTTAAAAAATTAAAAAAAGAAATCAAAAGTCACTGTGTACACACATCTTATTATCCAGACCATGTTTCAATGTTGATCACCTTCTACTCCCTCCTCTCCCCCACTTCTGAAACAGCACCTTTCTTTCTCTTGCTCCAAGAACAGAAATCAAGTTAATGTTACTATTGCCACTAGGAGCAGTCAATCAAACAATAAGCCTTTATTACTAGGTTCAATGTGAGGTACTGGGGATACCAAGACAAAAATGAACTACTCCCTGCCCCCAAGAAGCTTGCATTCAAGCAATAGAGATAGTGCATCTATATGTGTGTGTTTGTGTGTGCTTTAAAATATTTTATAATATAATATAATAATAAAATACAAGATAACTTGGAGAGGGCATTAGCAGCTTGGGAAAAATTAGGAAAAATCTCATGTAGAATATGATGCTTACATAGAATTTTGAAAACCACAAAGGATGTGAAGAGCAGAGTTGAGGAGGGAAGGCATTTCTGGAATGAGTGACATTGAGATGAGAGATTGTCATACATAAGGAAAAGCAAGACAGCCAGTTTGACAAGTACAGGGAGGCCCTAAGGGGAATGTGTGTACATGATAAGGTTAGAAAAGTAGGTTGAGGTCATGTTATAAAAACTTATAAAATTTTCTATCTGATCCTAGAGGCAGCAGGGAGACATTTATTGAGTAAGGAAGAGACATAGTCAGACTTGTATTTTAGGAAAATCGTGTTAGTGTGAAGGATGGATTGGAACCTGGAGGGAACAATTAATGGCTGTTATGAAGTCCAGCAGAGCAGGAATGAGAGTTCAAACTAAGGTGGTGGCTGTGGGAATAAAGAGAAGGAGATGTATGGAAGAGGGGTGACAAGAAAGGAATGAGATTTGGTAATGGATTGAATGTGCGGCATGAGGGGGAGGGAGAACGCCAGAATAACACCAAGGTTCTAGAGCTGGTTCCCTAGGACAAGCATTATGAACAGAAAGAGGAAGTGTCTGAAGAGTGGAGGGTTGAGGCAGGGGGAATTGATGATCTCTGTTTTGGACTTGGACATGTGGATTTGGAAATGCACATCTAGTATGAAATAACTAATATGCATTTGGGAATGGATCTCAGGAAAGTGATTGAGGTTACATATATAGATTTGGAAATCACTGAAATAGCTGGTTGAAGCTGTAAGAGCTGGAGAGAAAAGAAGAGCACCCAGGGCAGATATCTGAAGAATATCCAAGAGATAGCAGTGTCACAAGAACCCAGAGAGGAGCAAGTGAGTACATAGGAGGAGAGGTTTGACAATCAATGCCATAAGATTCTGCTCACTAGCACTGTGTCTCTACAGACCGAGGCATCCATTCCTGGTTCCCATCCTTGTATCTGAGTTGAAACTTCCTATTAGATTGTAAATTCCTTGAGGGCAGGAGCAGTCTCATTTCTGTGCTTGCAATACCAGTGACTAGGATAGTTCCCTTCACATAGCTTAATAAATACTTTCTTAATCATTCAATCATTCACCAGAACCTATAACATCAACATGGGGGCATTTATTCTTTGAGATGAGTTCCAAATCCACCAACCGTATTATTCTCCTCTCTTTTCCCCAATAACTCTTCATCTTGACCTCTAGGCTGGTATGAAAGATTTCCCCAAGTGCTTTGCTGAAATCTAAGTATACAGCATGAGCTAAGATGCTGCTCCTCACCAGTGATTAAACATTAAGGGAGATTGGCCTAGTAAGGCTTCTTCTTCATGAAGCTGTGTGGGTTCTTAGAGATCACTACTTTCATTTCTAAATGCTTGCAAACTAAACCTTTAATAATGGAGTTTTCCCAGGAATCAAAATTAGGTTTATGAGATCATAAGTTTACAGATCCCCCCCCTTTCTTTTTTTTTAACACATAGACTATGCTCCAGTCCCAGAACCTTTTACATTCTCCAAGATCTTTCCTAACATCAAGTCTTTCTGTGCCTTTGTATATATTTGTTTGAGCTTTCTTCATTAAGAATAACCCCCAAAAAGGAGTAGTTGGACAGAGAAGCACCTGGAAAACCATCCTAACTCTTTGTGGGCAGCTCCGAGGTGTCAGATGGCAGGACATGGCTGATTTCCCCTTTCCCTTCCAAGATGCTCTCTTTAGTTTTCTGGTTAATACAAAGCCAGCTGGGAAAGATGAGGGACTTTGAAGGGTGAATATTTGCTGAGGTTCTTCTGAGCAAAAAGGTTTAGATCATTGAAGGTAGGTGAGGGAGAGAAAACCCCTTGAGTCACCAGTTCTATCTAGCACAACCCAAACAATGACCAACGGGGCTTGACCTGAGATTCAGATTGAGACCTAGAAAAGACCTTAGTTTAAAAAGATAGAGGTCTCCCACTGCATCTGGGGCCCAGCTTCAGTCATCCTGATCCATATCTGGCTACTGAGCCAAATAGTTCCAGAGGAAAAAGTGAGGTCGGTGACTTTTCACAGCATCCCCTCACTCAAATCCAATTCACCTGCATGTCAAGGCATCACCTTCTTGATGTCAGGGTCTTCTTCAAGAAAAAGGATAAACAAGGGTGGCTAGGTGGCACAGTGGATAAAGCACCGGAGTCAGGAGTACCTGGGTTCAAATCTGGTCTCAGACACTTAATAATGACCTAGCTGTGTGGCCTCGGGCAAGTCACTTAACCCTATTTGCCTTGCAAAAATCTAAAAAAAACCCCAACAAAAAAAAAAGGATAAACAGCAGGCAGCTAGTTAGCACAGTGGATAGAGCACTGGCCCTGGAGTCAGGAGGACCTGAGTTCAAATGTGACCTCAGATGCTTAATAACTGCCTAGCTGTGTGACCTTGAGCAAGTCACTCTTAACCCCAATGCCTTAAATAAAATTGAAACAAAAAGAAAAAGGATAAACAACAATTGTGACAAAACAAGGGTAACAGCAAGAACATTATCTAGTACAGGAAGCTCAACCGACTCAATGACTGTTTCAGAAGTCTTCTAAGTTGGCTTTTTAAAATAAGGAACAGATTCCTCCCATAAAAGACACGGATACAGACTTAGGCTTACCACACCAATCAGTTAAATTCTCAACCTACAAAAACCGATTTCATCAAAAAGACTGCTAAGAAAAAGAACAGCATATTTTAGGAATTTCTGGTAAAGAGAATGTATGGCACAGCTTCCAGGAAGGGCTGCCATCCTTATTTACTATAAAGTAGTAAGTACTGCAGCCACATTATAATAGGTTTTTGTGGGCTAGTCTGGGAACCTACCAAATATATTCCTCCCACCACATGCACACATTTTCATTCTCTGTTTCTCTCTCTCCTTTCCTTCTCTCTCTCGCTCCTCTCTCTCTCTCTCTCCACATTGTCTGTTTCTCTCTTACACACACATACACACATTCTCTCTCTCTCTCTCTCTCTCTCTCTCTCTCTCTCTCTCTCTCTCTCTCTCTCTCTCCCCCAAACCTCCCCCCCGCCAGGACACCATTTCTCAATAGTCAGTGGAATAGCCAATTCAGAGAGGGGAACAGATGGAAGGGATGAAAGTATTCCAAAGACAAACTTCACCTACTCCCCACTCTTGCCTAAGTCCAGACAGGAGGATGGGAAAAATAGCTGGTTGAGTCCAAGGACCTTCAATGTTAGAATGAACCAAATGAATTCTTAAGCATTAACATTTACCAACTCTACCAGCCCTCCTTTTACAATGAAAAACAAGGACCAGAGAAGTACAATCTGTCAAAAATGACCTCTGCCTCATCTTTAGTACCAAGATTTAAATCTGTAATGGACCTTAGAAATTGAATCTAACCTTCTCATTTTACAGATGAGGAAATTAGGAATTCAAAAGGTTAAATGACTTCCTTAAAGTCACAGTTTGTGGGGAATTCAAACTCCCCTACTACTACAACTACTACTACTACTACTACTACTACTACTACTACTACTACTACTACTACTACTACTACTACTACTACTACTACTACTACTACAAGATCTTCCTAGCCTGGACCACATGCCCTTCTATTTCTTCCCTCTGTGACCAAGTGACTAAGACAGGGCTTGTCCCTATGTCTTTCTGAATGCTAATAAAGCACTCTCCATACTACCTGTCCACTTAAGTATTGGTGTATTATTTTTTTGGTTGATTGCTTTATTTCAGTGTAGCAAAACTATTCTATTATCATCTCTAAGAATCAATGCAATGATTAAGAATAAAAAACAAAACCACATTTATCTGGCAGCTGCTAGCTGTGACCTAAGTTTGAGGCAGTTCCCCTGTTGATGTTCTTGTCTCACTTAGAAATGTTGAAACTAACCACGAGGCTACAACATGAGAATCCATGGGGCTGCAGGGCTGCAGATTTCCTGCACCCTAACCTCTGAGATAGGTACAAGACAATGACATAGCACAACGTAGCATCATCACACAGGAAGTTCAGTGGAAAAATAATAAGGGAGATTAATTGGTTTTGAATGAAGTTACCCAGTTTATAGACATGGGTAAGAGGAACCAGATGGGGAGTAGGGATGTTTTGCTTCCAAGTTCAGCAAATGCACATAAACAGAAGACCATTTTCCAAAACAGTAGAAGCAGTAATGACACCTGGATAATCAGGATGCCTAGTAAATGTATCTTAGGCTTACCACACCAATGTGGCAAAGGAATCATGAGTTTTGAGGGGGTAACTCTGGCTATTAAATGGTCTGCACAAAGTCCTTCAGATCAGTGTGAAACAAAAATATAACTTATCCTTTATTCCACACTCTAAAAACTGCCCAAGTTGACACCAAACCAAGAACAGCTAGTATTGGAGTGGCTTTGAGAAAATAGACATATTAATCCATTGCCAGTGTCATTTTGAATGGGCCCAACCATTGACTAACCAATTTGAATGATCTAAAATTCAGAAAGATTCATAATGAAAAAATGCTATCCACATCCAGATAAAGAACTAATGGAGTTTTGATGCAGGACAACACATACAGAAAAAAAAAAACTTTATTTTTCTTGCTACTTTGTTTTTGGTTGAGGTTTTTTCACATGACTAAGACGGAAATATGTTTTGCATAAATATATAAGTATAGTCTGTATCGAAATGTTTCTCTATGGGGGGGAGGAGAGGAAGAGAAGTTGGAACTCAAAATTTTTAAAAATGAATGTCAAAAACTTTTTACATATAATTGAAAAAAACTAAAACATCTGAAAAACTCAATCGGAAATTATGCAAGAAAAGCATTTGATATCCTTATGCAGAAGGGGAAACTTTTTTCCACCAATGGTCATTTGAAAATTTATAACATCATTCGAAGGTTATATTTGATTAAACATTTAATTAATTCACCTCTAAAAATTATTGAATTTTGAGTCCTACCTGTAGTTGCCTTGGCAGTGCCAGATGAATATGACCCAAGGACCAGAGAGGTTTCCTGCCTCTGCCTAAGATAAGAACAGTCACCCTACTAGGTCTACAAGGAAGTCAAAAGCTGAACAAATGTCCTGTGTTGTGTGTGTGTGTGTGTGTGTGTGTGTGTTTTACATGTAAAATATATAAACACACACATATATTATATATACATATATACTGAAGCATTATATGGTCATAAAGAACTAGAGGGTGAAGGGAAAGTAGATGTTCATTGATTATTGGGACATGGATTTAATGAAACATTATCATATAGTAATACAAATACAAATGAGAGGTCCAAAGAACCATAGAAAGATTTATATTAACTAATGCAAAGTAGTTTGAGCAGAGCCCAGGAAAACAACATATACAATGTAGCAGTGTAAAATACGCAAGATAACACTATAAATGCATACAATGTAACCATGTAAATGTATATAGCCATGCAATACATGGCTATATATAATAATATGAATGGACACAATGTCCTTGTGTAAATATATATATATATATATATATATGTATGTATAGAATATACATACAATGTATCTATATAACTATATGCACAAGATGAGTCCCAAATAGCATCATGTGGTAAGTGGAGATTTGTTCTTGGAGCTAGTTCAAGAATTGTCTCTGGGGGGTGGCTAGGTAGCACCGTGGATACAGCACGGGCCCTGGAGTCAGGAGGACCTGAGTTCAAATCCTGCCTCAGACACTTAATATTTACCTAGCTGTGTAGCCTTGGGCAAACCACTTAACCCCATTGCATCCAAAAACCTTAAAAAAAAAGAATTGTCTCTAACATAAATCATAAGATTGAATTTGTAAGATGAAAGAGACTTAAGTCTAGTCTAGCCCATCCTCAGAATTTATTATAATAAAACCAATAAGAGGTGGGGTATGGGGAGAGACATCACCTCTTGAGGCACCTTATTTCACTTTGGGAAATTTGACTCTGTAACTTTACTCAAGTCTCCTACTTCCACCCTCAGAGACTAAAGAGACCAAGTCTTTCAGACTTCTAAGTGATAACTCTTTCAAATATTTGAAGTCAGATAGGTGTCAAAATGGAGATAACATTTCACCTAGAGTCAGGAAGACCTGAGTTCAGATTCCAACTCCAACACTCATTAGCTGGTAACCCTTGGCAAGTCACTTAACCTTTCTACTTCAGCTTCCTTCTCTGTAAAATGAGTTAATAATAAAGCCTACCTTCTAATATTGTTATAAGGATAAAATGAGATAATATTTGAAAAGTATTTAACAAACCTTAAAATACCAGTTATTATGCCCCTACTAATTTTTTTCCTCTCTAGACTAAACATTCCTAATTACTTTGCCTGATCCTCCTGTGACATGAATGCCAAGGCCCTTCACACATAAGTCTGTAGACAAGTCACTTAACTTCAGAATGCCTCAGACAACTCTAAAACTGTATGTTTCTGGGAAGGTACTAGCAGGCACTGGCGGAGGGAGTGTCCTCATCTGGGAGTTGCCTCCATCAAAGAAATTCAAGGTCCAGTCTCTTTCTCCCCAGACAACATGCTGGGTATCCAAAGACAAAATTAAAATATCTTTTCCCCCTCCCTACCCAGTAGAACGAAAGTTTCTTCATGGCGTGGGCTCAGTATTATCATTCTGTTCTATTCCCCAATATATACTGTTCTGCCTCAGTATCCCCAGTGCCAGCATTTAATGAATGCTTAATGGACTGGATAAATGGCCTGACCAGAAGAAGAAACAATCTCCATAACCCTTCCTTACAAACAGTCACTCACCTGCCCGATAAATATTAAAGAACCACAAGGCTTTTGTTTTTTTAATTACCTGTTGAGTATCCAAGGGATGGATGGAAAGAGTCAAAATCACTTAATCGACAAAGATTTATTAAGTGCTCACTCCGGGCCAGACCCAAAGATAAGGACACAAAGAAAGGCAAAAACAGTCTGTGGGAGAAAAATGCTCCTGGGCAATTTGTTCATGTTGAGCAGGGGAGGGTCGTGATGGTGGTGGGAAGAAAGGGACAAATTGCCAACATCTGTGAGATTCAAAGGGACGCTGAACCGATTGCTTAACCACTCTGGGCCTGATTACCATCTGTAAAATAAGGGAAAATGACCTCTGAACTTCCTTCTAGCTCTAAACCTGTGATCCTATGGGCTTTGCACAATTTTATCAAGTGGGAATGAAGAAAACAACAGACGAAAAATCTGCCTCCTGATCTGGAAATTCAAGTTTCTTCAGAATCATCCACTAAACTCATGAAAAGCTTTCTAAAGAGAAGGGAGAGGGAGGCAAAAGGTATCATCTTGTTCTCTAAAGGAAAGGGGAAGAAAAACCTCTAAATCAGCAGTGAAGTCATCTGAGTACCTAGTTGCTTATTTCTTTTCTTTAAGTAGGATGGACAAGCCCCCATATGTAGGGCATAAGACACTTTTTTTTTAAAATTGAAGGTAATAGTCTTTGGTCTTTGTTTAAACTCCACAGTTCTTTCTTTGGATACAGATGGTATTCCCCACTGCAGATCCCCTAAAATTGTTCCTGATAATTTTGTGAAATGAGCTAGTTCATTAAGGTTGAACAGCACCCCCATGTTGCTGTTACAAGGTATAGTGTTCTTCTGGTTCCACTCATCTCGCTCAGCATCAGTTCATGCAAATCCCTCCAGGCTTTCCTGAATTGCCATCCCTCCTCATTTCTAATAGAACAATAGTATTCCATACCATACATATACCACAATTTGTTCAGCCATTCCTCAATTGATGGATATTCGCTCCAGAGCTCATCTAATCTAACATCCTCATTTCACAGTGAAGGAAACTCAGATCCAAGGAGATGGTAACCTGTTTAAGGACACTAAGAATCAGAGGAGGAATTTGAACCCAGAGCCAAGGCTTTTCCTTCTATACCCTAGCATGTTCTGAGATCCTACTGTCTATCATTGGGCACTCCTCAAAACAAAGCCAATAGTAATTTGCTAACTTCCTAGTATAAGAAAGTGGTGGTGGTGGGGGGGGGGAGAAATCAACCAATTTTGATTTGTTTTGTTTTCACTGAAACCTGAATAACAGAGTAATATGATATTTTTAAAAGAACCTGGGGGTTTTTTGCCTGCCAAAAAATCAGACTCATCTGAACATTTTCTTCCTTGCTTACCTTCAAGGAAATATCATTTTTTGGTTCACATAAAGTACCATGCTCACAGATGACTATCTAATCTTGCCCAATACAGAAAGAGAGACATAGTCCTCCTCTTATTAGAAGGAACCCCCTCGAAAGAAAATAAAAATAGATGATTAACCCAAACAGAGAGACCCAAAATCTTGCTTGGGCTTTTATTTTTGATTTTAAATTATTTATTAATGTCTTTTGTTTTTAAACACATTCATTTTTATATATTATTCCTCTGGTCAGCAAGCTACCCATTGTGCCAAAGAGTAAAAGATGGGGGGAGGAGCAGCTGGGTGGCATGGTAGATAGAACACCAGCCCTGGAGTCAGGAGGACCTGAGTTCAAATTTGACTTCAGACACTTAATAATTAACCTAGCTGTGTGACTTTGGAAAAGTCACTTAACCCTACTGCCTTGCCAAAAAAAAAAAGGAAATAGAAAAAAGAGGGGGTTGGAATTCAGCAAAACTAACCAGTGTCAAACCAGTGTCTGACAATATATACAATATTCCACTCCCAGAGTCCCCATCTCTCTCAATGAGGTGTCAGAAGTACATTTTCTCAGCTCTTCCCAAGTCCAACTTCTCAGGGCTTTTTATTGCCTGGAGAATGATGTAATTTCCCCTGGAAACCTTCTCCCTCATGATCTCCTAGTGCATAAAGCTTTAATAGGAAAGAAGGGCAGGTGTGCTAACTCATTTAAAGTGGTCTTTCTGGGGCCCTAGCAAAATGAGTTAGGACAGATTGGGAATCTGTCAGGGATCCATGATGCACACTAAGAAGACATCTCAGTGAGGGGGCCTGGATCTCCTTCTAAGAAAGGCCACATGCTATCTGGAGGCTGAGCCCTATTGATTATGATTCTGAAATAAAAGAAAACTGTGCAATAAAGCTCTGGGTTACAGAACTGACCTTTGGTCAAGTCTTTAAGGCCATAAATACTGGGTGGAGGTTAGAATGGTGAGGAAGGAAGGAGGGTGTTATGCTGGATGTCAAAGTTTCAAGATAATCAAATCACCACATCCTTCCCCACCCCAGGATATACTTTCTTAGTGAAGAAGAATGAGTTCAGAAAGGTACCAATCCCAAGGAGAAGCAGCAGCCAGGAGCCAAACTGAGTCAGAAAACAGAGGATTTAAATTTTGCCTTCAATTTACTGTCAGTGGACAGGTAATGACTTCTCTGGAACCTCAGTTTCTTCATCTGTAAAATGAGGGGATTAACTTAATTGGCCTTTCCAGCTCTAGGTCTGTGTTTGCCAACAAGAATTTCATGGCCATAAATTGGCATGCCCATAACTGATTACCAAGCATTTATGTATTAAGGCCCCTCTATGAGCCATGATGGATAGAGGACTAGACCGGAAGTGGGGGTGACCCATCTTGTCCACAAAGCTGCCACTTACTAGCTATGTGTTCCTGGGCAAGTCACTGAATCATGATTGCCTCAGTTTCCTCATCTGTAAAATGATCTAGAGAAGAAAATAACTAACCCTACTCCATTATCTTTACCAAGAAAACTCCAAATGGGATCACAAAGAGTCAGACACAACTGAAAAAATAACGGAACAGCAAAATGTGTAAGACCCTATTCGAGCAGCTGGGGGATAGAAAGTCAAAAATGAAACATTCTCTGTCCTCAAGGCTCTTCTACCTGGGGACAGTGAAAGAAAAGCCTTGGCTCTGGGTTCAGATCCCTCTTAGTGTCCTTAAACAGGTCACCCCATTGACTCTTCCCCCCTCGCCTTCAGTTAATTGGGTTTAAGTGGTTTGCTCAGTCTGAGGCTGGATTAGACTTTGGGGCTGGTGCTCTAACCATTGATTCCTTTGGAAAAAAAAATGTTCTGGGGGCAGCTAGGTGGCACAGTGGATAAAGCACTGGCCCTGGAGTCAGGAGTACCTGGGTTCAAATCCAGTCTCAGACACTTAAGAAAAGAAAAAAAAATGTTCTTAATAGAAACTTAATCATTAACAAATATTCTGACATACAAAGAACAAAACAAAAAATGTGCACAGAAAACTATGCAATTATTGCATCCAAATGATTTTAAGTGTTTATTAAATTAATAAGGTAGTAACAAAAATTGCCTTATTAGTGTTCCTTGATGGGCAAAGCCCATAGCATAGTACGGTAGAGTAAAGGTATATTTCTGTTTCTTTCCAAACTTTTTTCTGTTTCATTGATTTTTTTGTTCTTTCTATCTGAACACATTATCAAACTCTTCATTTGCTCTATTCTGAATCCTCACCTACCTGGTCAAGCCTCCTGATGCCAACCCCTTCCTCTTTCCTTTCTGCAGCTGATGTAGTTTCCCTCTTTATTGAATTCAAGGCCATTTACTTACTCCAAGCTCCTGCTTCCCTGCCTTCAAAACCCCTCTACATCATCTTACATTCTTTTCTCCTGCGTTCCAGTCTCTGAGGAAAAGGGAGTCGTTCCTGTTAGTGCCAAACCTTTAATTCTATTTCTTATCCCATCTTCTACCATTTTAGTCCAGGAATTGAACCAATAATCAACTGGATCATTTTCTCTTTTTCACCACCTATATAGGTGCTTTCATGGTCTCTCTCTCTGTCTCTTTATCTCTCTCTCTCTCTCTCTCTCTCTCTCACACACACACACACACACACACACACACACACACACTATTAAAAAACAAACAATCTTTGCCATGCTTCCCATACTATCCCTCCTCCCTCTTCAGGCCAAGTTCCTATACAATCACCTAGACCTGATGTCTTCACTCTCTTCTTCACTTACTTTTCTTTCACTAGAATCTAATTCCACCACTTTATTGAAAGGAGTTCTCTCCAAGGTTAGCACCATTCTCTTCAGCACCTGAATATGTTCTCTTCTCTTTTCTTCTGGGACATTTGCTTTCTCCTGATCCTCCTTTTCTCTCTCTCCTTTACTGAATCACCATCCATCTTTTGCTCTCCTTCCATCCCACCTCTTTCCCCCCAATGGATGTATGCCAAGGTTCTGTCCTGGGCCTCTCTCTACATATCCTTTCTTGGTGGCTTAGTTATCTACTCTATGCTGATAACTTCAAGAATCTATATATCCAGCCTCAGTTCTCTTCCAAATTCCATACCTGTATCATCAACTGTCTGATCATCCCAAACTGAACATCACAATCACTCTCATTAGACCCATCACTCAGAATAAATCCATAGGAAAAAAAAAACCAAAAGAACAAAAGAATAAACTCATGAGACTGTGAGATCTTGGAGGGCAGAAATGGGGGGGAAGGGTTACCTCTTTTTGGATCCTTAGAACTTAGTGTCTAGCACATAATATGCTCTTTTTTGTTTGTTTTTGTAGGGCAATGGGGTCAAATGACCTGTCTAAGATGACGCAGCTAAAAAGTGTCAAGTCTGTGGTCAAATTTGAACTCAGACATGATAGGCACTTAATAAATACTTACTGATTGCTTTACATTTTCAAAACAGAACTATTATCTTTAATCTTAAAAAACCACCCCTGTTACAAATTTCCTGATTTTGGTCAAGGGCAGCATCATTACCCAGGTTCATAATCTTCAACCATATCTTCTCCTTCCCCTTCTAGAAGCCAAGTGGCCTCTAGAAGCAAAGCCTTTCAATCCCATCTCTACTCTCCCCCCTCTCTCTCTGTCTCTCTCTTTCTCTTTCTCTCTCTCTCCCTCTCTCTCTCTCTCTCTCTCTCTCTCTCTCTCTCTCTCCCCACCATCTCTCTATTTCTCTCTATGTCTTTCTGTCTTCACCTAAGACTACTACAAAAACCTCCTCCTGAGAAAAGAGGACTTCCAATATTTCTCTCACTTCAATCCATACACTTGAAAAACTAATCTCACAAGTCCGATGACATTACTACCTTCCTCACAAAACTTCAGTGGCTCCCTCTTGCCTCTGGCATAAAATACAGCCTCTTCAGATAGGCATTTAAACCCCCTCAGACTCTAGTTACAACTTACCTGTCCAGACTTATTTCATCCTTTCACACATATTATGGTCAATTGATCAATCAAAAAGAATTTATTAACATGCCTGGCACTGTCCTGAAGGTACAAAGACAAAACTGGTGAATTTACCAGATGTCTAGGAGATGACCTGAGGTGTCTCTGAATAGGAAGGCAGAAGTAGTTGGAGGAGGGGCAGAAAGAGCCCTAGCAGAAGGTGGTTTCCTGGCAAACAACTCTCTTCTACACATCCTGGACTGGCCATCACAACATCCTTCTCCAAGCCTCCAAATACGTTGGCCCTTATTGCTGGTATGTCATCTTCCTGCCTTAGCTTCTTTCATGGCACATCAGGTACCAGCTCCTTTCCAAAGCTTTTCCTAAAACTCCAAGTTATTCTTTCCCTCCTGAAATGATGTATAGACACATTATGTATCTCCCAAAGAGAATGCAAACTCCAAGAGGGAAGGGATTGGTTCAGGGATTTTTGTTTCTGTATTTCCCATTCTGGCCCAGGGCCTTACACACAGTATTTTAGACATATTTTCTGAGCATTTTGAAAGGTTAGAAGGAGACATAAAGAAAATAGAATTATGTAGAACACATGATCTCTGGTCTTTAGGGTATAGACATATAATTATTTTTCATTTTTTATTTTTTGGAGCTCGGGCTTGACTCAGTTATTGTTTAAATACTGAGGCCCAAAGATGTTCAAGACTTTGTCCAAGGATTTTAACAAAGACCAAGGACTATTAACTTTAATTTAGGAAAAAAACTGATATTTTATTGTCTGATCTTGCTATCTCTTATACTTTATGTTTCTTCCTTAAGGATATGATTTCTCTCTCATCACACTCAATTTGGATCAATGTACAACATGGAAACAATGTAAAGACTGTCAGACTGCAGGGCAGCTAGGTGGCACAGTGGATAAAGCACCAGCCTTGGAGTCAGAAGTCCCTGGGTTCAAATCTGATCTCAGACACTTAATAATTACCTAACTGTGTGGCCTTGGGCAAGCCACTTAACCCCATTTGCCTTGCAAAAATCTAAAAAAAAACCCAAACAAACAAAAAAAGACTGTCTGATTGCCTTCTGTGGTGGGGGTGGGGGGGGGGTGGGGGTGGGGGTGGGGGTGGGGGGGAGGGAAGCAAGATTGGGGAAAAGTTGTAAAACTCAAAATAAATAAAATCTTTTAGGTTTTTTTTTTTGTTGTTGTTGCAAGGCAAAGGGGTTTAAGTGACTTACCCAAGGCCACACAGCTGGGTAATTAGTAAGTGTCTGAGACCAGATTTGAACCCAGGTATTCCTGACTCCAGGGCCGTAAATAAAATCTTTAAAAAAAAAAAAGAATTTGTCCAAGGTCACACAGCTAATTAATACTCATTTAATGGGGGCAACCAGAACACGTAGCTGAAAAAGTATGACTAATCGAAAAAGAAAATAACAGGAGAAAGGACACACTAAATGTAGTAATCCAAGCTACAGTTTTTGAGGAATACTAAAGGAATGAGTAGAGGTGGGGGTGAACAGGACCAGGTGGGTCAAAAAGCCCTTATAAAGTGTTTACTATGGGCAACGCACTGTCCTAAAACACTGTCCTAGCCTCAAGCAGCTTCTGTTCTAAGTGGGTAGACGCTTAGGAAAGAATTATGTTCATGAAGGATAATATGTGTCCTTCATTCTCGAAGAAGACCACAACATCAGGGAGGTGATGCCATGACAAGTGTTATGAACTGGATTTGAGTGAGAGGGTGCTGTGCTTTCACCAGCCTCACTTTCTCCTCCAGAGCCATCTGGAGGACGGCCAGATATGAATCAGGATGATTGGAGATGGCCCTGGATGGGAGGCAATCAGGGTTAAGTGACTTGCCTAAGGTCACATAGCTAGTTAGTGTCAAGTCTGAGGCTGGATTAGAACTCCCATCCTTCCGAATCTGAGGTCAGTGCTCTAGCCACTGAACTACCTAACTGCCCTAGAGGATAGACTATTTATATACAGAATGTAACTTCAGGGAGAAGGTAGGTGTCTAAATGAAATCTTAAAGGAAGCCAGGTAAAATAAGAGGGAGAAGGGAGGTGAGAGAGCCCTGGAGGCCTGAAGGGTAGCCAGAGGAAGACTGAGGAGAAGGGTCAGAGAGAGGGGAGATGGAGCAGCCTGAGTAGCATGGATGATCACTGAGAGCATGACAGAGAGTCAAGAGGGAGAAATCTGGAAGAAAGGGAGCAGTCCACACTTCTAATACCAAAAGAGCACTTTATATGTGTTCCTGGTGGTAAGGAGTCAGTACAAATCACTCTAGCATCCTTACCATGAAAACCCCCAATGAGGTCACAGACAGTCAGACATAACATAACTGAAATGACTCAACAAGAAGACAATGTCATACTTAAGATTCCACCTTCAACCCTAATAACAATACATTTTAGGAAATCCAGTTAATGATGATCTTAAGAACCCATGTACATTTTAACAGTCTGGGAACTTGAAGACTATGCTCCAAGTGTGAGGACAGCATACGTAAATAATCATAACCATGGGCTGTTGTTGTTTTTACTGCATTATCATCACTTTCTATCCTGCCAATCCAACAAAAGACAAGAGTGAAATAAGGAAAAAAAAGAGTTACTGACATTGACTGAAGTGGTTGCAGGGGAAAGGAAAAATATGGTTCTGTGCTTTAGGGAAATTATTTGGTAGCTGAGTGGAGAATGGATTGAAATATTGCAATAATGGATCTGCTAGGTGGAAAAGTAGATAGAGCATGGGGGCTGGAGTCAGGAGGACCCGAGTCCAAATCCAGCCTCATATACCTTCCAGATTAAAGACCTTGGGCAAGTCCCTCAACCCCAATTGCTTAAATTAAAAAAAAAAAAAGGACAAATATTGCAATAGCCTCTTAGTGGCAAAGATGGGGTTTTTTTTTAAGTCTGGTCTCCACACTATTGACAGACTCCAACAGGTATGGAGTAAGGAGAGACTTAGGTCAGAAAGAATAATCAGAAGATTTCTGAGTGGTAGTAAGAGCATTTGTCAGTGTGGTGGCTGGCTGTATGAAGAGGATGTCATTAGGGCAAAAATGAAAAGAATGGGTGACAGATTAGATATGTGGTATGAAATTCTGGACTCAAGGGTGATACCAGAGTCAAAACTGGGAGATTGGAAGAATAATAATGGTGTCCTGGCCAATAAAGGAAGCTGGGAAGAGGAGAGAGTTTGGGAGGACAGTGGAGTTTGGTTCTGGACATGTGAGTACATCTAGTTTGAGATGTTCAAAGGGCAGTTGATGATGGAGGATAGTGGCTCAGAAGAGAGACTAGTGTTGACTATAGAGATCTGGGAATAATTTGATGATTTAGAGATGATAACTGAATCCATGAAAGTTAATAAGATTGACAAATGAGACAGTATAGAGCAAAAAGGGAAAAGGGTCCAGGCTAGAATCTTGGGGAACACCCAAGGTGATTAAGTCACCATGTAGATCCACCAAAGGAGACTAAGAAGGGGCAGAACCAGCTGGTTGAAATGGAAGAGAGAATAACCTGGAGGAGAAGGTGATCAGTAAGGGCAAATGCTACTGAGAAGTAGAAGAAGATGAGGATTGAGGGGCAGCTAGGTGGCGCAGTGGATAAAGCACCGGCCCTGGAGTCAGGAGTACCTGGGTTCAAATCCGGTCTCAGACACTAGCTGTGTGGCCTTGGTCAAGCCACTTAACCCCATTTGCCTTGCAAAAAAACCTAAAAACAAAACAAAAAAAAGATGAGGATTGAGAGAAGGTCTTTAGATCATCTGGCCACTGGATGGAAAAAAGGGAGACAATGAGTGTGAGAGAGAGAGACAGACAGACAGATACAAGGTCCAGTGGAAATAGCAGTAAACCTGGACATTTCTGACTCTGACATTTACCAGAGGCCTCCTCATCTGTAGAATGGGAGCCTACATGCTCTACCTTCCCTAGTAACCTTTAAAGATTCTAGAAGTGTGGAGTTTTCTGAAGGAGGTAAATTAAGAGCAAGCTTTACACTGGGCCAACAGCAGTTTGCTGAGAGAGAAGTACTGGCGACCCCTCGGTCCTTGGCTGTACAGAATAACCCATCCTTTAATCTAAAGTGGCATAGAAAATTGTTCCTAGCCTGAGCTGAAGAAATGTTACCTATGGGAAATGCAGCCCATCTCTGCTAATGAATAAGTATAATTGATCAAAACATATGAATTGATGGACTCCCTAAATGTGCTTTTAGCAGAGTGGACAGTTTTTCATTCAAATCCAGACTCACCCAGATAAAATCTAATAATGGAGATTCTGGAACCATCCCAGCATGGGTAATGTTCTTTCCCCCTCAGTATGCAGGCAAGAGAGCCAGTTCCAGAAGCCCCACGTCCTCAGTGGCAATGTGATCCAATCCCTACACCCAAGTCATCCTTTCTCTAAGGATAACTGAAGGGATACAGTGGAAAGAAGACTGGTTTGGGGATTACAGAGCCCCAGGTCTGCCTTTTATTACCAGTGTTACATTCACACAAGTAAACAAATATTGGCAGGAAGTTACCTAATTGCTCATCTCTTCTTCGGCTCTATTAAACTACCCTGCCAATAAATCATTCATTCACATATCTACCCATTCAACAAATATAACTCAGGTCCTCCTGACTCTAGGGCCAGTGCTCTATCCACTGCACCACTCAGCTACCCCCAAATATAATTTAGAACATGTGCCTAGCACCCTCTTTGGCACGGGAGCTACAAAGAAGGTTAAGAGAAGGCCCTGTCCTTGAGGTTTCAGCACTTGGAGGGAGATGAGATGGGTTCTCAGTGAACCAGAGTATGTGTCCTAAGAAAGGGAGAGGCAGCTTTGGGAGAGACAACAGAGAGTTTACTTCAAGCTAGTGAAGTCTAGGAAAGCTTCCTGGAGGAGATGACATTTGAACTTGGAAGATGAACAGGATTTTCCGGAGGCAGAAGGGGAAGGAGGAAAGGTCACAAAAGAGAGAGAATAAAACCTAGGAGTCAAAGAAGCAGGCAATTCCAGCTATGCAGTCTGGACAGCAGGTAGGTAGGAAATCTTTAAGGGTATAATGACACAAGGCTGGAAAGGTCTGGGGAGGCTGGGAAGTGGAGGGCCTTGAACGACTGACCACCCAGTTGAGTTAGACCTTGTAATCTAAAGCCAGGGAAGTCTGAGAGGGGATCTGAGCCCTGGAGGATAGCTGAGTGGCATAATGAGACTGATTAATCTGGCTGTGAGAGATGTTCTAGAGAGTGCAGTGATGGGCTCCAGGGCTGCGACTGATCGGATGAGAGGCACTGAGGGCTTTGACAGGTGGCAGCAGCGATCAGAAGCAAGAGATCCCTGCTTAGACAGAAGCAGACTGAGGAAGGGCCCCGAGGGGGGGGAGGCACCCTTCAGCCACCCCTGGCCACATCTCACAAACTCCCCCGAGCTGGTTCTCGCGGAGCGCTCACCCCACGCCTGGCCTTAGCAGCTCAACATCAAAGAGCCTCTTTTCTGTGACATGAGATTCAAGTCCTGGGCTGAAGTGGCTGAGACCTAGAAAGATGGAGGTGTTCCGTGGCTCGAGGATGGGGCACCGTCTCCCCAAGAGAGGGGTGGCAGGAGGGGGCTGGAGAGCGATCGGGGGGCCTACCTGCGGAGGAGATATCCTCGTGGTCCGAGCTGTTGAGGCTGCAATCGCTGCCCCTCTCCGGGGAGCTGTGGCCCGGCGAGTCTCGGCCCGGCACCCCCAAGAAGCGCTTGCGCCTCCAGGGCGGGAGATGCTCCCGGGCCGGTCGGGAGTGGGGTTCCTCCGGGGGCAGGGGCGAGCAGCGGCCGTCCTTGCCCTCCGCCTCCACTTGGTCCAGGTCGCGGCTGCGCCGGTGCCGTTTGCCCCCGATGAGATGCAGCCAGCGGTGGGGGCTGCCGGCCCGGAGGGGCTTCTCCAGCGCGTCCTCCCGGGGCAGGAAGCGGCAGGGGGCCAGGAGCAGGTGGCCCAGGACGAATTTCTCGTTCAGCTCCACCACCTCGAAGTCGTGGTCGCTGCTGTCCCCGCCCTCGTCGGCGGCGCCCGGGGCCTCGGGCTCCACCGGGGAGAGCGCCTCGCCGGCCTCGGAGCCGGCGCCGGGGCTGGCGGGGGTCGGCTGCTGGGCATCCCCGGGGGCGCGCTCCGGCTCCTCCGGCTCGGGCCCCGGCTCCCCCGGCTCGGGCCCCGGCTCCCCCGGCCCCGGCTCCTCCCGGGGCCTCAGCAGCAGCTGCTGGTGGATGGCGGCGGTCAGGCTCCGCACGGCGCCCCCCTCCCCGGGCGCCCCCAGCCAGGCCGGAAAGTCCAGGTTGACGTAGTGGGGAGACTTGGTGCGGGGGGCGGCGGGGGGCGCCTCCGGGGGCTGCTCGGGCCGGGCCGGCTCGCGGGCCGGCTCGGGGCCCCCCCAGCGGCCGCAGTCGTAGCCGCGCTTCTCCCGGGCCAGGGCCGTCTGCAGGTAGATGACTTTGAACTTCTCCTCGGCCAGCACCTGTTGCAGCCGCTTCATGTGCAGCTTGCAGCGCTCCAGCTCCTGCTGCATGGCCGGGACCGAGTCCAGCTGCATGGCGGGCACCGGGGCCCCGGGGAACTCGGCCCTCCAGTGGCGCTCGAAGTCGGCCGGCTCCCACATGCTGGGGCGGCCGGGGCCGGGGCCGGGGCTGCGGCTGGGCCGCGGGGGCGCCACGACCCGGGGGCCCGGCTTCCTCCGCCGCCTCCCGGCGGAGAAGACAGAAGAAAAAGTTTTTCCCCTTCCGCCGCCGCCGTCTGGCTGGCTCGGGTGGTTTTTTTTTTTCTTTGGGGTTTCAGGGCCCTGACGTCAGCGGCCCGGCCCCTCCGGTGAGGCGGAGGCGGGGGGCCGGGAGCCGCCCCTCGGAAGCCCCCTCCCGGGCTGCCCTGCGCAGCGGCGGCTGCGGCGGCGCCGGAGGGCCTGAGGCCGCCGTGGGGGGCTGGGCGCGGGCTCCGGCCACGGGGGGCGCGGCGCGGACCGGGGCCGGGGGCCCAGCCGAGGCCGCGGGGGCGGTGCCGGAGGGGCCCCGGGAGCTGGGGCCGCCGGGCTCCCCGGGCAGCCTCGAAGGGCGCGTGCACGGTGCCCGAGAGAAGGCTCGGGAACGCGGGGCTGGCCTGGAGAGAGGGTCCGGAGGATGGAGGGGGCGGGGCCTGAATGATGGGGCGGGGGGGCGAGGGGGGCTTGGAAGGAAGGATCGCTTAGCTGGAGAAGCCTAGGCCTTCTTCGGGGAGGAGAGGATCAGGTTCGGGGCCAGTGGGCTTCTGGAAGGCTCGGCAGGAAGCGCTGGGCCCATCCCCTCCCTCTCCCCGCTCCCTTGCAGGTGGTCGATCCGCCCTGGCACTCTGGCTGGCATCCTTCAGAAGAGGTGGGCTCCAGGGTGAGGGACGGGCTTCCCTCCTTCCCATGTCGGGCTGCCCCTGGGAACAACTGGAGAGACGTCCCTGCCTCAGGCGGGGAGCAAAAAGGCACCAGAAGCCCAAAAGACAAGAGAGGCCTCCGGTAATCGGAGCCCTGCACAGATGGAGAAAGGGCACCCAAGCACTGGGGCTTCCTCGGCTCGGATTAATCAATCAAGTATTCATTGAACATCTTCTAGGACCTGGGCACTCTGGGGAATACAGGAGAAGCCAAGGTGGCTGCCAGATTGGGGGGGGGGAGCGACAGTCAGCTAGGGAGCTCTGTCTGACTTCACTCAAGCCCTTGCTGCCCTTTGACTTGAAAATGCTTCAGTTTATCCATAACCCCTTTCACTTAGGGCAGCTAGTTGGCACAGTGGATAGATAGATCACGGGCCTTGGAGTCAGGAAGGTGGATCGTCATCTTGAATTCAGCTTCAAACACTTCTTTCCATGGATGATCCTGGGAAATCACCCTTCCATTCAGAGGTCAGGGATGGGATGAAATATCAGCTAGACACATTTTTCTTTTAGGTTCTTAATGAACCCGAATTGAGTAGATTATTACTTGGTTAGGGCACCACGCATTGGGGAGTCTGGTGGACCTGACTTTGAATCCAGCCTCGGTCATTCACTAATTTTGTGGACCACTTGCTAACTCACTAGTGTGGGGCAAATCACTTAACCTCTTTCATTCTTCAGTTTCCTCATTTGTAAAATGGGAATTTTAAAAGAATCTAGATCACAGGATTGTTGTAAGACTCAAAAGGAGATGATGTATGTAGTTAATCATTCAAAAAACATAAAATCCAAAGCAAAACAATACTTAATTCTTCCTCGACTAATTCGAACAAGCTTGGAGAGGAAACTGGACTAAGGACACAGAGACTGCAGGAGAGGAGAGGCCTCCACATCAGCATCTGTCTGCCAGGAGGCTTCTGGTTAGCTGTATTCTGTTGGAGCATCCAACTCTTCCTTCCAACAACACCCAGGCCAACCACACTTCCTTTTGTCTGTGACTGGGAGTCAGCTGTGATGAAGGAGGTCCTTCCTACTTTTTGACATTTCCTTAGGTTTCTCCACCATCAGTTCTTGCTTTCAGAACCCAAGACACCCAGGAAAGGGAAAAATTACTTTTATTTATTTGTATCTGCCCTGCCCAAATTCATCATTGGTGACTCCCTTTAGTGCATTCCAACTCCCTTCAGTGTATTCCAGGGCAAAAAGGCTAATATTCTATGATGTGAATCATTAGTCTTGAGACTTGAGGCAGATATGATTCCTTAAAAGTTTCTCAACTCTGAGATTCCCCTTTTCCCAAAGCCTCAGTGTATTCTTTCAAGTCTTTTGCTTTCTCTAATGGTTTTCTTTGGCTTGTCACAAATATGATCATTTGCTGGGGTGGGGGATAATATGTCTTTCATCCATCTGCTGTGGGAAATGGGCATATCCTTTAAATAGTGAAAGCAATACTTTCAGGTTTGAGTTATTTCTCAATCATTCAGACAATTACTCAACCTTTCTCTCTGCCATATATTGCCCATTTAGAGTAGTTGTCTGAAATGCCAACATTGTGTTGTAATGGTTTCTTGTATATGAGGAAATGACACCAGACTCAGAATCACAGAATTTCATAGTTGAAAGGGAACTCAGAAGGCATCTAGTCTAAACAGGACCTGAAGTCTCCCCAATGATGGAACTGACAAAGCTAAATATCCATCAGGAAAGAGGAACTCCTATTTTAACTTCATCATCTCTCTGGCAGGAGGTGGGGCAGTATGTCCTCTGAAATTGTTTCAACCCCATTTTTTTAAGATTTTTTTTGCAAGGCAAATGGGGTTAAGAATATTAAGAATATAAACTATAAGAATTAGCATTTAAGGTTTACAAAGTGAATATTGTTTCAAAAAGGAAAAAAGACCAATATATACAAAAATATTTATAGCAGTAGTGGAGGCAAAGAATTGGAAAATGAAGTAATGCCCATCAACTGGTAAATACTGAAATGGGAAGTGATACACTATTGTGATGGAATCTTATTATGCTTTAAGAAATGATGAGCAGGGGAGGCTAGGTGGCACAGTGGATAAAGCACCGGCCCTGGAGTCAGGAGTACCTGGGTTCAAATCCGGTCTCAGACACTTAATAATGACCTAGCTGTGTGGCCTTGGGCAAGCCACTTAACCCATTGCAAAAACCTAAAAAAAAGAAAAAGAAATGATGAACAGGATGGTTTCAGAAAATCCAGGGAAGATTTATACAAACTGATGCAAATTGAAGTCAGCAGAATCAGGTGAACATTGTCACGTAACTATTACATGCTTCAGTTTGTGGTTTAGTCATTTCAGTCATGTCCAACTCCTCATGACTCCATTTGGCAAAGTACTGGAGTGATTTACCATTTCCTTCTCCAGCTCATTTGAAACATAAAGAAACTGAAGGAAATAAAATTAAGTGACTTACTCAGGGTCACACAACTAGTAAATGTCCAAGACTAGATTTGAATTCATGAAGATGATTCTTTCTGACTCCAGGCCTGACCTTCTATCCACAGCACCACCTAGCTGCCTAGGTGCCTCAATTTACTCATCCATTAAAATAATGGGGTTGAAACAATTTCAGAGGACATACTGCCCACCTCCTGCCAGAGAGATGATGAAGTTAAAATGTGTAACAAACATTTTTGAACATAATCAATGTGGGAATCTATTTCTTTAGATTGTATTAGTTATGAAAAGGGCTTTCTATTTCTTTTTAATTGTTCAAATAGGATGGAGTAGAAGGGAATGAAAAATAAATTCATACATTTTAAAAAATAAACAAAAGGAATTAAATCAAAAGTCAAAAAAATAACAGGTTTGACCCCAATGGCCTTTAAAATCCTTTTCAATTTTAAACCATGATCTCATGAAAACTACTGACATCACTATTAAATATTTCTCATATCTTCAATTCTTTTTGTCAACAATTCCTATATTTAACAGTTAAGTGAAGTGTCTGTAATGTCATTTGGGTCTCCCTTGTGGTCTCTTTGTACCAGTGATCTAGGGGTATTTGAAATCATCAAATGGAGATGGGAAGGGCTTCCTGAAATAGAAAACTAGTCAACAGATATTAAAAAAAAAACTTATTCAAAAGAAGGCTATAAACTATAAGAAAGAATATTTTAAATTACTAATAACAGAAATGCAATACACCCCTAAAGTTTTGCCTCACACCCAGCAATTGAAAAAAAGGATGGGAAAAGTCAATATTAGTGGGGCTATGGAAAGACAAACAATGAAAGCAGATGAACCATTTGGGAAAGCAGTTTTGCATATGTAAAAAAAAAATAACCAATATATCTGTTCTTTTTTATTCTACTGCTTTTAGCATGTATTCCAAGGAGGTCACTGACAAAAACAAAACTTCCTTTTACAATATACTTACAGAAGCCTGTTACTGTGCTATAAGAAACAATGAGCAGAATGAAAAAGTGAAGCATAGAAAGAATTATGAACAAATACAAAGTGAGTTAGCAGAATCAGGAAAATGGCAATGGCTATAATAATGTAAACAGAAAGAACACACAGAAAATAATCAAAATTGAATATTATGAAAAACAAAGAATAAGAATAATAAATAAAAATAATAAACAAAAGAATAATAAAATACAAAAATATTCATAGCAGCCCTGTTTGTGGTGGCAAAGAATTGGAAATTAAGTAAATGTCCTTCAATTGGGGAATGGCTTAACAAACTGTGGTATATGTATGTCATGGAACACGATTGTTCTATTAGAAACCAGGAGGGCTGGGAATTCAGGGAAGCCTGGAGGGATTTGCATGAACTGATGCTGAGGGATTTGAGCAGAACCAAAAGAACACTGTATACTCTAACAGCAACATAGGGGTGATGATCAACCTTGATGGACTTGTTCATTCCATCAGTGCAACAATAAGGCATAATTTTGGGTTATCTACAATGGAGAATATTATCTGTATCCAGAGAAAGAATTGTGGAGTTTGAACAAAGACCAAAGTTTATTGCCTTTAATTAAAAAACTTATTATATAATTTTGCTATCTCTCATACATTATTTTTCTTCCTTAAGGATATGATTTCTCTCTCATCACATTCAACTTAGATCAATGTATACCATGGAAACATTGTGAAGACTAACAGACTGCCTTCTGTGGTGGGGAGGGGGAAGGAAGATTAGGGGAAAAAATTATAAAACTCAAAATAAATAAAATCTTAAAAAGGAAAAAAGAATAATAAAAAGTAATCTTGGATCCAAAGAAGAAATAAAAGAAGACACCTCCCTATCCACTTTTGCAGAGATAGGGAAGAGAGATCCAGGGAGATGGAGCATTGTTATATACCGTATGATTTTTTTGGTGTGTTGACTGGTTTTGTGGAATCATTTTTCTTTTCCTCTTAAAAAATCTTTGTTATAAAATCACTTTTTCTGGGAAGAGATAAAAGAAGGAATATAAGAGGAAGTCAAGGGGATATAAAAGATCAATAAAATCTATGATTTAAAAAAAGGAGGAGGGATAGTCTCTGCTGTAGAGCAAGGTTTTCCTTGTATCGGTTCTTCAATCTTTTTGGCAAACAAGTCCTATATTTGAATACTGCATAAATTCACAATGAAATCTGCTTAGAAGTGAGAAAGCATCTCTCCGTGAAGGTGGGAAAGGGGGGCCCCTATGGGTGTGGAACACTGCATATGATATCAGACATGGTTGATATGTTGTTGATTGGTTTTAATGAACTTTTTTCCCCTTCTTTTTTTTCTTCTTTGTTATAAGAGCTGTCTGCCTGAGAGGGGAACAGAAGAGATATATTGGGAAACAAGAGTGCTTTAAAAACCATAAAAATAAAAATTTAAAAATCTGCTTATTCAAATTTCTTTATATTTGACAGTTTAATTTGTTTAGTCCTGCTTTGCTAAAGGCTGAGGTTTAAAGTGAACTCCCACCCTTGCTTTTGGATATTTATTTCAAAAGCTATAAGCAGAAAGAAAGACATCTGCTTGGAGGTAAAAGACTTTCTCTTCCTTGGGTTGACAAAGGCAAATCTCACCCCACCTCAGTGAAGCCGGAGTAATTCCAAAATGATAGTAGTAGTGGCAACAACAGGAGTGGCAGTAGTAGTAGCTACAGCAGCAGCAGAAGTAGTGGTAGTAATAGCAATTACTGCAGTAGCAGTAGTAGCAGCAGCAACAGCAGCAGTAGTAATAGTGGTGGTAGTAGTAGTAGAAGCAGCAGCAGTAGTAGAAGTAGTAGTAGTATAAGTGGTGGTAGTAGTAGTAGCAGCAGCAGCAGCAGCAGCAGTAGTAGTAGTAGTAGTAGTAGTAGTAGTAGTAGTGGCAGCAGTAGAAGTAGTAGTAGTGGTGGTGGTAATAGTAGTTGTGGTAGTAGCAGCAACAGCAGCAGTAGTAGCAGTAGTAGTAGTGGTGGGGGTAGCAGCAGCAGCAGTAGTGGTGCTAGTAGTAGTAGCAGCAGCAGCAGCAGTGGTAGTGGTGGTAGTAGCAGTTGTGGTAGTAGTAGCAGCAGCAGTAGTAAATTGTATTTCACAGTAGCAATATTAAATTGTCTTGATAATAGTAAATAACTCCTTCACAAAGCATCTTTCTTTCTGCCTGCCCTGGAATGGAAGAACAGACTCCTTTCTGCTTTATGCTCTCACTTGTCTCTGCAGCATGGATAGTATAAGAGTTCATGGCTCATCTGACCACAGAGTGATTGTGCCTGAGAATCTGATTATTCTTTATGCGTCATTCTGATGAAAATATTCAATAAGATGATTAAGATTGCTGGATTCAACCTAGTTCCATGGAGAAGGCAGAGTGGGCAGAGATCTTTGAGCCATTTAAATCTCAATACCACAACGATAGCAAATTCTCAGCAGAATGACATTTTTTCCCTAACACTCAGAGATGTGACCAGCAGGGGTTGAATGAGTCTTTGTCCAGTGGCGCAACATGGGAGAGCAACACTTCTTGGGGAAGGTATATTTCTTCCTCACATCTCCTGAATTTTCCACAGCCCACCTCTTGGTCTTCTACCCACCATTAGCCTATGGTCTTGGCACTCTTCTCCTGGGCACATCCTCCCCCCAAAGCCCTCGTGGATAAGGACTGGGTCAGTTGTACCTCCGCTTCTGGCACAACTGTAGCCAGTCTCAGCTTATCCTCTTATTTCCAACTGCTGCTGCCCTGCCTGGGGGCCAGGAATTTTGCCCCAGCTCCCAGCTGAGTCTGTTTACACTTTGGGGATCAGTTTTCCTCAGCCCTTTGTCTTCATTGACTTGTCATACAGGGGACAGGGTTTACCCTTCCTGAAGAGGAAGCCCAGACTCGGATTACAGTGAACAACACCGGCGAATAGATTGGGGATCTTGAACCAGCCACTTATGAGGAAATCCCTCATCTAGCAAATGAGGGTGATAATAGCAATAATAAGACCTCATCAGTTCTTAAATGCGAATCATATGAGATAATGAATGTCAAAGTGCTTTGGAATTCCAAAGCAAAAGTGGAAATTGAGCATTATCATTGTTAGGGGGAATTCACCCAGGAATCTCCTTCTAAACCCGGATGTGGCTAGCTTCTGTTCCCAGAAATGACTCCCTCAGGTTGGGGGTTTTCTAATAGACACTGAATGAAAGACATTAGTCATAGAGCAAGTCTCAGCCCCGATATGAGGCCAAGATAGTTAGAATAAGCCCTGAGAGAAACCACAGCATTATCAATTCAGTCAGCATCTATCATAGGTACCTGATCAATAAAGTCCACTACATAGGATAGTGGAAAGACTGGAGATTCAAGACTAAGTTCCAGTTTGGGCCCTAGCTCTAGCCCTAACTTACCAGGTGACCTTGGACAAATCACTCCCCTGGTCAGATCACTCTTTTAAAAGAGAAGCTAAGGTTAGAAAATCTCTAAGGTAGAAGTGTCCATGACCCACAACACTCTCAAGTGAAGTTTGAACCAGATTAATATATAATTAGGAAATTGCTAACCAAATAAAAATATAACAAATAATTCAGTTTTCAAATTAAGTCAATCTATGACCTACAGGGCTCCTTATATACAGATTAGTGGTCCTCATTTCTATTCGAATTTGACACTGATCCAAGGTCTCATCCTGCACTGACATTCTGTATTAAGATTCTTTCTAAATTTGACATTCTGTGTTCTAAATTTAACTAAACTTTCACTTAAAACTAGGGTGCATTGCTTGTGGCTTCTAATGCAGAAGTAGATGTGACTGGATTGGTAGAGAGAATGCTGAGTATGGATGCAACAGTGAGTATGTGTAGGAAGTACTTCAGTTTTTAGAAGAAACTTGGGAGGCATGTGGTTCCAGAGCCTCTTTAAGAGATGCTTGGCTAGCTGGTGTAGTGGATAAAGCACCAGCCTTGGAGTCAGGAGTACCTGGGTTCAAATCCGGTCTCAGACACTTAAAAATTACCTAACTGTGTGGCCTTGGGCAAGCCACTTAACCCCATTTGCCTTGCAAAATCCTAAAGAGAGAGAGAGAGAGAGAGAGAGAGAGAGATGCTTGGACTGAGAAGTAGTGGATGGGTAGGAGAAGCTAGCTCCTTAACACATTTCCCTAAAGAGTTTGAGACTAGAGAGGGTCTTCTCTTGTTTTGAACTGAAATCTCATCTCATTTCCAGCTAAAGAGCTCATTCACTTTTATATGGGTGTGTTCTAATCTGGAGGATTTCTCCAATGTCTTTTTGCTTGGATAAAGGTATTTACTGGTTATTTGATTCCTGTGACAGTTTTTTGTGTGACCAGGATTTGGTAGGAAGGAACTAAGCTAACACGTGTAAGATCAAAGCTATCTACTCTCTTTAAAAAAAATATTTGCCCTACTTACATGAAAATTACATAAATTTACATGAAAATTTATTACATGGGAACAATGTAAAGTCTAATAGACTGCCTTCTCTGGGGGGTGGGGGGAGGGAAGCAAGATTAGGGGAAAATTGTAAAATTCAAAATAAATAAAATCTTTCAAATATGAAAAAAAGAAAATTAATCACATGAAAATTACATGAAAAAATTAACATTATTTTTTAAAGTTTCAAGTTACTTTCCTCCCCCTTCTCTGAGACTGTAAGCAATCTGACATTGCCTTCCCCCTTTAAGAGCTATTCGTATCCCTTCACTGATGAGGAATCATAATGTAATGGAAAGAGCACCAGACTGAAAGAGTAGACAACCCCATAATAGCAGTGTGATCTTACCAGGAAGGCAGCTTTTCTTCTAAAAGTATTGTATTGCAAGAATGCCAGTATTTTAGGGGAAAGATTGTTGTAATTCTATTCCTTTTAGAAATAAGATAAGGGAAGGAACAAGAATCAGCTGTAATCTTGCTCCCTTCAAGGTGAGAAATCCCCACCTCCCTTGAAGAAGAGTAGCCCAGCTGTGACATAACCATCCATGTCATCCATAAGCCATATCTATACAGTTGGACATTCCATCTGTTCTGCATGGGGACACACTTACATAAAATTACTCCCCTGTCTTTTCTAAGACATTTTCCATCTTTGGTATTCACTGTTCTTTTTTTTTAAGGGGTTTTTTTTTAGGTTTTTTTTTTTTTTTGCAAGGCAATGGGGTTAAGTGGCTTGCCCAAGGCCACACAGCTAGGTAATGATTAAGTGTCTGAGACCGGATTTGAACCCAGGGACTCCTGACTCCAGGGCCGGTGCTTTATCCACTGTGCCACCTAGCCGCCCCGGTATTCACTGTTCTAAAGTCCACCCTGGCTCTGATATGCTATGGTTCCACATATGAAGATTATTATCTTTGTGACCCCCTATTATCAGTCAAGTGTGAACCTGAAGACCTTTTTCCAGAAGTGTTGACCTCATTCAGCCTTGTATTCTCTCATAGCCCTCTCTGCAATCCATTGACCAGTCCCCCGCCCCAGACCAGAGGGGGCCACTAAAGAACATGGATACATGCATGTTGACCCCTTTCTGATACACAAAATGTTTTGCGTCTCTTTCCACAAGACTGTGAGGTAGGTAAGGTAAGATAGCTACTATCCTCCTCTACTTTATAGATGTGGAAACCGAGGCTCAGAGAGGCAACGTGCCTTGGAAGTCATGGATAGGAAGTAGCTAAGCTGGGATTTAAACTCAGGCCTCCCATTACTCAGTCTAGAGGAGAGTACTATGCATGGAAAGAACACTGGCTTTAGAGTTATAGAGGACCCAGGTTCAAATTTTCATTCTGCTACTCTCTCTTTGACCCTGGGCAAGTCACTCTTCCTCTCTATTACTCACTTTCCTTATCTGTAAAAATGAGGGGGTTAGTTAGATGATTACTTTCTTTTATGGTCCTATGAGTCTTTTTTCCTCCTACAGCTGTCCCCACCAACCCAACCCAAATATATCATTAACATCTAGCTCTTTTTTTTTAGGTTTTTTGCAAGGCAAATGGGGTTAAGTGGCTTGCCCAAGGTCACACAGCTAGGTAATTATTAAGTGTCTGAGACCAGATTTGAACTCAGGAACTCCTGACTCCAGGGTTGGTGTTCTATCCACTGTGCCACCTAGCCGCCCCAGCATCTAGCTCTAAATAGTTTGATTGAGCAGCTCTTTCAAGGGAAGTTAAAGAGGCCACAGAACTGGCCAGAAGACCTGCCATGATAAGCTCAGCTGATGAAGAGTAGTAGGCATTTATTACCCAGCCCAGAGGTGGGGTGTGTGTGTACAGAGGTGATTGCTTATGGGGACTCCAAGGTATGGTGGGGGAGGGAAAGTCAGAGTCCAGTAGAAAACTGCATTCCAAAGCATGGGGTGGGGTAATTAAAATAATCCATGAAACCCAGATTGAGCCTCCAGTCAACCAAGCAGAAATGAGATTCAGAATTAAATTTCTGAGGTTTCAGGACCTTGGTGAATGACATGTGCATACCAGCCTATGTAGTGTGTGTGTGTGTGTGTGTGTGTGTGTGTGTGTGTGTGTGTGTGTGTATCAACTCTGCTTTTTTTGGGTCTGAAGGTTTTGTGTGTGTGTGTGTGTGTGCGAGTTTTCCCTTGTTTGGCATCTTTCTCTAGTATGGGTGGAAGCAGGAAGTAGGGGGAGCCCAGAGGCTTAAGTCCCAGAGAGTTATTGAGTCACCCACTTAGGCTCTTGTAAAGCCAAGAGAGGACGCTCAGCTGGTGGTGTGTTGAACTGGACAGGGCCAAGAAGGCTTAAATCCCTAGTGATTAAAGCTTCCAGTGGTTTGACCATAACCATTCCAATTGACCTCTAATATGAGTAGTTAGATGACAAAGTGGATAGAGCACCATGGAGGCAGGTGGACCTGAGTTCAAATCCAATCTCAGACATTTGACACTTACTAAACATGTGACTTTGAGCAAATCACTAAAACTTATTTGTCTCACATCCAGGATCATCTCCAGTTATACTGGTCCATATCTGGCCACTGGATCTAGCTGGCACCAGAGGAAAAAGTGAGACTGGCAAGCACAGCACCCCTTTCCCCAACTCAAATTCAATTCATGTGCATGTCACGGAATCACCTCCCTGATATCATGGTCTTCTTTGAGACAAATGTCTACATCATCACCTAAATCCCATTATCTATTCTGCAATGAATTGTGATCTCCCATTTTACCAAGGGTTTTTCTTTTGAAACGTTTTCAAATGAATGTTTTTTAAAATCATTTATCAGTTGTTTAGATATCATTTAATTTTAATGAGTTTATAATATAGTTAATATATTATAATCATTTATTATAAAATAACTACATTATAGTACAATGTTATGAAATTATAATGAATAATAATATAATTTACTTCTTGTATCCCTTTCCCCTCCCATCCCCTTCAATCGTCTTTTTCATTAAAAAAGTTGCATTGAAATCTTTTGTTTTTGAAAGAATCTTAGAGGCCATTTAGTCTACCTCTCATTTTACATATAAAGAAACTGAGGCTCAGAGAGAGGTCAGAATTCAAAATTATACAATTAATGAGTATCAGAGGCAGGATTTGAACCTGGTTCTTCCTGGTTCCAAATTCATTGCCTCTACAAATTGCCTTTCCATCACAGGAGCTAGAACGACAGACTTGGAGTTGGGAAACATCTTTCTGAGTTAAAATCTGGCCTCAGACTCTTACTAGTTGTCTGACCTGGATAAGTTCCAATTTGCCTCAGTTTATTTATCTGTAAAAAGGACTAGAGAAGGAAATAGCAAACCACTCCAATATCTTTGACAAGAAAACTCCAAAATGGGGGCCATGAAAAATTGGAGAAGTACAAAAATTGTATAATATGTTTGGTTTATATATAATTGTATAATATTGTTTGGTTTATATTCCAATAATTAATGGACAAGAACTATCTCTTCTAGCAAAGAAAAAACAGTTAAGCAAAATGATCTAACATTATAAAGGGGAAGTATGGCATTATATGCTAAACCTAGAGCCAGAAAAACCTGGGTTCAAGTCTGATTTCTGACTCTTACTAGCTCCATTGGACCTTAGTTCTCCCTGAGAACTGAGTTCTCTTTTGCCTTTCTTTGTACAGAGTTAATAAATGTTTATTGAAGAGACTGACATATCTGATCCCATCACCCACAAGGCTGGGATTGATCTTCACTGCACATAGTCTATCCATGGTTATATCTCCAGGGAAAACACACATTTAAATTGTTTTTCAGTAGTTTTCAGTTCTGCCTAAAAGTAGGGACACTGAAGCATTGTTGGTGAAATAGCAAATTGGTTCAGCCATTCTGGAGAACAATTTGGAATTTTGCCCAAAGGGCTATAAAACACTGTGTACCCTTTAATCCAGCAATAATATCATACCTTTTGACCCATCTTTAATATAATTTTGTTGTTAAGTCACTTTTTGTGATTTCAAATGAGGTTTTCTTGGCAAAGATAACTGAAGTGGTTTGCCATTTTCTTCTCCAGTTCATTTGACAGCTGAGAAAACAGAGGCAACTGGGGTTAAGTGACTTGCCTAGGGTCAAATAAGTCTATCCATCTGTGTCTGAGGTCAGATTTGAACTCAGGAATATGAATCTTCCTGGCTCCAGGTTCAGCACTCTGCCCTAAATCACTACTAATTTCATTTAATTTCTCAGAGATTTGGTTTCCTGCAGAGTATTAAGTATTAAATAAACTTATAAGTGTGATATGGGGCAACTGGGTAACCCAGTGGATGCAGCACCAGCCCTGGAACCATGAAAAGCCAGGATCCAATCTGGCCTCACAGGAGTGTGACCCTGGGCAAGTCATTTAACCCCAGTTGCCTTAAAAAGTGTTGGGTGCATATTTTTTTTTCCTATTTCAGACACTTGAAACAGTCCTCTGTGGACTCAGTTTCTTCTTCTACCAAATGAAGATTAGATTTAGATGACTTTGAGTGTTCCTTACAATCTATCATCCTCTCATCTTTGTCTTAAGAGACTCAGGAAGTGGAAGTGTCTCTTCAAAGATCATGTGGGTAGTGAGCAGCACATTTCAACCTAAGTCATCAGATGTTAAAATATAGTAAGTACTCTTTCCACTTTACGTCATCTTCCTTGCATTTTTTTAAAAGAAAGCTTGGGGTTTTTTCTTATTTTGTAATATGACTTTTAATTTTATATCACCCTTATTTCCAAATAAAGGTCCTTCCCTCATCCCCAGGAAGCCATCTTTTGCTGTTTTTGTTATATCTGAACACTCCAAATTCCTTTCATATCAGATAAGCAACAATTTGGCCCCGAGAGCTCTGATGATGGTAGGATATTATCTTTTATTTAACATTTTAAAGAAATTTCGAGTTCCAAATTATCTCCCTTCTTCCTTTCCCCACCCATTAAGACAAGCAATTATACAAATAAAGTCATATAAAACATTTCCATGTTAGCCATATTGCAAAAAAAAAATCACCCAAAACCCAAACCCAATAAAACAAGAAACATAAAGTGAAAAAAGTCTGCTCCAATTTGCATTCTGAGAGGGAAGGAAGAATATTTTCTTGTCTCCAAGGTTTAATTGTTCATCACAGTGGATTCAATTGCATTTAAAAAAAAATTTCCCTTGTATGTTCAAGAAAGCATATATATGTGTGTTTATGTATGTATTCACATATAGACACATATATGTAAAGTTTATCTACCAGTTAGTACATTCACAGACAGTTTACTTTCATTCTTTTGGAGGGGGGGTGGATGGGATGATCCTAGAACAACCTTAACTCAGGCCAAAATTTTCCCTTTCACAGATATCATTCTCTGAGCCAGCTCCCTCTCTCCCAGTAATCACTCCTTGGACCCTAAGAGTTGGCTTTTTTCCATAGATAGAATAGAAGGGTGCTTTACATAATGTAATTTGATGGACTCAGAGAAGGCTCCTCTCTTGGAATATCATCCCTCCCTTTAAACACATTCACCAACTACACACTTCTGGGCAATGTTTAAAATTCAGTTAATGAGACTAAGGCTGTCTGGCACTTAGATTTCAGACCTTCGGGCTTAATGTCACAAAGATGGGGCAGTATGCCATTAGAGGACTCTTTCTGGGTAAAGTTCCTTGCTAGGATTCCAGTAAGAAATTCTTAGTGTGATTTACAAAGGAAAATCACTACAAGTGAAAAAGAAAATCAGGGAACCTTTCCTTGGAACAAGCTTTTTATAAAGAAGTGTAGGGGATCTGAATGATAGGGGACTAGTAGACACAAGACCAAGATGCCTCCCTGCTCTGATTTGACTCAGATGCCCCCCTAAGCTTGTGTGTACCCCCTTCCTACACAGGACACAAAATGCAAAGATCAGAGAGTGATCAACCCAGGACTCCTTTGCCCTCTGGTATACAAAAGGACTCCAAGGACTCCCCCATACCTTGCCAGACTCCACCCCATCTTATACTTTGCTTGTCATCTACAGGGGAATTTCCTGTAAATGATAATAATATTATATATTCCATTGAGATAATGAGAGAGTGGTAGTGGAAAAAAGAGATAATGAGGCTCAAAAATTACTTGTGTGACCATAGACATATAACATGCAGCCTCATTGGCTTCAGTTTTCAAATTTAAATTGGGGAAGGGCACCTCTGAAGTCTCTCTCAGGTTCATATTTGTGACCCTCATTGTAGCTTGGGACTATTCTCCCAACTTTGTCCGTCTCACATTGGCAGGCTGTATCCAATGGGTGAAATTCAGATTCTGTTGCCTCCTCTGGGCTTTTGGTGTTAACGCTGAGGAGCTGAGAGATTAGAGTTCACAAGCTTCCTTCTCCACATTGCTTCTCTCTCCTTAATTATGGATTGATATCAATTAATCCATCAGAAATAATTCAATAATTAGCTTTAAGATGTGCATCTGATAATACCATAAGAAATGAATAAGTGGATAACAAAACATCTCTGCCTAACTCTCCCATCAGTATATACAGAGGGCAGGGTTCAAGTTCAGCCAGTGATAAAAGGCTATTTCGTTTCTAGAAAATTCTTAAATGGAGTCTCCATTATGTTCCTCTTAGGTACGGTAGACCATACCTGCAGCCCTCTCTGTAGAACCTTGAATCAACCTTTCCTCTTCAGGACCAGGCTGTCCTCAGCATCTAATGCAGGTACTACCAGCAAGCCACTGCTGTCCTAGACTATAAGATGTCAATGAAAAAGTCCAAGTCTTCCCCATCTCTGTAGTTCATAGAGTCTGTCCTTCAGCCAAACTTGGAAGCAGGGAGGGGAGACTGAGACCAAGGCCAGGTTTTTTTACCTCTTCTGGGAGCAATTCTGGAAAATTTTTACCCTAAGCTTCAAGCTGAATCACTTTATTGGTCTGCTGTTTAAAACAAACACAGGGAGAAACTGCATTTCCTCAATCAAGTCTAACACTTCCTCTATGGTCCATTCAATGGCTTTCAAGAAATTAAAAATTGACTTTTCATGTTTAGTCTAAAGCCAGTTGGTCTCACCCTGTAGAAATAACAGGGCTTGATATTTTGTTATTTGCAGTAAGAGGTGATTGATTAATTGATTCAATGGATATTATACTATGATTCCTGGACTAGATGGAGTCAAAGGACCCTTCTATTTCCAAATCTATGATCCTATTAGGTTAGCCTTGTAATGAGGAAGATCTCAGTTCAAGTTTTGCCTTTGATTCATCCTGACTATATAATCCAGGGTTAACTGCTTAAGAGATTATTGCCCCCAGTCATTCCCTCTAAATTAATGATAGCTTTTGTTTTTATATAATATCATTTGTGAATATATCCTTCTCCACCCCCCCCCCAACTCAGTAAACCATTCCTAGTAATGGAGAATAAAGAAAGAAAGAGGGGAGGAGGGGAAATAGTTTAGCAAAACTAACACATCAACTGACAATTTAACCTAGATATTTCATGAAGACTTAAGTTACTGACTAATTGAATGGCCAATCTGCTTTGGGGGAGGGAGTGCCCATCCTAAGAGTCAATCAAATTGATGACATCCTTCTTGTCATTCAGTCATTTTTCCACTCACTGTGACTCTATTTGGGGTTTTCTTGGTAAAGATACTGGAGTGGTTGCCACTTTCTTTCCCAGTTCATTTTACATCTGAGGAAACTGAGGCAAACTGGGTTGAGTGACTTTCATGTTTGAAGTTGGATTTGAATTCAGGAAAATGAGTCTTCCTGATTCTAAACCCACTTTCTATCTACTCTGCCACCAGTGTGGATATCTCTCTATGTCATTTAACTGGAGAGTTTGGGTAGAAATGGTGAGTTTTGGTGGAAATGCTATGTAGGCTCACTCTGGAAACCATATATAATACTGATATTCTTCTTCCTTCTGTCAGAAAGGGACTCCTATTCAGGCCTTCCATCTTGGCACAGGACAGACTGTATTTGCCCACATTGTCACTCAATGCTGCTTTGTTGGTTGGTGATCACACTGAGTACCACACTGCCATCTGTATTCCTCACAAACTCTCTGCACATTTTGATGCAATGTGACAGCAGGACTGTGTTTGGAAGACTGTAGACATGTGATGGAAGCACAAGGTTTCCTGAAAAAGAGAGTTTAAGGGACCTCATGTCGTTTGGGAAAAAAAAAATTATGAACCACACAAACAAACAGGTGAACTGGTGCAACACTTGGAAGAGAGCATAGCAATAAGCTGGAAGTCATGAAACTGATTCAGCCCTTTTAACCTGATGATTTTGCTGTGAGACCCTAGCCTAAAAATATTATAAAGGGGGGAAGTTCCCCATCTGTACAAGATCCACAGCTGTTCTGTTTGCAGTAGCAAACAATTGGAAGCGACCAATTCAAAGACTGAAAAATTCTGGATAATTTGTGATATGTTAACGAAAAAGAGACAGCTTTGGTGTAACGAACAGTTAGAATACTGGACTTGTAGATAGGGCCAAATTTTACCTAACTCTTAGCTTTAAGAAATATTCTAGGGGTGGCTAGGTGGGGCAGTGGATAGAGCCCTGGAGTCAGGAGTACCTGAGTTCAAATCCAGCCTCAAATACTTAATAATTACCTACCTGTGTGGTCTAACCCCATTTGCCTTGCAAAAACCTAAAAAAAAAGAAATGTTCTAGGAATGACTTACTCAGGACTTGGTGGAAGAGGTTGAAATCATTAACAATAATGACAACTTCTAAGATTTAAATAGCACCTCGCACTGGGTTAAGCACAACAACGGAGGGAGGTGCTGTTTGGATCCTCATTTTGCAGATAAGAAGTGATTTGCCAAGGTCACACAGTGTCTGAAGTCAAATTTGAATTCAGATCTTCCTGACTCCAGTTCTAACTGTTTTATCAACCTGGAACTGTGTTCCATTGACAAAAGGAGGCCCCTTTGCTAATGAAATTATAGATCCTTAATATTTTAATGAAATGAAACATTCCAGTATGGAAAAAATAATAAATGTGAAATAGATAAGGGAGTGTAGAGGGTTTTCCTATGAGGGTGTGAGCTTTTGAGGAAGGAGACATATACTTTTTTTTGACATAAACTTTTGTCTTTGCATTTCCAGTGATGATAGCACAGGGTCTGAAAGTAAATAGTTAATAAAGACTCATTGATTGATAAACCCATCAAGGAGCAGAGTGAAATCAACAGAACTCTGATTACACTGCTATGGATGTGTGGATGTCTTTACATGATGCATGTACATTTAAACATATGTAGAGAAGAGACAGAGATAAAGAGATGAAACTAGATGATGGATAATGATGTTTGTTCTTCATTCTCAAAGAAGACGATGCCAACAAGGGAGATGATGCCATGACAAGCACATGAACTGGATTTGGGTGAGGAGGATGCTGTGCTAAGTCACTAGCCTTACCTTCTCCTCCAGAGACATCTGGGTCCAGTACATCTGAATCAGGACAACTGGAGATGGGAGGCAATGACTTGAATGGGAGGTAATCAGTGTTAGGTGACTTGCCCAGGGTCACACTAGTAAAGTGTCTGAAACCGGATTTGAATTTCCACCTTCCTGACTCCAAGACCAGTGCTCTGTCCACTAGGCCCTAGTGAGAGGATGAATACATAGATGAAATGAGTTAGAGATGGGACTTGAAGCCAGGTTTTCCTGATTCCCAGGACAGTTCTCTATTCACTCAGCCATGCTGCCTTCCCCTTCTCCTCTTTCCCATTCTTGCTTTCTCTTCTCCCTCTTCTTCCTCCATTTTTCTCTTTCTCAGTTGCTTCTAAGTCCATGGGAAGGGGGTTACAGTCATATTAAAGAAAAAGAAAAAGGGGAAGTTAGGTGGCAAAATGGATAGAACACCAGCCCTGGAGTCAGGAGGACCTGAGTCCAAATCAGGCCTCAGACACTTAATAATTTCTAGTTTGACCTTGGGCAAGTCACTCTTAACTCCATTGCCTTAAATAAAATAAAAAGAAAAACGAAACCAAAAGTTTTGGCAAAAACCATTGGCAAATCTGAAAGGGGATGTTATGTACTTTGTTGACAATTTCTTCATTTCTTTGGTCTTACCTTGTTAACTAGGGATTTAGGCTAAGATTCTCTTTTTCCATCTCTCTGTTTGTCTCCATCTTTCTGTCTCTGACTCTTTCCCCACACCCTTTATCCCTCTCTTCTCTATCCCCTTGTCTCTCTCTGTCTGGGTCTCTAATCTCAGTCTCTGTCTCCTTCGAATCTGAAGCTCTAGCATGTTTCTTGGTGTGGAAGGGTACACATTGTTCACCTGTGATTCTAAGAAAGAGGCATTGACTTGTATATGGCCAAGTGGTGGGTGTTCTCTATAGTTACTCGTGTAATTGTGTTGTATTTATAGCCCCAAAGTGCTTCACTTGCTATTTCTGGATTGTTCACATTTTCTCACCCCCATATTTTATTCCCTAAGACAGGGTTCTTAACATTCTACATTTAAGGGGCCAGAGCTTCTGTAAGAGAGAGGTCACTCTCTTGGTTAGAAACTCAGGTTATAGATGAACCCTCTTCCTGATCAGTGATTGAGAAGTTTTTAAATAGCTTTAGATCTGGAAGGAATCCAAGAAGCCATTGAGTCTAACCTCTCTTATTTTACAGATGAAGAAACTGAGGCCTAGGAAAGGTTAAAGAACTTGTCCAAGGTCACAGAAATAGTAAGTCGAATAATTAGGGTTTGAATCCAGGCTCTCTGATCCTGAAGGCATTGTATTTTCTGGTATACTCCAACTCCAGCCTATGTTGAAAGCAGGTCAGGAGGGTCAGCCAAGCACTACCAGAATCAAATATTTAAAAGCCATAGTTTCTCCCCCCAGAGAAGAGTCTGTATTGGGGGCAAGCTGAGGGGGTTTAATAGTTAGGCGTCTGGAATAGAGGCAGGGAGGGGAAAGGGTATTTTCTAAACGAATGTATCCTCCCCGGGGGAGACTTGGTAGAAAGAGAATTCGTTTTGCACCAGTGCTCACAGCTGCAGCTAGCAAGGTCTTATTACTTTTATTTCGTGTTTCTAAGATATTTTGATTTTTCTTAAAGTATACATGTTTAATTCAAACTTTGGGGGGGAGAAGGGAGGAAGGAGGGTTAAATCCAATTCCTGCCCCATCTTCAAATCCCACAATCCTCTTTTCATGTAGTTAGAAAACACTAGACTACCAAGCAAGTAGCTAATATTGTACCCCCTCTTTCCTAAAGCAGCTTGGAAGATGAATATGGTTGCTTCAGGCTATTAAGGCTCACTCCCCCTCCCCCTCATCCCCATAGCTAATCTCTGATAGAATTTGCCATTTTGCTCATCAGAAAACAATTCCAATTTCTGAGGCTTGTTATGAAAAAAAGACTTCTGCTTCTGTCCCCAGCGGGAGAGATTCAACTCTCCTTGACTTGTATATGTGTAATAAATATGATCTGGGAAAAGACAGATGAGAGTTGGCTGGAGGTGGGGGCAGGGCTGAGTGATGGGGGCTGAGTACATCCACATTCTTAGCACACACGCACACACTCAAATAGCCTTTTAGGACAATGTGTTAGTTATTAGTGGGGCATTTCTTTGTCATTTCCCCTAAATGTATAAATGCTCTAAAGAGATTTGAAGCTAGGTAGACAAAGGCAGGAATCTAGGGCTTCTGGTGGGTGGGTAGGTGGGTGGAGGGGGGAGGCATACGTTGTCTTTGTTTAGCTGTTGTGGCCATTGTGAGACTGAAATATCAGAGAATTGGTACTGGATGGCTCAATCTGGTGACCCTTTCCCCCTCCATTCTTTGGAGAGGTGGACCACTGTGGGCGTGTAATGCTGTTTAAGTCTGACTCAATTCTTGCGTTAGTTTTCCTGACCTGCCTCCTCCTCCCTTTTTATCCTTTGTTAGAAGGGAGTCTTCTCTGGGTTGGGGAGTGTTAAAGAAGATATGTTGGGAAATGAAGGTGATATAAGAATAAAAGAAATGTTATATTTGTAAAAGAATCATACCATCACTTTTTCAATGGATTCATTGTCTTTTTGATGGGGCTGTTCTCTCATCAGTAAAGATTCCATCTACCAGGTAGGTTGGGTATATGCTTTTGTTTGTTTGTTGGTTTTTTACCACCAGACTTGTGTTTTATTGGTATAGGGACTCCCAAGAAGGAAAATCCTTCCACCATCTTAGAGAGTTGTCTGAGCCTCTGGGAAGGTAAAAGACTTTTTTTTTTTTTTTTTTAGCTTTTTGCAAGGCAATAGGGTTAAGTGGCTTGCCCAAGGCCACACATAATTATTATGTGTCTGAGGCCGTATCTGAACTCAGGGCCATCCACTGCACCACCTAGCCTCTCTGGTAAAAGACTTTCAACTCAGGGTCATGTAGCCAGTGTGGATCAAGGCTCAAACCTATGTTTTCCTGAGTATGAAATCCTCTCTCCATCACAACCTCCCAACTCCATAATTATTTTTGGAAAAAATCAAGTGATTCACTTTTCTAGAGCAACTTATTTTTTAGGTTTTTTGCAAGGCAGATGGGATTAAGTGGCTTGCCCAAGGCCACACAGCTAGGTCATTATTAAGTGTCTGAGATCAGATTCAAACCCAGGTCCTCCTGACTCCAGGGCCGGTGCTCTATCCACTGCGCCACCTAGCCGCCCCTCTAGAGCATCTTATTTACAAAATCCTCTTATCTTTAACATCTTATGGATCCCTGTGATTTATACAATCTGTGATTTACTGATCTTATGGAATCCGAGGCTAGGGGAGATGAGGTGGTATGACCTACAGGGCCACACAGCTAGGAAATGACAGGACTCAAGTCAACCATCAAATTACCCCGAATCAAGGTTTAAAGATGATAGAATTTGACCGTAATCCCAGAACTAAGACACAATCAAGGTCTGCTGATTCGAAGCCCAGTACTCTTTCTTCTCTGTTTTGTATCCACCGATGCTAGGCATTATGGGAAGTAAGATTAAGTGTAAAACACAATGTAATACCTCCAGGAATTAGTAATCTAGTGGAGGAAATTAAGTTCCACAGAGATGAAAGCATACAGAATGGGTTGTTCAGTCTTGGGATGGTCACAGCCCCTCTAGAACTCAGTTTTGTATCTCTGACAAATGGGGTTGGATTTGATCATTTGATGAATCCCTTTCATCTCTAATACTCTAAGCGTTGAAGGTAGGGAGAGACAGACACAGAGACAGAGAGAGAGATCGAGGTTGACTAACAAGCATTTATTCATGTTTCTATGTTCCAAGTAGATCATCTAGGTGGCCCCATAGTGCATAGACCACTGGACCTCAAGTGAAGAAAACTCATCTTCATGAGTTCAAATCCTGTCTTGGACACATTCTAGCAAGTCACTTAACCCTGTTTGTCTCCATTTCTCATCAGTAAAATGAATTGTGGAAGGAAATGACAAACTACTCCAGTATCTTTGCTAAGAATACCCCAAACTGGGTTCAAGAAGAATCAGACACAACTAAGACACCTCAGCAACAGCAACTACAACAACAGCCCCAGAACTTGTGCTGGTGCCAAGCTAAGTTCTGGGGATACAAACGAAGGCAAAAGTTTGCTCCCCAACCTCCAGAAGCTCCAGCCTAATGGGGGTAGATAGCCTACAAACAACTCTGTACATTCAAATTATATACAAAGTAGAAGAAGGGAGTAGGGGAGTGGTTGAGGGAGGAGGGGAGAGGAGGGAAGGTCTGCCGAAGGTGGAATTTGAAGAAAGACAGGAAGTTGAGGTGAGAAAGGGGACACCCCAAGCATTAGAGATAGTCAATGACTTAGAATCATCAGAAAAACTCCTTAGAGAAGAATTTAGGAGATTCCTTGGGACTTGAAGGATAGTTAGGGTTGGGAACTGGTAGTGCTGGAGGACAGGTAACATGAGCAAAGGGCTCAGGACAACTAAACTTCCTTCTGTTGGATTCTTTTGTCCACCATACTGGGGCTATTTTCATGCAGCCAGAGTTTGCATGTATATAGGTTTGAGGTTTACAAAGAGCTCTATATAACATGACCCCATAGCATGATATATAGACCAGGGTGGTTGGCTTGACAACAGTTGCCATTAATTTCTTTTTTATTTTAAGGTTGGTTTTTTTTTTGCAAGGCAAATGGGCTTAAGTGGCTTGCCCAAGGCCACACAGCTAGGTAACATTAATTTCAATAGGTGGAGACTCTGTCCAGGTCAACAGTCAATTGAGTAATTCACCACCACCTTAGTTCAAGAACCTGGAAGCAATCAATATTAGAACAATCTAATCCAACCCTTCTATTTTACAGATGAGGAAGATGAAGCCCAGAGACATGCAGTCCTCAAAGTTATACAGGTATTCAATGGCAGAGCTGAATTTGAACCCAGATCATGTATACTCTTAGCACCTAATTGACACTAAAAGTACTTTCTCCAAAAGGAGGTAGGTTCAGGGGCTAAGCTCCCATTTTATAGAGTGGGAGAGGGTTTAGAGAGCGAAGTTTCAGAATGGTAAAGTATTGCCTATTATTATAGAGCCAATAAGGTCAGAGCCAGTAACCACTGCATGCTGTCTTGGCAAAGACAATATGGATCTAAGGTCAGATAGAAAGATTGACATTTTCCTAGATCCAGAACTGGAAAAGCCCTCAAGGGTCCCTTAGACTAGCATTCTTATCTTGTAGATGAGGAAACTGGGGCAGAAAATGGTTAGATGAGTTAGGAGCAGAGGATCAATTCATATAACCGGAAAGGACCTCAGAGGCCGCCTAATCCAGTCTCCTTACTTGAGAAGATGGGAAACTGAGGCTCACGGCAGGGGAATTGACTTGTTTTTGAGGTCACATAGGTAGTAAAGGCATCTGGGCAGTGCAGACTCGTCTTGCTGATTTCAAATTCAACATCAGACACTTAGTAGTTATGTGACCTTGGGTAAGTCACTTAATCTTATGGCCTCAGTTTTCTCATTTGTCAAATGAGCTGGAGAAGGAAATGGCAAACCACTCCAGTATCTTCACCAAGAAAACTTCAAATGGGGTCATGAAAATTCAGATATGATTGAACATCAGCAGAAATAAAAAAAGGGATTTGAAAGTGTCATATTTATCACTTTTATTTTTATCAATATTTGTTTATCGTATTATTCCACATTTATCTCTATTTCTGCTATGCTAAATTGCCTGTTAAGATGAATACAGGGAGAGGTGACTTATTTTGAAGTTTAGGAGATGGGGGGAGGGGGAACGACAGGGCAAAAAGTGGGTGAATAGCTCGATTTTTTTCCAAGACTATGAAAATGGAGTTATGGGGCTCCCCCTTCTGGACACAAATGGAAACATGCCCCTACTTGAGCTGAACAACTGAGGAAAGCAAAGAAGTGGGGTTTTTTGGAAGGTCAAGGCAGGAAGTATCAGGTGAAAGCCATTCCTTTGATGTCTCTTCCAAAGAGCAGAAAGATTCGAATCCAAGGTTTCTGGCCAGCTGTGAAGACTCTTTGGGAGGCCAATCATGATCTAAGGAAAAATGAGAAGAGTATGGAATTCCCAGATTAAATCAGAAACCTGTCTATGCTCATTTTTTTTTTAGGTTTTTGCAAGGCAATGGGGTTAAGTGACTTGCCCAAGGTTACACAGCTAAGTAATTATGACGTGTCTGAGGCCGGATTTGAACCCAGGTACTACTGACTCCAGGGCCGGTGCTCTATCCAGTGAGCCACCTAGCCGCCCCTATGCTCATTTCTAACCCTGATTTCACCACTTACCCACTATGTCACCCTGACCAAGTCACTCTGCTTCTCTCTGTCTTAATTTCCTTTTTCAACCTTTTGTGTAGAATCACCGATAAGAATCATCTTATAACAAGTCAATCTCAGTGTTCTTTTTTTCTTTTTTTAAGAGAAAGAAGTAGAAGAAGAATTAGAGAAAAATAAATTGGCCAACTAGGTAACTCAGTGCAGAGAGTAGAATTAGGAAGACCCAAGTCAAATCTGATCACAAACACATATTAAGTGTGTCTGGACAGATCAGTTAACCTTGTTTGCCTCAGTTTCCTCCTCTGTACTAAGAACTGGAGTAGGAAATGGCACACTATTTCAGTGACTATGTCAAGAAAACTCCAAATAGGACAATGTAGAGTTGAACATGACAGAAATAACTGAGCAACAAAAGAAATATGATTTACTGCTTTTCTTATTTTTTATGGTCTGATCTTCAATATTCAGTTCACATATGCATTTGAGATTTGTGGAAAGTGCTAGAAGATGTTCAGCTAAACCTCTAATTTTCCCAGCAGTTCATCCCAAGTAGGGAGCTTTTTCCCCTAGACAATTTATGTTTGAGATTTCTCTAACCCTGAGTTATTGAGATCACTATTTCTGAGTCTTCCGTGTCTAGTCTGTTCATTGCGCTTTTTTCATTTCTAATTTAGTAAGAAATGGTTTTAATGATTGCTGATTTCTAATGTAGTTTGTGGTCTGGAACTGCTATTTTGCCTTTATTTCTATCTCTTTTTCATTATACCATTTGATATTCTTTGTTTCTTTATTTCTTCAAATGAATTTTTCTTTTAGGTTTTTTTTGCAAGGCAATGGGGTTAAGTGGCTTGCCCAAGGCCACACAGCCAGGTCATTATTGAGTGTCTGAGGCTGGATTTGAACCCAGGTCCTCCTGACTCCAGGGCCGGTGCTCTATCCACTGCACCACCTGGCCACCCCTAGACAAAATAATTCTTAAAAATGCATTTGGAGAGGTGGCACAGTGGATAGAGCACCGGCCCTGGAGTCAGGAGGACCTGGGTTCAAATCCAGCCTCAGACACTCAATAATGACCTGGCTGTGTGGCCTTGGGCAAGCCACTTAACCCCATTGCCTTGCAAAGAAAAAACCCCTAAAAAATAGAGGTTTATTTTGTCTAGCTTGGTAGAATATTCCTTTGGTAAATTAATTGATGTAGCATTGTCTATATGTTAACTTTAGAAGTATTTTCATTTTTATTATATTAGCCCAGCCCAGCCAAAAGCAGTAAATATTCCATCAGCTCCTTAAATTGTTCTTTCTTCTTTAAGGATTATTTTCTAGTTTCATCTGTAAGGAAGTTGGGTACACTTTGGCAGATTGACTCCCAGATATTTAATGCATTTGTAATCAGTTTATCACCTCCTGGATTTTGTTATTTTGACATAGAAAAGCTGATGATTTTTTTTGGTGATTAAATTTTGTAGTTTACATTACTTTAGCTATTGTCTCAGTTTCCTTCTTTGTTCCTTTTCTTCCCTCGTTCCCTCCTTCCTTTCTTTTTTCTTTCTCTTTTCCTTCCTTTCTATTTTTCCATTCTTTTTCTTTCTTTTTTCCTACTTCTCTTCTTTCCTTCCTTCCTTCCTTCCTTCCTTCCTTCCTTCCTTCCTTCCTTCCTTCCTTCCTTCCTTCCTTCCTTCCTTTCTCTTTTACCATCCCACAGGATATAATTTGAGGATTAAAAATGAGAGGGGTTACACCCCTAAACTAATCTTTTAAAGACACTACTAATTGTAAATGCCAAATAAAAAGTTAGGCACATTCATTCTACTTTGGCTTTTCATTTCATCCCATCAGCTAATTAAAAGCCGCAATTTAGACAATAATGACCTAACTGTCTGGATTTTGAAATCAAACACAAACCCAACACTAAAACATTGGATGGGATAAAAGCTAATGAATCCAGGAGCAGTGCAGGCTCCTGCTGGGTTTGGCCTGGCCTCCTTCCAGGGACAGCCCTGCCATATTTGATTAGCGGCACTCATTCTCCAAGCAGTTTGGAGCAAACTCACTACAGGGGCGATAAGTGAGCAATTTATGAGGCTAAGTGTTTTTTTGGATCTGCTCCCACTGCTGATGGTGCAGGATTTAGTATTTATTCCATGTTCCCCACAACCATCACCACCCCATGCCCTTGTTCATAGCCACTGGCCAAACCTTTCTTCTTACAGACCTTGCTTTTGGTTCATGAGAAAGCCATTTCTGAAGTAACCAGCAAAAAGACATCACACAATGAAAAATTTCAAAGAAGAAACCAAGGAGAAGAATGCCCAGAATATCTATCTGTTTAAATGGTTAATAAAATAATGAACAACAGAAACATGATAGCTTTCTATCTGTTCCCTTCCCCTTCCCTAAAACAGGAATTGGGGCGTCTGTGCCAGATTAAAAATAGTTCATCACTCAAGAGCTAGCCAGAATGCTAGGGATGCCCCAATCTTATCACCTTTCATGTCTCAGCCTTCTTCTTTCTCACACTTTCCAGAAGGCTAGCAACTGTTCTTCTAGTGTTCTATTGGGTGGAAGTATTGGAATACTGAATCTCATCTTATTTTAATTTGTTTCTCTTTCAGCACTTAGGACAGGGCTTTCTACATCACTGGCCCTTGACAAATGTTTGTTTATGACAGATTTGTAATGAGCTGTTTATAGAAACTAAGAATTTATGGGGAGAGGTGTTTAACTCCAGAAACTAGTGGTATAGTATGGTGTAACAGAGTGATGGATAGGTTAATTGGAGGACCACCTCCGATACTACCTTTTACTTCACCTTGACTGAATGACTTCATCTCTCTGGGATTATGCTGTCTCCTCCATATGATAAGAAAATTGGTCTAAGTAACTTCAAAGACTCTTCCTTCAACAGAGCCCAGAGGTTTCAAATGAAAAGGTTACTTAGAGGTCATTTAATCTAAATCCCCCCATTTTACAGATGAGGAAACTAGACTCCAGAGAATTAAAGTGATTTTTCCAAGGTCATGTGGGTAGTGTCAGAATCAAGATTTGAACTCAGTCTTTATGATAATAAAACCCATGTTCTTTCCCTTGTGCTTTGATGCTTCTTGGAAAGAGGCCTAGTTAGGACCTGGTCTATTAAAACCCTTTCATATTATAAAGAAGAAAGCAAACTGAGACCAAGAGAGATGAAATGATTTACCCAAATAATTGTCAGGCTTGGCATTTGAACACAGGATCTTTGAATTCAAATCTGATATTCTTTCCACTAAACCACACTTTAAAAAATGTTATTTATTTTTTTCATCTCTAAGATTTTCCCTTATATCATTAACCCTCTCATTTTCTTTCTTTCAGAGAGCCATTCTTTAAAAATGATCAGATGAGGTCACACACACACACACACACACACATACACATATATATATACATACATACATACATACATATATATGTACTCTGTAAATCTTAATTGCTATGTAAATGCAAACTACTGTTTTTAATAGAATTTTTTTTAGGTTTTTGCAAGGCAAATGGGGTTAAAGTGACTTGCCCAAGGCCACACAGCTAGATAATTATTAAGTGTCTGAGACCGGATTTGAACCCAAGTTACTCCTGACTCCAGGGCCGGTGCTTTATCCACTTCGACACCTAGCCTCCCCTAGAATTTTTAAAAAAAGAAAACAAAAAGAAAGTTCCAGAAATTATTATTAACAGAATTTAAAAAAATAAAATGAAGAAGAAATTTTTAGCAAAATCAGTCATTACATTACCCCTAATTTTGTCATTATGAGCAGTGTTACACACTGATGGACCATTAACTGCAAAGTAACCACACTGCCCTTTGAAGGGAAAAGTAAGGCCTCCCCTAAAAGCATTCCTAGATGATTGTTGGAGAGAGACCTGGATTATAAACTAGGAATGGGGTCAGTAACCTTTTAGAGGTGATTTAGCCTGTCTTCCATTATTCACTATCTCTCTAGCAGACAGGACAAGGGGACTGACCACTCACAAGTCATACCCTTTGCACCAGCTACCACACCCTCAGACCCAGCAGCCCTACAGTGAAACTAGTCAGCTGAAGAAGTGTGGTCAATCTTAGGAAGCCATTGGTAGTATTAGTGGGATTTTCCCAGCTCAATGAGTGTTTTCCGTGCCAAGGTAGCAGGAAATCTACATTAGAAGTATCTCTCCTTACAGGGGCACTCTATTTTTACTTATTTATTTATTTATTCATTTATTTGTTTATTTATTCATTCATCTATCTATCTATCTATCTATCTATCTATCTATCATCTATCTATTTAAGTTTTTGCAAGGCAATGGGATTAAGTGACTTGTCCAAGGTCACATAGCTAGGTAATCATTAAGTGTCTGAGGTGAACAGGTGTTGCTGACTCCAGGGTGGTGCTCTATCCATTGCACCACCTAGCTTCCTCTAAGGGGCACCCTTTAAAGCAATCACCTGGAAGGCCCCTTTGAGGAGGGGGACCCTGAAGGTTCACTGTGTATACACCAGAAGAGACACTGACATGATTTTGCAGGCTTCCTTATCAAGAGTCAGGAGACTTAAATTCTTTTATTAACTCCACCAGCACTTAGCTAGGAACAAATGGTTCCCATTTCTGTAGCTTCTAGTCTCTGACTGCAGTTCATCAATCACACAATTGGGTGATCCCCGGATTTCAGAATTTCAGAGTGAATGGAAGGTTCAGAGAACTAGAAATAATATATTTGGAGAAACAGACAAATAAAAGAGGTGCTTTACAATTTACAAAAGGCTCTTCCCATGCTACCCCCACCCTTTGTGAGGGAAGGAGTACAAGTGTTAATATATTCATTGTAGAGATAAGAAAATGAAAGCTTCAAAGGGGCCCATCACTTGATAAAATTCACACGGGTTGATATTTTGCCTCCAAAGTCCAGAGTTCTTCCCCCTGCAGCAGGCTGATGTAACTATTTGGGGATTCAGTATCAACCCATCCATAAAGTGAGAGGGTTCAATCCCCACAAGATAGAGATGCAGAATCATAGATTTTTTTTTGCAAGGCAAATGGGGTTAAGTGACTTGCGCAAGGTCACACAGCTAGCTAATTATTAAGTGTCTGAGGCTGGATTTGAACCCAGGTACTCCTGACTCTAGGGCCAGTACTCTATCTACTGCACCACCTAGCTGCCCCTAAAATCGTCGATTTTTTAAATGGCAAGGGACTCAGGCTCTATGATCCTTATTCCACATCTATCTTACTTTTCAGAGTCCTCTCACCTATAGTATCTCAAAGGATGTTCACCATGGCCCCACTTAACAAAGCAGAACGAGTTTTATCATCTTCATTTGACAGATGAAGAAAGTGAGGTGCAAAGAGATTGTGACCGATTGTGCTGATTTCACATTGCAGAAGATTTGAAGATAGGAGGGACAGCTAACAGATCACATGATGGAGTTGGGACCCTCAATCAGAGAATTCTACATCTGGAAGGTAACTCAGAAGACATTATTTGGTCCAATGAATGCCCCAAAAGGAATCCATCCTATAACCTAGTAATCGTCTAGCATGTTTCAAAGGAAAGAAGACTGGCTGTGGAGTGAGAGGATGGGGTCCACACCTCTTCTCTGACACTGTTACTTTCAGGAAGTCACTTTAACTCATTCCTTATCTGTAAAATTAAGGGCACAGGACTTGTTGATCTCTGTCTCTTTGCCTTCAGAGGCAGCCCTGGACCTTTGTTTGTTTTGTTTTTTTAGGTTTTTTGCAAGGCAAATGGGGTTAAGTGGCTTGCCCAAGGCCACACAGCTAGGTAATTATTAAGTGTCTGAGACCGGATTTGAACCCAGGCAAGGCTGGTGCTTTATCCACTCACTATGCCACCTCACTGCCCCTACCTTTGGAATAGCAGTCATTGGGTTTTGGGTTTTTTTGTGTTTTTTTTTTTGACATAAAGCTTTAATCTATTTGCAGTTTCCTTCATGAACATTAGCTCTGTTCTCTAGGGCCAATTCAAAAAATTTCTAATCCCTTTTTCCATATTGCCACTCACAATAGTTATCAGGTTCCCCTGAATCTTCTCTCTTGGCTGGACATCCCTCAATCACTTCACCCAATTCTAATATGTCATTGACTCAGGGCCCTTCACCACCAGGGTTACCCTTCTTTGGGCCCACCCCAACTTATCTGAGACTTTCCTAAATTGAAGGAGTCAGAAGTCAACACAATACCCCAGATGTGGCCTGATCAGGATAGAGTAGTGTGGCTATGACTCCTTTATTCCTTGAAGTTAGTCTTCTCATTATAGAAAATTGGTTGGGGCAGCTAGGTGACATAGGGGGCAGCTAGGTAGCACAGTGGATAGAGCACCAGCCCTGGAGTCAGGAGTCCCTGAGTTCAAATCTGGTCTCAGACACTTAATAATTACATAGCTTTATGGACTTGGGCAAGCCACTTAACCCCATTGCCTTGCAAAAAAACAAAAACAAAAAAACAAACAAACAAAAAGAAAATTGGATTGAATCTATTAAGTTATTCAATCAATCAATTTATCAGTTAACAAGCATTTATGTTAGAGTCTATGTCAAATGCTGTTTTCTTTTTATTTAATGGCTCACTCAAGCTGTACACCTAACATCCTTCACACTCAGCATGAGTCCACCTTTTCTTCCCATCATGCATTTCTTTGATGACATCCTTTATTGGTATACTCATTCCAAGTCCCTCATTTAGTTTTTCTACCAGTTCATACCTGTCACATGCCTTTTCATTGCCCTTTGCGTGAGACTCATTTTCAATTCTTTTTTTTTTTTTTAGGTTTTTGTAAGGTAAATGGGGTTAAGTGGCTTGCCTAAGGCCACACAGCTAGGTAATTATTAAGTGTCTGAGGCTGGATCTATCCACTGTGCTACCTAGCTGCCCCTCATTTTCAGTTCTTCAGAAGCAGTGGTGCTCCATGCTGTGAAGCCAGGTAGCGCTGGTAGAACACCAGTTTTAAAAATCTTTGTTTCTGGGAGAATTTTAGGATCTTCTAAGGGAGCTTTGCAATTTCCTGAATGCAGTCTCTCCCGTTATCCTCCTGTTTAATTCTGGGCACAAATTTGTTGCCATCTGTGCTTTTTGTTCCAGTAGACTATAGTTTCTATAGGTTGTTTACCAACATGTATACCATTATTTTGGTAATAGACATTCTTCATCCATTTGGTTTTTCCTATTTGGATGGTCAGACCAGATTCTTTTGAGTGGTTACATATCTCTTCCAAGAGGTTCTTCAAAGTTCCAGGGCTTGATGCAACTAGTATAATGCCATTTGCAAATGGAAGCATTGGGAAGACATTACCATGCATAAGGAATTGTCATAGAATATTCCCAGACCTTGAAAGGAAGGTAGCTGATCATAGTTGGGGAAAGTGGCAGATTAGGAATTATTATTGCCATTTAAATTTTTTAAATTCCATATAAAAACCATTTTAACATTTACAAAATTTTGAGTTTCAAATTCTTGCCTTCATTCTCTCTCCCCTCTTTCTTATGGAGAAGGCAAGCTGTTTGACATAGGTTGTACACATCCTTGTCTTTTTAACTTGCAATTAGAATCTTGGTTGAGCAAGGCACTTTACTTCTGCATCTATAAAATGGAGATACCAATATTGAAGTTATTTACTTCCCTGGGGTTGTTGTGAGGAAACCGGTGGTATAAGAACATATGAGCTTTGTAAATAATAAATCTCTCTATACCAAGGAGCTAGATTGTTACTATTATCTGCAGTTTTAAGTGGTTGTGGGTTGATATGTGTTTGCTTTGAGGCTGGAGGTGTGGAGAAATGACTTGGCAGGGATGAGGCTATTAATGCATTTTCTCACTTTCAGGATAAAATTGTAATCATTAGTCATAGAGTATTGTTAAGAAACGACAGCCAGCTCTTGCTTTTTCTTAATTGATTTATATATATTCCTACTGTATATCCTGGGGGGGGTGGAGGATAGGTTCTCAAACTCCCTGAAAATATCTTCAGTACCCCTCTCATTCTTGTCCTGAGGCAGCCCCCTGTCTCCCAAAGGTCATCCTCCTATCTGCCCCTTGCTAATTCAGCTATTCCTCTTGAGGAATGTAAAATTTTGATGGTGAGATTCAGAAACAAAAGATGAATTTGTTGGGCAAAAGGGGTCTGTTATTAAAAAAAAAAGAATTGAGGCAAGAATCACATTGGAGATTCAGAAGTACAGTTCAGAAATGGTGGGAACATCTACATTCAAAAAAAGATGTGATAGATGATCTCAATAAAGTAAAAATTCAAGGGTGTGCAAATCCATAGTGGTATGACCTCACGTGAGAAAGTTATTTCTCATCTGATTCTCCCATTCAAGCCGATGCTTCTTTGAGCCCTGAACTGAGATTGACTCCTTTTATTGTCCCCAACTCCACTTTGAATTGCACCTGCAATTTGATCTTGCCACTAATTTCAGCTATGGACAGTTCCTAGTTTTGAGCATTTCCCAACAAGAGAAACAACTCTACAATGTTCCAGGCAAGGGATGTTATGACCCATTCCAACCCTGACATTCTGTGGTTCTGAGATTCTATGAATAACTGAAGCCACAAATCCTGAACCCCTGAGTCAGGAAGATTTCTTGGCCTATATTGTTTTTATTCTTATCCTGTTTTAGTTGAGATCTTTCATTCTTTCCATCATCATCTTTCTGACCCTCTCCTTTACTCGGCCAACCATCTCCTGCAAAATAAATAAAAACGATTGCCCCTCAGGTAATCACAATACTGATTATTTCTGAAAGTATGTGCAGTACTCTACATCAACACCATGTCTCTCACTTCTGTGAAGGATCATGGGGTACATTTTCTCACCTCTTTTCCAGGGACAAGCTTGTTCATTATAAAGAGTATCAGGTTTGAGTTTTATTATTTTTTGTTCTCGATAGTTAGATGATTTTAGCCAACCTATAGTTATAAATTGTTTCCTGGTTCTGCTCACTTAGAAATCTTCCCAGAATCCCTCATATTCTTTGCTTCTTATGGCAGAGAACTATTCCTTTATCTTTCTCCCTCAATCCAACCTCTAGTACTATCTAGAGAATTAACATACCTTCAGTTAACTTAGATTCACAGTAATTTCAATGTCTGACCTCTTGCTCAAAAACTCCACTGGTTTCCAATTACCTCCAGGTACAATTATAAGCTCTTCTGTTCTGCATTTTTTGCATTGAGACATATCTGCTCCTAATATTCATGGGGGCTATTTGTGCCTGATCTGGTAGAGTGCTCTGAGCTTGTATCGGTCTGATCAGTCACAGTCAGACACATGCCAACATCATGATGCCATGTTGGTCCTTTTCAAGAATGAAGGAAGATGGGGGGTGGCTAGATAGAGCAATGGATAGAGCACTGGCCCTGGAGTCAGGAGTACCTGAGTTCAAATCTGGCCTCATACATTTAATAATTACCTAGCTGTGTGGCCTTGGGCAAGTCACTTAACCCTATTGCCTTGCAAAAACCTAAAAAATAAAAGAACAACAATCCAACCAACCAAAGTATTTCATAACCTTTTCCCAAGAGACTGTATACATAGACTCTATGGAATAGTTAATGGAATAGTTAATCTAGCCTCATTACTTTCTCAGGCACAGCACCCTTTTTCATCTCTCCTTATCTTTGCACTGATTCCACCCACCCAAGACTTGGAATGTGCTCCTTACTTATCTGGCCTCTTGGAATCTCCATCTTCCTTTAAGGCTCAACTAAATGTCTTCTTTTCTTCCTCCTCCTCCTCCTCCTCCTCCTCCTCCTCCTCCTCCTCCTCCTCTTCCTCCTCCTCCTCCTCCTCCTTCTCCTCCTTCTTTTCTTTCTCCTCCTCCTCTTCCTCTTTCTCCTCCTCTTTCTTCTGTCTTCTTCTCTCTTTCTAATTTAGATAGTCACAATGTAATCTGTTTTGCTTGGGCAGGCACATCTTACACATATGAAGAAAATGAATCCTGGTGACACCAAGTGATTTGTCCTGATTCATATAGCTAATGTCTTAGGTAGAGTTCGAATCCAGACCTTAATTCCAAGTCCAGCACTCTACTCTGCTGCTTCTCTAAAATTTCCAACTTCTATAGGAGACACTCCTGGAGCAGAATCAGAGGGAAAAATGCTAAGGAAAATCTATTAGGGAAGCAACAAGGTAGGTAAAGGCATCCTATTATGAAATTCAGCTAAGACCCTCCCTTCACTTCTTGTAGTTGTGGCCCTGCTTGACTTTTTTTTTTTTAGGTTTTTGCAAGGCAAATGGGGTTAAGTGGCTTGCCCAAGGCCACACAGCTAAGTAATTATTAAGTGTCTGAGACCGGATTTGAACCCAGGTACTCCTGACTCCAGGGCCCGTGCTTTATCCACCTATTCCCTTCCCCCTCCCCTTTCTTCCTCTCCCTCCCATCTCCCTCTTCTCTTCTCCCCTCTTCTTTCTCCCTCCCCTGCCTTGTTTCCCTTCCCTCTATAACCCCCTTTCTCTCTCCCTCCCTCCCTCTCCCTTCTAAGAAAGAAAAGAATTGGTATAGAAAGGGTTCTATAGTTCAGCCAAATTGATCTTTCTCTTTCCCAGTTCTGCTTTTACACAAGCTGTTCCCTATTCCTGGAATGCTCTCCAGCCTCTTTAGAAATCCCTGGCTTTCTTCGAAGCCCAACAGACAACCCTCCTAAAGGCATCTTTTCCTGATGCCTCCAGCTGCTAGGGCCTCCTCTTTTGTTTGTTTTAGGTTTTTGCAAGGCAACAGGGTTAAGTGGCTTGCCCAAGGCCACACAGCTAGGTAATTATTAAGTGTCTGAGGCTGCATTTGAACCCAGGTCCTCCTGACTCCAGGGCCGGTGCTCTATCCACTGTGCCACCTAGCCGCCCCTGCTAGGGCCTCCTCATCAAAATTACATTGTATTTGTTGGCTCTTTGTGTACAGAGGTTCTCCTTTTCATCTTTGGATCCCCAGTGCCTGAGTAGGTATTCAATAAATGTTTGTTGAATTTACAGATGAGAACATCAGTCTAGGATGGAAAGGATTTGACCCAAAGGAAGCAAAGGACAGAGGCAGGATTTGAATGCAGGTTTCCTGATCCCCAATCTAGGGTAGGGTCTTTTTTATGCCCAAATACTTCCTGCCAAACACAACTGTGGTCAAAGGAGAATATCAGGACCACATGGAAAGTGGGTCCAGCACTAAGGTCAAGTGACAAAGATGGTGGCCAAAGCAAGTATTTTAACTTAAATATGTGAATGGAAGGAAAACTCTCAAGGGGAAAAAATTCAAGAAGAAACTCAGGGTGATGGAGGAAGGGGCTGAATTCTATATAGGAGAGTTTCCTAAAAGAGTTAGAAATGAAGGTGAATAGTCTTTGGTAAGGAAGGTTTAATGGAGGGCATCCAGGAAATCCTATTTTGATCAACAATTATGCTTGTTTGTTTAATGATAAAGAAATGCAAAGTCAAAACCTTACAAAAACGAATATTGAAAACTGTCTTTGGCAAGTAGTTGGAAAAATAAATAAATTTATTAAAATATTTTAAAAATGCAAAGAATCTTGAAAAGATTAGAGAGGAAAGTAACTTTGGACATCATCTGGCTTAACTCAGATCTGAACAGATATCCTTTCTTTTTTAAGGTAATTGGGGTTAAGTGACTTGCCTAGGAACACACAGCTAGCAAGGGTCTGAGGCTGGATTTGAACCCCTCTTCTCCTGACTGTAGGATTAGTGCTCTATCCAACTATGCCACCTAGCTGCCCCCAAATAACCTTTTTAAAATAACCCCAAGGAAGGATCCAAATCATAAAATATCAGGGAGGTATCTTGAGAGAAATGTGTAAGACTTTGTTGTCAACCCATTGTGCAGAAACCTTCCAAAGAGAAAGATTATTTTCTTTTGGAGGAGGACATCTCTAAGTTGTACTCCTGGTTCTCTTTATTCTTCATCATTTCACCTTTCTAGCCTCCAGTTTCCTCACCTTGATCACAATAAAATTCCATTTTATTCAGATGCCACCATTTGTTCAACCATTCCCCAATTGATGCTCTGCCCCCATTCTCTTTGGAGTTTATTTTGGTTTCCATAAAAAGTGCTGCTAAAAATATTTTGTTCTGTAAGGGGCCTTTCTCGATCGCTGCCTTTGATTTTCTTGGGATATTTGCCCAATAATGGAATTGCTTAGTCAGCGAGGATGAAGACTTTAGTCATTTTCCAGCATCCTTACCTTAGGGCTATAGTAGCTATTTTTGTTTTCATGTAGAAGACACTTTTGTGCTCTTTAAAGACTGCAAAAATGAAAATGACCCATTGGAGACACATTCAATAAATGCAGAAAAGACTTCTGGGAGAAGGTGGAATTTTGGCTGGGAATTGAAGGAAATCAGGAGGTGGAGATAAGAAGGGAGGGAATTTCCAGATCTGGGGGACAGTCAGTAAAAATAGTCAGGATTGGAAGAATGAAGTGTGTGGTAAGAGGAATCACAAGGAGGCCAGAGAAGAGGGGGAGACAGTGGGGTAAGGTATAAGAACACTGGAAAGAGAGGAGAGGGCTAGGTTGTGAAAGGCTTTGAATGGCAAACAGAACTGTTCCTCCTTCGCTTCTTTGAGGACATGGGAGATGATGGGGGTAAAATATTGAATACATTGTCTGACTTGGTTAATGTGTTGGTTTCTTTTTAAATCTTTGTTATGGTTTGCTGGGTAAGTGGAGGGGAAGGGGTGTGTGTGTGTGTGTGTAAAAATTAATGTCAGAACAAAAATAAAATTTAAAAATAGAAATAAATAAATGAATTCTGTAAAGTTTACATTTTCAGTGTCTGGGACTCTTCCCTTTCATCTCCAAGTCACGAATACTCGTTTTCCTGCCCTTCCTTTTTAATCCCAGAAGAGGGCGCCAGGACAATGCACTAATCGTCATTTATAGACCTCCTCTTTCTTTCCATGTATTTTGCCCTCTTTTAAAGAAGTTTGCTTCCAAGTAAAGGGTTGGCTTCAAGAGTTTAGGGGAAAAAGGAAGAGAATTGTATCATTCTGCAGCTGTATTCCTGGCATGGAAATCCTTTAGCAAAGGGGTTGGCTGTGGAACCCTGAAACCAAGGGTACCAGTCCTGGCCAGACTCTTGAAGAGATAGTTGGGATGCCACAAAAGGCATTGGTAAGAGGAACCCTTTATAGGATGGAATGAGCCCAAGGATCATGGGAACACAGATTTAGAACCATAAGAGACTTCCAAGGCCATCTTATCCAATTCCATAACTTTACACATGGGGATATAGACACTGAAGAAGTCTATGTGAGTGGTGGCTAGGTGGCGTAGTGGATAAAGCACTGGCTCTGGAGTCAGTAGGACCCGGGTTCAAATCCAGTCTCAGACACTTAATAATGACCTAGCTGTATGTCCTTGGGCAAACCACTTAACCCCATTTGCCTTGCAAAAACCTAAAAAAAAGTCTATGTGACTTGGCCAAAGTTACACAGGCCATAGGAGTCTAAGACCATCAATCTAAAGCTGGAAGGAAATTCAAAGGCCATTTAATCTAATTCCATCACTTTACAAATGGGGAGAGTCCCAATAAATCTAAGTGTCTTGTCCAAAGTAACATGAGTAGTAATTATCAGAGTTAATATTTGAACCTATGGTCTTAATGTCATAATATGTAATTGGGGGAAAAGATTGGTAAGGGATATTACTATATCCCTTTCCACCTTACCAGTCTTTTCCCCCAATTACATATTATGACGGTTTTCCTACATTCCTTCGCTTAGATAGTTATAAGTTACGCAATTTTCTACCACAATCCCTTTCCACCCCACTCCCCTCAGTGGAGAACAATCTGGTAAAAGTTGTACATATACATTTGTTTTGTGTATTATGAGGAATTGGGACTATGGGAAAAGATAGGAAATCACACCATACCACTTTTTCCACCATTCCATGCTTCCTCCAAAGTCAAAGAATTTGTTATTCTTCACTCTGTTAGAGTTGTGTCTCTTGTGACTTCATTTGGGATTTTCTTGGCAAAGACACTGGAGTGGTTTGCTGTTTTCTATTTAAAGAGGTTCTACCATGGGACCAAGCTACCCTCTGACACAAAAATCTATCCTTCAAAATATTTATTTTTATTTTTAATGCTACCTTCATCTCAGAATATAGCCCTCTTCTACCCAGCCATTTCTTGTAGGAGGGAGGAAAGAAGGGAAGGAGAGAAGGAAGGAAGGAAGGAAGGAAGGAAGGAAGGAAGGAAGGAAGGAAGGAAGGAAGGAGGGAGGGAGGGAGGGAAGGAAGGAAGGAAGGAAGGAAGGAAGGAAGGAAGGAAAGAAGGAAGGGAGGAAGGGAGGAAGGAAAAAGATTTTAGAAAAGCTAGTTAACACTTATCTGATTCTGACAGTATACACTCCATACATGCAGTGTTCCAAAGCCAATGTTCCCCACATCTGCCAAGAAGGAGGTGAACTAAATTTTCTCCTCTTCTTTGGAAACAAATTGCAGTTCCACCATTATTTTTTCTGGTAACATCATAGGTATATAAATCTTGGAATACAAGTTTCTGTGGTAACAAAAACTCTAGCTGGAGGATTTGGGCTTAAATCCTATCTTTGCTACTTCATCTCTGACCTTGGATAATCACTGGAAATTAATGTGATGGAGCTTCCCTGAGCCTTGGTCTCCTCATGTGTGAAAATAAGAGGGTTGAGTCAAATGACCTCTAAAGTCCCTTCACTTCCAAGTCTACTAGGCCCTCAACTTCTTCTAACTAAAAGTTGGTAGTCAAATATTCAGGGGTTTGGAGCTAGAAGTCTCTGACCACTGTATGAGCATATGGATTCAGAAATGTATTAAGGGAGGTAGTGCTGGTAGGCTATAGCTATAGAAATGAAAGTGGAAGTTGGGTGTCATTAAAGAAAGAAATGTGTCAATCAAGGAACAGGTTAGATTGTATGGGGAACTTGGGTGATGAAAGGAGAAGGTAGTAGGGGCAGAAGGAAGGAAGGAAGGAAGGAAGGAAGGAAGGAAGGAAGGAAGGAAGGAAGGAAGGAAAGAGGAAAGGAGGGAGGGGAGGAAGGAAGGAAGGAAGGAAAGAGGAAAGGAGGGGAGGGAGGAAAGATCAGCATCCCCTTTCATGGTAGGTATCCCTTAGGGTGAAAACAGTATCAGCTCAGTCCTATCCTATGTTTTCCTGTCTCTTCCACATTTCACTCCAGAGATGTGTATAGATCAGGGGACCTAGAAGGGAGATCCCAGATATCAAGGGTGAGGGTCAGCAGAAACAAGTACTGGGTGAGGCTCCACTCTGCAAAAGGGTGGGGTGGGGTGGAGATGGATGATAAATGAGAGTTTCAGTACCAACTGTCAAGGAAATTAGGGTAAGGTTGGAAGGACAAAATACACAGATTATTGGAGCATCCAAGAGATTTAGAGCCTGGAAAGAAGTTCCCTCCTTCATCTTCTGATTTTCTGCTGCATTTATGTCTCTTTTAAGGGGAGTCCAAAGGTTAGAATGGTGCTATGAGGTAGGTAGTATAGAGTGATATACAGATGGGGGAAATTACACTATATCAATTTTTATGGGCTACTATGGATCTTTTTTGTATTTTCATGGGGTAAAATAGTGCATCTAACAGACAGAGAGCAACAAAGAGAAAGACAGAAAGAGAGGGAGAGGGAGAGGGAGAGAGAGAGAGAGAGAGAGAGAGAGAGAGAGAGAGAGAGTAGCTTTATATTTATACCTATATTTATGTAGGTAAATATAGTTATATTGAGTGTTTATGTGAGAGCTGGGGATCTTTTTAACCATCTGTTGAAATGTGTGTGTGTGTGTGTGTATGTATGTAAAATATAGTCTGAGATTTCCCAAAAGGAACTCTAGGTAGGACAAAATATGCCAAAGAGGTATGATTTGGGGGATGGACTACCCCCCCCAATGAACCAAACTGGATAAAAAGAACATTTTTAGGGCTCCTTCTGCTTCTATTAAATATCAATCATATAAACTGCCTCATGATAGGGCAGAACACACATACACACACACACACACACACACACACACACATCAAATAATTCTTGCCTGCCAGAGAGCCTATGTTCAACTCTGGGAAATAAGATATAAACATATTTAATCAATTTGAGATAATTGAAAGTGAGAGAACAGTTCCTCAGGCTGCATCAGCCTACTAAACAATATAGAATTACACTGATCTTCTGGGAAAAACCCTGGACTGGAAGTCTAATCTGGACTCAAATAACAATTCCATTATTTAGTACTTGAGTGACCTTGGGAAAGTCACTTGATCTATCTGTGATCCTACACCAGTGATCATAGTCTTCACTCACAATAACACACAGAAATCTAAGTGGTACAATGGATGAGAGTGATAGGCTTGGGAGTCAGGGAGACTCATTTTCATTAGTTCAAATCTAGTCTCAGACTCTTACTAATTGTGTGACTCTGGGCAAGTCACTTCACCCTGTTGACCTGAGTCTGCTCAGGTTGGAGTTGGAGAAGGAAATGGCAACCCATTCCAGTATCTTTGCCAAGAAAACTCGAAATGAGATCAAGGAGAGAAGGAGATGATTGAACAAAAACAACAAAATCAATCTATGGTAAGATTCCATAAGAAAGCACTTCATTATGTGGCAGATGCAGTTACACTAGGGGTCAGAATCTTGGGTATAGAGAATCAGAAAATGCAACTGACTCCAACTCAGAAAGTTGACAACATACATATACTTTCCTCCCAATCCTGCTACTCATAAAGCAAAAGAAAGGAGGGTAAAGATGCAGAACAGTTAGTGGGCATAACCCTGCTTCTGGGGTCAGCAACCTGGATAAATGCCCCACATCTGTAAAGTCCTTTGCCCTCCCTGGGTCTCAGTTGCCTCATATGTAGAGTGATGGAGTTGGACTTCTTGGCCTCTGAGGTCCCTATGATAGATGTGTGATCCTGTGACCAAAGTAATTTCTAGAGTGTGTGGAGGAATCAAGAAAGGCTTCATGGAGGCAGAAGCACCTGAGTAGAGTCTTGAAGTGTGACTACAGAATTCACAATTTTAGGTTGTCATTTTGACTCAGACTCTCATTATTAACATCCCACCAGTGAGAACACGTTTCCATGGCCCTAATTTCTAACCAATTATCAATCTGTCAGCAAGGGTTGGTCTTGAGTAAAATACTTCCAGAGGAGTTTGAAATGTTTATAGACTGGTCAGGCAGGCAGGAGGGACCTCTTTCCATGTCCAAGATCAGATTATAACAGATTTGGCTGGGGTATATAGTAGAGACTTAATAAATATTTGTTGATGGATGGATGGATTGGGGGGAAGGTCACTATGGGGGCTAGGGTACATAGTAGGGGATTTAATAAATATTTGTCATAAACCGATAGTTTTGGGGAAGGTCATTATGAGGGCTAGAGTATATAGTAGGGATTTAATAAATGGTTGTTGATGAATGAATTGATGGGGCTGGGATGGGGGAGAATGTCCCTATGGGAATTAAAATCTTTCTCACTACTAACTTTTCACCAAGCCCTGGGAAAGCCCTGGGAAAGGTGGAGGATACCCATAGTGGGATCTCCTGTCCATGGGACAGATAAATTATCATAACCACCCACACAACCAAGCTCCATCTTGGCTCTCCTTCCACAAGTTCTACTCCTCTTCTAATTCCAAGGAAATCCAGTCACCAGGAAAAGCAATGCCTTGCCAAGCATTTTTTTTTTAGGTTTTTTTGCAAGGCAAATGGGGTTAAGTGACTTGCCCAAGGCCACACGGCTAGGTAATTATTAGGTGTCTGAGGCCGGATTTGCACTCAGGTACTCCTGACTCCAGGGCCTAGAATGTATAAAATCTTAGCAGAAGTGTTGCTAAATAGTCAAGGCCAAATCTTCTTTCGTTATGGTTTCTTTAGGAACTTCAGTCAGGAAAGGAGATAGATTATAAGGTAGTCTGGTCTAGGCTTGTGAACTCTATCCACTGTTCCACCTAGCCACTCCCAAGCATTTCTTGAGTTTCTAAAATCTACTGGATCTGAAGACAGAGCATCTGTGTTGAAATGCCAATGTTGCTTACTCCCCTCATGACCTTGATGGCATGGAGGCTCAGTAGCCAGGGTTCTGGACTTGGAGTCAGGAAGACCTGAGTTCAGATTTGCCCTCAAAAGTTTACTGAACTATGTGACTGTGGGCAAGTCACTTAATTTCTACCTCAGTTTCCCTACTTGCAAAATGAGGATAATAATCACACCTATATCCCAATGTTGGTGTGAGACTCAGAGGAAGCCTTTGCAAGCCTTAAAAATGCAACATACATGGAACACTATTGTTCTATTAGAAACCAGGAGGGATGGGAATTCAGGAAGCCCGGAGGAATTTGCATGAACTGATGCTGAGTGAGATGAGCAGAACCAGAAAAACACTGTACACCCTAACAGCAACATGGGGGTGATGATCAACCTTGATGGACTTTCTCATTCCGTCAGTGCAATAATCAATGACAATTTTGGGCTTTCTGCAATGGAGAATACTATCTATATCCAGAGAAAGAACTGTTGGGTTTGAACAAAGACCAAGGATTATTACCTTTAATTTAGGAAAAAACCTGATATCTTATTGTCTGATCTTGCTATCTCTTACTTTATGTTTCTTCCTTAAGGGTATGATTTCTCTCTCATCACATTCAATTTGGATCAATGTAGATCATGAGAACAATGTAAAGACTAGCAAATTTGCCTTCTGTGGGGGGTGGGGGGGAGTAAGATTAGGGGAAAAATTGTGGAACTCAAAATAAGTAAAATCTCTAAAAAAAGGCTACATAAATGCTACATCAATACTGCTGTTGCTTAACATCTCTGGGCCTCATTTATAAAAAAAAATTATAAAAAAACCAGGGGTGGAGATGATCTTGAAGACCCTGCCAGTTCAGTCTTTCCCAACTGGAGAAGGGTAGCTGGATATGAAGGAATTTGAGGTCCTCATCGTTCTGGATAGGGTTGGTACCGATTCTGAAATCAACAGAGGAGGAACAAGGAGGAGGGCAGCAGCAGTATTTGTTCATGGAAGCAGATAATAAGGGCTCTCCTTATCCGTCAGGGAGACAGTTTTCATAGCATCTCACAACACATTCTGGGCTCTCCATCAGCTCATAAATTTTCCCTCAACAGGGGACAATAAATCAGAGCATTTGCCAAGCCCCCCCCACCGTTTCTTGGTGCCCCAGGGAGATGTCCCCCCACTAGCTATCCCCTCCCCATTCTAGAAGAGGCATGTGCATAGGAAACCATTGGGACGGGGGGCATGTGGGCCCCCAGCCACCAGTGGACCTGGCTAAGGCATGTTAATTACATGGTAGGGTGAGCGGTACCGGCGGCTGTGATTTATTGGCCATCGTGATCCGGATGTTGGGCTGAAACCCTACCAGCTTTTGTCCTCACTGGGCACTGGATGGGGGCCAGGGGAGGTGGGAGATGAGAAATGGGGTGGGGACCAAGGAACCACCGCATTCTGAACCCTCAAGCAAAGAGAGGTAACTTAGAGGCAGGACCATTTAAAGCTGGGACACAACCTTTTTTTTAAAGCATCACAGACCCCTTTTTCTGTCTGATGAAGCCTATGTAGCTCTGTTCAGAATAAAATTTTAAATTACATAAAATAATATTTATAGAATTAAAAATGAAACATATATACAAGCTGTCCCCAAAATCTTAGTGCAACTAAACTTTAAGTTGTACTAATGATGTATTTTTTCCTCTTTTGAATGAATAGAGTCCCCTGCCCTTTTCTAAGGACCTTAGGCTAACTACCTTGATCTAGAGGAGGAGATACAGTGTTTCTGTGGCTAGAATCCTCTGTGGTGAGCCAAGAGACTTGGGTGGTTTCTTGGTGACCTAGTTTCTCTTTGGTCTCAGTTTCTTCATCTGCTAAAGAAATATAAAAGTTAACATTTATGTTAACTTATGATGGACCAGGGACTGTACTAAATAATAATAATTATTATTAACAGCAAGAGAGATATCAAGAAGGGGCTAGTATTGGCAGAAGGGGAAGAGGGTTAATTCAGGTTCAAATCTGAGATGCCAATGGACTTCCTAGTGGGGACACCCAACAGTGCTCAGGAGAAAGGTCAGAGATGGAGAACATTAGAAGCTTAATTAGAATTGAGAAAGTAGATTAGGTCATTGGAGGAAATATCACAGAAAGGAAAGATAGCAAGGACATTGGACTCAGAATACCTAGATGCACATCCTTCTGGTGCTTATTGTCTCAGTGACCTTGGTCAAGTCAAATAGCCTTTCCTGAGTCTTTGTTTCCTTATCTTTAAAGTAAGGGCTGTAGACTGTATGGTCTTCAAGGTCCTGCCCAACTCCATTTCTTCACTTTCCTAATTGGGGAATATTTCCCCAGATCCCCTACATCTAGGGGTCTCCAGGTTTACTTTACTTTACTCCCAGGACAGTTTCACAAGCTTCCTCACCACTGGTGTGAGAATGCACTAAAGAATTCAGTAAAATCTGGGAAGACTTGTCTGAATTGATACAAAGTGAAATGAGCAGAACCAGGAGAACAATTTACACATTGACCAGAATAATGTAAAGAAAAACCACAATGATACAGAACTCTGATGAATTCAGGGATCAGATGTGATTTCTGAAGGTTGATGGGAATGACAGCCTCATACCCTAGAATAGGACACATGCTGTCAGACTGGTTGATTTGTTTTGATTGACTTACAGTTATTTGTTATTTGTCCTTCATTCTCAAAGAAGACCATGGCATTAGAGAGGTGATACCATAACATGCACATAAAATATATTTGAGTTGGGGCGGGGGGCTGTGCTAAGTCACCAGCCTCACTTTTCTCCTCTGGAGCCATCTGGGTCCAGTGGTCAGATAGGAATTAGGACACCTGGAGATGGCCCTGGATTCGAGGCAATTAGGGTGAAATGACTTACCAAGGTCATACGGCTAGTAAGCATCCATTGTCTCAGGCTAAGTTTTACTCAGGTCTTCCTCTCTCCAGGGTTGGGGTTCTATCCACTGTGCCACCTAGCTGCCCTGGTTATTTGTTAAGGAATAATTCTATGGGGAAAAGGGGTGATGGAAGAAAAGTATTTTTTTAAAGGGCAACAATTAAATATTGTGAAAGAGAAAGATCTGAGAAAGATCACTGATGAAAGAATGCCAAATTTTCATTTTGTTTTAGATTTCAATGATTTTTAAGCTTTTAAATAAATTAAAATGCCAAGGATTAGAAAGAAATGGAATTAGTTAACCCCTTTGTCAAAACCTGTCTTCTGTAAGATATCAGCTCTCTGTTGCCTTCAGAGCTGTTTCTTCTTTTTTTAAATTTCTTTTTTTATTTCTTCTCAATGATACAGGACCTTGGATCTCTACAGGTAAAAGGATCTTCTCCCCTGAGGGAAGAGGAAGAACAGGGTTGGAACTTCCGAAGAAGGAAAACAGAAAACTGAAAACCAGGGGGCCAGCTTGGCCCCAAGAAGTAATAATAGGCACCTTCCCAGTTCTTGAAAGAACCGCCCAACCCTAAATCACAGGTCTGCCCAGGCCCTCCCTCCCAGCTGCACTTGGAGGTCTAGTCATTTGGCATTACCCTCCTCCTTTCTTCCCCCAGCCCTCCCCCAGCCCCAAACATGTGCTCCTGGGCATGGTGAGATTCCAGTTTAAAAGAAGTAGCTAGTCAAGCAGTAAGGACCAAAGCCCAGAGCCACTGCAGGTGATGATGGTGCGGAAATATTTTGGGAGATTTCCCCGCCTTTGAAGTCCTGTTCCACATCCTTCTCTCTCCCTTAGGCCCCCAGGACTCTGATTTATTAGGCAGTTCCTACCAGGGAACCTATATTAGCTGCTGCTTCAAAGTGCTGACAAAGGGAAAGGATACTAGATAAATGGGCCCGTGCTAATTGCTGTGATTGATCAGGTAGTAGCCTAGACACTCAGAGAAGAACATGGAGAAGGGGGAAGCGGGTTCTGTGCTTCTCTCTGAGAGACAACCCTTGCCTGTCACCATCTTGGTCGTGTGGCCCTTTGCTTCCCTGAATCTGCAGTTCAGACTGCAGGAGAAAAGGGGGCCTGCCACTGAGGTTGTCCCTGGGTCATTTTGGGTTTCCTGGCAGGAAAAGGAAAAAAAAAATCCACATATTCTGAACCAGGGAGAGGAGGGAGGGTGACTGGGGCAGTACAATGGGAGATCTGGGTTCAAATTCTCTGATACTTTCAACTTGCAAGACCTTGAGCAACCCTGGACCCCCCCCCAGTCTCCTAAACTCCAAAATACAGAAGTTATATTAAATTATAGCTTTCAAGCGGGAAGGAACTTCAGAGGTCATCTGGCCTCAGTTTCCAGAGGTGAAAAGGGAGACTCAAGATGGGGTACCTTTAAAACTATTTCCTTGGGGTTTTCAACTTGAAAAGTATGGTGAACACTCAAGTGGAAATCAGGAGACTTAGGATCTAACCCAAGCTCCCTTGCTAACTCAGCTGTGTAGGCCTCAGGTTTTTCCTCCATAAAATTTCAGACTTGGACTGGATGTCAAAGTCTGTCAAACAATAAGCATTTTTTTTAAATTATATTTTCAGTGAATGAGCATTTATTTTTTCCTTCTCTTACCTTCCCCACCAATGGAAAAAATTAAAACAATATCTTTGAAATAAAGATACAGAGTCAAGTTAAAAAAATTCTCCCATCAGCCAGGTCATAAATGCAACATGAGATATCACTTCTTTTGGAAATGAAGTGCCTACTCTCTGTTGGGTCCTGTGCTAATCACTGGGGATTCAAAGAAAAGGTACCCTCTCTCCCATCCTTCTTACTCTCAATAAACTCATATTTTAGTCTAAGGTCCCTCTTAACTTTCATTGAATTGAAGAAACCTTTATTAAGGTTATTAAAATGCATAATACTGTGATAGATATTGGGAGAGATGCAAAATTTAGCTACCACATCAATACTTATCTTCAAAGAATTTTAAGCTGACTTGAAGCCAATTCAGATAAGCATAGCACAAAGTGATAGATGATAAATGTATAAGAGATGTGTAAACAAGTGTTACATTAGGCCTGAGGGGGAAAGGTCATAAGTCACTGGAGTGATGAGGGGGAGGGGGATTGTTTAGGATTTCAATGGCCAGAAGAGAGGTAGGGTGGGAGAAACATTACAGGAAGAGAGAATGGCCTCTGCCACCATCACACAGCAGTCTCATTTCCTTTGAGGTTTATTCCATTCATCTCTAGAACCCTCTCTGGATTCCAGGGGTAATACTAGAGACCTCAAGTCATTGACCCTCTATCCTTTAGGAGTTCAGTTATTGGTTAAAAGTCTTCCTCTCTACCTCAAGCCCTGCCCTCAGCCTTGGGGACTTTGTTATCCATGGTGATGTTCCTTGGAACTCCCTTGACCACTGCCCCACCTGAGGCTGACCATTCCCCGGATGTTATCCCTCACCACCCATAACTATTCAATAGCATCATCCAGGACTCTTGGACTATAACCTCTTGTTTTCTATCTACTTTACTCCTATGGAACCCGTTCTTCCTTCTCATCATAGCCCTCAATTATTCTACTTCTTGCTTCTTCAATCTGTCTCTCCTGCTCTGGCTTTCCTTGCCTTCTTTTGGCAGCTTTGTTCTGCGGTCCAGTGATTCAAACTTACATTGTCCTCTGCCTAGAATCCACTCTCCCTCAACCCCCAGTTACCCACACACACACCATGTGTCTCCTCCCCTCCTTGTCATATCTTGCTGAACACTACCAAAGAAAGTCATAGAACCACGCTGTGGAATCCACCATAAATGACATCTGGTCTCAATGAAGTCTTGCAGGATAATCCTATTTCTCTTTCTAGTTAGACAGACTAGACAGAAGCAGGTAGACAGAAAGTTAAATATATGGATAGATAGATAGATAAAGTACTGATGGAGTCATAATGCAGATCAAAGCAAACTCTTTAGCTATATCTTTGTTTTTTGGTGGGGATCTGTGCTGTTTTTTTGATCATGCTAATATTAAAATATGTTTGGCATTTATATGTAATGTCTATCAAATTATTTACCTTCTGGAGGAAGGGGGAAAGGGTTGGAGAGAGGGAGAAAATTTGGAACTCAAAATCTTAATAAATAAATGCTAAAAAATTTTACATGTAATTTGAAAAATAAAATATAAAACATTTAAAATATATTTGTATTTAATATTGGGCCTTCAGACTTCTAGTTAAGATGGCAACATGAAAGTTGACAGAGAAGCCTAGAGTCTTCCACAAAACCATCAAAGAATGCTCAAATATCCAAAAAAGGGTTCTGGAATGATCAAACTCCATCCTGTTCAAGACAACAAAGGCTGGTAGAGGGGTCAAGCCAGGGAAACCAGTGCCAGCTCAGGAGTCGTGCCAAGTTAACCAGCATGGGTTGGAAGCTAGGGGAGAGGCAATGAAGGTTGGAACTAGGGTGGTGGGTTTAGTGTGGGTTTAGGGGAGAAATTTGAAAGTCTTGAACTCATGTCTCCTGAAACTAAATCGAGGACATCTTTCTGGTTTCTATCATTTTTGCCTCTGACTATCCATTTGGAAGACTCTACCTCCATTCCTCAACCCACTGCCAACTTTTCCTTCAATTTTTCTTAAACCAGCAGTGGATAATGGTGGATTTGGGAATCAAAAAGGCTTGGGTTCGACATATCCAAGGTGTGTGACCCTGGCCAGTCAACTAACCTTCCCAGTCTCAGTTTTCTGATCTATAAAATAGAGACAAAAGTAGCAACTACCTTACCAAGTTATAGCAATCAAGAGACACAGGGATGTATAGGCATTTATAGAGAGATATGTATGATTATATATATAGTATATATGTATATATGTACATATATATATGTCTCTTTGGTAGATTTCACTATATAACTATGAGTCATTATTATAATGTGATGATCACATCAACCTAGGAGCTCTTCATATTTCAACTTAGCCAGAAATTTTTTTTAATATTTTAAGGGATTTTGCCTCAAAGGACAAATAGCTGGCAGTCAGTGCTAGTGAAAAGGAGCTTGGCTGGAACTTGGGCTCTTTCCAGGTGGGTAGAGTGAAGCCATTTAGCAAACCCAGTCCCTTAACCTTTAATATAGAGGGAAGTGAACAGGGCAGCAGGCCTCTGGGGAAACAGAAGGCCTGAAGGACTCTGGAAATTGCATTTTATTTTTTGTCACGGTTAGGATTATTTCCTCTTCCTCACCTCCCACCTCCTCTTCCTCCTCCTTTTCTTCTTTTTCCTCCTCTTTCTTTCTCCTACTTTTCTTTTACTTCTTCCCTCCTTTTCCTCTTTTTCCTCTTCTTTTTTCTCTCCTTTTCATTTTGTTTCTCCTCCTTATTCTCTTCATCCATCTCTTCCTTTTACCTCTTCTCCTTTTCCTCCTCTTTTCTTCCCTTTTCTTTTCTTCCCTCTCCCCTCCTCTTCTTTCTCTTCTTCCTTCTTTTTTCTTCTCCTCTTACTCTTCTCTGTCTCCTCTTTTTCTTGAATTTTCTCCTCTGCCTTTTCTTCTTTCTCCTCCTCCTCTTCCTCCTCCTTTTCCTTCTCCTCTTGCTCTTTCTCCCTTTTTCTTCCTCTTCTTCCTCCTCTTCCTCCTTCTCCTTTTCCTTTTTTCTCCTTATTCTCTTCCTCCTCTCTTCCTTCCTCTTCATATTCTTTTTCTTCTTCTTTCTCTTCTTCCCCCTCCTTTTCTTCTTTCTCCTCCTCCTTGTCTTCTTCTTCCTCCTCCTCCTTGCCCCCTCTTTCTCTTTCTCCTTCTCTGTCTCCTTTTCTAGAACTTCCTCCTCTTTTTCTTTCACTCCCTACTCCTCTTCTTCCTTTCTTTTCCTTTTTTAGCTCCTTATTCTCTTTCTCCTCCTCCTCCTCTTCTTCTTTCTCTTCTTCCCCCTTTTCTGTCTCTTCCCTTTCTTGAACTTCCTCCTCCTTCAGTTCTTCTTTATCCTCCTCCTCATCCTCTCCTTCATCCTTTTCTTCCTCTTCTTCCACTTTGTCTCTAGCAAATTCCACCCCTTTTGCTTGGTTGGGCAGTCACTTAACCTCTCAGGGCCTCAGTTTTCTCATCTGTAAAATAAAGAAGTCGGACTAAACCAACTCTATGATCTCTCCAGCTTTACGTGTATGATTTTATGATTCCCATTTTACATACTGTGAAATTGAGGACCAGAAGAGGCATGACTTGTCTAAGGTCACTTGGCTAATAAATGTCAGAGAGGGGTTGGAACCTTTCTGATATTGTTCTTTCCTAGAAGTCCTTTTAGAGAAGCAAATCTTCTTGGGCATTGGGGTAATAGAATGAGTTCTTATGTCTCAGTATGAATGAATTTATCAGGTCAGTTTTTATTGGAATGGAGATTATAAAAAGAAGGAAAATTGGAAGATGGAGGCCCAAAGATTTCTCAGAATCATGCATTCATAGAATGTTAGCTTATCAAGGGATGGAGATCACCTAACTTTGCTGCCTCATAGCCAACCCTGCCAATTGGAGCTTAGAATATTTGCCTCCTTTCCCAAGAGTGATGAACCAGTTCTCTTGACCTGGCCAAGATGTTTCCTCTGGCTGGGGATTTCAGATCAGATAGCATAGCTATTGGCTTAGAAAGATATCACTTATTCATTCTGACAGGAGAGCTCCTGTCCTCAAGGAACTCCTATTTTTTTTTTAGATTTTTTCAAGGCAAATGGGGTTAAGTGGCTTGCCCAAGGCCACACAGCTAGGTAATTATTAAGTGTCTAAGGCTGGATTTGAACTCAGGTACTCCTGACTCTAGGGCTGGTGCTCTATCCACTGTGTCACCTAGCCACCCCCTTCCTATCATTTTTTTTGTAATGTTTTGAATTTTATACTTTTCCCTCCACCCTCCCTTCCTTCCTCCACCCCCCCTAGAAGGTAGTCTGATAATCTTTAATTGTTTCCATGCTATACTTTGATTGAAATTGAATGTGTTGAGAGAGAAATCATATCCTTGAGGAGAAAATAAAATTATATAGGACATAAGACACTTTTTAAAAAATTGAAGCTAATAGACTTTGGTCTTTGTTTAAACTCCACAGTTTGTTCTCTAGGTACAGATGGTGTTCTCTGATACAGGTACTCTAAAATTGTTCCTGATTATTGCACTGATGAAATGAGCAAGTCCATCAAAGTTGATCATCGCCCCCATGTTGCTGTTAGGGTGTACAATGATTTTCTGGTTCTGCTCATCTTGCTCAGCATCAGTTCATGCAAATCCCTCCAGGCTTCCCTGAATTCCCATCCCTCCTGCTTTCTAATAGAACAATAGTGTTCCATGACATACCTATACCACAGTTTGCTAAGCCATTCCCCAATTGAAGGACATTTACTTGATTTCCAATTCTTTGCCACCACCAACAGGGCTGCTATGAATATTTTTGTACAAGTGATGTTTTTACCCTTTTTCATCATCTCTTCAGGGTAAAGACCCAGCAGTGGTATTCCACTGCCAGCTTTCTTCCCACTCCACCCAACTGTCTCTGGTAAATACAGTATTTTAGATTTTTAAGATTGTTATTTATTTAATTTTAAATGTGTGGACTAAAACAAGAATTTGCATTTCACATGATTGCACATGAAACTGCAACTCTATTATTTACAACTTGCTATTTCTTCTAAAAATATTGTAAAATTATCAGGTAACTTTCTTTTTTCCTCTTTTTTTCTCCCCCTCATCCTAGAGATGGCTCTCATTAGGCACAAATATGTATGTGTATGTGAATGCATATATATATATATATATGTGTGTGTGTGTGTGTATGTATATATATACATATATATATACATATATATATATATTATATATATATATATATATATATATATATATATATGTAACATCATGATATCCATCCTTTGATCTTTCAGTTTCGTCTCTGGATGCAGATGGCATCTTCTTTCATAAGTCCTTTGTAGTTAACTTGGATATTTATAATAGTCAAAATGACTTAGTCACTCAAGATTGCTCTTAAAATAATATTGCTGTTACTGAATACAACATTCATATTAATTGTAAATAAATAATGATCAATATAATAATTTATATTTAATTAATATTGTGTTTTAGGGGTGGCTAGGTGGCGCAGTGGATAAAGCACCGGCCCTGGAGTCAGGAGTACCTGGGTTGAAATCTGGTCTCAGACACTTAATAATTACCTAGCTGTATGGCCTTGGGCAAGCCACTTAACCCCATTTGCCTCACACAAAAAAAAAAAACTTAAAAAAAATTGTGTTTTAATCAGATCTGTTATTTCTTTGGTATGGGGGCTTCCTTTTGAAAAAACTCCATCTATCAATATAGGAAAGCTTTGGGAGGGACCTAGGGCACTGAAAAGTTAAGTGATTTACAGAGAATGGACTTGTCCTCATCATTTCCTGACTATGAGGTGTACCCTCTAGCCAAGTTATGTCTATTTCTGGAGAGAAAGAAAAGGAAGGAAGGAAGGAAGGAAGGAAGGAAGGAAGGAAGGAAGGAAGGAAGGAAGGAAAGAAGAAGGGAGGAAGGGAGGGAGGAAGGGAGAGAGAGAGAGAGAGAGAGAGAGAGAGAGAGAGAGAGAGAGAGAGAGAGAGAGATTGAAAAAACAGAAAAAGGGAGGAAGGGAGAAAAAAGAGAAAAAAGGAAGGTAGCGGAGAAGGTAAAAGAGAAGAGCAAGAGGAGAAAAGGAGGGAAGAGAAGGAGGAAGGAGAAGGAGGGGGAGGGGGAGATGAGGAGAAAAAGGAGGAGGGCAGGAGAGAAGGAAGGAAAAACATAATATACATGCATCTATACACATATATGTCTGCATAGGCATGAATTATCCCATTTGAGCCTCATGAGATACACTGTATTGATATTCCCATTCACATAGACTTATAGAATTGGGAGAGACCTCAGTGACCCACCTATTGTCACCCATACCTCCAAAGAATTCTTCACTTTTCATGTCCAACAAGTGGTCTTCCAGCATCTGTTTCCAAGGAGGGGGGAATCTCCCATCTCAAGGTGGTATACTCCACTGCTTGCAAATCTCTTCTGACCTCAAGTCTGAAGTAATCTCTTTGCAATTTGCTCCTGATTCTACCATCTAGGACCAAATAGAGCAAGTCTAATGTCTCATCCATATGACAGTGCTTCAAATACCAGACGATAGCTATCATTCCCTTCTTAATAGCTTGTCAAACTCTAGGTAAACTATAGCTACAGCATTCTCTGATCATCATTTTAGGAAACCTGCCCCCCAAATGGAATGGTTATTTAGTATTAATTCTAAAACTTAAAATGTTAATCTGGCATCATCTTTTCTTGTTGAAGGCCTTCTGGTTCTTTGTCATCATTGCCTCCCCTTCTACATCTTTGACAACCACCTCTTTTAAAGTTCAGTATTAGAATTTTCCCAGGAAGCTGCTGAACTCTAGTCTGCAGATTATTCTTTTTACTCTTTTGAAAAGTGAGGCATTTGCCCTTTCCCAGTCCTACAGAACCTCTCCACTCCACAATATTTTTTAAAAAATCATTGACAACAACCTAATAATCACATCTGCCAGTTCTCTCAGAACCCAAGGGTGTAGTTCACTGGGGCCAGGTGATTTGAATTCATCTCTAGCATCTGGGTGGTTTCTCATCTTCTTATTTATCTTGGGTATTCCCTGTTTTTAATTTTTTTATTTAAAACTCTGTTACCCATGTAAAAATTTAATTTAGTTTACCCATCTTTTAAATTTAAAACTCTTTGTTATCCATTTTTAGTCTGTCATTTGTAATTCAAAGGTAATTTTTGGTGGCAAAGAAACGAGACACCATAAAAAAATTATCTTTCTGTTGTTAATTATCATCATCCTATCTAGTTCCAGCTGTGGCCTGATACCTTCTATAGTATTTTTTCCTTAATATAGCTTTTTTAAGGCCTATTTGAGCTGTTCTCAGTTTTCTTCAACACCCTCAGTTCATTATGAACTGTGACATTCCTGACACTTTACAGAATTATATGCTTTTATAGCCATCCTCTTTTACCTGTCTTTTCTTCCATCTCTCCTACTGGTACCTTTGAAACCCCTAAGTTAGTTGGTCAATACAGAGTGCTCATACATGAGTTTATTCAGACACCCCCTATTTTATTCTCCTCCTCAGAATTGTTTCTCTTTGCATCTTCGGTACTTCATCCACAACAATGTCCCATTCCTTCTCTGGTGACATCCCCTGTAGAATTTTATCCTATCAATCCTTCCTCTAAACTCTCTGAAATCTATTCAGCTTTCCTTTCCTTTTCTATCACAAACACTAGGAGAGAGAGAGTAATTCTCCTCCAAAATTCCTATCATTTTTCATCTCGGAAACAAACCTCTTTATTGGCAAGAATCATATTCAGAATTGATGATCTCCTTGGAGGTTTCTCCACCTTCTGAAGGCTGGAGATTTCATTAAGGCAAGTCATGAAATTATTGACTGTCTTCTTTTAGGGGAAGAGAGAGGCGAGAGGAGAGGGGGAGAAGGAGAGAGAAAGAGAGAGAGAGAAGAGAGGAGGAGAGGAGAGGAGAGGAGAGGAGAGGAGAGGAGAGGAGAGGAGAGGAGAGGAGAGGAGAGGAGAGGAGAGGAGAGGAGAGGAGAGGAGAGGAGAGGAGAGGAGAGGAGAGGAGAGGAGAGGAGAGGAGAGGAGAGGAGAGGAGAGGAGAGGAGAGGAGAGGAGAGGAGAGGAGAGGAGAGGAGAGGAGAGGAGAGGAGAGGAGAGGAGGGAGAGGGGAACTCCAGTAGAAGATGTCTGGGCAATTCAAGTCCTACATGACTATCATTCATATGATTTGTTTCCCAAACTCCTCATTTGCTTTCTCTTTCTTTGCATGTGAGTTATGGTTTACTCCAGTGACAAAATCAATCCTAATTTTCCCTCCATTGATCTCCACCCAATTGCTCTCCACCATTGCTTCCTGTCTCTCTCTAGTTCCAGGATTTTCCTTGAATATGATGTTACCCTAACCCTCAATCTCTCCTGTTTCCTTTGATCAAGGTTTGCTTATTCAGAGACATATTGAAGTCATGTACTTCATCCCTAAGTCTCTGTGACTCTTATGAAGTCAATATTGTCTCTTTGTCTCAGGACCTCTCATTCACTTTCTTTGTTGTCTAACTTTGAGCTTTTGTGAATAGCCATTTGAGTTGTAGGTTTTATTGCTTTTTTCTTCTTTTAATGAATTTTGTCTCCTATGGACACTCTTCCTATATCCAATCAACTGCCAAATTTCAGATCTCTCCACCAGCTCTCAGATACATCCCTTTCTCTCTACTCACACTTTTCCCAACTCTCTCCCTAGGATTATTACTATAGTCTTTTGGTGGGTTTTCCTGCCTCAAGCCTCTTCCCCCTCAAGTTCCCAATTCAGTTGCCAAAGTAATTTTCCTAACTCCCATCACCTCCCTCCTCAATAATACCTTTAGGAACAAATACAGGTTTTTCCAACCTGACCCCTTCCCAGGTATTTTTTATCTCTACCTAGTTTTTTTACATACATTAATCCCCTCCAGACATTTTACTGTTTAGTCACACAGACATATTCACCATTCCAAACACACAACAGCCCCATCTCTTGAATGCATTCCCTCCACACCTTTACTTCTTAGAATCTCTATTTTTCTTTTAGACTCAGTTCTAGAGACAGCTAGGTGGTGAAATGAATAGAACACTGACCCTGGAGTCAGGAGGACCTGAGTTCAAATCTGACCTCAGACATGTAATAATTACCCAGCTGTGTGGCTTTGGGCAAGCCACTTAACCTCATTGCCTTGCAAAAACTAATTATACATATGTATATATATATATATATGAAATATCATTTGTGTTAAACATCAAAATATGCTTTCTATGTTTTATTTGCCCCCTCCCAATTAACACTCATTTTTCCTCCCTCTCCTCTCCCTCTCCTCCTTGAAAAAGAAAAATATAAAAACAAAAACATGCTAACAAGGATTCATAGTCAAACAAAACAAATTTTCAAACGCATCATGTCCACAGCTGCATCTCATTTTGCACCTAGTGTCTGTTGTCTCTCTTTATATGTGCATATATGTAATATGCATATACACATGTGTCTTGAGAGAATGTAAACTCTCTGAGGGGCCTCTTTCTAGTCTTTATATCCATAGCACTTGATACACATAGTTGACATTCAATAGATATTGATTGATTGGTTTTCTTTTGAGTTTTCCCTTCTCCTAGAGAGAGACCTTGGGCCCCCAGAATTTAGAATTGTAGGGGCCCTTCGAAATCATCTCACAGTCCCTTTGTTTGACAGAGGTGGACATTAAGTGGCTGGAGGTGTGAACATCTGAACCTTGGTTGGAGGAGCTAGGAAAAGATTTCCCCAACTCTCAGCCTGAAAGACTGTAGAAACCATTCCATGTTCTCAGAGAGGCAGGAAAGTATTTCTTGGACTGAAGGAGATCACCCAGAAGGGCTACAGAGATGGAGCCCTGTCTGGTCTGTCTGGTCTGTCCATTACAAGACTCTACATGCTTCTTCTGTGTTCTCACCTGGGGGCAGGTAATAAAGCCAACCAAGAGGGAGATAGATGGGGAGGGCAGCCACGTGGCATAATAAAGCCCAGCCCAAGAGGGACTGACTAGAAGGGAGGAGTGTCTAGCCTGCTCGAGTCCACAGAAGGAGAGCTTTGTCCCTTCCAAAACCACAAGGAGGGGAACCTAGTCAAACCATGCCCAGGGCCATGATAGGAATGGGCCGCAGGAGTCTGAAGGAGTCAGACAGCTCTGAAGAGGAAATGGAAAGTGTTTTCTGGGATGCTACGGGGGATTTTGGGCAGCTGAAGGACAGTGGGCCCTCCCAGCACTCCAGCAACATTGAAGGGCTTAGAGTGCGAAAGACAAGCCGCCCTGTGAGATCGAAGGCCAGAAGGATTGCTGCCAATGTCCGAGAGCGCAAGAGGATCCTGGATTATAACCAAGCCTTCAATGCCCTCCGGCTGGCCCTTAAGCATGACCTCAGTGGCAAGCGGCTATCCAAGATTGCCACCCTCAGGAGGGCCATCCACCGAATCACCTCCCTGTCCATGTTCCTGCGCTCTGGCTCTGCTGCCCGGTGGCCCTGCAGCCACCAGGAATGTCGGACCCATTATGGCCGAGTCCAGGAGGAGGATGCTGGCTGGGACGGTCACTCACAGACCTTCCAGATGCCCATGGACTACAGCTATGGAGAAGCTGTCCTTCCTTTCCAACCGCACCCTCCTCCTTTCTACTTGAAATATTCTCCTGAGACTCAGTGTTCCTCCCAACTGGAAAATCCGAAGGAGGATTCCATCCCTCCCAACCCTGCCTACCACTCCAGTGGGAGCTGTCCTTTTGGGGAACAACCCCCTTGCTATCCAAAGTATGTGGATGACCTCCGAGCTCCCTCTCCAAGACCAATTCCCTGGCAGCTTGGGTACCTCCGAGGCCCAGGGCCGGGTTGCCAACAGTCTTTGCCCATGCACTGAACTAGTTTGGAACACAGAGAGATGCTTTCTCAGCTGCTCAAATAAGGATAGAATCAACAGGTCCTGGGAAAAAAAAAATCTACCTGCTCTGGGAACATCCAGCATCCAACAATGATGTAACAAGATGTCTTTGGAAGGAAAAGAGAAGTTATAGCCCTGGTGGGGGGAGCGAGTCCCTCCTGGGAGGGTGGTAAAGGGGACTGAGGGCAGACATGGTGACTGTGACTAAGATTGTGATTGAGATGGAGCTGGAAGGCCTCTTGTCATTGGGGCTGCTCCCCTAAGTCTTCAGAAACTGCTGCAAATGACTGTCAGTAAGTGGGGCTATGTCTTAGATGCTTATTAGATGCTGTTCAGACTCATTTAAGCCTGTTTGCAAGTCTGGTGTTTTTATTTCTGGTTCTCTGCAACAGATCCTAGCTGTCCTCTGGGCTTGCAGGACACAGAGGCTCATTTTGAACAAGTGAGGCATGTCCATGTGTCTGTGTGTGGATGTGTGTGGCAGCTGCATTAGGAGAGTGGTTAGTGTGATTCTGTCTTCTGGGCACGGGGGAGAGAGCTGCATGGGGAAGGGACAGTGTCATTCCCTAGCATTCCCTTCTACTCACTGTGGGGACAAGGGCACCTGAGCTTTGGAAAAATGGGAGGAAACAGCCCAAAGAACGAAAGGAAGGTTACTGGTGCTGGGAGCTGCAGGTGCTAGGATCAGAAATCTGAAGCTGCAGGATCTCTGAGAGGCCATCTGGGGCAAAACCCTCATTTTACAGATGAAGCAAGTGAGGTATCCATAGTGACAGTGAGATTTAAACCCACTATTATTCCATTGCACCCCATAGAATCTCCCCATTTCACTGCTTAGGCAGCTCAGAGCTTCTGTCTGTCCCTCTGTAAACAGAGAGAGAATGGGGTGGGGAACGGGGTCCTAGGATGGAAGGAAGGAGGTGAGCCAGCCAGTATTAACTAGATTACAGCATCCTTAAGCTGACAAGAACCTTGGGAATCACCTTGTCTAATTTTGGTTTTACAAATGAGAAAGCAAAGAAACAGAGAAAGAAGGGACTTAGAAACCAGGGTCAAGTTTGTAGCTTACTGAGTCCATGGCAGAACCAGAACAGGACCGGGACCCAGCTGTCTTCACGTCTATACTCTGATGACAGCTGAGTGTGATCCTGTGTCTTCTCTGGAATAGGAAATGGGAAGAGAGCTAAGGAGATCTAAAATCAGACCAAATGGCAGTGGATAGTTGGAGAGGGAATGTTCTTGGCACCATAAAATCTATTTAAATCTTAGGATTATAGATTTAGCAAAGCATTTCCTAGCTCAACCCTCTAATTTTATCGCTGAGGACACTGAGGCCCAGAGAATGACTTGACCAAGGTCAAAAGCTTTGTAAAGTGCTTTGTAAAGCTGCTCCCTGGACTCAGGTGCTCTGACAGCACAACAAGGTTGAGGGTTCTGATGTTCAAGAAAAAAGGAATGAGTTTGGGAATAGGCAGGGATTTGGACTCTGGGATCAGAAGAGACCACATGGAGGGTCGGGGCGTGTGAGTGTGTAGAGATGGGATTGACCGATGGACGAGGCTCCTGAGACATGGAGTTGAATCAGAGGGGGCTTTTGCTCCCTTCAACAGACCCACCAAGATGCTATGTTGATTGTGTGATCTGGACGTGAATATTGTCTCAGAAACCTGCCCCCAGGCTTCCCTTGGCCTCACAGAGAAGAGGGTCAGGACTCCTTGCTGGTTTGGGGATCCTGAGAAATGTCAGATGGCAGCTGACCATTGTGCGGTCCTAACAGCTGGGCAGAGAATGGGCTGGGATGCTGGGCCCCAAGATGGGAGACTGACTGGGGAAGAGTAGAACTTACTGCTCTTTAAAGAACAGGGCTATTTTCTATCCCATGTGAGTTTTTCTTCCAGCCCCAGTTAGAGAGAATTCTGCCAAAACTGGAAGGCAATAAAATTCAATAGCCTTAATTCACAGGTTCAGAGCTAGAAAGGATGTCAGCCATCATTGAAGCAAACCCTTTTATTTTGTAGGTGGGGAAACTGAGACAAATGGAGTTAGGTGATTTGCCCAGGACCACACAGTTAGGAAGTGTCTGAGACTGAACTCAGGCATTCTTCCTTAGTTTGTATAGTAATTTATACAATATGCATTGAAGGTAACCCTCTCCCAACATACATACCAATTACCAACTGTCTTCCTTCTCACACAAACCCTGTTCCCTGTGACTTTGCTGGGGCTTCTACTTTTCAGCCCTTAGAAGTGGATCCCTAGACTCAGGAACTCACCTTAGAGATGGTCAGGAGTGCAGTCCTGAATAAAAGACTCTGACACTCTGGTGCCATCCCTCCCCCTTCTAGCCTGGCATGGATACATACATGTCTCAGCGGAGCATGTCCAGACCAGGACAATGCATGGCACTTTATCAGTTTAAATACGTGAGATCCACAGTTGATGGCCCTTGGTCCCAGAGTATTTAAATAGCAAAGATAGCATTTGGTCCCCTGCCTCAATGACTCAAGATGCCTCATTCCACTCTCTATATTGTCACCAAAGCTCTCTTCCCTCACATCTTTCTTGGACACTGCCCAGCTTTCCCCTTCTCCCTTTTATTACTTCTCTGTAGAATCAATCTGTGTACAGATCAACATAGTAGGAGCTTAATAAATGCTTTTTGGATCCAATTGAATATTTTCGCCAACAATTAGCACAGTGCTCTGGTCATAGCAGAGGCTTTGTATATGATCTTGAATGAATGAATGAATGAATGAACAAATGAATGAATGAATGAAATTTGCACACTGTCTGCTTGGTGGAGGAAAGGCAATACTCCCATGGGGACCAGCACTGTCTGATTAGGAGTTCTGCCCCTTACACTGGTTCATACTTTTATTCCTCTTATTTTATTAGTAAATGGGTCCTGTATGCACCCCAGGACCCCGGAGATCACAATGGGGCAGGGAAAGGCAACATTTTCAGTGGGAGCTAGATGTGCAGGAGGAGGTGGAAGAAGGTGGTAGCTCAAGGGAAGGAAGGGAAGGTCCCCTATTCCTGAAGTGGAATCAGGAGTTAAAAGGGATCATCACCGCCATGATTGTAGCTAACATTTATTTAGTGATTTAGGATCACCCATTTCATCTTCACAACAACCCTAGGAGGTAAGTGCCATAATTATCCTCATTTTACAAATAGGGAAACTGAGGCTGAGAGGTCACACCTAGTAAGTGGCTGAATCAGGGTTTGAATTCAAGCAAGAGGCTGTTTCTTTATTGATTATATGTATGTGTATTTGTTTATGTGCATCTTTGTATGATTATGCCTGTGCATGTCTGTGTCAGGAATGTCTTCCCCTTTGTGTATTTGTGTGCAGACATGCACTGGCCTAGGAACATATGTCTTCATTTATGCATCAACCGATGCAACTCCCCCTTGGGGGAGGGTATGGCAGATCAGAGATTTCATAGGTATGGAGAACTCCCAGTGTGGAAATGATCTCCAGTGGTACCATTTGACAACTCACTTCCAATTTTAGAGTCTCAAAGTATTGTCTTTAAGAGGTTAAAAGACTTGTTTGTGGTTACAAGCTAAGCAACACATATCAGAACCCAGACTGTGAGGCTGGCCTTCTCACCACCAAGTCACACTGTTTTGCACACCTATGTATGTGAATATATATGTAGATCCATATAGGATAACAACAGATGACGCTTCAAAGCTTATGAAACTTTTCGCACATCTGATCCCATTTGATCCTCACAAGAATCAGGAGCTATTATTAGCCTCATTTAAAACATGAGGAAACTGAGGCTAATAAGTGTCTAAGATCAAATTTGAGCTCTCCTTCCTGCTTCCAGTTTGGTGCTCTTCCCTCAATTTCACTTGGCTGTTTAGCTTTCAGATACCTTATGGTCCAATTTACAGCCGAAGAAAACTTATAAAAACCCAGAAGGCACTTGTCCAGGGTCACCTCTCAGAAGTGAATCATGAACCTGGTTCTTCTTGGCCCTGGATCCAGAGCTCTGACCACGTCGCTTGCTCTCTCCTCAGTGTATATCTTCCTTGAAGTTCTACCATCACTACCCCCAGCTCATCTCACTAGCCCCCAGGGTTCATTCTGGACTCTTGAACTTGACCTGCACCTGCCTTGCCCTTCTCCAGGCCTTCTGGGACCTGTGCTGGCCGTTTGGCTGATTTCACACTGAAAGGATCAAGATCCACCCACAGCCGCTGGCTGTGAAGACAGTTCCCAAAGAGGATTCCATTGAATCATGGCAGCCTGAGGTGGGGGTAGGGAGGCCGGGAAAAGAGAGATCTGTTTGGTCTGGTCACCCCAGGGGATAGTTGAGAGCAGAAAGAAACCACTTAGCTGGACCTGGTCCAATTGTGTAAAAAACAGATGCATGGTTTTATGAAGGCATTTCCTGCTACACTTGTGCAGAGGGTGTAAGGGTGTGTAGGAGTGTATAAATGTGGGTATGTATGAATTTATGCATGTCAGTATTGTGTGTGTATGTATGCAGGTTAGTTGAATGGTTCTTGCCCTTTGTTATCGAAGGGGACCAAAACAACAAGGCTATGTTAGAGACAAGTTATTCTGTGTCTGGCTGTGGTTGATCAGACCAATACAAGCTCAAAAGGCTCTACCACAGATCGGGCAGACATAAGCCATATGAACACCTAAGGAGGATTCCCTAAGCTTGAGAATCTTGTGTATGCATGTATGGATGTATGTGAGTGACAGAGATGAAGAGAAAGACAGGCAAAGACTGCTACACCACAGAGAGAAGGATAGAAAGAGAAAGAACAATGAGAGTGAAAAAGAGGTAGAGTTGGGGATGGAAAAAGCAAAGAAGAGAGATAAAGACAGAGTAGAAATAAAAGGAGCAAGAGAAAAGTTGAGAGAGAAAAGGACAGAGGAGAGAGAAAGCAAAATATAGAGAGAGTGAAAGAGAGAAAGGGAGAGGGGGAAAGAGAGAGGGAAATAGAAGAAGAGAGAGAAAGGAAGGGAGAAAGAGACAGAAAGAGAGAAAAAGGAAGAGAAGGGAGGAAAGATGAAGGAAGAGAGGGAGATAAAGGAAGAGAAAGAGAAGGGGAGAGAAAGACTGAGAGAGAGGGAGAGAGGAAGATAGAGAGAAGGAGAGGGAGACAGAGGAAGAGAAGAGTGGACAGAGAAAAGAGGGAAGAAGGGAGGGGAGAGAGACAGAAAGAGAGATAAAGAGAGAGGAAGAAGAAGAAAAGAAGAAAAGAAGAAAGAAAGAAAGAAAGAAAGAAAGAAAGAAAGAAAGAAAGAAAGAAAGAAGAGAGGGAGAGGCTGAAAAGGAAATAGAGAGAATAATGACAGAAAAGGCTGCCAGATAGACTAGCAATTTTTCTCTTTCAGGAAGTCTTGGGAGGATTCAAGAAACAACAGTTTGGGGCAGACTCTGCTTGTTGCCCTTCAGCCAGGGATGGCAGGCCTTTGAGGCAGCCCTTGCTTCCTCCTGTCGATGCTCCCTCACACATGGGACATTTCGAGATTTTTCCTTAGAGTTTCCTGTGGGGAATGGAAGCTGTGTGGGTTGTCCCTTGGGGATCAGAGGGTTGGGGTCCAGCCTCAGCTCTGGGATTGGCTTCCTGGCTTTGGCCCACTCACTTCATCACTTTGGAAGTCATTCTTTCCTCTATAAAATGAAGATGTTGGGATGACTGGGGGGATGAGAACGGGGCTCCAGGACCAAGTTTCAGAATCCATGAACTTGGTTAGGAAATTGTTAGCCATGTCACCTTGAAGTCTAACATTTCTTTCGAATATGAATGAAAATTACAAAACCAAAACCTTTTCTCTGAGAAGAGGTTCTGGGGTATCACCAGGGGACCAGAGGGTGTCTGTGCCCCCTAAGAGCAGTGGAGGTTGGGCTGGCTGATTGCTGATTTCTAAGCTTGGAACTCAGCACTCCCAGGGTTGCCTAGGATGGGGTACAAGGTCGAGCTTGTGCTGGAGTTTGGGCTGAAGCTTTGAAATATTCCTGACAGCATTCCTGCAGGATTCCTACCATTTGGGGTTTGAAAGGCTGGAGAGGGACAAGAGGAGGATATGGAGAAGAAATGGGCTCTTGCCATCCCACTTCCACTTTCCTGGAGCTGGGTCCTCAGTATCCTCCCCTGCTCATGCTCCTTTTGGTTCCTGTCCCTCCACTCCATCCCCCACACTCTTACTATTCGCCTTTTCTGTATTCCTATCTTCCTCCCTCACTCTTCCCCAAAGTTCTTTGAGCCAGATTTAAACTGTCTAAGCATCTGGCTTCAAAACTGTATTTCTTAGCTCCCATGTGTGTTGATAACGGTTTAACAGCTGGTTCTAGGTTTTATTGACATTTTCTCCTTCACTTTCTCAAGTCCAGAAATCTACAAAACAATAATTCAAGTCCGAGTTTGCTGACTTTGTTGGAGTTGAGGTGTAACTGCTCACACTGAAAATTTGACAATTAGCTTGAGAGCAGTTTGAACTGGCATTAGCATGCCCCCGATTCCTCTCCATTCCATTCTATTAGAATGGCAGCGTGCTGCCATGACAATCAATCAGGAAGCATCTGTTTAAATACTTAGGACAGATGGAACACGGTGCCACACAATGTGCAATACAAGGTTCAAATTTTGATGCCATTTATTATCTGTGTGATGGCAGACAAGTTTATTCACCTCAACCTCTCTGGGTTTCAGTTTCTTCATTTATAAAATAAAGAAGATGGATTAGATGGCCTCTGAAGTTCCCCTGTACCAGAGATTCATGAACTTGAGTCAATTAACATTTTTCTTTGAGGCTTTGGTTGTAGCTGTTTTCACATTGTTGTCTTCTTCTGAGTTTGTGACTTGGTCTTTCTTGCCACCACAGTAGCTTTTTATGGCCTTATTCTTTCTTTATTGTTTGCTCATTTTCCCAGCCTATTTCTTTACCAATTGGTTCTGGGGTGTGCAAATTTTTGGTGCATCCAAGGTGGTGTGAATCAGAGAAAGGTGGGGTCACTGTTCTCTTGGTCTGTGCTCTGGTCTTTACCCAGGAAGCACCCTGCTCCCCTGAAACCACAAGCACTTGCACTCCTCTCTGCCTTGGAACTGTGACCAGGGCCCCTGTTCCCTTGTGAAAGAAACCCCATGCTCATCTCTGCCCTAAAACTATGATCCCAAACTGCTTATGGGCGCTAGTGTTGCCAATTGGTGACAACTGTGTCCTGTGCCAGTAAAGTGTCCCTTATAATCTCTCTCTGACCCATTATCTGATCTCTCACTGTCTCTGGGCTGAGAGATCCCAAAACTGCTGCTACCACCCCATGGGTACCCTCTGAACAGGTTTCCACCCCAGTGTCACAGACTTCTCCTGCCCACCTCCTTAGTTTTCTCAGCTCAGAAAAAGTTTCATCCTGAATTTTTATTGGCACTGCCTCTACAAAAATTTGATTTGAGATGTTATTTTAAAATTGTTTGGAGAGGAATGTTAAGAGGGTTCAGCTGAGTGGCTCCCTCTAATTCCTCTCCTCAGGGCCCATTGTTGTTAATTTTTGTAACCCTAGGCCTGGCACAGAGTAGGAATTTAATAGTGCTTTTTAATTGTTTGATTGAATCCAGAATCTCAGCCAAAAGATTCAGTGCTTTTTAGTTAGTTCTTGGAAGAATGACTAAAACTCATTTACTCTGTGAAACTAGTCCTTCTCCTTTCTCCCTTCTTCCCTTTCTTTCTTCTTTCCTTCCTTATTTTCTTCTCCCCTTCCTTCCTTTATATTTTTCTTTGTCTTTCTCCTTCTCCTCCTCCTCCTCCTCCTCCTCCTTTCCTTCCTTCTTCTCTTCCTTCCTTCTCCTCCCTCCCTCCTTTCTTCACTCCTCCCTCCTTTCCTCCTCTCCTTTCCTCCTTTCCTTTCCTCCCTCCGTCCCTCCCTCCCTCCCTCCCTCCTTCCTTCCTTCCTTCCTTCCTTCCTTCCTTCTTCCCTCCCTCCCCTCCTCCATCCCTCCCTTCCTTCCTCCCTTCCTTCTTTCCTTAATCCCTGCTCTTAATGTATTATACATTCATTTTCCTAGCCCCAGCATAGGTCTCTCTGTCACCCTGCTCACAGCTGGTATTTCACAACCTGCTCATGCCTGCCTTACGTCTCTCCATTACATTTGGGGATTCAGTGATACTCACCTTCAGTTATATTAACTATTTGGAAATGTGGGGCTTTTCCTATCCAGGTTGAACAAGGCTAATTCCTCTCTCAGCAGAGCCAAATCTCTGAAGAGAGGGACTTCAGGAATGGCTCATCTCTCTCTCTAAGAACTGAGGCTTCAGGGAATAGCTCCAAATTGAGGTGGAGCTTTGGGTTTGCTATCCTTGACCTTTCCCAGGCTAGGACCCCTAATGACTCCAAAAGTTGCCAGGCTCTAATTACTCAGTTCATTTCTTCAAATCTGGTTCTCATGATTTCCCAACAACCCCCCCCCCCCCCAGTATCCTTATTTCTGGGTGTATGGCTGCCACCATGACCTCATTCTGCTCTGTGGGATGGCCCCAGTGGGGAAGCAGGAATCTGGCTTGCACTTTCACTATTCCTCTCTTTCCCCCTGACCTCATCTGCCACTTTGTAGTGTAGAGAGGGCCTGGCAAAGGGTGGAAGGCCCACTCTCTTCTGTTCCAGGGTGAGAGCTAGAGGAGGAGAGAGTGGTATACATAGTTAGGGGACTGGCAAGAGCCAAGCCCAAGGTTCAACTATTTGGAAAAGTAAGGGGAAAAGGAGATTGGTCAGGGTTAATCTACGATTCTGAGTCTAGCCTAGGATCACAGCTAGAGTTAGATCATCTAGTACAATTTCCTCATTTTACAAACAAGGAAACTGAGAATCAGGGAAGTTTTATGATTTATCCAAGGTCACACATTAATAATTTTATATATATATATATATATATATATATATATACACACACACACACACACACACACACATATGTGTGTATGTGCATATGTGTGTATATGTGTGTGTGTCTGTGTATGTGTGCATGTGTGACAAGCCAAAAAGTCCTGCAGATAATCCCTGTTGTGTGGATCATCTCATTGGTCAACAAGCCTTTTTGAAACCCCAGGTAGTGGGGATAAAGCCACCAGATATCTGGAGAGACTAGGGACTTGCCCAGGGTCACACAGCTAGGGCATGAATTGGCTCCAAGGTCATCTGACCCTTCCAGATCAATGCCTTTTCTCCCATCAACATGCCAGTTCTTTGGATATTTATGAAAGGACTCGACTCAAAGAGGGAAGCCTAGGGGCGGCTAGGTGGCGCAGTGGATAAAGCACCGGCCCTGGAGTCAGGAGGACCTGGGTTCAAATCCGGTCTCAGACACTTAATAATTACCTAGCTGTGTGGCCTTGGGCAAGCCATTTAACCCCATTTGCCTTGCAAAAACCTAAAAAACAAAAAAGAGGGAAGCCTACATTTGTCTATCTCTCTGTATGTTGTGTAGTCGAGGTGGACAGTGACAGGTAAGTCCCTGTGCCAGATAATCAGGGTTCTCCCACTCTTTTTCCTCCGTCCATCTCTTCTTAAGCCTTGGTTCACGTAAGGTCCACTAGGTGGGGCCCTGCTCCCTCCCTGCACCCTCTCTGCCAGGTCAGCAAGAGCCCAGGCTGGATCTGTTTGTCTGTCTGCTCCCGGGCCATGGAATTCCTACTTTGCTTTGCATCTCGCAACTTGCAGTGTTCCACCCCAAGATAGGACCACTTGGTTCTTTATTGTCATTGTCTCAGTTTGTTATTACTAAACCAAAAAGCCCCTCCTCTATAAGCTCTGGAAGCAGCATCCTCCGGCTATCCTGGACATCCCCTCCTGGGGGCTTTCCCCCCCTGAGGCAGTTTCCCATGCAGATACATTGATTTCTTGATTTATTGTCGGTGTAGCTAGTCCCAGGTGCCCCCGAGCTCCAGTAAGCAGACCTCTTAAGGGCTTTACATATTTATAAGTATATTAACAAAGCCACAGGAGACCAGGGCTTCAGGTTTGTAAAAAAAACTCCAACCAACCTATTTCTTAGATAGGAAGAAATTGAAAATTGGGTGATGAGGTTGGGGTGGAGGGAGATTCTACAGCAGGTAGGGGACATCCTAGATTTAAAACTGGAAAGCAAAGGACTAGAAGTCACCTAGTACAAGTTGAAGAAAGTCATCTCGTTACAAAATGAGGAATAAGGAAAGTCTAGTACAGATGAGTAAACTGAGGCAAGTTCTCTGATGACAGAACTGATGCCCTTTCAATTTGGAGGGCAGCTGATCCCCCAAACTACTTTCCAAATTGGGGGATGTTTGGAGGAGAGTGGGGCACTCTTGTTCATCTCATTTTCCTCTTTTCTGTGCTCATCCTGAACAAAAGAGAAAAAAAACAAATGGGCTTTAGGAGGAAGAGTTGTGTGGAACTGAATCCATGGCTTCTCAGGTCAGCATGCCCAACATTTTTTAAAGAGCCTTATAAATTACTTTGATTTCTACTGACCAGCATTTTCCCTAGATGGTCCAGATCTTGATCTCCAACTGGCTGGTAGGTTCAAAGGAGCACTGGCTCAGGCCATCTGCTTCCAGAATCTGGGTTCCCAGGTATCTTTTGTTCCATTTCAAAAAGGGAATCTGCTCTCTTCCTACCTGGCAGGTGATCTATCAAAGCCTACTATTTCAGGCAGGGTTTGAGAGCAATACAGTCATATAAACGATACAAAAAGGTATGGAGGAGGGAATAGAAAACCCTTTGGAGTAAAGGACTGTCTCCCATTGCAGGTTATAAGCCAATCAAAGGGGATTTTCAAGGAGGCTAAAAATGACAAGCTTTAACTCAGAAGCAGCTCTGCTAAAGGAATGAACCGCCTGCCTTCCTCTCCAGCCCCCCCCCCCCAGTCCCAGAGTCCCAAATGTTCTAGTTCTCTAAAAAGATGCTAAGTAACCACTAACTAGAGATGAGACTCATCAATCCCTTCTGCCACAGAGAGGACACCTTTGGGCCTGTGCTCTGTGCTTCTCTCTGCCTTATTATCCCAGCCCAGATGCTCAGTCCCCGCCCTTTGCTCAGAGGTACATTTTTAGATGCATGGTTATTCCAGTACCATTTCTTTCCCCCTTCCTTCCCCTCCTTCCATTCTTTCCCATTTCCTACCTTTCTTCTTCCTTTCTTTTTTTTTTACCCTCCCCCTAGTCCCTTCTTTTCTTCATTCTTTCTCTTATTTGCTCTTTCCTTTTTTCTTCCTTCCCTTCTATTTTTGTCCTTCTTTCCTTTCTTTTCTTTCCTTCCTTCTTTTCTTTCCCATTTCAAAACAAATTAATTATGTTTTTCGACAAAAGAGATATTTTCCAGCAAACACCCAAAGAAACTCCTCTAATCATCATCATCATCATCATCATCATCATAGCAGCTAGCATTTATGTTGTATTTATTATGGGCCAGTCATGTGCTAAGTACTATTACAAATATTATTTTATGTGATCCTTACAATCACCTTTTCAGGTAAGTGATAGTATTACTAACATTTTACAGTTGAGGAAACTGAGGCAGACAGAGATTATATGATTTACCCAGGTTCATGTCTCTAGAAAGTATTTGAGACCATAGTTGAACTCAAGCCTTCCTGACTCTAATCACAAGTGATTGAGTCACTGTTCCACTTAGCTTTCCATTCATACTTTACAAAGAATATTCTACAAACCAAAACAAATATAGGAGTAAGAGCCATTTCCCAGTGCATAAGTGGTCAAAGCATATACACCAATAGCTTTACCATAAGCCAGATGGTGCTAACATTGACAGTTATAGTTGACCAGAGCTCTGTAGTTCTCCCTGCTGACTTTATTTACATTTTTTCTGTATGTTGAATAGATTGGTACATTATTCTTTTAGCTCTGCTTTTCCCATTCTGCATCAGGTGATACAAGTCTTCCTAGGCTTCTCTAAATTTTTCATAGTCATAAGTTTTTATGTCATTTTCTTTTCAGCACTACTTTTTTTCTTGTTTTTTTGTTTTTTAGAATTTTCAAGGCAATGGGGTTAAATGGCTTGCCCAAGGCCACACGGCTAGGTAAGTGTCTGAGGTCAGATTTGAACCCAGGTACTCCAGACTCCAAGGCCGGTGCTGTATTCACTGCGCCACCTAGCTGCCCCTCAGCACCTCTTTTAAAAAAAACTGACATGTCATTCACTGGTTTAGGGAATTCTTTGTGAGAAAATTCCCCTCCACCAATACCAAACTGTACCAATTGTTGACCTTGGCAATTTTTACCTTTAGAGTATTATCTAGGGCAGTAAGAGGAGGATGTTTATCCTTCATTCTTTTTTTTTTTTGCAAGGCAATGGGGTTAAGTGGCTTGCCCAAGGCCACACAGCTAGGTAATTATCAAGTGTCTGAGACCGGATTTGAACCCAGGTACTCCTGACTCCAGGGCCAGTGCTTTATCCACTGCGCCACCTAGCCGCCCCTATCCATTCTTAAAGAAGACCATGACATCAGGGAGGTGATGTCAATGCAAGCACTTGAATTTGATTTGAATGTGGGGGTCCTATGCTAAGTCACCAGTCTCACTTTCTCCCCCAGTCATCTGGATCCAGTAGCCAGATATGCATCAGGGCAACTGGAGATGATCCTAAAGGTGAGGCAATCAGGGTTATGTGACTTGCCCAAGGTCACAGCTAGTAAATGGCAAGTGTCTAAGGTTGGATTTGAACTCCCATCCTCCTGACTCCAAGGCCAGTGCTCTATCCTCTGCACCTCCTAGCTGCCCTTCAGTAGAAAGATGATAAATTACTTGCCAAGGGTCACGTAGCTAATCAGAATCAGAACTTGAACCCAGCTCTTCCTGACACAAGATGGTTCCCTCTACACAGTGACTCTCATATTAGTCTTATGTTTCTCTGAATTATTCATCCTTATAGTCTTAGAATATTCTCTTTCCAGTGAAGTGATTTTTTTTAATACTAGTTCCTGCCACAGGCTGGGTACAGATATCTGATTTTGATGCCCTTTAAGCAGATTTTGTGGGTGATGCAGGAATAACAAGAGCCCAGAGCATCAAACTTGTCATGGGATTTTTGAGATTCACTAGTCAGGGAGTGAGAATCCCCAAAGTGAGTTTCCCTTGCTCAAGGGAAGGGAAGTTTCCAGGAAAAGGGAGATTGGGATAGTATATTATGGACTAATTAGATAAGATGCTTTAACATGAGTGATCAAGTCAATCCTTGAACTAGGAGAACCTCGGAAGTCTCCTGTAACAGATGTAATCACACAGGATGTGCTTTTGGAGGGGTTATTGAGGTGAGGAGCATAATGAGGAGAGCCTTTAAAAGATGAGTGAATGCTTAACAGACAGTAAGTGTGTGATCCTGGGCAAATCACTTCACCCTGTTTCAATTTCCTTATCTGTAAAAATAAGCTGGAGAAGGAAATAGCCAGCATCTTTGTCAAGAAAACCCCAAAATGGGGTCACAAAGAGCTGAACATGAATAAAACAATTGAACAACAATGTCTAATACAAGATGGAAAAAGCTATATTTGGTGTGTGATCTATGGCTTCCTTTTTCAGCTCAATAAATTACAAAGGTCTGTGACAGCCTGAGAAAATCATTTCCCTTCCTTAGGCCCCTGTGTCCTTGTCTATAAAATAAGTATATTCAATGAGGTGACCTCTGGGAGCCTTCTAGTTCTTTGTAAAGTCTTTTATTTTGTTTCTTATGCAACCTTTTCTTCTTCATATCAACAGGATAGGTATGCTGAACCTGGGTGATATAGGGTGGCATTGACACTCAGAACTATAACCAGGAATCTTTATAAACGGGACGAATTAATTTGGCAGGTCCAGGATAGGGGAGGGTTGACTATATAAGCATTGATGACAGTTCCATCATGAAAATATCACTAGGAAATGAAGAAGAGTGTCCCCCAGAGTCCCAACCATGCCCCAGTGGGACTTAGAAAAATAGAGGGAGAAGAGCCCCATGGTAATGAAACCCAAGCGATGGAGACCTTGGAGTGACCATCAAACAGTAGTCATAGCAGCTGCATGTGAGGCAAAGGAGAGAACAGCTGTCATCACAAGAAGGAAGCATGTATACATCCATGTCAGTTGTCCCTCACTAGTTAGGGCTTTTTGGACACTGACCACCAAAGTGAGCTATAGCCTAAGAGTGAAAGGAGCCTCTCCTAGGGTTAGGGTCAATAGATCTTAGAGGCCACTCTCATTTTACAGATGGGGAAACTGAGGTATAGAAAGTATCAGAATTATGTTTTGAACTCAGGTCTTGTCACTTCATGTTTGGCACTCTTTCCACTGTACCACAAAGCAGGAAGAGAGAAACTTTTGCTGGACTTCTGATATTTGTCCTTGACAGATCCCAAGATAGATATCCTGTTGCCTATTGTCTTATTTCCCACCAAAAGGTGGGAACTCCTTTGAGTCCATGGGATAGGTGCTCCTTAAAGGATGTGCCTGCATGCACATGCACACACACAGACAAGACAGAGAGACAGAGAGAGAGAGAGAGAGAGAGAGAGAGAGAGAGAGACAGAGAGACAGAGAGACAGAGAGAGAGACAGAGAGAGACACACACAGAGAGACAGAGAGACAGAGACACAGAGAGAGAGACAGAGACAGAGAGAGAGAGAGACACAGAGAGAGAGAGAGACAGAGAGAGAGAGAAAGACAGAGAGAGACAGAGAGACAGAGACAGAGACAGACAGAGACAGAGACAGAGACAGAGAGATGGGGTGGCAGAGAGAGAAAAACAGAGACAGAGATGGAGAGAGAGAGAGAGAGAGAGAGAGAGAGAGAGAGAGAGAGAGCCCTGCTGTCCAAAGGATGAGTGATGTGTTTAGAAACCTTGGTCAGCTCCATGTTTTGTTTAGTCAGTGAATTTCAGACCAACTGCTGTTTGTTTTAATAATCAATAACGAGGGAAATTGCAGACCTGAGATGCTAGGTCACTTTTTCAGCTCACCCCCAGGAGCAAGACCGCTCCCCAGAATTCCATTGAAGGAGGGAGGCCTTCTCACTAGGGAAGAGGACGATGACTGGGCCGGCAGCATGCTTGCCTTTGCATTCAAGGACCACTGAGCTAGAAGCTGATGTACATGACAGACAAGAGACTTTCTGTTGTCTTCCTTTCTTGGACTCTTTCCCTTTCCCTTCTCCACCCCCCCCCCCCAGCTCCTACTCACACACATACACATATACAAATGGAGAGGGGGGAGGCACCGATGCCCCAGGAATGAAGTAACAGGGATGGAGGGATGGAGAGAAAGAGAGGGGGGAAGTTGACTGGAGCTCGGGCTCTAGGAGAGTATTTCCCCAGTGAGACAAGAGCAGGAGAGTGCTACTGCTTGGGGTTACTCCTTTGGGGAAAGGGGAATTGGAAAGAGAAAACAAAAGCCTCAGAGGAGTAATGGATGGGGGGGGGGAGTGGAGTGAAGAGTTGAAAGAGGAAGGACAGACAAGAGGGAAAGGCTGGCGTGGCTCTGCTTAGACACATCCACCCCCCGCATCAAGCTCCTTTTGCTGCCCGCCTTCAAAGAGGGAGACACCACCACCACCGGGAGAGCCCATCCCTGTCTGAGCTCCAGAGCTCTGCCTGCCTGCCTGCCTGTGTCTTCAGCACTTGAACAGAGAAAGCATCAAAGTTGGCTGCAAACTTGGTTTGCCCTGTCTGGATTGTTCCACTTGGCAGCAGCAGATTTCCAAAGCATAAGAGGCATCTGCTTCAGCAAAGAAGACGGTGAGAACGGTGAGCGACCTGGAAACAAAAAGATGGCTTTCTGAACCAGCTGCCTCTCCACCTTCATCCCTACCCACCAAGCTGTGCCCTGGTGCCTGGACTGGGGCAATCTGCTTGATCATCCCTTAACAATTTGCCCACTGCTTGACCCAGGCCAGGGATGGCAATCTGACATTTCATCCAGTTCCTCATTCTCTCTTGTCTTGGTACCACCTGCCTCAGAGTCAGGAGCTGGCTCATCTAGGGAGCCAGGCAGCCATGGAAAACAACACTGAGACCCAATTTCCAAAGACTTTGGAACCCAGCATCGTTCTGCCCCTGGACTCACAGGAGAGAGAGAAACTCCTCACCAAGATTGAAGACAAAGATGAGAAGGCTATGAAGGCATCTAAGTCCTTCTCAGGGGCCATGGAAATGGAGCAGAATGGCCACAGTCTACCATACAAATCAGTGTCTGAGGGGCACCTGGAGACTGCCCCTCATTCTCCTTCCAGGGTCAGTTCACGGAGGGCATCCTCCATTGCCACCACCTCCAATGCCCAAGACCAGGAGATGCCAAAGGATTATCTCATCTTGGCTATCTTCACTTGTTTTTGCCCTGTATGGCCCCTGAATATAGTACCACTGATCTTTTCTATCATGGTAAGTGTTACCCTCTCATTTGGAATGTCCAAAACTTGCCCTTTGATGCTGCTGCTGCCACTTTGGGAAACTTGTCAAAGATGGATGAGAGTCTTGGAGGGAGGGTCCTATAAAAGGAGGGTTGCTGAATGTGGCAGACTTGGGTTTGAATATTGGCTCTGATGGCTATTGACTGTGTGGTCCAGGAGGGGAAAAAGCCCAGATTGGCTAAAGTCTCACTTCTGATGCTTATTACTTGAAAAACCTGGGGCATATTACCTGCTTCCTTGAGTGTCTGATTCTTCAAATATAAAATAAGGGATTTGGACCAGATATCCGATGGAGTCCCTGTCAGCTTTCTAGAACTGTGTTCTTTCTAGAACAAAGTCAGGCACATAGTAGGCACTTAATATATACTCATTTCTCCCCCTTCCAATAAATCGCTTGCCTTCCTGGGCCTCAGTTTCTAGGAAAGTAACAGAGCCCCTGAGATCCCCTCCAGCCCTAAATCTTTGATCTGCAGTTTCCTCACCTGTAAAATATTTACATCGCTGACTTCATCTGGCTTTATAAATATTAAAGCACTAAGAAATATAAAGTATTGGTTTTAAGAACTTGGCTTGATTTTGTAACAGAGTTTAAGTGGGGTGATGGTAATGTTTATGATTACATTTAAACACAGGGTTCTTTAAACCTGACTCAGGGTTGTAACTCCAAAATAGGAAAAGCACCCTCCCTAGGGTCCACCAGTTGAATTATGCCCAACAAAAGTGTGCTTGGGAAGTCAAAGACTACAGTTTCCTTTGATCATTTGTTTTTGCTACTAATAAATCCTGCCTGGGTTTGCTTCTATGTTCTGTGTATGTGCAGGGGTATAGGGAAAAAAAGGATGACAGGAAGAGAAAGTAAAGGAAGCTAGTTTTAAATCACATTGGGCTTGAGATCAAAGATCTGGGTGGAGCATGCAGATTGTTTTGAAAAATGTTTTTGCTAAATAAACTCGAGACTTGGTCTAGTCGGTCTAGTCTACCCATTTTGGTTCCCAGCTCTGGGAAAATTATTCTCCAAATATTTTTAAGAGGTCAAGATTAAAGCTAAAAAAGAATTTGAGAGCATGGCCCCATATACAGTGGAGACCTAGGTTATCAAAATTTGCAGCCTTCACCAAGATTGGGTTCCAACCAGGTGTCAAGAGATCTCCCCTTAGGTACAAGGAGTTACTGGAGCATAGATTCACATAAACAACCCAAGCAGGGCAGAGGACTAGAAAATACACTCACCAGGGAGCAAGGGGACTCCAGGGAATTGCATGGGATGACCTAATAGGCCTTTTCCATTTCTGATTTCCAAGTGCATTAGTGGCAGCTTCCCAACTAAGGATTGAGTTGCCTTACGGTGCAGTTCTCCAAGACATCAGCACAAAGAGGTTGGTTTTGATTCCATTTCCCCAGGGAAGGGATTCCCTATCAAAAACAGAACAAAACAAAGCAAAACACCTTTTGACCATTGGTGGAATGCTCTGAATGCAACACTTTCTGATTATCTTATCCTAATCCATATGAACTTGGACCTGAGGAGGACATTAGTGCCATGTGTAAGGGTCTCTTAGTAAAGAAATAACTCCCAACTCAAGCAAATACGTTATGTACAGAAAAGAGAACAAATGGAATCTTGAAGAAAATCCCAAATCACAGTGTTGGAAGGAATCATAAACCTAGAGGTGGAAGGGACCTAAAAAGGCATTTAATCCAATTTTTCTCATTTTGCAGATGAGGAAACAGTGTCCTAAGGAAATTGTGGTTATATAACTGATCCAAGATCACACAGATAGTAAGCATGAGAGATAGATAAGAACCCATATTGAATGACATCAGAGGTACTCTTTCCACTGAATTATCATGCCCCTCCCGAGTGCCCACTTGAGAGGTTTCAGATAGTGTAGGCACTGTTCTTAGATCAGAAGATGTGGGTTTTAATTTTGGCTCTGAGTTACCAAGGGCAAATCATGTGAGCTCTCCAAGCTTCAGTTTCTTCATTTGCAAAGTGGAGATAACTTTCTATTTAATAGACTCATAGCATCAGCAATTTAGTTAGAAAAGACTTTAGAGGTTACTGGACAGATGAGACAACTTAAGTCCAAAGAATTTAAATTCCTTGAAAATGATCATGGAGCAGTTCAGAACTACTGTGAGTCTACTGACTACAGGTCCATTATCTTTTCCGTCGTATCATGGTTATTGTAAAGAAAGGCTTTAGTTTTTCACTTGGAGGAAAGTAAAACGGTTCTCAGACTCTTCTTCCAATTTCAAGGAGACAGTCATGTGATTCAGAATCAGAATTTCATCTAGGAGGAAAAACCAAAAAAACAATAACACAAGATTTCTTTGGATTGATTCAGACAAAATCCAGAAGATGGTCCCTGAGGAGCTGTCCATGGTACAAGGCTAGAGGCAATGCCTATTCCCTTTAGAAACCTTTTGAGCAGAGAGGGAAAAGAAGGGAGTGGGGGAGGCACTCATCACAGAAAACATACCTTAAGCAACTGACTCTTTGGTTGGACAGATATGAAGCTTAGAAGGCTGGGGCGGGGGGGGGGGGGGAGGTTGGTTCTTCTGGGGTGTGGCAAGCTGCAGAATCCAGCTACCTTAGTTGAAACAAAAGATGTCCTTGATTGAACTCTTTCCTCTCTCTTAAGCTATATCTCAAAACTCCTTTTCATTACCCTCAATTTTCACTTCCTAAGTTTCCCTTCTAAGGAAGTGATGGCCTTTTTCCTTAGCCCCTGTCTCTGAGGCAGCTAACTAGTGCAGTTGGATAGAGTGAAGGAGTCAGAAAGAGCTGAATTCAAATTCAGCCTGAGACACCTCTTAACTGTGATCTGAGACAAGTCACTTAACCTCTCTAATGCCTTTTTCTTCATATGTAAAATGGGAATGAGAACAGCAACTACCTCTTAGGAACTGCTGTGAAATCTAATGTGATCATATTTGTAACGTGCTTGTAAACCTGACAGTATTATATGATGCTAGCTATTCGTTTTTACTATCTTGCCTCAACTTTATCACCCAATTAAAAGTTACAAATACTCTTTTAGCTGAACAATCCAATGACCTTTTCTCAGTCCTCATCTTCCTATAACTTTCTGCAGCATTTGACAGAATTGACCACCCTTTCCTTTTGGTTACTCTCTCCTCTCTGGTTTTTCAGGACACTGTGATCTCCATGCCACAACATGCTTAAAAAGCTCCAGCTGCTTTTTTTCTGCCACCTCTAATATAAAATGCAGACTCCTCTGCCATTTAAAACCCTTCTGGATGTCCCATTTTTTCAGTATCCTTTGCTGGATCATTGGTTAGGTTTCATTCTCCAAGAATCCAAGGCTCTTACCTGGGTCCTCTTTTCTCTCTACACCTTCTGTCTCAAAGATCTTATCAGTTCCTATGGGTTCACTGATAATTTCTACTCATATGATTCTGAAATCTACATATTCATCTCTTGTCGCTCCTTGATCTCCAATATGACACCATCAACTCTTATTGGACATTTCTAAATGGATATCCAAGAGGATAGTCAGAATAAACATGTTCAGAATAGGACTCACTATTTCCCCTCCAAAAACTATTCCTCCTAATCTTTCCACTTCTGTGGAGAATACCATTTCCAGTCATCCACATTCTCAATCTCGCTGTCATCCTTAACACATCATTCTTCCTCAAACCCCAAATCCAATAAATCTTGATCATTCTTGCCTCCTGTCCCCTTCTCTCTGCTCACATCATAACCAGACCTATGTTCAGACCACCATCACCTCTTCTTTGAACCACTAAAATGATCTTGCATTCAATGTCTCTCCTCTCCAATCCATCCTCCACATATTAAGGTGATTGCCTAGGTCTCTCCATGTCACACATGCTTAAAAAGCTTCAGCTGTTTTTTTCTGCCACTTCTAATAGAAAATACACTCCTCTGCCATTTAAAGCCCTTCTCATTCTCACTCCTAGCTACCTTCCAAGTTAACTGAACATTATTCCTCTTAATGCATTCTTATATTCCAGACAAAGGGACCTTTGCTGTTTTTCAGCATTTCCCCCCATGCCCAGGCCCTTGCCCAGGTTGTGCCTAGAATGTCATCCCTTCTTGTCTCTGCCTATCAGAATTTCTAGTTATCTTCAAAGCTCAGTCCAAGTACCATATCCTTGGGGAAAATTTCCAGGCGTTCCCTCTCCCCAACAGCTGTTATTTCCTCACTATTGGAATTTCCTTGAATCTTTTTTGTACATAGTGTCTCTCCACTGCAAAATGTAATATTCTTAAAGGGAAGGATGATTGTTTCACTCTTGTGTTATGGCATGGAATCTATGTTTAATGAATGGATTTTGACTAATTTACTGATTGTTGTTATATTTATACTATAAATTTTTCATCCAAGAACTAGCCTAGGAGAATTCATAAAAATTTATTACCAGAATCATCAGGTCACTAGGTGACTTAAAATTTTTTATATAGCTCCTCAAAAAGACAATCCTCTGAACCTTGGAGTTTAAAAAACAAGTTCAAATCCAACTTCTAATACTTCTCTAGCTGAGTGAATATAGGCAAGTCATTTAAATCTGCCTGAGTCTCAGGTTTTTTTCATCTATAAAAGGATGATAATAATAACCCAATACATTAAGGTGGTCAAGTGATGTGAACAAACAGTATGTGGGAGAGGCAAGACTTGAATCCAGTTTTTCCTGGCTGGAAGGCCAGCTCTCTAGCCACTTCACCATACTGTTACTTCTTCTAATGATCCTGTCAGTCAACATTTAAAGTTTCCAAGTGATACACACATGATTTCAATTAAGCCTCCAAACAGGTGATAATATAGCCCTGTGAAAAAGAAATATCCTCATTTTACAGATGAGAAAACTGAGGTCCAGAGAGTTTAAGTGATTTTAGGCATCTAGAATAGAATTCAAACCCAGGTCTTCCTAACTCTGAATCCAGTTTTTTATCCAGTGTACATGTTGATGGTAGACTATTTAATTCTTGTCTTTGTATCTCCAGCACCTAGGGTAGTGTTTGGCACATGACAAGAATTTAATAAATGTTTATTGATTGATTAATTCTTTTGAGACTCATTTTCATTGCTCCATGTGTAACAGCCTCCTTGCTCTCTTCCCCCATTAAATTCCTGTTCCTCCAGATGGCACCACTGATACATTTAGATATTCCTGAATCAAAGGAGTTTTTCCAGGTATAAGAGATTCAGGGATGTATAGGGATAAAGTATTTCCTATGTGGGCTAACAAAGTCTGTTCATGGTTTTCCTCAGGTCTCTTTACCCTGCCCACTCATACGGCATCAAATGGCTGCCATGTTTATATCCCCAGTTGTTCTGACCATGAACTCATTAACCAAGGATGAGGGTAGAGGGGTTGGAAGAAGCCCAAGAAGAAGAGAATACCTACAACTCCAGGTGGAAAATGCTTGAACCAAAGAAGCAAATCTGATCTCATTGATGTAGACATTTTCATCATTGATATAGATCGTGACCCATCTGTAAGTAGTATGAAGGATTTGAATCCAGATCTTTTGGAAGCCAGTTTTAGCACAATATCCCCTACAAACTGGAGGGAAATACAGAGAAGACAAGAGAGCTCATGTGGAAAACCCAAATAGTAAGGGGTTTGCTCTTATCTCTCCTACCATCGAGTCAACAGATAGAGATTTAAGAGATTTAAATCTAGATCCTCTTGCCTCCAGATGCAAGGCCCTTTCCATTGTACTACTACATATCAAATGAGATAATATCGATTTCTTTTTAAAAGCACTTAGCAGGGGGAGGCTAGGTGGTGCAAAGGATACAGCATTGGCCCTGGAGTCAGGAGGACCTGAGTTCAAATCCTGTCTCATACATTTAATAATTACCTAGCTGTGTGACCCTGGGCAAGTTACTTAAACCCATTGCCTTGCAAAAACAAAAACAAAAAGCACTTAGCAACATATCTGGGACATAGTAGCTTATTCCTTTCCCTTCTCTACTACCCTGGCTCTCAACTTTGTCTTCCTTTAATTCTCTTCCAGATTATAGTGAGGGAGAAAGAGCAGCACTAGATTTGGAGCACAGTTCTTTTTAAAAATTTTATTTATTTATTTTGAATTTTGCAATTTTCCTCCTAATCTCACCCCCCCCCGACAGAAGGCAATCTGTTAGCTTTACATTGTTTCCATGGTATACACTGATCTAAGTTGAATGTGATGAGAGAAAAATCATATCCTTAAGAAAAAAAATAAAGTATAAGAGATAGCAAATTACATAATAATATAACGGGGGTCTTTGGTCTTTGTTCAAAGTCCACAGTTCTTTCTCTGGATACAGATGGTATTCTCCATTGCAGACGTTCCCAAATTGTCCCTGGTTGTTGCACTGATGGAATGAACAAGTCCATTAGGGTTGATCATCACCCCCATGTTGTTGTTAGGGTGGACAGTGTTCTGGTTCTGCTTATCTCATGGAGCACAGTTCTTGAGATGTAGTAGGCATTTAATAAATGCTTGTAGATTGTTTGCCTTAGAGAACATGAGTACAAATCCTGATGCTGATACTTAGAACTAGCAATGGGTATGGCTCAAGTCATTCAACCTCTCTCACACTGTTTCCTTAACTATAAAATGAGGCAGTTGGACTCAGTGGTCAGTAAGGTCTCTTACAATTCTAAAAACAATTCTTCTAGATTATAAATCCTCCAAAAAGAGCCCATCCCCTGGAGTGAGGGACTTTCTCCAACATCAGTAGAAGCAGAAAATAATTCAAGGTATTTATGATGAGGGATGGCAGGTGGGTAGAAATAAAAAGGGGGTTGACTTTGATGGAGAGCATCTGGGGAGAGTTTAAGCAGACTCCATTTACTTCTACAAAACCCACACATCTGTCAGTTCTTTCAAAGCTGCCCATTCCCTGGGGACCTCACAGTACTTGCACACACTCTAAAAGGAGGCTATTTTGATTATGTTGAGAAGGTGAGAGCATTCCTAGATAGACCATGTGAAGGAGTGTGGAGAAGAGGATACAGAATTAGGGAGGAGAGGCCAGAATTAGGGAGCAAGGTGGCCACCCCAACTCTAGATTTCCTCTCCCTCCATAAGTCATAGGTTCACTCACTTAATCAATAAGCATCATGTACCCATCACTGTACTGGGTTCTGGATATACAAAGAGAAAAAAAATCCTATCCTCAAGGAGCTTATATTCTGTAGGAGAGAAGAATCATAGAATGTTATAGGAGAGTAGTCAGGTGGTACAGTGGACAGAATCTTACACCTGGAGTCAGGAAGATATGAGTTCAAATCTGGACTCAGACACTTAACAGCTGAGCGACCCTGGATAATTCTTCCAAATTCAGTTTACTCATCTGTAAAATGGGGATAAGAATAATTCTTACAGCAGAGTTTTTTTATGAAAATCAAATGAGATAATTTTTTAACTTTAAAGCTCTACATAAATGCTAGCTATTATTAGGAATATTTTTTAGCAAAGTCAGAAGGGACCCTAGGAATCTAGTCCTCCTTCTTTCATTTTATAGAAAAGGAAGCTGAGGCCCTTCAGAGCAGAAGCCCATGGCTTCTCCTTGATAGGGTTTGAAATGTTTAGCTGAAGAGCTGAGCACTGTTATGGTTGGAGACTCCAGACCCAGTTTTTGACAGGTGGAGGGCCTCCTGCAGTTTCATTGCATCTCGTTCTCCAGTCCAGATGGTTCCTTGACAACAGGGGAAAGCTGAAAGTACCGCAGAGGTGCGGCCTGGCTGGCTGCACTCCAGGTGGGAATAATACCAAAACCCAGACCATGCTTTGCTGGCAACACCCCTAGGTAAAAAAGCATTCTTTAACTGCCTGCCTCATGCTTGGTTGGCAGCTCCCTCGTGAATCTGTAACAAAAAAGGTAGGGGCAAGGGTGAGGAAAGGAAGCCAAAGAAGAATGGAGAGAACAGATGTTCAGGTCGACAAATAGGACCCCAAGTTCTGTCATGTTCATTTCAAGACAGAAGAGAGAAATAGCCCCCTCTCATCAGAGCAGACTCTGAAGCTATGGAAAGAAAACTCAGGACTCCAGTTTCCTTTGTAAAATGAAAGAATTGGACTCAGTGACTACTAAGATGGCTTTCCAGTGCTAAATAATCACAATAATGATAATAATAATAATAATAATAATAACCACTGAGTAATACAGTGCTTTAAGATTTATAAAATGCTTTACCTATCTTATTCCATTTGATCCTCAAACTCTGATACCTGGAATTATCCCCAATTTAAAGACAAATTGAGGCTGAGCTTAAAAGACTTATGCAGTTTGTAAGTATTTGAAGCCAAATTTGATCTCATGTTATCCTGGTTAAAAGTTCAAAACACTGGCCTCTAGTCTTAGAAGTAAATATAAAGGAAAACAAGACATCTGGGCTGGAAAGTCCAAAAGCTATGACCCTTCTTTGCTTCCCTCTTAACAAACAAGATAATAAGCATAGACCAAAAGAGCTGTTGGGCTAAAGAAAAAAGTTCAACAGAACTTATCCGGACTAGTTAGACTGCTTGCTAGGTAAGATTGTCTTCAATCAAATCAATCAGAAAAGAAACAGTTCTTGGAACCCATTACTTGCTAGGTGCTCTCCAAGGTGCTAAAGACCCAAAGACAAACATAGACCCTGCTCTCCAGGAGCTTGCATTCCATCCGGGAGATAACGTGAATGTATAAAGTCAAATACACTATAAAAACAAGGTAATTGGGGGAGGTATAGCAACTGGGAGGGGATTATCCACAAGGAGACACTTGAGCTGAGCTTTGGGGGAAGCTAAAGATTTAGAGGCAAATGTGAGAAGAGAATGATAGTATATACAAAGGAATGGAGGCTGAAAATGGAGGTTCATGTGTATGAGTGATAGCAATAAAGACAGTAAAGTCTAGAACTGATGGGTGTTTGGCCTTTCACTCTGTCTGTATGGAAAGGTGACTGATGCTAAACTTCTCTCAATGTTTAGCCACTCTAAATCTCTAAAAAGCTTTTCACTGATTTACCTAAATCCCTTAGGGAATAATGGAAAGTCTCCTTTTTACACCACCCCCCCAGAGGTGTATTGTCAGTGAAGGACTTGAGGGCTTCTGGGATAGTTTTGTGGCCAGATAAACCTTTACACCAAAATTAAGGGGAAGAAGTGAATCACTTACACTGTTAGCATTTTCTGTTTATAAAGCATCACCCTATCCATTCTCATTTGCTCCTCAGGGGGAGGGCAGAGAATATAATCATGTTAATATGACCACAGATTTAGAGATGAAAGGAACATTGCACACTATTCATCATTCACTACCTTATTTTACAGATGAGGAAACTGAGACCCAGGGAGAGGTTGTGACTTATCTAAGTCACATGAGAGAGGGAGGCTCTTCCTTCCATCTTATTGATTTATAGACTAGGTCTTATGTCCAGTACTCATTGATACTTGAATTTATAAAATGTCTGTTAATATGTGAAGCACTGGGTCAGGTCTCAGGGAGATACAAAATTGAGATGAGACAGAGTCCTGCTCTTTGCAGACATCATCTCTACAGGTCAGAGGCACTAATGTTGAAAGACACTCAAAGCTTGAGCTTAACCTTCTGAGAAAAGTCCAGAAGAGGCAAAACCTGGTACACCTACCAAATTCAGACCCTTACCAAGCTTCCCTCTGGGTGCCCCAGGCGATGGAGACCATCTTGCAATTTCATGTCACTCTTTGATATACTTCCACTAAAAGAGTATGCAGAGAGTCATCTGTTGATTCCAACTTCACAGTTCTCACTCTTCAATTTCGATTCAGGAGAACTGAATTTGAAGCCCAACTCTCAGACCTTTTTTCTCTTTAGGTTTCCAAGACAGCTGGGAATTAGTCAAGGATTTTCAAACATTAGGTAGAGGGAATAAGGGAGAGTATAAGGACACT